>NC_092087.1:51473769-52211288 GCF_045679555.1 Salvelinus alpinus | reverse complement strand
TAGCATGCTAATCTACAATGATTTGAATATTGAAACGGAAGTAAGTAGCTAGTTGTTTGGTCTTCTGTTACTAAAGCAGGCCATTGATGAGGCGAGCTAGCAGGGAACCATGTGGTAGCAAGGGGGTTTCGTTTTCTTTACCGTCTCCGATTTAACTAGGAGCATTGTATCTAAATCGAGGAGGAGTTTAGTAGAGGAGCATGACAGGGTGGCAGAAGAGGGGAGAGAGGTAGGGTGAGAAGAGACAGGTTAGTGATGGAGGAGGGGGAGCCAAGAGAGGTCAGGCTCTGAACCAAATAATAGTCAATATTGTAAACCGCTAACCACATACATTGAGATACAATCTGCTTTGAAATAAAGATGTGTTCCTTTTTACTCTCAGTTTTTGTGCAGTTGCAATAGATGAGAATGACCTTAAACCATTTATTTCTCTCCATCCCTCTTTCCATGCAGGTCTACTGTCACAAGTATGTGGTGGTGAAGTTGTTCTCTGCTCAGCTGACAGAGACAGGAGATACAGAGACCATTCTGTTCCAAGTAGGTCACCTTGGCTCTCCTCTGTGCACACCACTCCAGGGACTTCCTGCAGGTAACGATGTTATCCACCAATCACCCCCGTAACTGAATCATTAGTGGTACTGCGAGTTCCTCTCATTTCTTTGACTCTGTATGAAGACATTGTGCATAGGACATTTGTCACGTGGAGTGGATGATGACCAGATGCTGGCTGTTGGTTAGAAAGATGGTTCTCTACTGAATGTATGTGATAGTCATTGGTAAACAATATGAGGGGTGTAGGTAAGGGAAGAAGTGAAAATCTATAGGAGGATAGCTCCACAAGGTGGGTTGGGCATGAAATGACAGCAGGCTGTTCAATACTGAGCCATGCTGACTGACATGTGGTGTAGATTGGTACCGGGCAATTCCACATTAACAGAGTGATGCTGAGTCTCAGATTTTTCACTTTAAAATGTATGTTAAACAAACCAATGATTGCAAATTGTTTAAAGTAGTCCTTGTGCATATGATTGTATGGTTTGTTTCACTTTGAAATCATTGTTGTTTTTTTACATACATTTTTAAAGTGAAAAATCTTGAGTGTCGGCGTCACTCTGTACCGTGGAATTGCCCTACAGCTTGGATCAGTCTCACATCGTGTGTTATCACTTATTTGGCTAAATGATTATCCATAGTTGCCGCTACAGCCACAGCAGTCTTAAAATGGACTGTTACCTTGAATGCAACATTAAGATGTTAAAACATTTCAATTCCAACTCTTGTCTGTGATATTTCCTGACGTCAATGCTTGTAGAGAGAACATGTTTGACCAGGTGGAGTCAGACTTCTACTTCATCGCCCTGGACCACTACACGAACAGGCCAGAAGACGCTAAGTTTGGACCAGTGAGTCACCAACTCATCTTATGCCTTACACAACTCAGCACATATGTATCTTTCCACTTTCCTCAAACTCCAGTGCCCTACCGTTGTTTACCTTTTTACCAATGTCTCGATTGTACATCGACCATACTAAATCTAATTCCATCTCCTGTATTGTTCTGCCCTCTCTATAGTGGAATGGAATAAATGGAACCGAGTGAAACGTGTGATTTTCATACGTTTGAGGTGTTTGATACGGTTCCATTGATTCCATTCCAGCCATTACAATAAGCCTGTCCTCCTATAGCTCCTCCCACCAGCCTCCACTGCTCTTTTAATTATGGTGATGCCCCAACTGTAAGAACCTGGAGATCTCTACTGGGTTTGAGGGAGGTGACATGGCCACAAACAGTGCCTGGGACACCTTCCAGCACTACCGCTGTCTGGAAAACAGCCAGAGGGTGGTCTGCTGTAACATTAGTGTGTCAGCTCAGCTGCACCTGGGAACTAAAGGTATGGCACCGCACTCCCAACAGTCATGTATGCTTAAACATACTTGTATGATCATTTATGTGTTTCTTAAAGTGGCAATCAGCAGTTGAAACAGTAACAAAGTGTTCTCCCTGCCCGTTTCGGTAAAAAGCTGAGGGATGGGGCATGGGAAATGTAACCACTCTCAAATTGATAGACCGAGCTATGGAAGCAAGGATTGACCATCACACCTCCTTCTAAAACCTCATTGGAGGAGACGACCAAAAGGTTCCTCACCTCAGACCTCCAATGGGTTTTGAGAAGGACGCGAGTAGAGAGTAAGTGAGGAGTTGAGCAGAGATGAATTGAGACCGAGCTCATGTCATTGTTTTAGGTGGAATCTTATGTTGAATGATACATTTATTCTGTTTGCACTTCTATCTTGGTTCTACTTGTGCTCTTTCCACCGATGGCTCTGGCTTACTTATAACATCTGATAGGATGAGACTCCCTATGCGATTTGACTCCTGTATTACTGACGGTATTCAATAAAACTTCCAATGCCAAATTTTAAATAATTTGAGATTCTGTAACTGATAGACAATGGTAGCTCTCAATCAGACAATTACTTTAAAACAAATCTGTTTTCCTGAGTGCAATGTTCGGTGATTAAAAAAAAAAACTTTATTTAACTAGGCAAGTCAGTTAAGAACAAATTCTTATTTACAATGACGGCCTACACCAGCCAAACCTGGACGACGCTGGGCCAATTTTGCGCCACCCTATGGGACTCCCAATCACGGACGGTTGTGATACAGCCTGGATTCAAACCAGAGTGTCTGTAGTGACACCTCTAGCACTGAGATGCAATGGCTTAGACCGCTGCGCCACTCGGGAGCCCTCATGAATGCATGGTGTTGTTTTGTCCTCAGTGCTCCTTTGAATGCTGTGTGTACGGATTCAGTTCTAAACGTCCATCCTCACCTCCTTCATCACTTCAACAGATTGTCCAGTCTGCTGATAGGGTCATTGGCTGCCACCTGCCCTCCATTGAGGTCCTGCACGACTCCAGGGCAAGGAAGCGTGCAGGAAAGATCATCGCCAACTCCTTCCACCCTTTCTTCCAAAGACTCCCATCTGGCAAACGGTTCAAGTCAATCACGACCAAAACTTCCCGCCACCTGAACCATTTCTTCCCCCGTGCTATGGCCCTCACCAACCGGCCAACTGGTCCACAATGATCCTCTCATCCATGGACTTCGCACTCTGCACTATTCATCCAGACTATGCACCGTGCACTATCATCTTACATGCATAATTTATAATCTAGTTTATAGTGTTCATACTGAATGTGGATCTGTGGAAATTCTGCATCTATATATTTTTGTCTGTTTATTGTGGCAGCACCATTTCACAGAGTCAAATTCCTGTACATGCAAATGTATTTGGCGAATAAAACTGATTCTGATTCTAAAGCTGGTTTATCATATGTCACTTTAGATTTGAAGTGATAATGCCAGAGAAGCCGGTGTTTGGAGGATATATTGGCACTGGTGGTGTTATGCCTGAGACAAAGGCTAAATGTTCCTTTGCCATACTGGCTGGCAATGTTATTTTTCCTTGCTTGCTAACTAGCCAACTACAGCTAATTTACAATCACGTCAAACAGTGCAGCCAGAATAACAGCTGCATTTGCATTTGTTAAAGCTGTTTTCTAGTGACAGTTATTTGGATACATCCATAACAATGAGCTAATGAGGCGCGATTTCGCCTGGCATAGAAAATGTGCTGTCTCGTCAGGACACTGTTGTTCAGAGGAGCTAGCCAACAACACGGCTTATACAATCACTTCAAACTGTAGCTGGAAAGACTGCAAACTAGCTACACTTAATTTCATTATAACTTTTTTTCAATTGACATTTCTTTGTATATATCCATAAAAATTATCCCAGCTGATTATGCCAGCTGACGATTTCGACTGGCAAAGAAACGTTGTCTGTCTGGAGACAGCTGGAGATTGAATTTGAATATTGAAACAATGTTGCAAATGTCAGAGACACAAATTTTTTTTTTACAAATCTCTGCTGTTGAAAACTAAATGTTAGTCTAAAAGACATGTGAGAATGTCTAGATGCTTTGTATAGTGGAGAGCAAGTGTATAAATTGCCTGGCTGAGCTGATGAGACGGTGGATTGCGCAGTCAGATGGAACAGAGTAAATAGGCATTTTAATGTCATAGATTTAGCTGGTGGTAACTTGTGGAATACACACAAACGAATGTGGTTTTAACCAATCAGCATTCAGGATTAGGACCACTCGTTGTATAATCTATTATTATAAACTGGGCTCAAACCACCTGAATGCTGATTGGCTAACAGCTGTGGTATATCAGACCGTATAGCATGGTTATGAAAAAACATGTATTTTTAATGCTCTAATTACGTTGGTAACCAGTTTATTATAGCAATAAGGCACCTCTGGGGTTTGTGGTATATTGCCAGTATGCCACGACTAAGGGCTGTATCCATTGGCCATATACCACACCCCCTCGAGCATTATTGCTTAATTTTGGACTGGTTATGTACTGGATGAACTGTAGCAGATTTTCCACTTTGTGTCTTCATATAATTCAAAATCCCCATGTGCTGTGGGTGTGTGTCCCCCTAAATATTGCCGCATTCTTGATATTAGTGGACTCGTTTTATGGTGTTTTCTAGAGCTGATTGTCTGCTGGCTAACAAGTAATTAGCTAGCTAACTAGCAAGTGGATTACACTCGACTCAAGGCGTAGTATACCTATTGAAATCTATTTCCAAATTAATTTGGTTATCAAGCTGCTTGGTTTCCCAAGTCGTTCGGCACTTACTGCTCAAATTGGCTAGCTAGCTAAACAGAAGTCTCTTTTTTAATTTATTATTATTATTTTTTTGTTCATTTTTATATATTATAATTTTTTTATTTGTAATTTTTATTACCAATGTAGAAAAGTCTGTATACATACAGTAAGTACATAAATAGACAATAATAACATGCTAGGGGGTACAACAAATTAAAGATTATACAAAGACCTTAAAATAAACACACATTTTGATTGTTTTAACAGCTTTCTTATTCGAAGAATGTAGAATGGTCTTAATGTACTGCTCAAATTCCTTATAGAAAACACGGAAGAGTGTTTTTTTGTTAGTGAATTTACAATTATGAATATGAAAATTTGCCAATAGCACAATTAGATTCATGAGGTAAAATTGTTTTTCTTTATCTTTATTATGGTTAAGAAAACCGAGCAGCACATCATTCTCCCATAACAAACAAAAGTCATCAAGAATATTAACAATTATAAAACTGAATATCTTTCCACAATTGTTTTACATGTAGACAATGCCAAAATAAATGTGAAACCGTTTCTGGATGCTCAACACAAAAAGTACAATTAATGTTAATGTCTTTTTTGAGTTTCTTCAGGTAATGATTCGCATGGTAATACTTAAGGATCATTCTGAAAGAGACCTCTTTGACCTTGTTAACAAGCAAGTATTTGTGTGGTAATAACCAGACTTTTTCCCAACAGATATTAGTGACCAATATTCCAGTAACTTGTGACATAAGGAATGGCTACAATATCCCTTTGAAATAAAGCACGTATAGATCTGTTGTTCTGAGGGAGCGAGGAGAAACATATTTTCCCTATTGGAGAGTCAACTGGATTAAGCGAGGGTAGGTCAAGAAGGTGAGGTCTGGCTACACCTCTAAATAACATGAGAGTTCCAGATGGAATATCATCAAAGACTATGGCGAACTCTAGGTGTTACAGGGATATTGTAAAGAGATAAAAATAATAATTGAGTAACAATCCTTCTGCATTAAAAAGTTGACTCACCAGCAGGATATGATTATTGAACCAGTTCGTAAAAAACAAAGACTTGCTTGTATACAAAATGTAATTATTGTTCCAAATGAAATACAGTGGGGAGAACAAGTATTTGATACACTGCCGATTTTGCAGGTTTTCCTACTTACAAAGCATGTAGAGGTCTGTAATTTTTATCATAGGTACACTTCAACTGTGAGAGACGGAATCTAAAACAAAAATCCAGAAAATCACATTGTATGATTTTTAAATAATTAATTTGCATTTTATTGCATGACATAAGTATTTGATACATCAGAAAAGCAGAACTTAATATTTGGTACAGAAACCTTTGTTTGCAATTACAGAGATCATACGTTTCCTGTAGTTCTTGACTAGGTTTGCACACACTGCAGCAGGGATTTTGGCCCACTCCTCCCTACAGATCTTCTCCAGATCCTTCAGGTTTCGGGGCTGTCGCTGGGCAATACGGACTTTCAGCTCCCTCCAAAGATTTTCTATTGGGTTCAGGTCTGGAGACTGGCTAGGCCACTCCAGGACCTTGAGATGCTTCTTACGGAGCCACTCCTTAGTTGCCATGGCTGTGTGCTTCGTGTCGTTGTCATGCTGGAAGACCCAGCCACGACCCATCTTCAATGCTCTTACTGAGGGAAGGAGGTTGTTGGCCAAGATCTCGCGATACATGGCCCCATCCATCCTCCCCTCAATACGGTGCAGTCGTCCTGTCCCCTTTGCAGAAAAGCATCCCCAAAGAATGATGTTTCCACCTCCATGCTTCACGGTTGGGATGGTGTTCTTGGGGTTGTACTCATACTTCTTCTTCCTCCAAACATGGCGAGTGGAGTTAGACCAAAAAGCTCTATTTTTGTCTCATCAGACCACATGACCTTCTCCCATTCCTCCTCTGGATCATCCAGATGGTCATTGGCAAACTTCAGACAGGCCTGGACATGCACTGGCTTAAGCAGGGGGACCTTGCGTGCGCTGCAGGATTTTAATCCATGACGGCGTAGTGTGTTACTAATGGTTTTCTTTGAGACTGTGGTCCCAGCTCTCTTCAGGTCATTGACCAGGTCCTGCCGTGTAGTTCTGGGCTGATCCCTCACCTTCCTCATGATCATTGATGCCCCACGAGGTGAAATCTTGCATGGAGCCCCAGACCGAGGGTGATTGACCGTCATCTTGAACTTCTTCCATTTTCTAATAATTGTGCCAACAGTTGTTTCCTTCTCACCAAGCTGCTTGCCTATTGTCCTGTAGCCCATCCCAGCCTTGTGCAGGTCTACAATTTTATCCCTGATGTCCTTACACAGCTCTCTGGTCTTGGCCATTGTGGAGAGGTTGGAATCTGTTTGATTGAGTGTGTGGACAGGTGTCTTTTATACAGGTAACGAGTTCAAACAGGTGCAGTTAATACAGGTAATGAGTGGAGAACAGGAGGGCTTCTTAAAGAAAAACTAACAGGTCTGTGAGAGCCGGAATTCTTACTGGTTGGTAGGTGATCAAATACTTATGTCATGCAATAAAATGCAAATTAATTATTTAAAAATCATACAATGTGATTTTCTGGATTTTTGTTTTAGATTCCGTCTCTCACAGTTGAAGTGTACCTATGATAAAAATTACAGACCTCTACATGCTTTGTAAGTAGGAAAACCTGCAAAATCGGCAGTGTATCAAATACTTGTTCTCCCCACTGTACCTATGCGGGGAAAAATGATGTTTAAATATTAACGACCACGCTATGAATACTTGTCTATGAAGCTGAACAGAAGTCTCTGCAGTGCATCGCTAACAGAAGGCTCGTAATAGGCAATCAAAACATTGGACTGGCCAATGGTGGGAATTTGTGAGTTTGTCCATCACTCCAGTGAAAGTGACCAATCTAAGGTTTCTAAACACGCACCCACCTTTACGCCCACCCCCATCAGCCTGAAATCCAAAGGTGCCAAGACTTAAGAGAGAGCAATTTGAGAAATTGAGAGCGAAATCTTTACAATGACAAGTGACTATTGCTGGTTGAAATATTTTTTTTTGCGCATTTGAATCACGTTTCTTTGCTAACAGTTCGATATGTACACTCAAAGAATGTGGGGTTCAACCAGGGTTCTTCTAAGATCCTCAAAGTTCTTAGAAGAACCCTAGGGTTCTTGGCACTGAAAATTGCCCCCTAAAGGTTCTTCCGAGAACCCCATAGGAGGTGGGTTTCATTGAGGAACCTCCTTAGTTGGTGGGGGTTCTTGCAGGAACCTAACTGCCCAACTGAAACATTTGAATTTGAAAGGACAGCAGGTGCAGGCACTTAACTGAAACATTTAAAGATCTCCTCAATTTAAAAGTCCCTTGTATGATCTAAAATGTTTTATGGGAATGCCATCTATCTTTTGATATTTGTTCAAATCTTTCTAAAACAGAAAATTGACACAATTCAATAGATATCAATCAACAAAGAGGTAAGAATATGTACGGTATACGAATATGTTGAAGGCTAGCTGTATTTGGTGCAGATGACTGAACTGTTCTGGCTATGTCTGCAGGTATACAGACGAGGAGGCATACACAATTGGTATCGGTATGTTATGCAGATCACATGTACCATCCTTCTCCTTTACCTCTTCAATGAAAATCCCATAGGCATCTACATTATGGACAAGGTATGTGTATGAAAACCATTATCAAGTTTTTTTTAAATTCACATTTACCACAAAAACCAAGGTATGAATACTGTTGTGTGCATGTTTTGTTAATCATCTGTATAATTACTATTTTGGGGATTCACAGACTTCACCCTCCCTACACCTCTGATGAATAAAACAGGAAACCTGTTTGATCACCATGCACTGCAAAATCCTTCTGGCTATGGATACGGAGAACATCAGCACATTAACACGCCAGAGGATATACCCAATGGACTTGTTGCTCTGCTGGTAGTTTACCTCATATTTCGATTTTTTTTATTCTGCTTTACTGCTAAAATCATAATTAACCCCAAAAGGTTCTTCGAGGATCCATTAAAAGGAGTTCTTCTTCAAAGAACTTATAGGGGTTCCCCCACTGTTTCAATTTGAAGAACCCCTAAAGGATACTCCAGGAAACTTTTATTTGTAGAGTGTAGGCCTACTGTTAAATACATTTTTCTTTTTGATCTGTGACCATTTTTAAATTTTTATTTAACCTTTATTTAACCAGGAAAAGCCCATTGAGACCCAGAGTCTCTTTTTCAAGGGAGACCTGGCCAAGAAGGCAGCAACAATCAATACAGTACATCATTAAAACATACAACAATACAATACAACAACATGATCCAGCCTAAAAAAAGCATTTACACTCCTCTGTAACAGTCTCCCATCAATATTTTAAATTCATTCAGTGGCACTAACATATCTAGATGAAGCATGGATTGTAGATTATTCCATGCGTCTGGTGCACAAGAAGAGAAGGCAGTCTTGCCGAATACTGTGAATGTCCTGGGGACTTTAAGTAGCAACCACCTAGCAGACCGGGTATGGTAACTGCTGGTGGTGAAGGAGACCAGACTACAGAGGTAAAGAGGGAGTTTACCCAAAAATACATTGTAGATGAACACATACAAATGTATCTTTCTGCGCATATAAAGTGAGGTCGAACATACCATTTGGTACAATGTGCAATAGTGGGTGAATGACCTAGCATTTGTAATAAAGCGCAAGGATGCATGATAAACAGAGTCCAGTCTCTGTAAAACGGAGGAGGTTGCATGCATATGCAACAAGTCACCATAATCAATTACAGAGAGAAATGTGGCCTGAACAAGCTTCTTTCTAGCCATAAGCGGGAAGCAAGCCTTATTACGAAAATAAAAACCCAATTTCAATTTAAGCTTTGTCACAAGATTATCCACATGAACTTTAAAGGACAACTTGTCATCCATCCAAATACCTAGGTATTTGTAGGATGACTCTATTTCAATGGATAAGCCATCAGATGTGACAATGCTAACGTTCTCTGGCAGAGTTTAAGCTCTGGTAAAGGTCATGAATTTATTTTTTTGTACATTCAAGACCAGTTTGAGACCATAAAGGGAGGCCTGCAGTGACTGAAAAGCAGTCTGGAGCTCTTCAACAGCCTGAACCAGAGAAGGAGCACATGAATATATAACTGTATCATCTGCATATAGATGTAACTTTGCCAGTTGCATCCCATTTCCCAAATCATTAATACAAATTGAGAACAACACAGGAGCTAAAATGGAACCCTGGGGCACACCTCTATTCATCTCAAGAAAGCTAGATGTTCTACTCTGTCAAAGTCACACTTGCAAGCTCTCACATTTACTCATGCAATCTCAAGAAAGCTAGATGTTCTACTCTGTCAAAGTCACACTTGCAAGCTCTCACATTTACTCAAACAATGATGTTTCAATGGCGTGCGCGATCAACTTTTGAATCTGATTTGACACCGTACAACTAACTGCCTCTGCAACGCAATGCTGTAAGGCAAATGCAGCATTTCATTGGAAGTGAATGGACTTCTGGTGTACAACACACTCACTCATCATCACAAATTGTAAGCAAGCTAGTTACAGTGGTGGAGAGAATACCGACAGTGGTAGGAGTAGAAAAGCAGTAGGAAGGATGTTCCAAGTTATGATATGTACCAGTATGTGCACATGGCAGTATTCATACCTTGGCTTTTGTGGTAAATGTGAATAAAAAAAACTTCACTTTTGATAATGTTTTTTAATACAAATACCTTGTCCATAATGTAGAGGACTCTGGGTTTTCCATTGTGTAGATAAGGGAGGAGGAAGATGGCTGCTGTGACTGAGTCCTATAAGGTTTTATAGAAACCAAAATGAACTATAGATGATGCATGTCATCTGCACAACATACCAATACCAATTATACATACCTTCGTGTGCCTCCTGGTCAGTATACCTGCAGACTCAGACACACACAAAAGTGAGCACTTCAGTCATCTGCACCCAATGCAGCTATAGCCTTTAACATATTCTCACCGCTTTGTTGATTGATATCCATTGCATTGCGTCCATTTTCTGTTTTAGAAATGAGTTTAAAAGGGAGACAGTGTCCAACAACACTGCCATTTGTACAAATATGAAAAAAATAGATGGTATCATCATAAAACAATATCAATTTAGATCACACAAGGGAGAAACCTTACCTTACATTGAGATCTTTACATTTTTCAGTTAAGTGCCTGCACCTGCTATCATTTCAAATTCAAATCCAAATGTTTCAGTCGGGCAGTTAGGTTCCTGCAAGAACCCCCACCAACTAAGGAAGTTCCTCGATGAACCCCACCTCCTATGGGGTTCTTGGAATAACCTTTTGGGGGCATTTTGTCAGTGCCAAGAACCCTAAGGTTCTTCAATGAACTTTGAGGATCTTTTAAGAACCCTGGTTGAAGCCCTAATTTTTAGAGTGTACCTTGAAAATCAGACAATTCCTCTAGGCTAATTTGGTCCTTGAAAAGTCATTGAGGTTATGGTGTCTGATTTAGAGCTTCTACTGCTCGAATATAATTATACTAGGATTTAATTTGTTATATATATTTTTTAATGAAAGCACTTTATTTTGTTTCCCGCTGCTCCAATTGAATGGTGTTACGGTAAAATCATGTGTACGTTATGAGCAAGACAACATCGAATGTTGGCTTCAACTTGGTTTTCCATACAACGCGTTCCATTACAAAGGGAACCCGGTTTTTGGTCAGTTTATCATTTTAAAACATGATACAAAACCCCTTAATAACTCCTCAACATCTCAAATAGCAAGACTGACTATCTACCACATGGACATACTTCATTAATGCGTTTGTGTCGGGAGCATGCTATCTATTTAGTAAGGCAATGGCCTTATTATTTTGACATATTTTAGAATGTAAAAACAATGTTAATGCATAATGCCATTGGGTAGGCCCTCCAAAAATGCATTATTCTTAAAGAAATTCCATCATTGTTTTTGTCTAAAGGCTATTACAACAATTACATTTAAAATGTATGTCCTTGAAAATTACAATGAAGTGCTTGAAAAAGTCCTTGAAAGTACTTGAATTTGACTTGCCAATGTCTGTATGAACCCTGTATAGTCTACTTGCTCAGCCTGCAAATGAAGGATAAAATGAACTGCTACTGAAATTATGCAAGCATCATTCGCTTTCCTGTCAGATCACATCCATTTCCTTCAGGTAATTATAATACCTTGATACAGGTGATATGGAAATAATAGAATAGATACTTTACTATCCATTCTATGAGAAACTCGCTTATTGGCAGTGGCAGGAGACCAGCAGCCGTCCGATTGACAGTTAAGATATAAATATATAGCAATAGTAAATAAGAGTCAAAGATGGGTTAGCGATCTGACCCCTGCTATTGCCCTGATTTGGTTGTTGCTCTGCTATTATCAAAGATAGGGTAGATACAGTATCTGACTTTATGGATTGGTTTCCCCTCCAGTGGCGACCCGTCATTCAGGGCAGGTGGGGCAGAGCCTGTTTTGAGCTCCACCTGTTTAGCGGTTTTGCATGTTATTTTGGCATTAATGAGTGTCACATCAGTTTCCAAACAATGTAAAAAAAAAATATATAAAAAATAATTGAGTTAATAAATACATTAGAAGTGCCCATCCAAGAAGGCTCAAGGTCATTGGCCACAGATAAAATCAAATCAAATTTTATTTGTCACATACGCCGAATACAACCTTACCGTAAAATGCTTACTTACAAGCCCTTAACCAACAAAGCAGTTGAAGAACTAGAGTTAAGAACAGATTTGCTAAATACACTAAAGTAAAAAATAAAATAAAAAGTAACCCAATAAGATTACATAACAATAACGAGGCTATATACAGGGGGTACCGAGTCTGTGTGCAGGGTATGGTGGCAAAATTGCAAGATTATGTTATAATGCTTTTATTGCATCAAATGGATGTTTTATTCAACAGAATAGAGTATTCTGTTAACTATTGTGTGTGTGTGTTCTACTGAGGATGGGCCTCTGGGAGATAACACGGACAGGAGATTTATGATGTATTTTGGGGGATAAAACCTAAAGAGCATTCCAGAGCATGAGTTAATGTTTCTGTTCTATACCGTACCAGGGAGAGATGGTTCCACTTTGGAGTCGGAGGGCCAGACACTGGTGATACAATGAAAACTGTTGACACAGCAGATACTGTCTGCTATGTATTATAGGTATCTTTCATACAAATCTTAACCTTGTGACCCATTCTATATACCTGTTGTTCATGTAGGTTGAAGGGGTGTATCTTGGCTATAAAAGACCTTTGTACTTTTGTCTCGGGGCTCTCAACGAATCATCAAAGAGACAGTGATTTGTCGACCAGCCATCACTCTTGCAAAGCTCTCACTATTAAAGGTTTAGTTTAAGTATAACTCTGACTTGTGTGATAAGTTTGTCTCTCCTCATTTGATAGTAAAGAAATGAACCACCACAAGGGGTACATGTTAGTCGAGGTCATTTGTACATGTAGGTACTGTAGACCGGGTGGCCATTTGATTAATTGTTAGTCCGAGTGTCCATTTGATTCATTTGGATCTAGACTTGGAGCTCCTGCACCGCTTGCCGTGCGGCAGCAGAGAGAACAGTCTATGACTTGGGTGACTGGAGTCTTTGACAATTTTTTGGGCCTTCCTCTGACACCGCCTAGTATATAAACTCAGCAAAAAAATAAATGTCCCTTTATCAGGACCCTGTCTTTCAAAGATAGTTTGTAAAAATCCAAATAACTTCACAGATCTTCATTGTAAAGGGTTTAAACACTGTTTCCGATGCTTGTTCAATGAACCATAAACAATTAATGAACATGTACCTGTGGAACGGTCGATAAGACACTAACAGCTTACAGACGGTAGGCAATTAAGGTCACAGTTATGAAAACTTAGGACACTAAAGAGGCCTTTCTACTGACTCTGAAAAACACCAAAGAAAGATGCCCAGGTTCCCTGCTCATCTGCGTGAACATGCCTTAGGCATGCTGCAATGAAGCATGAGGACTGCAGATGTGGCCAGAGCAATAAATTGCAATGTCCGTACTGTGATACGCCTAAGACAACGCTACAGAGAGACAGGACGGACAGCTGATCGTCTTCGCAGTGGCAGACCACGTGTAACACCTGCACAGGATCAGTACATCCGAACATCACACCTGCGGGACAGGTACAGGATGGCAACAACAACTGCCCGAGTTACACCAGGAACGCACAATCCCTCCATCAGTACTCATACTGTCCGCAATAGGCTGAGAGGCTGGACTGAGGGCTTGTAGGCCTGTTGTAAGGCAGGTCCTCACCAGACATCACCGGCAACAACGTCACCTATGGGCACAAACCCACCGTCGCTGGACCAGACAGGACTGGCAAAAAGTGCTCTTCACTGATGAGTCGTGGTATTGTCTCAACAGGGGTGATGGTCGGATTTGTGTTTATCGTCAAAGGAATGAGCGTTACTCCGAGGCCTGTACTCTGGAGCGGGATCGATTTGGAGGTGGAGGATCCGTCATGGTCTGGGGCGGTGTGTCACAGCATCATCGGACTGAGCTTGTTGTCATTGCAGGCAATCTCAACGCTGTGCGTTACAGGAAAGACATCCTCCTCCCTCATGTGGTACCCTTCCTGCAGGCTCATACTGACATGAACCTCCAGCATGACAATGCCACCAGCCATACTGCTCGTTCTGTGAGGGATTCCCTGCAAGACAGGAATGTCAGTGTTCTGCCATGGACAGCAAAGAGCCCGGATTTCAATCCCATTGAGCACGTCTGGGACCTGTTGGATCAGAGGGTGAGGGCTAGGGCCATTCCCCCCAGAAATGTCAGAGAACTGGCAGGTGCCTTGGTGGAAGTGTGGGGTAACATCTCACAGTAAGAACTGGCAAATCTGGTGCAGTCCATGAGGAGGAGATACACTGCAGTACTTAATGCAGCTGGTGGCCACACCAGATACTGACTGTTACTTTTGATTTTAACCCCCCCTTTGTTCAGGGACACATAATTCCATTTCTGTTAGTCACATGTCTGTGGAACTTGTTCAGTTTGTGTCAGTTGTTGAATCTTGTTATGTTCATACAAATATTTACACATGTTAAGTTTGCTGAAAATCAATGCAGTTGACAGTGAGAGGACGTTTCTTTTTTTGCTGAGTTTAGGTCCTGGACGGCAGGAAGCTTGGCCCCAGTGATGTATTGGGCCGTACGTTATATATACTGTAGCTTTGATTGGACTGATCAGGTCAAAATCGTAGCTAGCAAGCTAGACAACCAGTCATCATCATGAATCAAGTCGACAATGAACTGGCAAATCCTTTTCAATCCTTGTCATATGAAGGTAAATTATAGATAAAATGTATTGGTGATCATTGGCCATTTGACATGATGATATGATAGAAATTCATATGATTTATATGTTTACGGTAATGGTAAGATAATGACTAAATGATTTATATGTTTAAGGTAATGTTAAGATAATGACAAAAAATATTCCACCCTGAAACCATATACTTGTATGAAATTTACACGACCACCGCCGAAGTTGGCTCCCCTGCCTGTTCGGGGGGTGCTCGGCGGTCGTCGTCACCGTCCTACTAGCCGCCACCGATCCCTTTTTCGTTTGTCTTGTCTTATTAGTTTCACCTGTGTTTCTGTTGTTTTCGGTTAATGAGCTTCCCTATATTTAGTAGGTAGACCCGCCCTTGTTTTGTGCGGGATTGTCTTTATTTTGTTACGTGTGTGCATTGTAGGCTGAGGTGTATTTTCTTTCTTTCACTTGACACCCTGTGGTTTTTGGGTTGTCACGTTATATGTCCGCGCCCTGTATTTGTTGGGCTTATATTTTGTGTGTGCCTTATTATAGAGCACTATACCCCCAGTGGAACTCTCTCTGCGCCTGAGTCCTGCACCCACCTAGTCCCGCGTGACAGAATTAGAACAAGGACCTTTTGTTCCTTTTTAGTATGTAAGCAGGGTGCACGTGGGAAACAAATTATAAGAGGAGCTATCGACAGACAAGTTGTAATACTGTGTTCCTTACAGGACATTCTGGCTCCACCCGTGGAGGAGAGAAACTGTTAGGCTTGCAGAAAATTATGAAACATGTTGCAGATTAAACAATGTATCTGTGTCATGGAAAACCACCGACTGTCTGAGCAAGGCATAGCTTAAGATTTGAACTTGTTTGTGTGTGTTATAAAGACTGGGTTTGCATTTTTTGATTTTAGAGTACTCTCGTGAATAAACATTTTGACTATTGTAAGCTGGGACTCTTGTCTGTTTCATTCAACCAGAATCTTACAAACTCTGGCTTGCAGACTGAGTAGATTAATTGAAGTTTATGAACATTGATAACGAAATTCTCATTACACATGAACATTACACAACAAGTCGGAAATCTCAACTCAACAATGAGGGGTTTGGAAGGAATCGGTGGCTAACTGCAAGCGTTGCAGAGCAATCGCTAGCCTGCTTTCAGTGGACATAAAGAGGATTAAAAAGGGTTATATTACATGTGAAAACAGCAAAAATGCCCAGTACAACCCCCCCATCAGGTGGTAATAAACATAGTCGTGTTCCAATCATCTACCCTTCTCCTAAAGTGCGCAGTTGCACACTCCCTGTCATGAAAATAAAAGTGTTGGATTGGTGAGCAGAGTTTCATGCTCCCGCCTCTCTCGCCTCTTCCACAATGTTGGATTCAATGTTGGACTCCCCTCCTCCCCTGTAAAAATGTGACATTGATGATGCAATTCATATTCACAAACACTCTTATTTGAAAACTATGGTAGGATATTCATAATCATAAAATAAACAAGAAAACTGTGATAGCTTCTATTTTCAGTAGCAAATATAATGGGCTGTATACCAAGTATGCGTCCAAAATGGTACCCTATTCTCTATATAGTGCACTACTTCTGCTCTGGTCAAAAGGAATGCATTATACTGGGAAAAGGGTGTCATTTCAAAGCCCTGGTCACTAGTACTATTACTACTAATACTGCTAGTGTGCCATTTCAGATACTGCCCTTGAAAATCCTTACCTATGATGTCATCCTCAGTGTTGAGCTCTTTGCCGGGTAATGGGATCCGAGCTAAGGCAGATAGTTTAGCTATGAAGGCCTCTTCTGCCTCCTGATGGAGCAAACACAGAAATACAATATACAAAATTAATACAAATGTATTTTTATTTCATAAAATATTTATTAAAACAATCTTTAATATATAAATCATGAACAACAGGCATTATCCATGACTTTACTTATATTATCTAAACAAACTATGTAGTAATATTTACACATAAGACTGAAGAAATGTTTGCCAACTCTCCCATGGATTAATGGAAGTTAAAACTGAACTATTCTCTGCTTTCACATCAACATGATCATAATGATGAACCATTGTGAATTAGCATTTACAAGGCAGCTGTTACCTGTAACTGTCCTTTGATTCGCTCCATGGTTTGTTCCTGGGCTAACTTCCTTCTCCTCAGAGTTTCACACGCAACCTCCTGCTCCAAGTCATACTGTTCCAACATCCTCTTCTTCTGCAGTTCAACCCTATTAACATGGTGGGTAGTGTACAACGAAAAAGAGTGAGCGCTTCTCTGTATAACACCGTTACAATATTAGTCATGGGTTCATATAGTATTTGTTTTCTTTCATACTTTAGCTGCACTTGATTGAGCCTGCCTGGCTCAAAAGAACAAATGAAATAGTCACAAAAGTGCAAAAACCCATCCATCTGGCACTCCAGGCAGGCTCAATCAAACGCTCAATTTGAACCCAGGTTTGTACATACAGAATTTGCTGTAGACAACTTCATGCCGTGTTCATTAGTTGCCATGCCAAGTCGTAGGAGAGAACGGCAGGGAATAAAATGTATAGGATAAATAACAGTCAATTAGTTAGTCGAGAAAGTAAACAGTACCTCTGATGAAACTCGGTGGACATGGGCTTCCTCCCCCAGTTGGCCAGCTCCTTTAGTATGGCCTTGTTCATCTGAGAGCTGCTCTCTCGTCGTTCACACTCCTCTGGGGAGGGGACAGAACACAACACCACAGTGATAGTTGTATTACTAACTTAGGCCCCCAATTCAATCAATTGAAGATTATGTGAAGGTTTGAGATAGCGCACAGCTTGCTGCAAAAAAACAATGCACCAATCAACGGCGACATTGCACATACACAGCCCACGATTCTGCCAGTAGAACCGATGACTTTCTAGTGTCGTTTTTCAGTGAACAGATTGTAAGGTCCCTCACACATTCATAGTATCTGTAGTTTTAAAATAGAATTAGCACTAACGGACCAAAATCGCCACCTGCTCATCTCACCTCTGGCCTTGTTAGGGTGTTGCTGCTGAAGGCCCTTGGTGATGTCCTGGATCTGAGAGTAGTAGCTGGTGACCATAGCACTGAGGGAATCCCGGGTCACGTACACACTCTCTGACGCTACCTCCGTCAACTGGCTCTACCCATACCCAAATAAATATCAATTAGAATAGATAGAAAATAGATTAAAAAAGGCTATTTAAAAATAATACATAGGCCTAGGTCAGTGGATGCTGGTGAGGGGAGGATGGCTCATAATAGTGGCTGGAATGGAGTCAATGGAATGGTATCAAACGTGGTTTTCATGTGGCTGACACCATTCCATTGACTCCATTCCAGACATTACTATGAGCCGTCCTCCCCTAAGCCGCCTCCACTGGCATTGATCCACCATAATTTATACTTGGTTTTCGTCATAATCTAAAATGATCACATTAGCCCTAGTTTGCCCATGTCTGTCTTAGGGGGTAGGGCCTAGAGGTTGTTTATGAATGAGGCCAGTCGCTCCATTACCTTCCTGCCGTGGTCAGGCTGGGGCCTAGTGGGAGGGGCCTGGTCCATCTGCTGCCAGAGGCTCTGGCTGAGGGCGTGGCCCACCAGCTGCTGGGCGTTGGCCTGCAGGAGCTCCGCTCCCGTCTCTAGCTCCGACAGGAACTCCTGCTGGAAGCTGTGGCCAATCAGCAGTGTCTCCGGGCCCAGGTGCCTCTCGGCAACACTGGCACTGGATTCCTGTGGGCAGTCCAAGACACAGAGGGAGGTGATTGACAGACCACAGTGACAAGGTGACATATTGATAGTCTAAAAAAGAGCTGTAGGTGGAGCAAGAAGGACAGGTAGGGGTCTCTATTTACTGTATGCCTTTAAAGTAGTTTGTCTTCATTTCTAGGGGGAATCACAGTGTGCACTTTTTTGTTCTAGCTCTGCACAAACACTTGATTCAACTAATCAAGGGTTTGGTGATTAGTTGATCAGTTGAATCAGGCATGTTTCTGCTGGGCTGTAACAATATATGTGCATCCCTCTCCAGGAATGCATTGAGAAACACTAGTCAAAACAAGCCTCATCTTCTCACTTTGTAGAATGTATTATAATGTAATGTTAGTGAATGTGTGACTGGACCTGATGCTGGGCTTTGGGGAGCGTTGGTCTGACTGGGGTCTGGGTGTGGTCCTCTAGAGCCAGCAGGGCCCTGAAGTCACTCTGAGACAGCACCTTGAGCTTGGACAACCTCATCTCCTTCAAGACCCTCAGACAGAAGTGTCTGGCCACAAAGTGCCTCTGCACTGCCACCAGCAGGAGGTGCTGTTTCTTCTCAATCAACATCCCCACATGGCTGGGATAGAATAGGGATTGGTCGTTAGTTGAGTCAGGTGTGTTAGTTCTGTGCTGGAACAAAAGCCTACACATCCTATTTGTACAGTACCAGGCATGATAACCACTGTGCCACTTTAAACCATGCTTTTGCTTGTCAGATGTGCTAGAGTGTATAAAATGTTTACGATTGAAAATCAAATAGATTTCAGATCATATATGAAATACTGTATTTTTTTATGCATTTCCACCTGCCAGAGGTCCCCCTGCTTCACCTGTTAAGCACGTAGCTCTGTCTGACCACCATGCCTCTAAGGATCTTCAGCTGCTGTTCACCTAGGTGTCTGAGGCAGGCCAGCACCAGGGCTGCTTCCTCACACCATACCTAGAGCAGGACAAACATACAGAAATACAGTATTAAAAATGGGCGTATTCATTAGGGCACACCATAGCAGAACATTTTAAAACGGAAAGCATAAACAATCGGTTGTAACTGGACCAGATCTAATAGTACTACCTCCCCATTTCATAAAGTTTTTTTTCCATTTAGTGCCTAACGAATATGACCCAGGTGTAACCTGGCGCTTGTCCAGAAGAGTGCAACGTTAAAGAAGGTCCAGATAAAGATGCATTGAGTAGAACAGATATGATGTCTGTCATGTAGAATAGGGAATCGAGTCAGCTCTATTCATTACATTTTATGGGTCCGGCAGCATGTATACAGTACCTGTCCATCTTGCTCCAATTGAGCCTGTACACCCTCCAGTTGCCGTTTGGTATTGGACTCTGCCTGCTGCAGCAGTGCAACCAGGTCACCATCTAGATCCAGCCATAGCCTCTGGCCTTGGTTTGTGGACAACTGGGGCTGAGCAGGGAGAGCGGATAGGAAGATGTCTTTGGCCAGCTCTCCCAGCTTCTTGGACCAGGTGGCATGATGCCTCTGGAGGCACAAAAGTATGGGTTATTTTCCATTAGAAAATAAGTTGAATTAGCACTGCACAGATTTTGGTGAAATGCCATTATTACCCTCCAAAGATCACACACTGCCTCTGCCACTCTCCCATCCTGCTGCAGCTCCAAGTCACTGCTCTGCTTCCTCTGCTTCAGAAGCAGCTCCTGATACACCTGGAGAAGAGAATTGAACTGCTAAACCGGAGCATACAGTTATAAGGAGCAATTAACAATGTAATGTAATGGAACTAGGAAAACCATAATACACAGAGTTTGTACTTATCCAAATTCGATTTTTATAGTGAAGTGAGTGAATAGAGAAGTAGTTTAGCAGTACCGTTACTACTACTATTGTTGTGGCACTGGACACACGACAGGGAACGAATGAGCCTACTAAAAGAGAGATACTGACCTTCACAAATTCCTGGAGGTCGCTGTGCGTCTGTGCAGAATCCAGGACACGGCTTCTCTCCTTTGCGTGAGTCCTCAGGAGTTTATTTTTCTTGGAGTCGATCTTCTTGCACTTTTCATACACAATCTCCTTGGTCTTTATCCTGCATTCTGTATATAAAAAAAATGTAATTACATGTAGTTTTGATTTATTGACATCATTATATGTAAATGACAATGTTACTACACTAAGTTGCTGATTTAGCACAGAATTTGACCCGTTTTCTTTTAACACAATTCACTTAATTCTTCTGTGTATCATTCCGCATTTATCATTTAGAGTTGAGTAGTAAACTACATTACTACAAAATGTACTCGTGTCAAAATGGCATAACCATACAATTATATTTCATTGTCACTACAGTGCGGTTCGCATTGGTTACAACAGTGCACTCAAGGAATAATCACTATTAATTTGTTTGATTTACTCTTTTTAGTAATGGAGAAAGGGCACTGAACATTTTAAGAAGCCAGTTAATTTAAGATGAGGAACTAGGCCACGTGATACTGGAAGATTACCACCATATTCCTCAGGAGGGAAGTTCAGCAGGGTACTAGATAATATCACAACTTCCTAGTGGGCACAACTGGTTACAAAGACGTCATTATGACATCATGTGCCAAATTGTGCCCTCTGGGTACTCATTTCACATCAAATAGAATGTTCATCTAGGTTGCGTTTGTAAATTCACCCTGGCAATCTACTCCGGTATCAGAGCACTCTGGTTTGAGAGTGCCAGAGCGCGGAATAATTCATGAGTTTACGAAAGACCTAGCACCAGTGGCCTGTGTCAGTAAACATTGGGCAAAAGACTCAATGTAATTGTTGCCAGTACAGTGGTTAACCCACTAGATAACATGAAAACAGTATAACCAGCTCTGCTAGTAAAATGGTCAGAGTGTGGTGTTCTCTCATTTGTGTCTGGAAGTAGCTAGAAAGCTAACCAACATTAGCCAGTTAGCTTGACTGTCGTGGTAAGGTCAAAACGCTCTGATCAACCCTACTCTTCGCCCCGAAAGAGAAACGCTCTGAATGATCTTCATTTAAGAACGTCCCAGAGCGCACTCTGAGACACCGGGGGCAATTTAAGAACACACTCCTAATGTCTATGATTTGACCTGATATTGAATTCAGGGAGGTCACTCTTGAACACAAACCAGATTCTTCGTTTCAGCGGTTGGCTATTTGCGCGCGGCAACAATAATGTGTGTCAGGCCATTGGCGTGGTCTCTGACACAACATTTTAGAGGCCCTAGTATTTGCCGCAGAGACAACATTTTGCTATTTTAAAGCAAACTTCCTGCAATTCTAAATATTTTGCCATGGGGCTGAGAGAAAATGTGCAGTTATAAAGCTAATTCCCTTCAATTCTTCTACCCAAGGCTGCGGGGCCAGATGAATTATCAGGATGTGTGCCCCGGGCATGTGCTGACCAACTGGCAGGTGTCTTCACTGACATTTTCAACATGTCCCTGATTGAGTCTGTAATACCAACATGTTTCAAGCAGACCACCATAGTCCCTGTGCCCAAGAACACCAATGTAAACTGCCTAAATGACTACAGACCCGTAGCACTTACATATGTAGCCATGAAGTGCTTTGAAAGGCGGGTTATGGCTCACATCAACACCATTATCCCAGAAACCCTAGACCAACTCCAATTTGCATACCGCTCAAACAGATCCACAGATGATGCAATCTCTATTGCACTCCACACTGCCCTTTCCCACCTGGACAAAAGGAGCACCTACATGACAATGCTATTCATTGACTACAGCTCAGCGTTCAACACCATAGGACCCTCAAAGCTCATCACTAACCTAAGGATCCTGGGACTAAACACCTCCCTCTGCAACTGGATCCTGGACCTCCTGACGGGCCGCCCCCAGGTGGTGAGGTTAGGTAGCAACACATCTGCCACGCTGATCCTCAACACTGGAGCCCCTCAGGGGTGCGTGCTCAGTCCCCTCCTGTACTCCCTGTTCACCCACGACTGCATGACCAGGCACGACTCCAACACCATCATTAAGTTTGCAGACGACACAACAGTGGTAGGCCTGATCACCGACAACGACGAGACAGCCTATAGGGAGGAGGTCAGAGACCCTCAACGTAACCAAGACTAAGGAGATGATTGTGGACTACAGGAAAAGGAGGACTGAGCACGCTCCCATTCTCATTGACAGGGCTGCAGTGGAGCAGGTTGAGAGCTTCAAGTTCCTTGGTGTCCACATCACCAACAAACTAGAATGGTCCAAACACACCAAGACAGTCGTGAAGAGGGCACGACAAAGCCTATTCCCCTCAGGAAACTAAAAAGATTTGGCATGGGTCCTCAGATCCTCAAAATGTTCTACAGCTGCAACATCGAGAGCATCCTAACTGGTTGCATCTCTGCCTGCTCAGCCTCCGACCGCAAGGCACTACAGAGGGTAGTGTGTACGGCCCAGTACATCACTGGGGCAAAGCTGCCATCCAGGACCTCTACACCAGGTGGTGTCAGAGGAAGGCCCTAAAAATTGTCAAAGACCCCAGCCACCCCAGTCATAGAATGTTCTCTCTACTACCGCATGGCAAGCGGTACCGGAGTGCCAAGTCTAGGACAAAAAGGCTTCTCAACAGTTTTTACCTCCAAGCCATAAGACTCCTGAACAGGTAATCAAATGGCTACCCGGACTATTTGCATTGTGTGCCCCCCCAACCCCTCTTTTACGCTGCTGCTACTCTCTGTTTATCATATATGCATAGTCACTTTAACTATACATTCATGTACATACTACCTCAATTGGCCCGACCAACCAGTGCCTGTATATAGCCTTGCTACTGTTTTTTCACTGTCTTTTTTACTGTTGTTTTTATTTCTTTACTTACCTATTGTTCACCTAATACCTTTTTTGCACTGTTGGTTAGAGCCTGTAAGTAAGCATTTCACTGTAAGGTCTACCCACACCTGTTGTATTCGGCGCACGTGACAAATAAACTTTGATTTGATTTTACAATGGCTTATGTCATGTTCTTATGCTATCTGGGTGACTCAAACATTATAACAAAATCAATGGGGGCTCCATTCCATGACATATTTGGAATTTTACACTCCCTGACTGTCTAGTTTTTATTTTGGTGATTGTAAATTCTCAAAGATGATCTTATTTAAAAATATATAACTCCGTTACCTTTCCTACATACTTTAAATCTGGTTTCAGTCATTTAAGTGTATACTGAAAAAGTTTCACCATCCCAAACAGTATTTTACTTTTTTTTTATTGAGTGGCGGCAATGATTTATGAATATAGGGGAACACTACTTATAGATTATCTAAGAATGTAGGTGGTGTGTGTGTGTGTGTGTGCGTATGTGCATGTGTGTGTGCATGCGTCTGTGTATGTCCATGCTCGTGCATGCATGCATGTGCGTCTGCAACATGACTCACCTTCGCTGCAGTGCTGCAGCCCCTCGGCCAGGGCAGTCTGCAGCTCGGCCAGGGTCTTCTCCATGGTGGCGAAGGTCAGGTGGCCGTCACTGGTCAGCTGCTCCAGGCCTCGGGCCACCAGGTCCTGTCTGAGGGACACCTCCTGCCGTAGCAGGGCCGGCTTGGCCTGCAGCACACCCCTCAGCTCCTCCCACCACAGCAGCTTCTCCTGGGTCCTCTGGGAGAGAGCCAGAGGAAAGAGCGAGATGGATGCAGGCCCTCATCAATAAATAGACCCTATCGGCCATGAAGATTAGACAGGTTTAAGAGGTATGACAATAATTCATACTATAATTTTTTATGTGTTACATTTTTGTCTTTTCTATGTTGTAGTTTTTTTGGTTTTTTTACGTGTAATGCATCCACGTGGAACAGCGGCCATGCATGGAACCTCATTAAAGGTACAAAGCCTTGGGTGCAAATGGAGAAGTTCTGAAAAAGCCTTACTTTTATGTAAAAAATTACTTCTTTGTCCTGTATCCTTAAATGTTTCTTGTTCTTATATCTCACCTTCATGTCTGCCACCTGAGTTTCAGTTAGCTGGTTTTCGACCAATAGGAGACATTGGATAAGGGTGTGGATGACATCCTGGGCCTCATCTCTGGGGAGAACACTGGACCTGCCCAGGAGGCTTTGGCAGAAGGCCTCCACCTGCTTGCTAAAGCCCTTGGTCTGTGGAGATAGACATACTTCAAGTTTATCCACAAACATCCAAGTTTTTAAAGAAAATGTTTCCCCATAAACGTCTAAGATTTTTTCCATCAAACTGGCAATTGCATTGTCGGTGAAATCATATGTTACTTTTCTAGAGCAGACAATATGGTTCAATGTTGGCGGTTCAATTTGTATAATGTGAATTACACACTATGCGGTTCAAAGGTTTGGTCGTGCTTTTTGATCTAGTCGACTTGGTTACCATTTGAAGCGCGTACCATTTGAAGCGCGTACCATTTGCGTACCATTTGAAGCGCGTGCTCCAGTAGATCTTTCTGAGTTCTTTCAATCTCCTCCAGGGTACAAGGATCTGAACTTAGATCTTTGTTTCTCTCACAGGAAAACAGGCTGGCTGACAGTTCTTTCTTTAATAAACCCAGTTCCTACAAAGAGACGAGAAAATCAATAAAGATCAGAATCCTTACTTGAGAATTTAAAAGCAGGTTTGTGGGAAATCATGTTACGCATGCACATCTCATGCTAGGATTTGGATTAAGATTGTACCTTTTCTTGCAGGAGAAGAACATTGGTGAAAAAAGCTGAATCCTTTTTATCCTTGGGAAAACGACCGCTGAGTATAATTCTGAGAATTTGGAGAAAGAGCTACAAGGAAATGGGAGAGTTAAGGGAGAAATCTTCTTGAGATTTGGACACACCAACATGTCACACAACATTTTAGCAAACTAGTACTGTTGTCATATTATCAATGGAAATTAACTTAAAAACAAGCTTACAGTAAAGTCGTATAATGCAATATGAGGAGATAATAGGCACTCATAATGCATTCATTGGCTCATGGAATGTGCTACCCAATTGTTTGCTACTGTGTGATGAAAGAAAGAGGTCACCCACCACACATTTCTCTTCCAGGACCTGTGAACAGTGTATCTGCACGTCCTGCAGGGCCAGACAATACAGGCTGATCCTGCCCTCAAAACTACAGTGGTAACAAAATTACATTACAAACACAGCTTAGAAACTCAGCAATATGACATCCTCATACACAGACAAATAAGAGTAGTGTTCCTGGTGAAGCAAGCACTTTAATGAACTGAAATGTCTGTTCCCCATCAGCTCACCCTGTTTGAGAGAGCGTGTGGGGGTAGAGGGCCACCCTGGTGAAGCTCTCGTTCTGCAGACTCTTGGGGACCAGTGAGGAGGAGATGAACTGGCTGCTGTCGTCGTTGTCCTGGTCCTGGCTCAGTGAATCCCCGCTACAGCCTGACGAGGACTCTCCATTGGGGAGGACAGGCAGCTTGGAGTGCTCGTGCAGTGAGGGGTTGGAGGCTCCATCCGCTAAGGGCTGACGTTGGGATGTGACGTTAAAGGGCCAGTTCACCTCAAAGTCAAAGTTTGCCAGATGTTTCAGCAGAATATGTAGTGGACATTTTTTTTTACCACACTCCTGGACGCTCCTCACCTCCGTTTCATCAACAAAACAAACACAATAACAAAGTCTTTGGTGCCGAACAGTGGCACTGTTACGCCTAATGCAGATTAGATCTTTAAAGGGGTAGTTCAGCCATAGACTGCTTTTAAAGGGTACAGAACAAATATCTAAATATGTTTTTGTGCTGAACTATCAGAATAAAGGCAAAATTACATTGCAATTAGTGTTCCAATTTGGATAGATTTGGTTACATGTGGTAGGAAGGCTGTAATATAAACAGATAGATGATCTTACTCTGTATTTCTGGTTGATGGGGTACACCACCTTTGCCCGTGATGCAAAAGCAGCCACATCGCTGTTCACGGGTGGCTGCTTCTTTTCCTGGTAAAGGAATAAACAAAGTGAATTATTAGGGAAAATGTTAATGAAGTCAGGTGAATGTTAATGAAAGCCAAATCAGCTTTTCTTTACACATACTGTACACTCTTAGTTAATTAACTTATTAGTTAATAAGTTAATATCTAGAACCTAAAAGAGTTCTTTGGCTGTCCCCCATAGGATAACCCTTTTTGGTTCCAGGTAGAACCGTTTCCCCAGCGGGTTCTACATGGAACCCAAAATAGTTCAAACTGGAACCAAAAGGGGTTATACTTGGGAACAGCCGAAGAACCCTTTTGGAGCTATTTTTTCGAAGAGTGTAAGTTACCTACCTTGCAATATATCTATCACACTAAGGCACTTTTATAGTGCTGAAATATTCTATATCTATAACTAAAATACAATATATTTACTTTTTCAATGGTAGTGGCACTTTGGACACCCTTCTTGCTGTTGCTGACACAGTCACTGTGGTTGTTCTCCCTATCCTGGTCGTCTCCCTCAAACAGTCTTTTGGCATCATAGCCCTGGTGGAAAGGAATGGAAGACAGTTAGGACTCCCTTAGAATGGGGTCATTTTGAATTGGGTTTATTCGAAAGGACTATAGACTTCAGTTATTAAACAGTTATAAATCGTGTTAATGGTATGCTGATGCTTGTCAAATAGTGAGCTTATGACTGCAGAGTTATTGATTATTGCTGTTATTTTTGCCAATTTGGTCATGCAGGTGGCTAAGTTATTTGGCTATCCAAACAACGAGTTATAACACTAACTAATACAAACCTATAATAAACACCTTTACAAACTTACTTGTCGAGTTAGAAGCATAGGCTTCAGGCAAAACACATACAGAACGGCTGCAGCTATGATTCCAGAAAAAAAACCACATACAGTGGCCACTGTCAATAATCCTGTAAATATGTGCAGAGATTCTGCAAAGTGAACCAAGACATCATTTGAGCAATCAGGATGCCTAATCGTATCGTGGTCGCTCATTTTGGATAATTCCCGGGTGCAAAGGAAGAAAATAGACGAAAAATGCGCATTTCTTCTACGCCTGAAAAAAAGAATCAGGACAACAACTCAAACTGGTCATGGACAAAGACCGCAAACCATTAATCTGCAGAAAACAACCGTAAAAGTTACTTTAAAAAAATGTATGGTGGAAAAGTAATAACTTGAGGTATGACATGGTAACTAACAAAACAATTTTTTTGTAGAAGTCAGATTCGATGTTTCACAGACGGACTATTCAACCAATCATTGAACAGATTTGATGTAACGCAAGACATTTAGGGGTGGAGCGTGTCCTTTTCTTCATAGTTTTGGGAAGGTCTTCAAGGAAGTTTGGATGAATCATTTCCATGACCTATGTTTTTACAGTCGACAAAACTGTTTCTCCTGTTATTTTTGTTTGTTTCTTTTGCATGCCACCTTTTAAGACATATTGTAACACAATTTCGTGTTATCAGAGAACAATGACAATGTTTCCATTGTCTAATACAGTAGCAAGAGGATGCAAAATGTAACGGATTTCGGGAAAGTAGGGAAAGTTTTAGAACAAACGAATGCTTCAGGTACATTTCCTCGTGGAAGTAGTCACTGTATGCACTATTTTCTTCTGTTTTCAACTAGAGTATAGGCCTATATTTTGGAGACGTCTACAGCACCGCCCTTTTCATTCGTATGGGTTCCATAATGTAAGCCATCATGACAATCCATGCCATTCCGCTATCATGTGGGACAGCAACAATGTACATCCCGCGTCCTGTTACATCTCTGTACTATCATGGGAAACTCGACAGAACTCATTTGGAAATGGTCGACCTAGAGTGAGTCAAATTCCCTTATTTCTGTGCCTGTCCTATTTCAAGGGCTGTACATCTATGTCTGTCTGTCTGCTATGCAGTTGTTGGAACAGGTTTTGTTTTTCACTATGTTTCCCATTCAACAGGACTCTCCTAGACCATTTCAGCATGACCCTGGTGGAAAATCAGCAGAGCTGAGCTCGAAGAAGATGGATGGTTTGTTATTTTATGTATTCAGCAACATTTATTATCATCCCTAGGGTAATGATAAGGGTATACCGTCAAAAGTGACGTGGCCTTCTCAACTGAAAGTAGCCTATGACAGTAATTCCACCAGCTAACTGTTAAATCTTCTCAAACCCACTGTGTCATTTGGTATTTTTTGTATTTTGTTAGCTGTTGCAAAAGCAGCAGCTACTCTTCCTGGGGGCCACACGAAACATGACATAATATAGAACATTAATAGACAAGAACAGCTCAAGGACATAATTACATACAGAACTATGTGTACTGTTACTGTACACTATTGTATGTTTACTAATGTTACTTCACAGGACAACCAGGGCCATGTGGGCCCTTGGCTTTCTGTGCTGAAGAGGGTCCTCTTCGTTCTGTGGCCCCAGCCGGCCCCGGGGGCCAGTCCCTCTACACCTCCTTAAGCCATCTGGCCAACGTCATGCAACATAAGGCCCGGAGCCGCAGGAGCAGTCTCACCAGATACATCACTGGTCACACTCTGCCTCAGGTAAGTACACACACAGAGACATAGTCCAGGGGTTGCGGTCAAAAGTCATAATGGAACATAATGGGACAAGTTTCCATCCATGCTTTTGTGAAACAGAAAAACTTATTGTGTTTACTTTGTATTTTCTTTCAGATTCAAAGTGCTGCACAGCCATCAGCATTTGGACTCAAATTTCAGAAATGTGCCCAGGTAAGTAATGTAGACTCTGTAGAGGATGGTCTTGCATTGCTCGTTACTGTTCGGGTAGGCTCGATATCTAGAAGTGTATGTACAATGTGCCCTCATATACCATGTGTTCTATACAATCCTTTGGGACACAGGTGGAGGCAGGTACCGAGTTCCCCCATCTGACGTTCTTCCTGCTCATCAACAACACTGGGCCTCCAGGGGACAGCAACCTTTCCCAGCTGGCCATCAGGGACTCCGTCTCTGGGATAGCAGCACTGCAGAGTGGGGGGATGGTGGTGGAGAAAGGCTTCCAGACCTTCACCATCGACTCACTGCCAGGTACACACGAGTCATGAGAAATCGGTTTCATCAGTCTGTCCGTCAGTCAGTCTGTCAATCAGTCAGAAAGGCAGTCAGATCACCAGGGTTGTGTTCAGTATGGACAAAATGAGAAAATAGCCTACGTTTGAAACGGGGAGATACTACCTGAACTTGTGTAATAAGAAGCACTGATTTTCAGTTTGTTTTGCTACAGTGTACCTCACTGAACATGACCCAGGCTCCATGCTACAGAACAAAGGCTGTGTCACCTGAACTTATCCAATTGGAGTTATTTTGAACATTGTTAAAATGATTGTATTAGCTTTTTACTCAATATTTCCAACCATAGTTAATATCGTTGTTGTTTTGGTTGTGTTTCTGCAGCAGGATCTCAGTACGTTGTGACGTATACTGCCCTCATCAAGGGTCACAAGAGTGAAATTCTGGACCTGCCTGCCTTCCTTACCTTCTCCAATGCTTCACTGGTACTGCAAACACTTTGTCCCTTTTTCTCTTGCTCTGTTTATATTGCCAAAGCAGCAACACTTTACATTGCTGTACATGGGTGCTATTCCAGGGTAATTTATACTGTTATTCTCGCTCTACAGAATGACGTCAATATGTTTGGTCCAATGGTGGCTAATTTGACACTGAGGCTTAACTCCACGAACAAGGTAACCTTGAAGCCTTCATTTCTTAGTTTATCAATGTGATGTCGGTTGATAGTCATGCTCAACGTAATGCTGCGTTTACAATGCTAAACCTTACACACAACCTTACTTTCGCACATTTCATCACAGTAAATCAGATGACAGTATTGTCCGTGCCCCTGATAGTAATTTCTTTCTCTTTTTCAAATATTGATGAATATGACCTACTCTCACTATACACTTTCAGATTTACCCCAATCACTATGTCCATTTTGCTGGGTTTGTTGGTGGATTCTTGCTGTCCTTGATGCTGCTGTCCCTGGGATTTCTGGCCATGAACCTAATATGTGCCCGAGCCAGGAAAAACTCCCTAGAGCGAAGGGTAAAACGTTGTTACTGTAACCTCACCACTATTAGCTTACCTGAGTCCCAGATCTGATTGTGATGTCCTGCCAACTCCATTGCTGTGTGACAATGACAGCAATGAAGTTGTCAAGACAGCACAAACAGATCTGTATACTTGTTAGCCACCCAGCCGTGGCAAAAAAAAACAATGAAACCAATACAAAGTCAAGAAATTGACTCTCTATTGTATTTTATTTGAACTATTGTTTGAAAGATATTTCTCTTCTTGTTCGTTGACTACGGTTGTTTTGTTCTATTTGAAAGCAATCCACAGTAAAGAGATTGTTACTGTTTCTCTTTGTATGTCTGTCATTCCTAAAGAAAAAGCGAGGCGCTTCAGACCCTGAGTATGCGGTATGCAACATGAGTGAGACGGCCAAAGAAGAGGCAGCATTCGAGGACAAGATGGTGGACATCATGGTGCTGGAAGACCCTCAGAACATGTATCAAGCTCTGGAGAAGTGAGTATGGAAATGCCAAAGGATATAATGCTTTATTACTTGTCGTTATTTTTATGATGTCTTATGCTTAGGAGTAGGAACTGTGTTGTGCAACATGCAACAATTTCAAAGATTTTACTGAGTTACAGTTCATATAATGAAATCAGTCAATTGAACTAAATCAATCAAATTTCAATCAATCAAATGTATTTATAAAACCCTTCTTACATCAGCTGATGTCACAAAGTGCTGTACAGAAACCCAGCCTAAACCCCCAAACAGCAAGCAATGCAGGTGTAGAAGCACGGTGGCTAGGAAAAACTCCCTAGAAAGGCCAGAACCTAGGAAGAAATCTAGAGAGGAACCAGGCTATGAGGGGTGACCAGTCCTCTTCTGGCTGTGCCGGGTGGAGATTATAGCAGAACATGGCCAAGATGTTCAAATGTTCATAGATGACCAGCAGGGTCAAATAATAATAATCACATTGGTTGTCTAAATGTATTAATAATAAATGTATTAGGCCCTAATCTATGGACTTCAGTCCGTATCTGGTGTGACCACCATTTGCCTCATGCAGCGCGACACATCTCCTTCGCATAGAGTTGATCAGGCTGTTGATTGTTGCCTGTGGAATGTTGTCTCACTCCTCTTCAATGGCTGTGCGAAGTTGCTGGATATTGGCGGGACCTGGAACATGCTGTCGTACATGCCTATCCAGAGCATCCTAAACATGCTCAGTGGGTGACATGTCTGGTGAGTATACAGGCCTGGGACATTAAACACGAGCAATGGACATTAGACCGGTAGAAATCTGTCCTTTGGTCTGATGAGTCCAAATTTGATATTTTTGGTTCCGAGTAGATGAACGGATGATCAACAGGATTATGACCCAAAACACACCTCCAGGCTGTGTAAGTTATATTTGACCAAGAAGGAGAGTGATGGAGGGCTGCATCAGATGATGTGGCCTCCACAATCACCCAACCTCAAACAAATTGAGGTGGTTTGGGATGAGTTGGACCGCTGACTGAAGGAAAAGCAGCCAACAAGTGCTTCGCATATGTGGGAACCTTCAAGACTGTTGGAAAAGCATTCTTCATGAAGCTGGTTGAGAGAATGCCAAAATTGTGCAAAGCTGTCATCAAGTCAAAGGGTGGCTGCTTTGAAGATTCTAAAATATAAAATATATTTAGATTTATTTAACACTTTTTTTGTCTTCACTACTTTTCTATAATGTAGAAAATAGTTTAAAAAATAAACCTTGAATGAGTAGGTGTGTCCAAACTTTTGACTGGTACTGTATATCTGACATCCTCACAGCCTGGAGATGTCCAGCCTGCTGCGAGCCACCTCCAGCCTGGAGAGCAGTCGGGTTCAGATGTACAAAGATGTGATCGCAGCCCTGCTGGCCGCGCTGCGCTCCCAGAACCACATGTCCCAGCAGGCCGAGCAGCGGCTACTGAGCGTGCTCCACGGCCAGCTGATGGGCATGGAGGGCAAGCTGAAGGAGGAGCACTTGGCACGCATGGCAACCCTGGCGGCCCAGTGCAACCTGGAGACCCGGGAGCAGATGGAGGCGGAGCATCGCAGAGAGGCCCAGGAGAAAGCCCGTGCAGAGGTGCTGTTTCAGCACTCTGACGAACAGGTACTGTAGTGGCTATTATCAATCAAAAACCATTGGCGGAGGTAGAGAGCAATGTGACTTGTCCATAAATAATTAGTTAAACATGCCAGAAATGGCTCCTATGGGCACAGATGGAGAAGCGACTCTAGCCCTGTGCATAAATACCTGATTTAGCTAATTATGGTCAAGACTATGGTTAGGTGATTATTTGAAGCAGGTGTATTAGTGGTGGGCTGGAGCAAAAGCCTGCACACCCAGTAGCTCTCCATGGCACTGGATAGACTAAATCAAGTGCACTTCAAGTATTTCACACGTATATTTAACACAGGTCTGGTTGATTCTGGTTGATTCTCCAGGAACTCCACCAATGCAGTGTCCTCTTGGAGAAGCTCCACAAGCTGAACCAGAGTCACCTCCAGCGCACCCTGCTGGTGAGACACGAGGAGGCCTCAGCCAAGGTCCAAAGGCAGATAGTGGAGTGGAGAAGAGTGGAGCTGCACAAGATCTTCTCAGAGGAGCTGGAGGAAGCCACCAGGATGTGCGAGCTGGAGAAGACCCAGGCCAGGAGTCTCCTGCATGACTACTTTGCCTATCAGGTGAGCTAGTGAAGATGGTCCCGTTCAGTAGGAACAGATAGGAGGAAACACTTTGAAACAGGCAACGTAAATGTTCAGGTAGGAGCTACTTCAGCAATAGTTGTCAGCAATGTTTCAGCAATGTTTCGCTGTATGTATCACTGAAAGTTGTTTTGGACTAAATGGGAAAGTCAAGGGGAAATACTGTCCTCTCAAGTAATCTCTTCACATATATTGCCTCATCTATCTCATCTCATTTCTCCTCATCTCTTACCATCTCTTCTCTTCTCATCTTATCTAATTGACATTCACATTTTAGTCATTTAGCAGATGCTCTTATCCAGAGCGACTTACAGTTAGTGCATTCATGTTGAGATAGCTAGGTGAGACAACCACATATCATGTCTCATCGCATGTCTTCTCAATTCATCTTATCTCCTCTCATTTTATTTGACCTCGTCACATCTCATCGCTCTAGAATCAGCTGGAGGAGGTGCTGGATGTGGTCCTGGCCAACCAACGTTGCATGCTGGGAGAGCGCCACGCCCAGAGGAGGTTCCTGGTGCACAGCCTCCACAGCCTGAAGGGCCTCATCTCCGAGACCTTCTCCAGGACCTCCAGCCAGATAGAGAACTGCTTCAGCCAGCATAGGAGGTTGGTTTGTGCTATGACTCTCTACATGTGTTATACTGTATGTCAGGTTTTATAGCACCTGTTGTCTTCTACCTACTTGTCCTTAAGCCATTGTAGACTACTAAGGGTTCGGGAAACTTGGGAAACATAGATGTAGCCTACATTCCTAAAGTGCAACCTTGCCTGTATTCCAACAGGGGGAGCGATGTGTCTGAAGAGCAGGTGGAGCTGCTGCTAGACAAGGCTCAGAAGGAGCTGGTGCTGGTGAGGCAGGGCCTGGACGAGGCTCTGAACCGGGAGAGGAGGGCCATGCACTGTGGCCTGGTCAAGAAGAGGAGGGACCTCATCTCCGACATGGTGAGATGATTGACAGTGCGTTGTTTAAGTCAAACTTCACAGTGTTTTCTCAGGCAATACATTTGCGTATCTTAATTAGATAAATAATGAGTTAGCACTTATTTGAGAAATACTGAGAAATACTCCCAAATAAGATAATATTTTTTCAAGAAAATATCTCAATCAATTCCCAACTCCTGTGCATTTACTCATTTACTAATAACATAAAGCTGGGAATTATTCTGAGTAATGGAGAAACCACAAATATTACAAATATATACTGTGCCTTGACTTTTTCCACATTTTATTACGTTACAGCCTTATTCTGAAATGGATAAAATAAATAAAAATCCTCAACAATCTACACACAATAACCCATAATGACAAAGCGAAAAAAGGTTTTTAGAAATACTGAAATACCTTATTTACATAACTACATTTTAGAAACCTGAAATATTTACATAAGTATTAAAACCCTTTGCTCCAAGATGCGAAATTGAGCTCAGGTGCATCCTGTTTCCATTGATTATCCGTGAGATGTTTCTACAACTTGATTGGAGTCCACCTGTGGTAAATACAATTGATTGGACATGATTTGTAAAGGCACACACCTGTTTATATAAGGTCCCACAGTTGACAGTGTATGTCAGATCAAAAACCAAGCCATGAGGTCAAAGGAATTGTCCATAGAGCTCCGAGATAGGATTGTGTCGAGGCACATATCTGGGGAAGGGTACCAAAAAATGTCTGCAGCATTGAAGATCCCCAAGAACACAGTGGCCTCCATTATTCTTAAATGGAAGAAGTTTGGAACCACCAAGACTCTTCCTAGAGCTGGCCGCTTGGCCAAACTGAGCAATCGGGGGAGAAGGGCCTTGGTCAGGGAGGTGAACAAGAACCCCATGGTGGAGATGGGAGAACCTTCCAGAAGGACAACTGTCTCTGCATCACTCCACCAATCAAACCAGACGGAAGCCACTCCTTAGTAAAAGGCAAATGACAGCCCACTTGGAGTTTGCCAAAAGGCACCTAAAGGACTCAGACCATGAGAAACAAGATTCTCTTGTCTGATCAAACCAAGATTGAACTTTTTGGCCTGAATGCCAAGCGATTGCCATAGCCTGAAGGACATCCCATGACCATTAATTCCCTGAAGTATTTACATTGTAAAAATACTTACAAGTAATACATATTGTAACCATCATCCATGTACATTTGGTTGTTGATTAGCCATTCTTTCTTTTTTCTAATCATATTTTTATTTAATGAAATGTATCGACCGAAGATTACACAATACAACAGCAGTAGTGTTGTTCCTGTATACATGATTATATGTACTATTATTAAAACTACTGAAATTAACTGTATTCATTATCCTCTTTGCATTGTACTGTATTTACTCAAATGCTGTACCACTATACTGCTTTGGCAATATCTACAAATTGTATATCATGCCAATAAAGCAATCTGAATTTGAAATTAAATAGGTAACAGCTAGGTTTTGTTCTGTTCAGCAGGGCACAGCGTAGTGGAATATTCAGATGAAATATATTGAACGAACATCAGCTCTGTTCTTGCCATTTCTATCTGCAACGTTTTACATTTGCCGACTGAACATACCCAAGGAGTGCCTATAGGCGTGTAGGGGCCAGGGCTCGATTTTAAGCTTTTCAACCTTGTCTTTTTCTCTTCATCCAGCTGCAGGGCCACAAGCAGAGGCAGAAGGAGCTGTCGGCCCTGTCCCGAGGGGGCCTGGAGGAGGACAGGGTGGAGGTGGAGCCGGCCCAGCACCTCCGCTGCTGGCAGAGCCTGCTGACCGCCCAGTGCCTGGAGCTTGGGGAGCTCATCAACAACCTAGACGAGGAGGCCACTGCAGACATCCGTAAGGTATCTCAAAATGACACAACACCTGCCTCTCTCCTTATATACAACGGTTAGATTAGGTAACTGGTAGCTATAACTTGCACAACATATGTTGCCAATTTCGAATCGCTAGCTAGTTAGCAGTGTGCTAGTAGCATCCATTGTGCAAGTGACAGCACTCGCTCTCTAAGACTTAAAGTAGTTGTTTCCCTTGCTCTGCCAGGGCCATGGCTTTTGTGGAGCAAAAGGTAACGCTGCTTTGTGAGTGCAAAGTGTTGGTCTGCAGAAGGTCCCCAGTTCGAGACCATTGACGGACAAGACTTACTTTGTTACAAGTACACAACTTGAAAAAGTTATTGTTAGACAGCAAATGAACATCATACATGATTATACATACATAGGTACATGGATTGTTAACTAACCAAACAAGTAGTTTCACTTTCCCTGACTTTCTATTGACTGGAGATTCACCTTTGACCTCCCCCAGGTCACCATGCGTGTGATCCACAGCGCCATGGCGGAGGTGAAGGCCATCCAGCCTGCTGTCGCCCAGGCTCTGCTGGCCCTGGGGAACCCCCGTGGCCCCCTCCAGCAGCCAGAATCGGGGGCCAGCAGCAGCGCCCTGTCCCAGGCCCAGGAGAGGCTCCATCTGGAGGGCAAGGCGGCAGTGAGGACCCTCCAGGCCTCCAGGGACTCGCTGCACCAGGGCATGGAGAGGGAGTTGCAGGAACAGCAGGAGCTGAGGGCCAGGGGACAGGTCTTCTTCAGGTGAGCAGATGTTTATTTTCCAATCACCTTTTCAGGTCAGTCCCTTGCGCTACAGAGAAGATGGTCATGTTGGTACACATTTCAGATTACTTGTGAAAGGGGGCAAAAAAATAAACCTCTGAGGTATCTTAATGCAAATATTAGCACTTTGTGCTAATTGTGTGTGTGTGGCCATCTGTGTGTGTGTTTGAGGGTATTTTCTATCCTTTCAGGTCTCTGTGTTCGTCACAGCTCACCTTATCGGACGAGGAGCTCCTACACATGAAGCTGGAGTTCCAGAACTGTCTGTCCAGGATGGACCACTGCCTGATGCTGCCCCACGCCCTCTCCCGCTCCAAACTGCAGACCGCCCTGTCCACCTGGAGGAAGGAGATGGAGGAGCAGGCTGAACATCCACAGCCAGAGGTAGGTGGAGTATCTGATACATACAGTTTGTAGTGCCAAAATGATAATACCGCCCTCTGCTGGTTCCTTAGCTGTAACATACTGTAACATACAGTTGACAAAGATCACTTGGACATGTTGCATTATATATATACACTACCGTTCAAACGTTTAGGGTCACTTAGAAATGTCCTTGTTTTTGAAAGAAAAGCAAATTTTTTGTCCATTAAAATAACATCAAATTGCGGATATGGCAGTGAAGTCACTGGTGATGGCCGTCCTATTTCAACTGACGCCAGAACTTCTACAGACATGTAAGCTGGAGCATTGGCACATTGTGGGAATGCATGAAAGTACTGACAAAAACACCTAGGCTATATCCATAGTGGTCAATGGTAAAACAAATAGCAACTAATACTAAAAAGACTAGATGAAATGACAGTAGCCTATGCTGTGGAGATGTTTCCTTCACCATCTCACTAACCATCTTGTGTATTTTCCAGAAGAAGACGAGGACTAAAGGGAAATCCACTGAGGGCAGACAGCGAGCAGACCCCTCAGAACTGCTGCTCTTTCAGAAGAAGATGGAGGACAGGATACAGCTGTTTGAGAAAGAAAAAGAAATGGAGCGCACTGTGAGGGAGAAGGTTCGGTGGAATTCAATTCACTGAAACTTTATTTGTCCCGAGGGGCAGTTATAAAATGGAGGAGAAGGCTTTTATATTGCGCATATCCTCTTTTGTCGCATTCACTTACTTTTTGCTCCTTTGACACGTTCTCACACTTCCGTACAGCTGGACGAGATGGGAATATAGCGGAGGCGGGTAAAGGGGATATTCCCGGACGGACTCCGAAACCTTTAGAGCCTTTCGAGTTTCTCAGACCTAGATTAAGCCTACTCCTGGACTAAAATCCACACTATGTAAATGATCTCATTGAACAACCTTTTTAGTCCAGGAATGGTTTTATCATCAAATTCAGAAAAACTGTCCCTTAGCGTTTGCTGCCAGTGTTATGAAACCTGTTAGTCAGCCTACTGATAAACCTGCTCTTGCTATGACTAGGTTTCCTAGGGCTACCTAACTGGGCCATAGCCTGTTATAAAATGTGCGCATTTAACACAAAAATAAGAGTAAGCGCATAGGGTGTTCGATGTATGTCTCACCAGGGTCCGGGGAGAGCTTAGTTGAGTAACTGTGACCTAATCACTTAACCTAACTAATTTCCTACAACTTTAGCTAAACCCCTTCGTTCCCTGACATCTCCAACATCTTTCTCTCTCTCTAGGTCCTGGAGGAGATGCGTAGCGTGAGGGAATCGGAGCTCCGGAACCAGGCAGACGGCCTGGCCGTGCAGATGGCCGCCCTCCACTACCAGAAGGCTGAGAGGAGGACCAGGGTCCTGGAGACCTCCAGAGCTCTGCTCACCATCCAGAGCCTGCTCACAGAAGAACTGCGAGCCAGCAGGAGCCTGGGGGCAGCCCCCATAGCCCAGAGCATCCAGAACCACTGTCTGGTAGGATAGGACATTGTAGCATGTTGGATGCTTTAGCATGTACTGTAACCTGATTCATACTTTAGCTGTGAAATATTACATTTGATCAAATCCGCCTGAGCAATTTGGTTGCGCACACACAGATACAGGATACAAGATATATCCTCAGTGGATAAAGTTTTTGTGAAGACCGTGATCCCTTTGCGTGTGACTATAGGGTTTGGAGGAAGCGGAGCTCCAGCTCCAGAGGGAGCATGCGGAGTTGGAGAGTCTGGAGTCTGGACCCTCCAAACACAGACCACCCAAAGACCCACACTACTCTGATACTGAAGAGGAAGAGGAAGGGCAAAGGAGGTTGTTTCATATAGAGCGTGACAGCCGCATGGCCACCATCCTTCACGAGGCCCTGTACACGTGTGATCAGGTCATTGTTCTTCAGTCAGAGAGGTGGGCTTTTTGGAGCTATTATTCTGCCTAAAAGAAATGTACAATTGAGAAATATTCTTACACAAATGCACCATGAAGCGTAACACAGAACATAGCTCCAAGTGCGAACAGAATAATTATTAATATTTTATAATATTTTTGTCCCAGGCTGCAAGAGGCCAACGCTAGGAATCAAGCCATGGAGGATCTCAAGGAGCAGCTGGAGCTGAAGAGACTCTACACAAACTGTGACCAGGTGATCTAGCCATCATATAATTGTGATTCTCCAATTGCTTTTTAGTTGCTTTTTAGTCTAGAAGTAGGCTTAATCTGGGTCTGAGTCACTATTTTGTTGACAGTCCAAGCCCAAGGAGACAGTTTTTTTCCCTCCGTCCCTCTTTTTCCTCTATCCCTCCCCAGGATCTGGAGTTTGCAGCCAGGTTGGTGAGGCAGAGCCAGGTCTCCACTGAGGTTCTCCTAGAGGCTCTCCGCCTCCTCCTCCCAACCCTCCCTGAGTCGGAGCTGCTCTCCCTCATTGATGCCCTCTGCCCCAAGCAATCGGTCTTTCCAGCGTCCGCAGAGCAGGAGAGCACAGTGTAAGAACTACTGAAACTCCTTCGTCTAGCAATAGTTTCATTGGTAGTGGATTGGAGTGTTTTCTTCAGAATTGATTAAAGGTATACCGCGAGATTCTGGCATTTAGGCCAGCATTGCTATTGTACCTGTAGACTTCCAGTCATTGCGCTAAAGCTAGTTAGTATTGCTAACTTCCTTCATACTGCACGCAGAAACATAAAAATCGTATCTACGAGTTCATTTGACTCTGGGTAAGTAAAACATGGCCAGAATCTCGCAGTAGACATTTGTAGGTAGAGTCTGCAATATGACATCATCAACATAGCAGGGCGACTTCCTGCTTACAACAGCAACAGACTTCAAATCTGCAGCCACAGAGCTTAAAGGTAGAGTTGTCGGCATGACATCCCCATACACACTGTGGCATGTTCCTGCTTGCAGGCATTAACAACAACAAAGTTCAAATCTTCCATTGCCAATATTGGCTGTTCCCAAGGGATGGTGAAGATCCTTGTCTCATCGCGCACTAGCGACTCCTGTGGCGGGCCGGGCGCAGTGCACGCTGACCAGGTCGCTAGGTGTACGGTGTTTCCTCCGACACATTGGTGCGGCTGGCTTCCGGGTTGGACGTGCGTTGTGTCAAGAAGCAGTGCGGCTTGGTTGGGTTGTGTTTCGGAGGACGCATGGCTCTCGATCTTCGCCTCTCCTGAGTCCGTACGGGAGTTGCAGCGATGAGACAAGACAGTAACTACTACCAATTGGATACCACGAAATTGGGGAGAAAAAGGGGGGTAAAAAAAAAAAAAAAAAGGGCTCCGGGCAGCCGAGCGGAAATGGAGGAAAACTCGCCTCCCTGCGGACCTGGCATCCTTTCACTCCCTCCTCTCTACATTCTCCTCTTCTGTCTCTGCTGCTAAAGCCAATTTCTACCACTCTAAATTCCAAGCATCTGCCTCTAACCCTAGGAAGCTCTTTGCCACCTTCTCCTCCCTCCTGAATCCTCCTCCCCCTCCTCCCCCCTCCTCCCTCTCTGCTGATGACTTCGTCAACCATTTTGAAAAGAAGGTCGACGACATCCGATCCTCGTTTGCTAAGTCAAACGACACCGCTGGTTCTGCTCACACTGCCCTACCCTGTGCTTTGACCTCTTTCTCCCCTCTCTCTCCAGATGAAATCTCGCGTCTTGTGACGGCCGGCCGCCCAACAACCTGCCCGCTTGACCCTATCCCCTCCTCTCTTCTCCAGACCATTTCCGGAGACCTTCTCCCTTACCTCACCTCGCTCATCAACTCATCCTTGACCGCTGGCTACGTCCCTTCCGTCTTCAAGAGAGCGAGAGTTGCACCCCTTCTGAAAAAACCTACACTCGATCCCTCCGATGTCAACAACTACAGACCAGTATCCCTTCTTTCTTTTCTCTCCAAAACTCTTGAACGTGCCGTCCTTGGCCAGCTCTCCTGCTATCTCTCTCAGAATGACCTTCTTGATCCAAATCAGTCAGGTTTCAAGACTAGTCATTCAACTGAGACTGCTCTTCTCTGTGTCACGGAGGCGCTCCGCACTGCTAAAGCTAACTCTCTCTCCTCTGCTCTCATCCTTCTAGACCTATCGGCTGCCTTTGATACTGTGAACCATCAGATCCTCCTCTCCACCCTCTCCGAGCTGGGCATCTCCGGCGCGGCCCACGCTTGGATTGCGTCCTACCTGACAGGTCGCTCCTACCAGGTGGCGTGGCGAGAATCTGTCTCCGCACCACGTGCTCTCACCACTGGTGTCCCCCAGGGCTCTGTTCTAGGCCCTCTCCTATTCTCGCTATACACCAAGTCACTTGGCTCTGTCATATCCTCACATGGTCTCTCCTATCATTGCTATGCAGACGACACACAATTAATCTTCTCCTTTCCCCCCTCTGATAACCAGGTGGTGAATCGCATCTCTGCATGTCTGGCAGACATATCAGTGTGGATGACGGATCACCATCTCAAGCTGAACCTCGGCAAGACGGAGCTGCTCTTCCTCCCGGGGAAGGACTGCCCGTTCCATGATCTCGCCATCACGGTTGACAACTCCATTGTGTCCTCCTCCCAGAGTGCTAAGAACCTTGGCGTGATCCTGGACAACACCCTGTCGTTCTCAACTAACATCAAGGCGGTGACCCGTTCCTGTAGGTTCATGCTCTACAACATTCGCAGAGTACGACCCTGCCTCACGCAGGAAGCGGCGCAGGTCCTAATCCAGGCACTTGTCATCTCCCGTCTGGATTACTGCAACTCGCTGTTGGCTGGGCTCCCTGCCTGTGCCATTAAACCCCTACAACTCATCCAGAACGCCGCAGCCCGTCTGGTGTTCAACTTTCCCAAGTTCTCTCACGTCACCCCGCTCCTCCGCTCTCTCCACTGGCTTCCAGTTGAAGCTCGCATCCGCTACAAGACCATGGTGCTTGCCTACGGAGCTGTGAGGGGAACGGCACCTCCGTACCTTCAGGCTCTGATCAGGCCCTACACCCAAACAAGGGCACTGCGTTCATCCACCTCTGGCCTGCTCGCCTCCCTACCTCTGAGGAAGTACAGTTCCCGCTCAGCCCAGTCAAAACTGTTCGCTGCTCTGGCACCCCAATGGTGGAACAAACTCCCTCACAACGCCAGGTCAGCGGAGTCAATCACCACCTTCCGGAGACACCTGAAACCCCACCTCTTTAAGGAATACCTAGGATAGGATAAAGTAATCCTTCTAACCCCCCCCCCCTTAAAAGAGTTAGATGCACTATTGTAAAGTGGTTGTTCCACTGGATATCATAAGGTGAATGCACCAATTTGTAAGTCGCTCTGGATAAGAGCGTCTGCTAAATGACTTAAATGTAATGTTAAATGTAAAAAAAAAAAAATGCAGTCTTGGCAGAAAAGAAGTCTGAGACATAAAGTCTCTGCCTGGCCATTGAAAACTCAGGGTGAACTTTAGTCAAGTATTCAGCATGGTGCATCTAACAGCTTGCACATCTTTGGTGTCTAACGCTAGTTTTAACCCTCCACTTACATCCAGTAAGTAAATGAAGTCATACATATGCTCACTGTTTAGCAGGCTCCAAAATAGCAATCCCACTAGAGAATAGAACTCTCGGAGCAGTTTGTGCCGTGCACCAGATGTTTAGGCGGGTGTCTATGAGTGACTCACACCAGCACAATGTGTTACTTGTCAGTAAACGCTGGATGCAGTTTGTTTCTCATGTGTCAATTTAAGAATTGAATTTGTCTCCTATTAACTTAACTGTGAATAATGCCCTTCTTGCCATTGTAACAACTGATGTAGCACACACCCCCGAAGTTCCCGCAAGTGGTCCCCCCGGAGGTCGGGCCCCCCAGATAGCATATGAACACGTCATAAGCCATTCTTTATTTATTTTTTATTACAGGAAATTTGCTTTCAAACTACAGGGTGGGCTCCACGAAACTGCGCTATGGCACTAATTGTAAGCACCTGTCACACACAAATATACTACCACAAAAAGTAGAACTGAAAGCAATTTCAAGTAGATTCCAAAGTAGAACAAAAAGGAACTACAAGAAAATGGTTAAACATTTCAGAATTCATGTAGGGAATTAATAGCAAGCTAAGATTTATGTGATCATACAGGGGACGCTGGCATTTCAGTCCACATGAGAACGTTTGACGGAACCTGCGAAAAGATCAAGTCAAAATAAAATCTTCACGTTTCGTAAACTACAGGTGTGGACTAACAGTCAAATGCTTACTTCCGAGTCCTTTTTCGAGTTAAAGATACAAATGTAATAGTGTCACGAGGAATGAATACACAGTAAATAATGAATAACAATGACGAGTATATAATATCAAATAAAATTTTATTGGTCGCATACACATATTGCGGATGTTATCGTAGATGCAGCGAAATGCTTATGGTTCTAGCTCCAACGGTCCAGTAATACCTAACAATACAAAACAATACACACAAATCCCCCCCAAATAACATGGCTATATACAGAGAGTACCAGTGTCGAGTTGATGTGCAGAGGCATGAGGTAATTAAGGTAGCTATTTACATATAGGTAGGGTTAAAGTGACTAGGCAACAGGATAGATAGACAATAGCAGCAGTGGGTAGCCATTTGATTAGCTGTTTAGCTGTCTTGTTTAGCAGTATGGCTTTGGGGGTAGAATCTGTTCACGGTTCTGCTGGTTCCAGAGAGAACAGTCTATGGCTTGGGAGGCTGTAGTCTTTGATAATTTTTTGGGACCTTCCTCTGATTTACTTGGTGTGTAAAATGTTAGTTATAACCGCATTCTTACAGCACTGTCGAAGTAGTGAGACTGATCAATGTGATCTCTCTGATGAGGAAAGAATACTCATTCAAGTCAAATCCCATTTTATTTATCACATGCGCCGAATACAACTGGCGTGGACTTTACAGTGAAATGCTTGCTTACGAACCTTTCACAACGATGCAGAGTAAAAATAAATCAAAAAAAATTAAATAGTAACTAACTCAAGAGGAGTAAAATAAAATACACAAGAATGGAGCTCTATACAGGGAGTACCAGTACCAGATCAATGTGCAGAAGTACGAGTTATTTGAGGTAGATATGTACATGAAGGCAGGGTAAAGTGACTAGGCTTCCGGTTAGATAATAATAAATACAAATATTAGCAGCAGCAAATGATGAGTGTAAAAGTGAGTGTGTGTGAGTGTATGTTTGTTTGTTTGTGTTGTGTGTGCATATTTAGTGTTTGAATGTGTGAGGGATTTGTGTGGGAGTGACAAGTGTAGTGTGTGTATATGGTGTGTATATAAAGTCTAGTGAGTGTGCGTAAGGTCAGTGCAAAATAGTCAGTGCAGATAGTTTGGGTACCATTAATTGACTATTTAGCAGTCTGGCTATTATGGCTTGGGTGTAGAAGCTGTCCAGGAGCCGATGGTCCAGGAGCCGATGCTCCGGTATCGTTTGCTGGATGGTAGGAGAGTGAACAGTCTATGGCTTGGGTGGCAGGAGTCTTTGTCAATTTTTGGGCCTTCCTCTGATTGACTATTTAGCAGTCTGGCTATTATGGCTTGGGTGTCGAAGCTTTCCAGGAGCCGATGGTCCAGGAGCCGATGCTCCGGTATCGTTTGCTGGATGGTAGGAGAGTGAACAGTCTATGGCTTGGGTGGCAGGAGTCTTTGTCAATTTTTGGGCCTTCCTCTGACGCCGCCTGGTATAGAGGTCCTGGATGGCAGGGAGCTCGGCTCCAGTGATGTACTGGGCTGTCCTCACCACCCTTTGTATCGCTTTGCGGTCAAGGGCGGTGCAATTTTTATACCAAGTGGTGATGCAGCCGGTCAAGATGCTCTCGATGGTGCAGCTGTAGAACTTTTTTAGGATCTGAGAGCCCATACCAAATCTTTTCAGCCTCCTGAGAGGGAAAAGGTGCTGCCGTGCCCTCTTCGCGACTGTGCAGGTGTGTGTTGACCATGTTAAGTCCTTAGTGATGTGGATCATACCTCCCCATCTGCGCATGATACATTGGCTGGGAGCGTGGAACACATACTGTCAATGTCCTGTCTGGGCTGGCCAACATTCTGTTTGGACTTTGTTGCTTGTGTGAATAATGCTCTTTGTATGAGGACACCTGGGACTTGGCCTGTCTAGCCAGGAAAAGAGGGAAGTTACTGAGAAAGTTAACTTAAATAGAACAAAATGCATCATTTTGTGGAGTCTCCATCTGCTTAATTCGCTTGTCCCCCGCGTAAATAATTTTCTTTATATCCAGAGAGCTATTTTTCTTTTCCATTCTGGCTGTTTTTTTTTCTCAGGTGGCCAGGGGGAGCAGGAAAATCTCTGCTGGTCAGACTGAGGGAGGAAATGGTGGGGAGGAATGTCTCAGCCCACAGCACGGACAAGGACAGAAACCAGTGAGTGCAAGACAAAGAGCCTCAACTTTTTTCTGGAGCTTTTATTTTAGATGTGGATACACTTTCAGGTCCTAATTCAATCAGTTCTCATCAACTCCGAATGTTGACAATGTAATGTTGACGACGAGGACAGGTGGGTCTGTGCAAATTTAAAAAGGTTACTACCTTGATAACGATAAAGCATAAACATTGATTGTGAGTCAACCTGCAGTGCTGTTTTTATTTATCGGTGATTGAATTGGAGGCTACGGGTACTTTTACGAAGTACTAGGAAATAACTTGGGAGAGACAATATTTGGCACATAGCGACATAGAGCGGTAGACGCATTTTGGTCCCACTTTTGTAAAATACTATATATACTGTAGATGCTTCAGAAATCATAATCATAATCAAATGTCATACTATTTTCCAGGTTCCAGGAGAAGAGACAGAGCCTGCTGGAGAGGCTGTTTCTCAATCCCAGACCTGAGGCTCGCAGGGACGTCATGCAAGTGTTGGTCCAGGAAAAGGGGAGGGGGGGAGTTGTTGCCATTCCCAAACCAGTCGCGACTGGAACGAGCCAAACCATAGCCTCGGAACAGCTCCAAGACTCCGTTCTGATTTCAGTGGGAGGAGGAGTAGAGGTGGACAGTGAAACTGTGTTTGTCTCCACTACTGCAGCAGCACCCTCCACCTCTGGCTCGGCCAACGATGCAGTAGTACTGGACATCCCTACTACGGGGGAGAGGGTGTTTGTGTTCCGTGTTCTGCCGGAGCCCCAGAACACGACAGGGGCCACCAACAGGAAGAGGAAGAAGAGGAACTTTCTTAATCTGAAGAAGGGATCGGTAGCCCCCACAGACCAACCCTGAGCTTGCTGGTGGTTTCAGAGGGTCTACTGTAGACACAGACTTGCCATTAGATTCCTACTGGTCCTATACTGAACCCCTAGCCTGGTCCCAGGTCTGTTTGACTGAAGGAGTTGGCAAAACAACACAAACAGATCTGAGACCAGGCTAGGGGAACATGTGCCCTGTTAGACTCTGTTATGTGCTCTAAAATGTCCCACATTTATGGTACTCAATGATGGTATTATGATAACAATGAGCAAAATGCTATGTATTAACGTTTAATTTAGTTGAAGTAGTCTCAAGGTACTGTAAAATAGCCATATAGTTGCAGTCTTTGTCTGTAGACAGCTAGTTTTTCTGATAATGAATGATTTGCATGTCTTGGCATATACATAAACCACATCACCATTATCAATATTTTAAATAAATAAATACAAATGTTATTTAAAAAAATAGTATCGTAGCGTGTTCCTATCCATTGTATGTTAAAACACCTGCAACAGTCATTTTTTTGGCAAGCTTCAAAATATCAATCCCACAAGTTCAACCAATGTGTTACAACTGTTTTTTACAAATTCATAAACGATCAATAAATTAATAATGATTAGTTTAGCTATATAAACTCAGTTTATTAACTAGGCCTACCTATAACTCTGTAAATCGTTTCATTAACGGCCATACAAATGTTACCAACATGCAGTAATGTAAAGTACTTAAGTAAAAAATACTTTAAAGTACTGCTGAAGTAGTTTTTTGGGGTATCTGTACTTTACTATTTATATTTTTGACTACTTTTACTTCACAACATTCCTAAAGAAAATTATGTACTTTTACTCCATACATTTTCCCTGAAACCCAAAAGTACTCGTTACATTTTGAATGCATAGCAGGACAGAAAATAGTAAAATTCACACACTTATCAAGAGAACATCCCTGGTCATCCTACTGTCTCTGATTTGGCGAACTCACTAAACACAAATGCTTTGTTTGCAAATGATGTTTGAATGTTGGAGTATGACCCTGGCTCTACGTATATGAAAAAAACAAGAACATTGTGCCATCTGGTTTGCTTAATATAAGGAATGTTTTATTATTCATACTTTTACTTTTGATACTTAAGTATATTTTAGCAACTACATGTATTTTTATACTAAAGTATATTTAAAACTAAAAACTTTTATACTTTTACTCAAGTAGTATTTTACTGGGTGACTTTCACTTTTACTTGAGTCATTTTCTAATAATGTATATTTACTTTTACTTAAGTATGACAATTGGGTACTTTTTTCACCACTGCCAACATGTGCTTAAATAAATGTTGATAGTGACATGTGGATTGTTACAGCATGGGATGATACACTTTGTTGTCATCCTGAAGGATGTTGATAGCTGGAAGAAATTTCACGTTTGCAAAATGCATAGGAGCGCGTAAGAAGTTTCATTTCCAGTTATGTTGCGCTTAGTGGATCTTCGACGTCATCATCTCTTTTTTTTTTGTCTCTCCCAACTACAAACTGCGAAGTTGCTCGACGAAGAACACACTCGTTTTGTAAAGCCCAATCGTAGTTGCCTCTACAGAAGAAGCCTTTTTTTAACCGAAGCAACAACGGGTAGAAAGATGAGACTCGCACCTTTGTTGTGTTTCTTCAGTTTTATTTGGTTGGCAGATTGTGCACCACCGACATGCTATTCCCGAGTGCTTGGCTTGAGCAAGGAAATAATGGACCTTTTGGAAAAACTGCACAATTATCATCTCACGGTGAGCTATTTCAATTTCATTTTTTGATAAAAACAGTTATTTTCTTATGTATCCAAATATTTTCTAATTTAAACGTTTTATTCCGTAGAAAACCTGCGTGGAGATTCTGCCCACAATGTTTCTGGATGTGCACGTAAGTTTAACACCATGTAATTTATCTGAACAAAAGATTGATTCTCAGACGTCATACCAGTATTGAAGAAAAGGTCGACAGAGGGAACCAGAATCTGATTTGACGTCTCATTGGGTTATATTGCATTAACTGTAATGTGTTGGTGATGCAATATGCATGGTTGATGTAGATTAGAAGATGCATGCATTCCATAATGTGATTGGATGCCGATATCAAAGCAGAAAAATATAACTTGCCAATCAATTTAAAATAATATAAACCAGTTGTTGTACACCAGTATCTGAAACTATTTCTGTGTAACTTTTGAATCAATATATTATAATATTAATTTAGCTATAGGTTATACAATGTCTTTGTTATTTCCCTGTAGAATTCGTGCATCGTGACCAAGCTCCGTGACTTCCTCTACGTTGTGGAGAACCTTCCCACACAGTACTGCAGAGAGCGACCCAGGATCGTGTTGTTGAAGCGCAAAGTCAACAACCTGTACACGATTATCAACAGAATCTGTTATCGGGTATGTGTGTGCTTAGCTATGCAGAAGAATGAACCATGCGGTCTCTCATAGCCAGCATATTATTAAAATAAAACAAATCTGTCATAGCCTATTCTGTATGTGGTGCAGGAAATGACCAGCCTGTTTCCAGATCTGTTCTGCCATGCCAACCCTTATAATGACAATGACATGAGATGGCCTTTCTGGAACCAAGCTAGGGAATTACAGCCCAGAGTTCAGTTCAATATAAAAGATAACATGATTACTTCTGCTCATTTAGTTTAATGTCTGCCGACGTTTCGTCAGTTTTGCTCAACCTTTCACCCGCATGCTGCAGCTGAAGATGTTGTGTATGCCTAGGTCTGACTGTTTGACCTCCCCACAGGACCTAGTGTATTTCACAGATGACTGTGAGGCCATTGAGACTGGACAGAGTAACCCTCGCTACGGAGAGGACAGGCTCCAGCTGCTGGTGGAAGAGAAGAGATGAGCCCATCCAGAGACAAACACACACACGCTCACATGTGCGAACAGCGCACATCTCACACACACACACACACACACACACACACACACAGGAATGGAAGTGTGAGGGTATGTAAACCCTGTTTCACTCAAAATCACACACACAACACACAACTCTAGTGGAAAAACATGCCAACGCTGTTTATTTTCTAACCAATGTAGTGGTGGCCTACAGAGTTGATGTTATTGGTGAAGTCTCATGTTAGATGGCATGTGTCTGGTTACATTACACCAAGTGGTGGAGGACTTTCCACAGGAAATTTGCTGAATACCAGCCATTCCAATGAAACCCTTAAAATAATAAACCAATAAGAAATGTTTGTGAGCCTCGCTTACCGCTGCTTACTTACCATACTGTTCGAAAGGGAATGCCTAATTTATCCAAATATGTTGTATGTTTCCATAACCCTTCGTACTACTAAGCTGTCTTAAGGCTTACACATACCCAGTTCCCAGCCTGTACACCCCTGAGAAAATAATGATTACCTCATGCTTGTTGTTTGATTGTATGAATAGGCCTACTCTTTAACCTTTAGTTATGTATCTTGTTTTGATGTAGGCTAAACTTCATAATTATTGCGTTTTCTATGTAATTGGTACAATATACGTTTGTGTAGTGTATTACTTATATGTATGTAATAAAACAACTATATCTTTTTGATGCCTGTGAGTTTTCAAATGTGGTGTGTGAGCAGCAAGCACAAATGCAATTGATTTTCTTTTAATATTGCAAGACAGTCGAGTGAGTTTTGATATTGAATTCGCATTGTGAGTGAAAACAGGAAATGCCGTGCAAGGATGTTGGCTGGGGGTGGCAGTGGGCGTAACATGCAGGACTGGTAATATGTGATTGGCAGTGGCAGTTCCAATCCAGGTGTGTTTTTGTTTTTTACATTATCCTAACCCTTATCTTAACCATTCACTGGTATGATTAAACTTTATCCCTTGTGCTTGCCTTTAAATATTGGTTGTTTTGAGAATCGGACAATGTTTCTCAAGACTGTTAAGATTCAGACAAAGTCACAGTTTCTCACAAAAATGGAGTCAACACTCTACAGACCCAAACCCAACTTCTTGATGAGATAAAGACAGTTCAAATGTGAAGAAAAAAAACAAGACTAAGACCAGCCCTCTTAAAATGTCTGAAAAATAAGCAACCATATTGAAAAAACAAGGTTCCCTGGCAATTTTAAGTTGCCACTCTTACAAGAGATGGCACTCACTGGTGTATCTTGACCACGTGACTTGAAAGACTACACAAACCATGGTCTTGACCATGATCAACAGACCAAGACATTGGGTGCCAACCCAGGCCCAGACACTGTGTATTGAATCCCAGATCAAGACTGCATTTATGTGACCAAGATCAAGACTCCATCTCTGGTTTATCCTGACTGTAAGTCTGACAAACTTAGATTTTGTTGTGAAATGTCCCTTTACATACCTAAATGTGTTGAAAAGAAGCCAGCAAATTCTGAACTTTACTTAACAATATATTACTGACTTACCACAATACTGAAACACGGTTTTCCCATTATATCTTTTGTTACATGATGACTTTGCAAAAGTTATTACTCATAAAACATGATTGATTGACTGTGGCAGGAAATCTACATTGCTGGGGAAGCTAATCTGAAAATATAGTTTACCAAGCTACCAAATACTTCACAGTTGAAGAAGTTAAACTACACTAAAGCTACCCTTAAGGAAAATATATACTGAACAAAAATATAAACGCAACATGCAACAATTTCGAAGGTTTTACTGAGTTACAGTTAATATAAGGGAATCAGTCAGTTTAATACGTTCATTAGGACCTAATCTATGGATTTCACATGACTGGGAATACAGATGTGCATCTGTTGGTCACAGATACCTTAAAAATGTAGGCCTCAGGATTTTGTCACGGTATCTTTGTGCATTCAAATTGCCATCGATAAAATGCAATTGTGTTTGTTGTCGGTAGCTTATGCCTGCCCATACCATAACCCCACCGCCACCATGGGGTACTCTGTTCACAACGTTGACATCAGCAAACCGCTCGCCCACACGACGCCATACACATGATCTGCAGTTGTGAGGCCGGTTGGACGAACTGCCAAATTCTCTAAAATGACGTTGGAGGCGGCTTATGGTAGAGAAATTAACATTAAATTCTCTGGCAACAGCTCTGGTGGACATTCCTACAGTCAGCATGCCAATTGCACACTCCCTCAAAACTTGAGACATCTGTGGCATTGTGTTGTGTGACAAAACTGCACATTTTAGGGTGGCCTTTTATTGTCCCTAGCACAAGGTGCACCTGTGTAATGATCATGCTGTTTAATCAGCTTCTTGATACGCCACACATGTCAGGTGGTTGGATTACCTTGGCAAATAAGAAATGCTCACTAACAACGATGTAAACAAATTTGTGCACAGAATTTGAACAAAATAACTTCTTGTGCATATGTAAAATTTCTGAGATCTTTTATTTCAGCTCATGAAACATGGGACCAACACTTTACATGTTGCGTTTGTATTTTTGTTCAGAGTAGTTTACTTAAATGAAGTAGCTTTGAAAAAGTAGATCACTACATCCAAATTATTTTGTGAAAATTGTTCATAAAGTATGTACATCTGAAATGTCATAGACTACAAATTTCAAGACATATCACTTTGGGATCATATGTCAACAGAATATGTAAATTAGCCTATTAAACACAAAAACTGTTTCAAGTGAGAATTAGGCAGGTCTGATGCCGAAGAATAAAGGAAATTATTGCCCAGTACAGTAGTTAGCTACACGGCAAAGAAATGTAGTTAACTACTGAAAACACAATCTAGATTATATTTTAGTTCAACTACCACCAAGCTACTGCAAAATGTAGTTAACTACTGAAAGCACTACCTAGAGTAAACTGTAGTTCAACTACCACCAAGCTACTGTAAAATGTAGTTAACTATTTTTTTTATTTTTTTATTTAACCTTTATTTAACCAGGTAGGCTAGTTGAGAACAAGTTGTCATTTACAACTGCGACCTGGCCAAGATAAAGCAAAGCAGTGCGACACAAACAACAACACAGAGTTACACATGGAATAAACAAGCGTACAGTCAATAACGCAATAGAAAAAAAGAAAGTCTATATACATTGTGTGCAAATGGCGTGAGGAGGTAAGGCAATACATAGGCCAATAGTAGCAACTAATTACAAGTTAGCAAATTAACACTGGAGTGATAGATGTGCAGATGATGATATGCAAGTAGAAATACTGGTGTGCAAAAGAGCAGAAAAGTAAATAAAAAACAATATGGGAAGGAGGTAGGTAGGTTGGATGGGCTATTTACAGATGGGCTATGTACAGCTGCAGCGATCGGTTAGCTGCTCGGATAACTGATGTTTAAAGATAGTGAAGGAAATATAAGTCTCCAGCTTCAGCGATTTTTGCAATTCGTTCCAGTTATTGGCAGCAGAGAATTGGAAGGAAAGGCGGCCAAATGAGGTGTTGGATTTGGGGATGACCAGTGAGATATACCTGCTGGAGCATGTGCTACGGGTGGGTGTTGTTATCGTGACCAGTGAGCTAAGATAAGGCAGAGCTTTACCTAGCACAGACTTATAGATGACCTGGAGCCAGTGGGTATGGCGACGAATATGTAGCAAGGGCCAGCAGACTAGAGCATACAGGTCGCAGTGGTCGGTGGTATATGGGGCTTTGGTGACAAAACTGATGGCACTGTGATAGACTGCATCCAGTTTGCTGAGTAGAGTGTTGGAGGCTATTTTGTAAATGACATCACCGAAAAAGTGAAAAAAGTTGAAAAGCATGCATTTAGTTTTACTAGCGTTTAAGAGCAGTTGGAGGCCACGGAAGGAGTGTTGTATGGCATTGAAGCTGGTTTGGAGGTTTGTTAACACAGTGTTCAAAGAAGGGCCAGATGTATACAGAATGGTGTCGTCTGAGTAGAGGCGGATCAAAGAATCACCAGCAGCAAGAGCAACATCATTGATATATGCAGAGAAAAGAGTGGGCCGAGAATTGAACCCTGTGGTACCCCAATAGAGACTGCCAGAGGTCCGGACAACAGGCCCTCCGATTTGACACACTGAACTCTGTCTGAGAAGTAGTTGGTGAACCAGGCGAGGCAGTCATTTGAGAAACGAAGGCTGTTGAGTCTGCCGATAAGATTACGGTGATTGACAGAGTCGAAAGCCTTGGCCAAGTCGATGAAGACGGCTGCACAGTACAATCTTTTATCGATGACTACTGGAAACACTACCTAGATTAGACTTTAGTTCAACTACCACCAAACTACTGCAAAATGTAGTTAACTACTGAAAACACTACCTAGATTAGACTTTAGTTCAACTACCACCAAACTACTGCAAAATGTAGTTAACTACTGAAAACACTACCTAGATTTTAGTTCAACTACCACCAAGCTACTGCAAAATGTAGTTAACTACTGAAAACACTACCTAGATTTTAGTTCAACTACCACCAAACTACTGCAAAATGTAGTTAACTACTGAAAACACTACCTAGATTTTAGTTCAACTACCACCAAGCTACTGCAAAATGTAGTTAAATTACTAGTTGTAGTTTACTGCTCCCCAACACTGGAAATCTAGATCTTATACAAACAATCAGGGGCGTCACTTACCCCAATGTGAGGGGGCGAAAAGTAAGTCATGATTTCTGGGGGGTGGTCTGGAGGGTCTCTGCCTCCGTCCTTAAATTGGAGAACTTTGCATTTTTCCAAAGCCTGCAAATGCTTTTTCTTGAAATCTAGAGCCATAATCATTATGCTTAATTCTATGTAAAATAAAACAAAAATAGATGATTTTTTCTGCATATCTAAGCATACCTCTTAGCTGTCTGTATCTTTCTGACTGGTGGTTATTTTTTTGAAGAAACTAAGTATGCTTCTCTGCATCTCTGCTAAAATCTAGATAAATGATTGAAAGGAATGTGAGTCTCGTTCAGTACATTTAGTTATTGCTTGCTTTTCTAAACTCTACCAATCTTGCCAGCAGGCATGCCAGCTAAGATAGTTAAACAAGCTAGCTAAACTAACGTGATTGATAGCCTGAAATGGCTTCTTGGTATCTAATGGCTAGTAGTATGTTTTGTATTTTTTTTTTTTTAAACAGGACAAATCTGAGGGGGCACGTGCCCCTGTGCCTAATATGGGCATGACGTCTCCGTAAACCATAACCTCTTGCTCAATTCTCTTTCTTGCTAGCCCCTTGAAATATAGGTGATTTTGTAAACTGATATTGCTTGTCAGCTGTTGTAAAGCAAAATCCACTGTATCTTCTTTTACCAGTTGTATATTACATTTGTTCCAAAGGGAAACTGGGCAAATGTATGATACTTTTTTGACATATTAGATACTTAAGAATACATCAATCTTGCGCAAGAATAAGTATTGAGGAAGACTCAAGCTGCACTATTTAAAGTGAAGATGAGGAACTATAGATACAATTATAATTGACAAATAGAGAAATTCATACTTCAAATACAGACACTCAGTTATACAAACGTAATGGCTTTCTCCACCATTCAAAATATTTTGATTATGCTGCCCTACCCTCTGCTGAGAAGCTGAAGTATTACAGTATTTGACTATACAATGTTGTTACTAGAGTTGCCTAATTACAGCGCCATCTGTACTACACCGAAGTAAACTGGCCATCTGGCATTTCGGGCAAATCCCAGATGAGCTGGTCCATTTTTAGTCCAGTGGGCCTGTCTAACTAGTTTTTTTGGCGCAAAATGATCATTATCTGGCTAATAAAACGTGCTTCAAGGAAAGAAATGGACCGTGTGTGGGGACCTTGAGGGAAAAAATTGGTTGGTTAAAGTTGGGTCTTGGGATTGAGCTATTGGACTAGGTTGTGGCAAGATAGATTGCTTTCTTGCCACCTTTTACTCTTCTCATTCGTACGTCATCAGCCTCTCGTTTATTATGGGAGTATTCATCTATGTGATAGGATGGGAACCAACGTTTTCCAAATACTTCTCAAGGGTTCCTAGTTAGGGTGGGATAGGTAGAAAAATATCTATTTTTAAAACTGACCTGTGCAGGTGAGTGCTTTATTCTGAACGTCATATGTTGTGTATGCTGTGTCTTTGCTGCACAATTGTACTTCTTTGAGGATAACCATTTTGTGACCATGCAGAGAAGGTATGCGTGTTGAGTTTGGTTATCAGTGTTTTTATATTTGACAATGATGTTCAACATTTCTTTTGTAAAGTTATGCCTCTACTGTAATGCCGTTTTGATTTCAGTTGTTTTCAGATGGTTTACGTTTGGAGAGGCTTTGGGGGTCCAAGGCGACCATCAAGTAACTTCACCAATGTTGTATTTTTAAAATATTTACTGTTTGTTTAAATGCAGTGGCTAACTTTTCTTTCATTTCTTTCTCCACTGACGTAGGCTATTGTTTGTCATTGTTTTTGGTCAGTTTTTGTGTAAATCGGTCTGCAACAATGATCTACAGTTGAAGTCGGAAGTTTACATACACTTAGGGTTGAGGCATTAAAACTTGTTTTTCAACCACTTCACAAATTTCTTGTTAACTTCTTTGGCATACTGGTTTTTGGTCGGAATTTCGGCTTGAAGTAAAAAGTAAACTGCCTGTTACTCAAGCCCAGAAGCTAGGATATGCATATACTTGGTAGCATTGGACAGAAAACCCTCTGACGTTTCTAAAACTGTTAAAATAATGTCTGCGAGTATAACAGAACTAATATGGCAGGCAAAAACCAGAGGAAAATCCATCCAGGAAGTGGGATTCTTTTGATGTGAGTGGTTTTCCATTGAATGCCTATTGACTATGTAATGGGTTAGGGCCCAGATTGCAGTTCCTATGGCTTCCACTAGATGTCAACAGTCTTTAGACATGGTTTCAGGCTTGTTTTCTGAAAAACGACGAAGAACAATACCTTTTGGTCAGGGGTCTATGGAATCATGCAGTACTGGTTTTCGCGCCCTTCGTTCTTTTTCCTATCTATTGAATACGCAATTGTCCGGTTGAAATATTATCGATTATTTAGATAATTGACACCCTGACGATTAGTTATGAACATCGTTTCACATGTTTCGACGAACTTTACTATTAGGATGTATTCGTCTGCATGTTTTGACCGCCTTTGAGCCAGTGGATTCCTGAACAAAACGCGCCAACAAAACAGAGTTTTTGGGATATAAAGAAGGACTTTATCGAACAAAAGGACCATTTGTTATGTAGCTGGGACCCTTGTGATTGCAACCAGATGAAGATCTTCAAATGTAAGTGATTTATTTTATTGCTATTTCTGACTTCCGTGACTCCTCTGCTTGGTTGGAAAATGTTTGTATGCTTTTGTGTGCGGGGCGCTGTCCTCAGATAATCGCATGTTATGCTTTCGCCGTAAAGCCTTTCTGAAATCTGACAAAGCGGCTGGATTAACAAGAAGTTAATCTTTTAACCGATGTATAACACTTGTATTGTCATGAATGTTTATTATTACTATTTCTGTAATTTGAATTTGGAGGTCTGCAATTTCACCAGATGTTGTCTTGGCCAAAGAGGTTTTAACAAACTATAGTTTTGGCAAGTCGGTTAGGACATCTACCTTTGTGCATTACACAAGTAATTTTCCATCAATTGTTTACAGACAGATTATTTCACTTATAATTCACTGTATCACAATTCCAGTGGGTCAGAAGTTTACATACACTAAGTTGACTGTGCCTTTAAACAGCTTAGAAAATTCCAGAAAATGATTTCATGGCTTTAGAAGCTTCTGATAGGCTAATTGACATCATTTGATTCAGTTGGAGGTGTACCTGTGGATGTATTTCAAGGCCTACCTTCAAACTCAGTCGCTCTTTGCTTGACATCATGGGAAAATCAAAAGAAATTAGCCAAGACCTCAGATTTTTTTTTTGTTGACCTCCACAAGTCTGGTTCATCCTTGGGAGCAATTTCCAAATGCCTGAAGGTACCACGTTCATCTGTACAAACAATAGTATACAAGTATAAACACCATGGGACCACACAGTCGTCATACCGCTCAGGAAGGAGTTCTGTCTCCTAGAGATGAACGTACTTTGATGCGAAAAGTGCAAATCAATCCCAGAACCACAGCAAAGGACCCTGTGAAGATGCTGGAGGACACAGGTACAAAAGTATCTATATCCACAGTAAAACGAGTCCTATATCGACATAACCTGAAAGGCCGGTCAGCAAGGAAGAAGCCACTACTCCAAAACCGCCATAAAAAAGCCAGATTACGGTTTGCAACTGCACATGGGGACAAAGATCGTACTTTTTGGAGAGGTGTCCTCTGGTCTGATGAAACAAAAATAGAACTGTTTGGTCATAATGACCATCATTATGTTTGGAGGAAAAAGTGGGAGGCTTGCAAGCCAAAGAACACCATCCCAACAGTGAAGCACAGGGGTGGCATCATCATGTTGTGGGGGTGCTTTGCTGCAGGAGGGACTGGTGCACTTCACAAAAAAAGATGGCATCAGGAGGGAGGAAAATTATGTGGATATATTGAAGCAGCATCTCAAGACATCAGTCAGGGAGTTAAAGCTTGGTAGCAAATGGGTCTTCCAAATGGACATTGACCCCAAGCATACTTCCAAAATGGTGCAAAATGGCTTAAGGACAACAAAGTCACGGTATTGGAGTGGCCATCACAAAGCCCTGACCTCAATCCCATATAAAATTTGTGGGCAGAACTGAAAAAGTGTGCGAGCAAGGAGGCCTACAAACCTGACTCAGTTACACCAGCTCTGTCAGGAGGAATGGGCCAACATTCCTCCAAATTATTGTGGGAAGCTTGTGGAAGGCTACCCGAAACATTTGACCCAAGTTAAACAATTTAAAGGCAATGCTACCAAATACTAATAGAGTATATGTACATTTCTGACCCACTGGGAATGTGATGAAAGAAATAAAAGCTGAAATAAATCATTCTCTCTACTATTATTCTGACATTTCACATTCTTAAAATAAAGTGATGATCCTAACTGACCTAAGACAGGGAATTTTTACTGGGATTAAATGTCAGGAGTTGTAAAAACGGAGTTGTATTTGTAAATGTATTTGGCTAAGGTGTATGTAAACTTCCGACTTCAACTGTATATGATTGGTGGATTGTTGTTCCCCTCTTTGCCCTTGTAGATCTGTGATTGATTAATAGATACATGGTGGAAACTCCTTTAAGGTAGACATCCCAGTGGAGCTGAGGTATGGTTGGAGCTACAGTGCATTCGGAAAGTATTCAGACCCCTTCCCTTTTTCCACATTTTGTTACGTTACAGCCTTATTCTGAAATGGATTTAAAAAATAATAATCTCATCAAACTACACACAATGCCCATAATGACAAAGCAAAAACGTGTGTAGAATCTTTAGCAAATTTATTACAATTTAAAACAGAAATACCTTATTTGCATAAGTATTCCTGAAAGGTTGCTGGATCGAATCCCCGAGCTGACATGGTAAAAATCTGTCGTTCTGCCCCTGAGCAAGGCAGTTATCCCACTGTTCCCCGGGCGCCGAAGACGTAGATGTTGATTTAAGGCAGCCCTCCGCACCTCTCTGATTCAGAAGGGTTGGGTAAAATGCGAAAGACACATTTCAGTTGAATGCATTCAGTTGTACAACTGACTAGGTATCCCCCTTTCCCCTTTTATTCAGACCCTTTGAGACGAGAAATTGAGTTTAGGTACATCCTGTTTCCATTGATCATCCTTGAGATGATTCTACAACTTGATTGGAGTCCACCTGTGGTAAATTCAATTGATTGGACATGATTTTGATAGGCACACACCTGTCTATATAAGGTCCCACAGTTGACAGTGCATGTCAGAGAAAAAACCAACCCATGAGGTCGAAGGAATTGTCCGTAGAACTCCGAGATAGGATTGTGTCGAGGCACAGATCTGGGGAAGTGTACCAAAATATTTATGCAGCATTGAAGGTCCCCAAGAACACAGTAGCCTCCATCATTCTTAAATGGCAGAAGTTTGGAACCACCAAGACTCTTCCGAGAGCTGGACGTGTAGCCAAACTGAGCAATCGGGGGAAAAGGACCTTGGTCAGGGAGGTGACCAAGAACCCGATGGTCACTCTGACAGAGCTCCAGAGTTCCTCTGTGTAGATGGGAGAACAGCCATCTCTTGCAGCACTCCACCAATTAGGCCTTTATGTTAGAGTGGCCAGACGGAAGCCACTTCTCAGCACATGAGAAGAGTTTGCCGAAAGGCACCTAAAGGACTCTCAGACCATGAGAAACAAGATTCTCTGGTCTGATGAAACCAATATCGAACTCTTTAGGCCAGAATGCCAAGCGTCACGTCTGGAGGAAACCTGGCACCACCCCTAAGGGGGAAGCATGGTTATGGCAGCATCATGCTGTGAGGATGTTTTTCAGCAGCAGGGACTGGGAGACTAGTCAGGATCGAGGGAAATATGAACAGAGCAATGTACAGAGAGATCCTTGATGAAAACCTGCTCCAGAGTGCTTAGGTTCTGACTGGGGCGAAGGTTCACCTTCCTACAGGACAACGACCCTAAGCACTCAGCCAAGACAACACAGGAGTGGCTTCGGGATAAGTCTCTGAATGTCCTTGACTGGCCCAGCCAGAGCTCGGATCGAACATCTCTGGAGAGAACTGAAAATAGCTGTGCAGCGACGCTCCCCATCCAACCTGACAGAGCTTGAGAGGATCTGCAGAAAATATTTGGAGAAACTCCCCAAATACAGATTTGCCAAGCTTATAGCGTTGTACCCAAGAAGACTCGAGGCTGTAATCGCTGCCAAAGGTGCTTCAACAAAGTACTGAGTAAAGGGTCTGAATACTTATGTAAATGCTATATTTCCGTTTTATTTGTAATAAATGTGCTTTGTCATTATGGATTATTGTTTGTAGATCGATGAGGGGAAAAAACCATTGAATCCATTTTAGAATAAGGCTGTAACATAACAAAATGTGGAAAAAGTCTTGGGGTCTGAATACTTTCCGAAAGCACTGTGTTAGCACAGTTCGTACACCTCGCCTATGCAGAATATTGTAGTCCAATTAGGTCAACTGTCCAGATTGCTTTAAATGAAGGAACCCTATACCAGAGACAATGTAGTAGAAGTATTTAGTGTGATACAGTAGCATACACTATATATACAAAAGTATGTGGACACCACCTCAAATTAGTGGATTTGGCTATTTCAGCCATACCTGTTGCTATATGTGTATAAAATTGTGCAAACAGCCATGCAATCACCATAGACAAACATTGGCAGTAGAATGGCCTTCCTGAAGAGCTCAGTGACTTTCAACGTGGCACCATCATAGGATGCCACCTTTCCAACAAGTCAGTTTGGTTTCCATGGCCGAGCAGCTGCACACAAGCCTAAAATGACCATGCACAATGCCAAGCGTCTGCTGGAATGGTGTAAAGCTTGCCACCATTGGAGCAGTGGAAACGCGTTCTCTGGAGTGATGAATCACGCTTCACCATCTGGCAGTGCAACAGATGAATCTGGGTTTGGTGGATGCCAGGAACATGCTACCTGCCCGAATGCATAGTGCCAACTGTAAAGTTTAGTAGAGGAGGAATAATGGGATGGGGCTGTTTTTCATGGTTCAGGCTAGGCACCTTAGTGAAGGGAAATCTTAACGCTACAGCATACAATGACATTTTAGACGATTCTGTGCTTCCAACTTTGAGGCAACAGTCTGTGGCAACTTTTTTGTTTCAGCATGACAATGCCCCCTTGCACAAAGCAAGGTCCATACAGAAATGGTTTGACGAGGTCAGTGTGGAAGAACTTGACCGGCCTGCACAGAGCCCTGACCTCTACCCTATCGAACACCTTTGAGATGAATTGGAACGCCAACTGCGAATGTGAAAAAAACATACAGGCCAGAAATGTTAGGTTTCTAATATTTTCTCCTTTATTTTCCACACTATAGAACACACAAACGTTGAGCGTCTGTTTCATTGTAATAGAATGAAATGAAGTTTCATTAGCAAAACATGCAACCTTATTAAAAATATAATTTACCTTTAACCATCCACATGTGGCTTGTTTGGAGGTCCAATGTCCTCACATTAATATAGCATAATTGCAATGCTGATTGATAATCATTACAGGGTAACATACTTGCCTTATCCAACTTCTATTTTGTGTCATTTAGCCAAAGTGCAAACAAACACTCACACCTATCAGGGGGGCAGATCATTTTGCAATTCTATGTTCTGTGACATTGCACAAAAAATTGTAAAGCGCCTCATTGTACAACTCAGTAATTTAGCCAAAGGGTGGCAGAAATCATTCTCTGGTTTGCTGATTTAAATTGGTCTGTAAAAGAAAGATCAGAAACGTGTTTGTTTACATTTAAAGGCTTGCCGAAGTAGTGTTTGTGTATCTTTTAATGCTTTCATTTATGAGGGTTTCGGGCAATTTTCCATCACATTTACAATGTTATTGTGTCTTAAAAACAAATACTGCCTCATTAGTTCACATAAGAAAATATTTCCCTTAAAATGTTCTAAATGACTGGCCAGAAATGGTAATTATACCCCTCTGACAAATTTGGCCACAAACAGAGATTTGTGTTTCGTTGTACTCCACCCTCTTCGAGTTGAGCAGAACTCCAGATTACATTCAATGTCCAATAAAGGCTTTGTTCCTCTTATCATTAGTATAATGTAGTTTTCACACTTTTAATGCTTTTTTGTTTGTTTTCTAATGTTAACTTACTTAATTGTATTCAATGTGATTATCATGACACAACGTTATAATGCAACAGTTTGTCCCCAGCAACTATGCTAACTGATGTCAATCATTAGAGAGTTAACTTTTTTTTAAAGTTCAAAGTACACGTGGGCACAACGGGAAGCAGCGAATGAAGTGTGTTGGAAATAACAGGATTGACACCCACAGATATGGCATAAACAGCCTGAGAGAACATATTTCTGAAAATGTTCAAATTCCAGACAAAGACCATTCTCTGAGGACAGTATTCAATCAATCCAGCCATGGTGGATTTCCGGTCAGTACTTTCAGAGGTGCATTTGATCTACACAGAAGAATATCCAGGAGGGCGAGAGCTGACACTTGAGAAATAGTCAGTTGGGTTATGTGTACAGGATCAGAGTTAGTCAGGGTTGGTCAGGGTTGCGCTGGCTGATGAACAACTTGGATATCCTTTGAAGATTCTTGAAAACAGACTTGAACAGAAAACTGTCCACTGGGTGAGATAAACTAAAACCAGCAGGACTCAGGGCCTGAGCTGTTCAGCCATGTTCTAAAATATATTTGTCACATTTTCTGAGAATTTAGAGAACATTAGGATTAGAACATTACAGTTTCGATGAGACATTTTGTACTGCCTTATAAATGCATTATAGCTATTTATACATTCATATAGTTTAAGGAGCCCTGAACTATTATGAATATTTACAGCATGTTTTACAGTGCATATTGCCACCAGTGTATAATGCTTTATGAATGCTTATGGCATTCAGGGAACATTCTGTTAGTACTTCTTATACAGATGCTTTAGAATTACTTGAAGGACATTTCCGTGTTTTGTAGAGCATAATAATTTGGTTTATTTGACTTTCATAATTTGGTTTAGTACAAGATCGTAGAACAACTGTTCTCATTTCCATGTCAGCATTTTCCCTTTCCCATTCTTACCCAGTCATGACACAGAAGACACTCCTGACCCCTGGTGGATGCCAGAAGTTATCACTCAAGGAAACAGAAAAGTGTGCTCTACTCCTAATCCAGGGTTTCTCAAACGTGGTCCTGGGGGCCAACCCTGGTTGCACGATTTGGTTTTTGCCCAGCACTACACAGCTGATTCAAATTACCAACTCATCATCAAGCTTTGATTATTTGAATCAGCTGTGTAGTGCTAGGGCAAAAACTAAAACATGCACAACAGGGTGGGTCCCAGGACCGAGTTTTGGAAACCCTGCCTAATCAAGTAATCTAATGCTAGTTATGCTGCTTCAGAAAACACCATCAATCGCGAGTTAGCCTCTTCTGACCTAAGTGTTATTTTTTTCCATTTCATCTGGAGATACTTTTGTCTGATTCAGACAGAATGTTTGGAAATGGATAAATAGAGGTGATCTTGACTTGAAGGTCCATTCCAATACATTTTGGTAGCTAGGGGGAAATGTTACTATGTGGTCTAACTGTATAACACAGTTGTTAAATAATGTCCACTGCTTTTGAATTTTTTTTATTTTTTAAATGGAGTAAATTTCATTTTCACATTCCATTACATGATGGCAATAGTATTTTGACTGACGTTCAGGAAGTGTCTTAAAGGTGTATTCAGTCTCAACTAAACGCCTGCATTCTGCGCAACGGACATCATATTTCCATCTGTGTTGTGTGTTCCATGGAGGGACATTTCATGTCCTTGCATATTGTAATGAATACTCAGGGAGAAAAAGGTGTAGATTCACACGCAGAGCGCGGCAGATGTTTATTAAGCCTTCGCAGAAGGCAGGAATCGTGGTCGCAGGCAATGGTCAAACACAGGTAGGCAGTCAAAAACAAACAATACCTCACAACCATACAAACAGAAAGAACTGAACAAAATAGGGAGCTGATGAGACCAGGTGAGAAACGAACACAGGTGAAATCAATGAACAAAAATGAAAGACAGGGCTGTGTTCAAGAACACAAAGAAACAGGGCTACATTCAGGAACACAAAGAAAAGGCACACATGGTTGACTAAGAAAAGAAAAGCAGAAACTTACACATATATCATTACTGCTACTGCTGTAACTGTTGACATTCTCCCTGCTTGCTACCAAATTTGTTATCAGTTGATTTATTCTTCTCAATAATGAAAATGAAATGCAATGGATTGTAGTAGTAGGAATTACCAGTAGCCTATTAACATAGTGATTATAGGCTACAAGTAGGCCTACATTTTACTACAGTTACAAAGCAATTTCAAATATTTTCAAATAAACTCAACTTAACAGGAGGCGTAAACACAATTTATAAAAGTTTAGACTCCTTGAAAATCCTATGCATGGAAAAATGACATAATATTATAATTTGATGGTGCTATATTGTTTATTATGATTACTGTTAGTGTTAACCCTACTACTAGCTACTTTTACCCCTGTCTAAATGTACCTTCTTTCATCAATCCCTCTACTAGCCTAAACGTTCACATTGTAATAATGGTACTGGCACTGCACTGCCCTGTATATAAGACCTACATATACAGTGCCTTCAGAAAGTATTCACACCCCATTTTGTTGTTACAGCCTCAATTTTAAATGTATTACATTGAGATTTGCTTTCACTGGCCTACACAAAATACCCCATAATGTCAAAGTGTAATCATGGTTTTTGAAATTTTAACAAATTAAATTCAAAATGAAAATCTGAAATGTCTTGAGTCAATAAGTATTTGACTCCTTTGTTATGGCAAGCCTAAATAAGTTCAGGGGGGAAAATGCTTAACAAGTTACATAATAAGTTGCACGATAGTGTTTAACATGATTTTTGAACGACTACCTCATCTCTGAACACCACACATACAATTATCTCTAAAGTCCCTCAGTCGAGCAATGAATTTCAAACACAGATTCAACCTCAAAGACCAGGGAGTAAGGTTTTCCAATGCCTCACAAAGAAGGGCACCTATTGGTAGATTTAGTTAAAAAATTGTTTTTACAAAAAAGCAGACAATGAGTATCCCTTTGAGCATGGTGAAGTAATTTATTAGAATTTGGATGGTGTATCAATACACCCAGTCACTACAAAGATACAGGCATCCTTCCTAACTCAGTTGCCACAGAGGAAGGAAACCGCTCAAGAATTTCATCATGAGGCCAATGGTGACTTTAAAACAGTTACAGAGTTTAATGGATGTGATAGAACTGAGAATGGGTCAACAACATTGTAGTTACTCCACAATACTATCCTAATTGACAGAGTGACAAGAAGGAAGCCTATACAGAATATAAATATTCCAAAACATACATTGTGTTTGCAACAAGACACTAAACTTTTTGTCCTGAATACAAAGTTTTATGTTTGGAGCATATCCAATAAAACACACTACTGAGTACTACTCCACATAATTTCAAGCATAGTGGTGGCTACATCATGTTATGGGTATGCTTGTAATCGTTAAGGACGAGGAAGTTTTTCAGGATATAAAAGAAACAGACTGGAGCTAAGCACAGACAAAATCCTAGAGGAAAACCTGGTTCAGTCTGCTTTCCACCAGACACTGGGAGATGAATTCACCTTTCAGCAGGACAATAACCTAAAACACAAGGCCAAATCTACGCTGGAGTTGCTTGCCAAGAAGACAGTGAATGTTCCTGAGTGGCCAAGTTACAGTTTAGACTTAAATCTACTTGAAAATATATGCCAAAACCTGAAAATGGTTGCCTAGCAATGATCAGCAACCAATATGACAGAGCTTGAAGAATTATGAAAATAATACTGAGCAAATGTTGCACAATCCAGGTGTGGAAAGCTCTTAGAGACTTACCCAGAAAGAGTCACAGCTGTAATCGCTGCCAAATTTGAGTCTACAAAGTATTAACTTAGGGTTGGGAATACTTATGTTAATTATATATTTCTGTACTTCATTTTCAATCAATTTACTAAGATTTATGAAAACATGTTTTCACGTTGTCATTATGGGGTATTGTATGTAGATGGGAGATAGAGAAAAAAAAAATAATACATGTTAAATTCTTAAATTCAGGCTCGAAAAACACAACAAAATGTGAAAAAGCCAAGGGGTATAAATACTTTCTGAAGGCACTGTAACTGCATTATCGTGTTAATTTTTTAAAAAGTTCTCTCATTTCACGTGTTTTTCGTATCTATATTACTACCTTTACTGTGCATTGTTGGGAAAGAGCTCAGACGTTAAGCATTTCACTGTACTGGTTGACACCTGCTGTATCCTGCACGTGACCTTGAAACGTGTATAGGTCATTAACCTCTACAATATGTGGACTCAGATTATGCGTGACTGCATAAACTACATAAAATACTGATTCAATCAAACTGTACAAATTCTGGTTCAGTGACTTATATTGTATTGTAGGCTACAACCATATGAAAAATAAAGTCAGGGCATTAATGCAACTTGTAAAATGTTGTGTGACCAAGTTATAAACTAATTCAAACGAGCGTCAGTTTGTTCCATTAACGGCAATTTCCTATAGCCTATATACTGTATATCTAATAACTAACTATACATTACAAAAATAACGACAGTAAGATTGATGATAATATGAATAGGCCTAGTTATAATACCTGTATTATTCTAGCCTACAATAAGGGCCATTTTAATGTGTGGTGGACACATAGGCCTTTACGTGAGAGCATAATTTATGTGAGCAATTTTGCTTGCGTTATAGGTTTGAATTAGGCCAATTGTAGTTTTGGTGGCTATTCGTGATGATTTATTGATACAATGCGCATATCGCAATAATCCATTTGGATGGATGGACCATGTCATAGCCCATGGTCATGCAACAGTATTTTTGTATTGTGCTAGACAACTTGAATGCTCAACTTTGAGCCAATAGGTAAACTGTTTGTAAATTGAACAATCATTTTCTCAAATATCTTTTTCCAGACACAGACATTTTTACATTAAAGCTACATTTCAGTCATTTAGCAGACGCTCTTATCCAGAGAGACTCACAGGAGCAATTAGGGCTAAGTGCCTTGCTCAAGGGCACATCGACAGATTTTTCATCTATCGGCTCGTGGATTTGAACAAGCTACCTTTCGATTACTGTTACAACGCTCTCAACCGCTATAGCGATAGGCTAACTGCCGCCAGACAAACGTTACACATTGCCTGTATGAGGATAATAGGACTCCTAGCGCTGCCATTCAAGTAAAGTACAGTTAGCCGCTTGAATGAGCCTGAGGGTATAATATTCCTAGCTCATATTTTGATAAAGGATTGGAAATATCTCATTATAGGCCTAATGCTTGTAATCAAATGGTTAAACTTTTTTTTAAATGAGGTTGTTCATTTACCTATTGCCTATATGCATTTGCCTATATGCGTTACTGAAATTACCTGGACAGCAATGTTCATAGCCTATCAAACAGCGTCAATTCTGAAACACATTAGACAGCAAAAAACGTGGCATCGTGAGAGAAAATGTTTAAATATAATATTCTGATTACCCACCACGGTGTAGTGATCCGCTTAATATTTGTAAAGGAAATAAGCATAAACAACAATAGCCTACTCTATTAAGAAAATAGTCTAAATATGATCCGTTTAAAGTAAATTCAGGTCAACAGAGGAAGCTGCCTGTTTCCCGCCTCGATACTATTGTATAACTGTGTTGTATAACTTCATATGCAATGTAGGCCTACTTATTTATTTATGAGTTTATTTTACCACAATCCCAGACAGGCACTAAAATAATTGCCATCCTTCTCCCTTGACAGTGGGGTCTGACGCATATGAGGGGCAAGAAACGAAATGGTGTTTCTCTCCTCACTGTAGGCCTGCCTACCCGTTGTGATCCTTTGGAAGATATAAACAAGTGAGTTTGGTTTGCTTTTTGGCTTCAGGCAAGATAGAGGGGGAAACGAAAGAAAGACAATCTTCTTGAAAGAACCGACAGATCCCCTTTGGCTCTTTTGTGTGAAGTTTTTTCCCATTCAGACAGAGCGTTCATCCGTGTGATTTCTCAACTTATTGTCATTACTTATTTATTAATTGATGCCTACTGGGTGAAATTGAGCGTCGATGGACTCGCCACAACGCACGTTACAAGCCTGCACATCGCAGAAAACTATCTTTTGACTGCCTATGGTAGGGCAGTGCTGTGCAGGCATATAACCTATTATCTTCCAGCGAACCTCTGTGCAATTCAACTTCACCATAACATAAAAGCTGTAGCCTATAAATCTATTGTTGTTTATCCGGCGAAATAATATATTTTTTCGCCCACAGAAACGTGGCCTTGTTTACGTTGGGCGCGTTTAAGCAATTCACTTTTGTCAAGTTGGTGACCTTTTCAACGTGTGTTGCATTAACGGGATACAAATTGTCCGACTTGCACCTAGTCGACTGCATGAACTTTACAAAAATCATGGGATCAAATGTCATGAAGGTTTGACTGCAGTTGACTGCAAGTGTCTGCAGTTGCTATTTGCCAACTTCATCCTGCAGCCATTGCCTGGATTGTGGGAAACTCTTACCAATTATTATAATGTTTTTGTTTGACCCATGCAAACGTGACCAAAGAGATGACTGAACTAGGAATCAACTTTGCCTTGATTCGTGTATTCAGTGGATATACAAATGAATGTGATATTTGAGGCTCTCTCTCACTAATTAATTGTGCAACCTACACACACGATTTCAGTTTGTGAGGGTGTGATATGGTGGTTGTAGACATGTTTATTTCAACATTATAAAGACACACTTGCATAAACAATAGCAACACTGCCATGTTGATCTAAGCCTTGCTGTTGGAAAACCACATTAGTGTCCGACTTCAGGCTGTTGCAGATGCACCACCGCGACTTCACTCATTCGTCTACAGTCGGTTTGCTTTAGCCTTTACCACTCAAACGCGCCCAATACATTCGCGTGAATGCTGAAAAGGAAAGGAAATGCGAGGGAAGAAAACTGTTGCACGTTGCCAGTCCCTCATTGACATTTTAGGAATGATAAAAGTTCTGCCTTGCCTGGAGCTATAGCCTCGCTGGAGCCAGCGTTCATCTGCGGAAGATTGCCTTTGCTCGTTATAGCAATTATTTTACTCTAATTTAACCCCTGCCTGGATGGCATGACCGGTTAAAAGCAGCCTCAATTTGGGAGCGAGTAGTAATTTTCCCATATTATTTTCCTATTTTGCTACAAGTCTTCATCATTGCAACAATTGACATGGACTTTATTAGGTTTCAAAAATATTTTCTCTCTGTGCCCAACTGAAGAATGTCAAGTAGCCTGCATTTATGTGTCGAATGACACACGTCTGCTAACACTGTAGAAGTGGCTCCTCCACAATGTAGGTGTCACCTGTCCAATTATAGTCGGTAATGACGTTCCACCGAATCGTTTAGGCCTACAGGCAATTGAGCCCTATAGACTCAATCTCTAATTTGCCGGAGTGTTTTGAAGTCTGCACAACTGATGGTTGTAGATGTTGGTCCTCACTGAGCTCTCCTGGCGCCAACAAAATCTGGGTGAGTTATTTGAAAGCAATGGGCAACAGCTGTAGAAATATATTCCGCGTTTTGCTCAGCGAAATGACATTTGACAGGTCTAATTCATAGCTGTTACACTTACACTGACTGCAATGTTCAAGAAACGGCTGCTCTTTCACAATTAGGCCTACAAAAATGTGGGTGAAATATATTTTAAACTGGCTACCCCTATGGTCACACAGACAACAAAAAACGTGAGTGAAAGATATTTTGAACTGGCTTCCCTTATGGTCACACAGACAAAGCATGCATGCAATTTGCGTATTCTGTCGACGCCTCTGTGAGCGTTTATTTCCAAGGTTTCTGCCTTTTAAAAGTTCAAAATACTTATTTTTAATTAGGCTACTTTTCCACAGTGATAGTCCAACCGGAAATATCAGGCTAAAGTCCTGCTTAAATAGTTTTTATGTATATTAAACAATAGCGTTCGAATGAAGTCGCACAATTTTTGAAGAAACATATAGGGCTACGTTTTGTTGATTGAATTAATGTATAGAAAAATGAAATACATTTTAGAGTAGATTGGTCTGAAATATAGACTACTATTCCCACATTTTCCCAGCATATTAGTCATTTTCCCATTAGAAATATTATTCAAGTAGCCAACCACTGTCTACACTCATTGAACTCGATATTTTCTGACGCTGACACCACATCATTATGAATACTGAAGTTGGCCTAAAATCAACAAAGTGTAACAAAACATAATGTCAACAGCAAATTCAAATTTTAAAAGCAGTGAAGTCATCACTGCATTTAGCTAATATGTAATAAATAGGCACTACTCAATAACTGCTGGCATGTTTGAATTTAAATTAGGTCTATATACAGGCTAATCTAGACTGGCTACATAGAGAAGCCACCAATGGAAATGTGGTTCAAAGTCATGAAATTCCATCTGTCAAAATGTGTATGAACCCTTAACGGTGAACAATCAGAGGTCTCTGTAGCATAATGTAATTTGGGGATTACTGTGAACATAGTCTAATGGACCGATTTGAAAAAAGACAGCTCCTGCACCTCTCATCCCAAGCCAAGCACTGAATCTAGTCATGTGTACTGCCAATCAACATGAGCAACTGCTTAATGAAAAAGAATAAACCATTTATTGTTAATTTATGTCACAAATATATTCAATATAAATGAGGGTATTTTTCAAATATACAGTAGTTTACAGTACACAAATCCCTTCCGAAGGGAATCATTCAAACAACAGACAGTGTTGTTATAATATTTTTAAAAATGCTGTGGTTTTCCGAATTTAACAAAGAGCATTAATTGACATTGGATTAAGTAACCCACTATTTTACGCATTGACATGAATGCAAGTGAAAAATATACCATCTTAGTTATCCTTAGTCTGCAGTGACAGCAGTTCACAGAAGTGATGAGAGCCCAACCTACCTTTTGGGTCTTATGTGTGTTGGTGCAAAACCCAATGAGTAAAACTTTCGCATGGTTTAAGTTTTTAGTGGACTCGGGTAGAGCTTAGCTAAGCTTTAGTGACCCAATAATCAACCATGGCATCAAACTAATGGCAAAGTAGATGACTATACTTGACATACCGAGGAAGACTGCACTTTTACAAGGCAGTCCTTACTTATGACTATCCAGTCGTGATATTCAACACCAGTCTTTTGGCGATGTGGGTCTATGTTGAAGCACTTCATAGTCAACATGGCACAGAATATGTCCTTCCTTCACGTCAGGCGAGGTGATACATGCTGTATCCGACATGAGCAGCGTACAGTCCCATGGGAGACATCGGCAGGGAGTGCCTCTGGAAGTGGTGCGACCCTCCATACGACGAGGGGACATGCGCACCGAGCGGAAAGGAAATTCCGAACGCCGGAGGCAGCATTGGCTTGGCTGCCATTTTTAGTTTTTCCAGTTCTGCCTCCTGGAGCCTCTTGGCTTTGGCTCGTCTGTTCTGAAACCATATTTTCACCTGGGTCTCAGTCAGGTTGAGCGAGCTGGAGAACTCTGCGCGCTCGGCGATGGAGAGGTACTGCTTCTGGCGAAACTTCCTCTCCAGAGCCAGGAGCTGGGACGTGGTGAAAGGGGTCCGGGGCTTTCTGTTGGTCTTGTGCTTTCTCAGTGGACAGGCGGGGGGACTTAGTCTTCCTGCAATAACCACGATAGAAAACATCGTCAAAAATCATATACTTTCAGAGTGACAGACATTAATGAGGTAAAGTTGTTTTGATGTGTAGAATTCATAATAATGCCATAAACTTTAAAATAGTTTATATCCAAAACACTTCATGGAACTGCCGTATCATTTTAATAGGCTAGGCCTATGAATTCGTAAAAACGGAGACGTTAGAAAATACTAAGTGATAAAATACCCAACTAGGTGCTTAAACTGCAAATATATATGGCAGACTAAAATTCCCACAATCAATAAGTTGCTTTAAATCATACAAAACTTTTCACCCAATTTACTCACGCATTATGGAAGGATAAATATAAATAAAAAAACTTACGTGGAGTAGGCGAAAAGCGAGGGCTCTGTATCCAAGAGTTTCGGTCTTGACTTTCTGGACTCTCGGGTTTAACCATTGCGTCCTCTTGCATGTTCATAATGTCGCCTACCGAGAACGGCGACCCGATCCGGGCCAAGGAGGGGACCGAGTTATCCAGACTCGAAAGCGAGCCCATCCGTGAGCCTAGCGCCTGGGACGTCCCCGCCATGGATGATCTTTCTGGAGGTGTCAAGTCTCTGTTCGGTTTCCTATCAGCCATCAGAGCCTCGACGCTGAAGGGAAGAATCGCAACTTTGGGCTTGATCGCTGTCTCCTCGGCCATCACGATCAAATTGGTCTGCATCTCGCCTTTTCCAACGAGAACTGAACGCGAATGAATGTCTTCAGTTTTCAAGCCAATGGATAAAGCTGACATGGTAATAGTTGGGGCCATACAGGTTTGGCCTTCACTTGGAGGTAAACACTCGAAGTATCGAAAAGTAGAGTGACAGAAATGTCTCATGTGCTCCTATGCTGATGGCATCCTCATGTTTATCTGAACACACTGGTGAGCAGTGCTATAAGGCAGGCGTGGGGACGCCACCCTCCAATCAGAAGTGATGTGGGTGGGACATAGAGATTCCAGTCGAGCAGGAATCTCAGCCACAACTGATGTGATGAGAAGCTTGGCTATTTGACTGGCAGGGGGAAGTAAACAATGTTAGGCTACATTTTACAACTTGAAATTAACAAACCTTGTGCAAATACTTAATTGGGCATGGTAGACGTTCAATTAGCAACAGGAATGAAAACATGTTATTACTTTCAATAGAATAATTTATATAGAAAATATTAATATTATTATTAACAATCTTATTTGGTGTTATTGTTGTTATTACTGTGGTGGTGGTACTCTTGCAGTAGTATATCAGTAACTGTGTAATTGCTGTTGGGCTGTCACAAAAATTGGTTTATCAGAGGACGTGATAAGTGTCATGTTATATTGAAATTATTATCAAAGCATTATATAGGCTACTATAGGTATTTATACTATTATACTACTTATCATATGTCTTACGACTTTATGTTGCTATTACGTTCAACAGTTCAAGTAGAAACTCTCGAATGTTGCCTAACGTTCACTGCCTTCGTTTATGTGATCGGCCTCTTGCAGAGCAATTTTTATTGATGGCTGCAGGGCTCTAATCATATTGAAACACACAGGCCTTCGCAGTCATTTAGGGGTAATTATCGAGCTTGGGGGAGGGATCACTGGGATCTTTCCCTTTGACTACATCCATTAAAGTCTAAAATTATTTGGAGTCATGGAGGCAACCGTGGAGCCTATGTTCGATTTAACCTATGACTGTCATTGATTTAGTCCACCTGTCTACTTTGGGAATACTTGAAAATCTATATTCTAATAGAATATACAGTAGCCGTATCAGCTTTTTTTATATAGCGAGATAGGGCCAACGTTTCCTCAGTTACTTTTATGTTTGATCTCCATTATTTATCTCAAATTGATTTATTAATGACCGTGACACATAGTCATTCAATTATAACTAAGCCTATGACTCTATATAGTAAGCTATACTTTCTTTTAATTTTCTCTTCACTAAAATGAAGCGGTTAATGCAATCTCAAATGTGTACGAAAATCACGAAAAAGAGTTACTATTCTTATTTCATGCGGTCTGTTTAGCTCTCTGGAAAGCGTCTGCGTCGCTAATTGCTAAGTATAAACAATCTGTCAAGATGTGTCAGTCCCTCTAATAGTCAGACAAGTTATGTTGTTTTTAGGCGCCAGCAGCGGCATGATCAAAGCGCTCGACTTTAGGGAGACTATTGAAAATCTTTAACCCGCATCAAGAGCGCAACCCGCCTCTTCCTTGCCCGCCCTAGCCTTGGGACACTATTCAGCATGAAAAATTAGCTTTCTCAGCCGATCGCACGCCATTTCCAACTATTTAAATGGGATACTAGCTGGTGTAATAGTAGGCTACTCAGAAGAAAAGGTAAATGCTTCCTACTAGTTATTTTCAGAGAGTCCTCGGAAGTAACGTAGGCTATAGGCATCCCTACTGCGTTTAGTAGGGGAACGTGGTGATTTAGCTCTGAAGCTGTCTCAACTCTTGAGCGTAAATTCTTGTTGTTGTGTAATTACACCATTCATTGTGACATGATTTAGGAGTGTAGTTTGAGGTAGCCTATCCATTATTTCTGCTGTTGTTAGGCGTATTATATAGGCCTACCCTACCTGTAATATCCATCATTAACTGTAAATTCAACTTTTGTTTTGGGATAAATAGGCTAATCATTGGTTATACCTGATACAATTTCACACAAGTGGGTAATTTAGCGTTTGCTTCATTCTACATCCGGTTCTCAGGGGGAAATACATTTGCAACTATGTATATTTGGGAAACACTTAAGCCCATAACCTAGATTGAGTGACACTGCGTGCACCGCGCTCTCTCTTTCTTTGAAGTCACTGGGACCTCTTGTGTTGCAGGTCTGTTTGAAGTTGAGTCCTGCGACGAGTCTTCTGCTCCCGCGCACTTCTCCATCCTCGAGAACGTACTCTTAAAATGGTCCTCGCGCGTAAACATAAATAGTCACAGATGATAGCCCAAACAGTACCACGTCTAGTCAAGCGACTGCATATTTCACCGGGTTTGGCTGTAGAGAGGACACAGAAAATAAGAAAGGAGGGACTTTATGTAGTATGTGAAATTTCCCCTCGAAGAGCGCCAGAGCCCTGGGTAAAGACACTCTTCTTTGTTTACTTCAGTTTATTTGCGTTGTGAACAGAGGGATAGCGCTGGAGGAAAATTAGAATCCCAGACACTGCCCTTTCAAAATAATTATGTGCCATGGAAAAGACGATTACCATAACATTTTATTTAAATCCCGAGGCAACAAATGAGGGCTGAGCGGAGATACAAAACAACTGTAAGCCTCATCGGAGCTTTGTTTAACTTTATAAACTACCTTTGATTCGGAGTCAAGAGGCAGGGAGGCGAGACAAAGGGCCATTGTGGTCGCCTCTGAAAGTTGTCTTAACCCTTTTCATGCAAAGTCTGTCAGTTTTGACTTAAAAGACATAAAAGGCACTGCTGATTTTAAAAGGCATTTCAGGCAAAATATTTGCACTTGGTGAAAGTAAATGACTTTCGTCTGGCCACATTGCTTATATGACGAGCTGACTGATCTTATTCTCAGGTTTTTAAACCAAAACATCACGTTGCATGTGATGTGAATATTATAGCTTCGTTTCAGTTTAGCTGACCCCTTTTGTGGATGTTGAAGTATATGACAGTGGCAGGATATCCAAATAATATGAGGTTCTTTTTCTATGCATTTTGATAAAGTAATCAATGAGCGCACGTATATTTGACGCCTTATGGACGTAACACCAATCATTAAACCACAAATGGGTTGTTTCGAACTCTGGTGAACTTTTGTCATGACACATTCCCTGAACCTGTCTCTTTAAGAAATCCTAGCGCTTATCCCAGAATGGAATGTCCAATTTTGAGTGGCCTAAATTAATTTGATCTCGACATTATGATGCACTTCAGAAAGATTAAAGGGACAGCCGACAGTCTCCTCCAAGATCTCCATAATTATAGATAATGTATCATATTTCAAAGCAATTAGCTCAATCAGGCGTAACGAGGCACTTTGCTGCCAGTAAGTAACAATGCCTCATGGTCATTTAAGCTTCAACATGACATGCAGTCTCCAAGCTTGCAGGCTCGCCTGAAATCTATTGGCGCAGTTGGCAGGTGTATGTTCAAAGTCTCATTTCTTACTGACACAACAAACCAATGAAGTCATGAAGATAGATTTGAAGTGGAGTACAGGAAGAGGGAATCTTCCAATTTTGCGACGGACACATGGTATCCTACATAGACATCTACGGCCTATCAAACCAATAGCGCAATATGTCCTCAATCAGGATATTTTCGCTCGAGCGTGTGTGCGTGTGTGTCGGCATTTCTATCACTCTATAATGATAATATAATCACGGTAAGTTTGACTGATATTGCCTTTCTCAAATCCAAGCACATTAGGCCTTCTTGAAAATATGCCTAAATACAGCATATTTCATTTAGAAAGCACTGACAAGTAGCCTATGTGTAGGCTATATGCTGCATGGATGTATTTAGTGTAGTGCGTTAGTATGCTCTTGAGTATAGGCTATTCGAAAAAAATAAATACAACTTTCAGCAAAACATTGTGAAAATATAGGTCCCTAAGTTATTCATCACTTTTGTGACAATGGAATTTTATATTGATTTTCACATTTCAAAATGTTGCTTCGGATTTCACCCAGGCACCCAGCCTATCATATGTTATACGGTTTCTTGCTTTAAAAACATCTGTTAACAATTCTTCAAAACTGAACGATGAATACATCCCAAAAGGAAACCAGCGCGTAATAATGAATACTGTGATGAAAAAACTACAGGTGAAAGGATCTTTATCATCTCATGCCTAGAAAATGTGGCTATACTCCGCATATTCAAGTCTCAAAGTTGAACAAATTCGCCAAGTACAAACCGAGATTGTGAACGCATTCACCATTCATCTCCTCACCTTTCACGGGTGACAGGGATGAGAGTGTCCCTACGGTGACGGCAAAAGTCTCTCGTGGTAAAGAAAGGGGGTTTCAGTTCGCTTGTCGCCTGCGCAGCGGGGGACAATATTGTTCGCAGGCCAGTGTCATTCAAATAAATATTTGCGTGACATCGTCTCCTCGAATGCTCGGAAACTCTCATAATTTGCAAGGGAGTCTGTCATCCGTCAAGCGAATCCAGGCGAAGTACCGCACGACTGTTTTGGTAGCCTGTCTTGCAATGGACATGCCATGCTGAGAAAATGGTAGGCCTAATAGTCATTTATTACCCTTACTGAAAATACAAGTTAAACTGTTGAAAAACGCAACTTTGTGTTAACTAGAATGTTCTACACCTTAAGCAACATTTACGTCCATCTAAGAAAAGTTAATGAAAGTGAGCAAAAAATAGCGGTATATATAGCGATATATATAGCCTAACCTAGACACCTTCCTGTATGTTCTTGTTATGCCAATATAAAAGGTTTGTGTCGGAATAATAAAAGGGCAGAGGATACTTTTCGTTATTTGGGAATTTAAGCATTATGTTATAGCAAAATGCTCTCAGAAAATAAGTAGCCTAATGAATTACTATGAATAACTATAATTTATTATTGCTATTATTGTTATGATGATGTTATTAGTACTATATTCATTACACTAGGTTGGTAATAAAAGGAAATGGAAAGATACTTTTTCCCAAGCATATAAATAATTTTATTGATAGGGGTAGTCGACAATGATGATCAATCACTTCATATGGCACTCTATCTGGCCCTCATATTTAGCTTGTCTGAGCCGGCATTAATTCAAATGTCCGTATATGACATGTTAATATAACCTAACATATCTTCACATGCAATCTCTCTCTCTCTCTCTCTCTCTCTCTCTCTCTCTCTCTCTCTCTCTCTCTCTCTCTCTCTCTCTCTCTCTCTCTCTCTCTCTCTCTCTCTCTCTCTCTCTCTCTCTCTCTCACACACACCTTACAGTTGACCATATATGTTCCTATAAGCACATGACCTCTGGATGACATGAAAAGACAAATAATTTCAGGATGTGAACTGCCGAATCTGACGCCACTGCCCTTATTGTCTGGCTCCCTATCTTCTGTAAGTGTTAGATAAAATTGCGTAGCTCTTTGGATTTACAACCTTTCATCCTTCAATCAACGACATCTCAATAACTCAATTACCCGAGGTATTGGTGTGAAATTGAATGATCGCCCGTTATTTCTCTCATTCCATTAAACAGAAAGCCAACTAATAAAATCATTTGCAAACCATTGGCCCGGTTAATATGATATAGGTCATGCAAATAGTTGATTTAACTAACGAGAATAATGGAATTGGGTTTTTATCGTTCCCCAACATTCTTCAAACGCTCAGTGCGCTTGTTGATTTGGAACTAGCTAAATGTATTCATAATTAAATGTGTTTGGCCTAATAAGCGCACCACAAGCAATAGCTGCAGTAACAAATCATTTCGAGACGCTGGATAAAAAACGAGTCGAAGATGCTGACGATTATGTAAATGAGGTCCATAGAGTGCTGTCACCCATTAATTCCCTATGATCCAAAAACAAATTGCTCGATTGACGAAACGTCACCTCCTAAACTTTCAATGTCGGGTTCAACATAGTCCAGTTAGTACTAATTAATAATAAATTAAGAATAATAATAGACAGAATAGACAGACAGACAGACAGACAGACAGACAGACAGATATGTCAGTAGGCCTATGCATTTAGAAGGGTATTTGCTATGCCATGATTAGCCTATGTGATATTTCGAAAACCCATCACCTTGTACAATTATTCGTGTTCTGTAATGGATTACACACCACTAGACAAATATTTTCTAAAACGTTAAAGGAATTTATTTTCAGCGATATAATAGCCTGAAAATACAGTATTTCCCGATATTCTCCAAATAGAGGGCATGTTAACGTCACAGATTTAGACAATGTTGTCATGAATTAAACTCACCTGCTTTTTCAATTTCGAAAAAAACGTTGCGTTTAACATCGTCATATCAAGACTTTCATGAAATGCACTCTCCTGTCACGGAAACACGATTATATCCCGATTAAAAGTTGAAAATGGTTTCATGTTACAAATCTAGTCCTTCTATATGAATCCTACATAGATCCCATATTTTTCCTGTCATTGTTTGTCACAGGATAGAAATTAACCATTTACTTGAGGATATGACCAGCAAAAGTGCCGTTTTTATTGAAAATTGTATTGACACTTAGACCCTGTTCAAAAGATCCCCATCTGACACAATATTGGAATTACCATACACCGAAAACAGATTCACAAACTATGAGGGTAAACTTCCCTATTTACAAATCATCTGTAGGCACATTATGTCATACTGTACATATTAGACCTAGGCCTACTATAATTATATTGTAATACTAAAATGACATATAGTATTTCGTTGAACAATCTCAGCAATGCTGCATGGTTTTGAAATTCCTTCATGAAGTCTAGAATTACAGGCTTTTCACAAACAAATCAAAAAGTATGGTATGATATTAATGTCTTTCCGAAAATGTAGCTTCTGCTACCTCCCTTGCAACCCAGAAACTATAATAATTCTCCAAATCAAGGGTTCAAATGCATCTCTGAACAACAACGGTGATAATCTAGACAACTCTTAATGAATTGCTGAATCATCATTGAATCATCAATGCTCAAATGAAAAAACAACTTTGATCTAATTGGTAGTAAGGGAGTCATAAAGGTGCCAATTTGATTTAAAGAAAAGCTCTGGGGGCATTGTTGTGCCACATTGTGATATCTGCGTTCTAATCTTGTCTTTACATTCTAGTGCCACACTGTACGCCAGCCCCCAAGCCCCCATTTTGGTTTATACCCTCCTTAGATCTGAGCAAAATAAGCAAGACTGGAGAAAACCAAAACAACAAGGTATCCGTAAAGGGGGGGGGGGGGGTGTTGTCGGCTATGGATGGCAACACTCACTCACCCTCCTCTCCTGTCTCCCGGATCACAATGTAGCATACTTGACTCCAACATAATCTCACAAGACTCAATAGTCTGCAGCCCAAGTTTATCTAGAGGGGGTTGATCTACCCAACCCTAGCCCCATTGTCAACCCCTCTCCCTCCCAGTGACCCTGCGCTGACTCCAGCCCCCTAATCCTTTAAATGTGGGGCAAAGCTTGAAATGACTAGGAGCCATGCTTTGCCACAGGTGACGTCCTCTGCCTCCCTTTGTTTCCCCGCGTGGCCAGGGGGGATCATGGGTAAAGTCGCTGGAGATCCTCTCCATGTCTAATGGGGGGAAAATGGAGCAGGAATCAAAGCCCACACATGGATGGAGGAGGAATTCTGACAAATTAGGGTACCAAGCAATTCTTCTTCTTCTTCCAAATGGTCAAATGGTGAGTGTTGGAAATGGGAGTATTTGTAGAAAAGTTTAAGTCCCTTTAAGGAGTCCAGGAGGTGAGTGGACTCCCTGGCCAATCATGCATATTCATTGTAGGGAGTAAAGAAGAGCAGTAGACAATTTTGCCAAGACATATGATGACATTTCCTGTCCAACCCATACACACACTATGCACATAGAGCACACATGGCTGTCTACACACACACACACACACACACACACACACACACACACACACACACACACACACACACACACACACACACACACACACACACACACACACACACACACACACACACACACACATTACATGCATACAGAGAGAGAGAGTTAGTTCTCAGCGAGGTCATTGGGGCCAGCGGCACCACAGTCGGAACCCCATCCATGCAGTAGATATATTTAATTTAATTAAAGCCTGTCAGCGCTATTGATTTTGGCACTTTCAATTATGGCCCGGCATTTATGGGCAGTGGATCTACTGATCTGTGATGAAGGCCCTATCAGTGCGGGACCACATGGACGGAAAGGCACTTTGTCTCCCTTATGGGCAGACGCTGTCTGCCACAGATGCTGACGTATTGCCCCAGCCCCGGCCCAGCTCCCCTTCTGCTCCCCATAATTAATTTGTCATTAGACAGCTCTTTATTGTTTAATTTGTGCCGTTCGTAATCAAATTGGGCAGATTAAGTGCTACAGAATTTAGAGGGGGGTGAAAAATGACCACTTTTAATTGCCTTGAGGTTTTATGACACTCTATGGCCATTACCCACCCCGTATTTTCCCCTCACTTTTTGAACGATGAAATGGAGGGGGATATTCTTTGTGAAGATCAAGGCGGTATCACGGAAACTCGTTAAAGGGTTTCTCAGCGATATATTTCCCCTTGCAGTCCTAATTGCAAAAGTCAGCCTTACAAATTAATGTGTTTATTTATGGATGTGGCCTTTTGCTTGTGTTGTGTTGTGTATATTCCCACTGTGCCGGATGGTCGGCAATGGTAATGGCTCAGTAGTAGCTATTACCAGGAGGCAGGCCTTTAAACGGCAGTAGTATGAACTCAGGTTATTCATTGAGATTATTATTTAGATATGTGTATGTACAGTACCAGTCAAAAGTTTGGACACACCTACTCATTCAAGGGTTTTTCTTTATTTGTACTATTTTCTACATTGTAGAATAATGGTGAAGACATCAAAATGATGAAATAACACATATGGAATAATGTAGTCACCAAAAAAGTGTTAAACAAATCAAAATATATTTTAGATTCATCAAAGTAGCCACCCTTTGCCTTGATGACAGCTTTGCACACTCTTGGCATTCTCTCAACCAGTTTCACCTGGAATGCTTTTCCAACAGTCTTGAAGGAGTTCCCACATATTCTGAGCACTTTTTGGCTGCTTTTCCTTCACTCTGCGGTCCAACTCATCCCAAACCATCTCAATTGTGTTGAGGTTGGGTGATTTTGGAGGCCAGGTCATCTGATGCATCACTCCATCACTCTCCTTTTTGGTCAAATAGCTCTGTTGCTCTGTTGAAAAACAAATGATAGTCCCACTAAGCGCAAACCATTCACCTACTCTGCGTCTCACAAAGACATGGCGGTTGGAACCAAAAATCTCAAATTGGGACTCATCAGACCAAAGGACAGATTTCCACCGGTCATGTCCATTGCTCATGTTTCTTTGCTCAAGCAAGTCTCTTCTTCTTACTGGTGTCCTTTAGTAGTGGTTTCTTTGCAGAAATTCAACAATGAAGGCTTGATTCACGCAGTCTCCTCTGAACAGTTGATGTTCAGATGTGTCTGTTACTTGAACTCTGTGAAGCATTTATTTGGGCTGCAATTTCTGAGGCTGGTAACTCTAATGAACGTATCCTCTGCAGCAGAGGTAACTCTGGGTCTTCCTTTCCTGTGGCGGTCCTCACGAGAGCCAGTTTCATCATAGCACTTGATGGTTATTGCGACTGCACTTGAAGAAACTTTCAAAGTTCTTGAAATGTTCCGGATTGACGGACCTTCGTGTCTTAAAGTAATGATAGATTGTCGTTTCTCTTTGCTTATTTGAGCTGTTCTTGCCATAATATGGACTTTGTATTTTACCAAATAGGGCTATCTTCTGTATACCACCCCTACCTTGTCACAACACAACTGATTGGCTCAAACGCATTAAGAAAGAAAGAAATTCCACAAATTAACTTTTAACAAGGCACACCTGTTAATTGAAATGCATTCCAGGTGACTACCTCATGAATCTGGTTGAGAAAATGCCAAGAGTGTGCAAAGCTGTCATCAAAGGTTGGCTACTTTGAAGAATCTCAAATCTCAAATATATTTTGATTTGTTTAACACTTTTTTGGTTACTACATGATTCCATATGTGTTATTTCATAGTTGTGATGTCTTAACTATTATTCTACAATGTAGAAAATAGTACAAATAAAGAAAAACCCATGAATAAATAGATGTGTCCAAACTTTTGACTGGTACTGTATGTGTGTGTGTGCATGCGTGAATGAGCCCAATTCGATTATTTTTCCACTAATTGGTCTTTTGACCAATCAGATCTGCTATTTTGCCAATAATTGTGCAAAATATCAAAAATGGGCTACCTGTGTAAACACAGCCGAACACTCTTTTCTAAGGCCTTGTTCACATCGCAGGCCTTAATGCTCAAATCCATTTTGTTTTTTAAATCTATTTTGGAATATTGACTTTCCAAACAGCAAGCTACAAGTGACCAAATTGGATTTGAGTGTGTTCAAACAGCAGTTATTTGCTGACATGGCTACAGTGGTATAGGCTGATGGTTGGTGGTGCTCGTGGTTCCTATCACTCAGAAGTTATGTATCAAGCTAAGGTGACAGCAATGCCTGCAATGGACGTTTCCCAGTTGCTTTGAATGTTCAAAATCCAACAAGTTCTCACAGTCTCACTTCAGAATTAGACGTTCATCCATGTTTCTCAAATGTCAAATTTCGAAGATGTTCCAAACATCAAATTCTCTGGTTAACTTTAGGCATTAACTTAGAATTCGTAATGTTAGGCATTACCTCTGAATAGTTAAGGTAAGGGTTAAGTTTTGAAATAGGCTTAAAACAAAAATATACAAAAAATATATACAAAATATATATATATACAGTGGGGAGAACAAGTATTTGATACACTGCCGATTTTGCAGGTTTTCCTACTTACAAAGCATGTAGAGGTCTGTAATTTGTATCATAGGTACACTTCAACTGTGAGAGACAGAATCTAAAACAAAAATCCAGAAAATCACATTGTATGATTTGTAAGTAATTAATTTGCATTTTATTGAATGACATAAGTATTTGATACATCAGAAAAGCAGAACTTAATATTTGGTACAGAAACCTTTGTTTGCAATTACAGAGATCATACGTTTCCTGTAGTTCTTGACCAGGTTTGCACACACTGCAGCAGGGATTTTGGCCCACTCCTCCATACAGACCTTCTCCAGATCCTTCAGGTTTCGGGGCTGTCACTGGGCAATACGGACTTTCAGCTCCCTCCAAAGATTTTCTATTGGGTTCAGGTCTGGAGACTGGCTAGGCCACTCCAGGACCTTGAGATGCTTCTTACGGAGTCACTCCTTAGTTGCCCTGGCTGTGTCTTTCAGGTCGTTGTCATGCTGGAAGACCCAGCCACGACCCATCTTCAATGCTCTTACTGAGGGAAGGAGGTTGTTGGCCAAGATCTCGTGATACATGGCCCCATCCATCCTCCCCTCAATACGGTGCAGTCATCCTGTCCCCTTTGCAGAAAAGCATCCCCAAAAAATGATGTTTCCACCTCCATGCTTCACGGTTGGGATGGTGTTCTTGGGGTTGTACTAATCCTTCTTCTTCCTCCAAACATGGCGAGTGGAGTTTAGACCAAAAAGCTCTATTTTTGTCTCATCAGACCACATGACCTTCTCCCATCCCTCCTCTGGATCATCCAGATGGTCATTGGCAAACTTCAGATGGGCCTGGACATGCGCTGGCTTGAGCAGGGGGACCTTGCGTGCGCTGCAGGATTTTAATCCATGACGGCGTAGTGTGTTACTAATGGTTTTCTTTGAGACTGTGGTCCCAGCTCTCTTCAGGTCATTGACCAGGTCCTGCCGTGTAGTTCTGGGCTGATCCCTCACCTTCCTCATGATCATTGATGCCCCACGAGGTGATATCTTGCATGGAGCCCCAGTCCGAGGGTGATTGACCGTCATCTTGAACTTCTTCCATTTTCTAATAATTGCGCCAACAGTTGTTGCCTTCTCACCAAGCTGCTTGCCTATTGTCCTGTAGCTCATCCCAGCCTTGTGCAGGTCTACAATTTGATCCCTGATGTCCTTACACAGCTCTCTGGTCTTGGCCATTGTGGAGAGGTTGGAGTCTGTTTGATTGAGCGTGTGGACAGGTGTCTTTTATACAGGTAACGAGTTCAAACAGGTGCAGTTAATACAGGTAATGAGTGGAGAACAGGAGGGCTTCTTAAAGAAAACCTAACAGGTCTGTGAGAGCCGGAATTCTTACTGGTTGGTAGGTGAACAAATACTTATGTCATGCAATAAAATGCAAATTAATTACTTAAAAATCATACAATGTAATTTTCTGGATTTTTGTTTTAGATTCTGTCTCTCACAGTTGAAGTGTACCTATGATACAAATTACAGACCTCTACATGCTTTGTAAGTAGGAAAACCTGCAAAATCGGCAGTGTATCAAATACTTGTTCTCCCCACTGTATATTGCTGGATTCGAACATGCAACCTTTAGAACCAGATGCCTATGCTCATCTGCCACCCCCATCCACAATGTCTTAGCAAAACCAAATCCTACTTGAAGGTAATAGTTGCCCTTAGTGGCTGGTTTCGATGTCATCTCCCGACGTCCTCAGACATGGATGGATGCCAAATACTGACTTATATCACGGGTGACCTGCCTGCAAAATCATAGTGTAAGAAGACTTTTAAAGCCTCAAAGGATAGGATGATCCAACTTTCAAAACAAATCATTTTTGACTAGCCACAGCAGTCAACTAGCTAGCTAGTTGTTTACCTTTCTAGCACATTCACTCATTTGTTTGTAAACAGTTAACAAGCTAGTAAGCTACCACATGTTCTTGTCAAACTGTCATCAGAGTAGCTAGCAAGCAACAATATACTGTATGCCAAATAACAGTCTAAAAACCACTAGAGCGCAAAGACATCAGATTTGACCATTCAGACACAAGGTGCATGGCCAGGAATCAGCTTTGTATATGTATTTCAAACCACCTGCGAAAAATCTGATTCCGTGTGCTTTTTGGCTGTTCAGAGTGCAGGAAACAGAACAGATTCGAATCGGTTATGCAAAGAAAAAATGGAATTGAGCCACTTCAAACTGCCAGTGTGAACAAGGCTAAGTGTCTATGTGTAAGGCCTAGATTCAATCCGTAGCGCTGAAGTTTCGCGGTATAGGGCGTTTGAAATTTAAACGCATTATTTCCGCATTCATGGAGACGGCATTTACGGTAAACGCTGCATATGTCAGCTCAATTGGAAATGACCTTTAAATTTCAATCGCGCTGTAATGTGGATCTTCAGCGCTACGGATTGAAGTCTAAGTCAAATGAAATGAAACTTTGGGGGGAAATCACTCAGACGTGAATATGGAAAAGCTCAGCTTTCTTTTGTTGAGGGTAGCCAAAATGAGCCTCAGACATTGCCAATGTTTCACTATCCTTGGCAGATTATGTATTTTCCCCTATTACACAATCTCCAAATAAGTGCACGTACTGCATCGTGTATAGATCACAAATGAACAGAAATACAACTACGGTAAGGTAGATACTGTAATTTATACTGTCCATAACATTGAAATGTTAGCTCATCTTTATTGGTGTTATGTCTGATTTCAGCTTTGAAGCAGGTCGACAATAACAAAATATAGGACTACTGATTTTGGTTTCCTACAGGTTTGGTCAAGTTCACATGAAGTTCAATCAATTCAATTAATTGAATGATACTAATGCCAAATCATTTCAGATTTAATATATTAGAACTCTGATTAATTCCCTTAATTGACTGGAATGGATGTATAATTGACTCAGGTTTAAGGTGAACTGCTACAGCCTTACAGTCACATTCAGTACAGTTGACCAGGTTTACAGCACATATTTAATTGGTGGTATTTAACACTTAATAAAGGGATACTTTGCTTCGCTTGGCTCAGGAACCTTGTAAACCAGCCTTTTCAAAGCAAAGTTTAAGTGAAAACAGATACAAATATTTCTCGCCACCCCTTATGAGGGGTTAAACTTCGCTGAGGTGAATTACGAAGTACAACAAAACTGGTTTCAAAAGTGTAGGAGCTTGATACAGTAATTGTTTGGTCAGGCATTGGTGGTTTTGTGAATTATAAATGTTAGTGAGCCAGAATTAAGAGTCTTCTATGGAAAAAATGAATATATTCACAGCCGATGATCAAAGAGTTCATGGAAAGAGTTGATAGGTCAACAATTTGCTGCACTACTGCTTTTGGGCAATGAAACTAAATGGAAAAGTGTTTTTGAAAAAACAAGTCTACTTACTATTTTACTATTGGTTGCTTTATATATGCAACATTCTTCAAACCTTGGCAGCTGCTTTGTAATTTAATTGGAGGTAAAGATATTGTGCATATTTGGTGTGTGCAAAGATAAATTGTGAGGGTCGGGGGTGGGGCAGAATTGCATCATGTTTCGATGACATCATCATTTAATGAGAGCATTGATGTCAAAAGTAAGATAATCGGCGCTGTTGCCATGCCAAGATACACCTTAGCAATTACCACGTCCTTCAACGATTATGCTTCATTATCTTGGTGAGCAGCCAGCAACCCAAACAATGGAGTCAAGCAGAAACCTATGAGCAAATTGCTTACAGACACAAATAGATCTTTGGAGCCGAGGAGGGGCCATAGACTTTGTTGTCATAAACTGCAGTGTAATTTGGAGGTTGAGTTACGCAAATATGAGCCGTTAATTTCTCATGACTGGCAGATGGACATAGTGAGATGTACAGCTACACCACCAAAACAATGTGAACCATGCAACTTTAGATAGGGGACTGACAACTCAACCGCTAGCTGTAGTAGAACATATTAAATGGGAGTGTATGTTCTTCACTATTTCTCCACAAAAGTAATCCTACTTAAGTTGATTACCGACAACAAGCCGCACGGAATCAGATCTGCTTACAGAGTAGCGATTCAAGTGAAAAAATGACATTCTTAATTTGGAGCAAGAAAAACACATTTGAATTTATATGCATTGCAATCAGTTTGATCAGAAGGATAAAGTTGTATTTGACTTATCCCGGGAAACCCTGTAACAAGTTCTGATTGAGAACCAGGCTCTATAAACCATCGCAGGCTCGTCAATGAGCCTAGCAATACTGTTCAATCCTCCTGAAGCCATGCTATCCCATTTTGTCATCCCTGTACACCACAGCAACCTTTGAAAGGCTGCAGGATTCCACTGGAGCCCTGGAATAGATGGAACATCTTGCATGCTTTGTATGCCGTATCTCTTCGTCATCCCCTCATTCAATAGCTCTGATTATTATCATTGGCCGAAGATGAGGGTCCAATATCCCAAAAGACGTACCTTTTATGCACGCTGGATCACGTTTTTAGGCTTCTATGAGGAAAGGGCAACTGTTTTGTAAATGGTTCAGTTTCCATTGTGTTAGTTGTTAACATGCAAGAGGAAGTTTGTAGGAGTTATAGGAGTTTGGAGAAGGGTTGCCGATTTGGACCGAGCTCATTCAAGGGGATTATAAAAGTCACTCCAACACTTTCCACATCTGTCATTCAGTTTGAGTTTATTTTTATTTTTACAGGGACAGTGCACATTAATCAACATTTCAGTAAAAGTGCCGGTTTTAGCCAGCCGGCTAATTTTCAACCGCAGTCCATGGGCAGGGTATTAAACACAATTACAATACAGACAATCAATGTGCAGTGAGCACACGCAGAGCAACATAGGACAAGCAAGACATAGCATGCAGACAGAGCAACATAGCACAAAAAGCAACAAGACAAAATCCATAAAAGCAACAAAGTGTTTCCACACCTCACAAGCTACAGACAACAGACAACATGGAAAGTTCAATAATGCATTGCAAAATGTCAATGGTCAAAGGCCCATTTAAGAAAAATTAAATCAGAGTAGTAGGTGCTGATATGGGATCAGTTTTGCCTTTTAAATCATAATGAATAAGAGGGGGCACCTGATCTTAGATCAACACTCTGAGACACGTAGTGAATGGGCCCACGCCTGGCAGCCCTGGTTTCAAGGGGCTGTTAAAAGAGAAGATACTATTTGAATACACTGGTAGTTGTGTGCTTCTGTCATGGTGGCCTATTGTATTGGAGGGTTTAATTGTTTATTTGTACTGTTGTAATATCAAGCTTGCGCTGAAGCTGTGTTGCCCTCAAATTTAAATCAGGAACATATAACCTTTGACCTATTTAGATATTATTAAGCGTGACTCGTGTCAACCCCTTTCCTCAAGTTAAAATCTTTTTTTGCCAGAATAAAAATGATCAGCAGCGACCACTGGCAATGACCCTGAACATTTCCATGGGCCTCTCTCCCTGAGTCATACGACAAAAGTATTCTCCCTCAAAGACCAGTCTCAATCTTTCTTACACCACTGTAAGCCCCTTACACACACACACACACACACACACACACACACACACACACACACACACACACACCAGCTTACACATACACCGACCGGCTTACACGGGGGCCCCATTATGAAATGGGGTGCATAGCTAATTATAGCAGCGCCGGTTCGCAATGGAAGGCGCTCTTCTCGCTGTGTGGTGGAGCCACGGAGGCTGCACAAACATCTCCTGAGAGACCCCGCTCTTGTTTAATGAAACATCGTCTGGGGCCTCGCAGGGGCTGGGCAGAACGGGACGCACATAGACAACTAGAACCCAGTCTGACAGACAGTGTCAGAAAGGCCATGCCAATTATATTCTCAGCAACAATCTCAACCCCCCCCAACCCCAGACAAAGAATAACATGGGAAAGATATGCTTACTAATACTCCCCAAGCCAAACATGAAAAGTGTATGGATTTATTTGCTTAGTCATCAAGTAGGTGTTTCAGATTTAAGTGGTGGTGGTGGGAGGGCACACTGCTCTCAGCTGTTTATTTTCGCTCTGTTTGAATCACGTGAGGGAGGCCCGATGTCGACTTCAATGCCGCTGCTCGTTCGGATGAGTTATTGTGGGTCTAGCTGGCTACTTTTTATGGCCAGACAATTTGTAGATATGACCAAGATGAGTACACTGGTGTGAATGTATTAAAGAACACATACTCTGTGTAAAAGTGTAAAGCTTGATCTACTTGAATGTCTTGAAAGCTGAAACTTAGACAATTGTGTGCTTCCAGATGTTGTGGAATGCAGAACTGCCTGGAATTCATTGGGAAACCATGATTTAAGTCTTACCTTTGCCTTTTGAATACTTGCATCCTACCTTCTTTTCAATGGTGGCATTAGAATATGTAAAAAATAGGGGAATTTAACCATTGTAGTTATATGTCACCTTAGCTGACATATTAGTGTTCAACATGGTACTCATCCTCCCATTGCTGGTACAGGGATTACATGTACAGTGGGGTCCAAAATTATTGGATGAGCAAAAAATACCAAAAAAGAGCAATATAGCATGCAAAAATATATATATTTTATTTTATACTAATACAAATGTTCAGAGAAAGAGATTTTGTTTAACAAATAATTAAACAACTCTAAAAAAGATAGGGGTCAAAATTATTGGATCCCCTATTTTACAGTTTTTTTCAATCGCTAACTAGCATCGGTCAGTACTGAAGCCACTTTTTCAAAACTCTTCACACAGTCTGCATTACCAACATGCATCTTGGCCAAACAGTTAATCTCACCTCAAAAAGTCACTCAAACCACCAAAACAGTTCATATAATGTATGTCTCCAAATAAGCTTGTTCGACCAACAATTAGAAAATGGCGCCGACAGAGATGGTTGTCTCGCTTAAGGTCCTTAGAAAACTATGCAGTTATTTGTTTTTTAATGTATTATTTCTTACATTGTTAGCCCATAAAATCTCAAGTGCTATTACATTCAGCCGGGAGGAACTATTGGATATAAATGCGATGTCAACTTACCATCATTACGACCAGGAATATGTCTTTCTCGAAGCAGATCCTTTGTTCGGACCTCCACCCTGGACATGCGATCTTATCCCAGAGGCCGACCCAAAACAACTTGTTTGCCTCAGGAGAGACAGACGGAGCGTACTACTGGTCAGACTCAGAAGGCGAGCACACCATCCACCGCTTCCGAGCATATTACTCGCCAATGTCCAATCTCTTGATAATAAGGTGTACGAAATTAGGCCACGAGTTGCCTTCCCGAGAAACATCAGAGATTGTAACATTCTCTGTTTCACGGAAACATGGCTCACTTGGGATATGTTGTCAGAGTCGGTACAGCCACCCGGTTTCTTCACGCATCACGCTGACAGAAACAAACATCTCTCTGGTAAGATGAATGGCGGGGGTGTATGCCTTATGATTAACAACTCATGGTGTAATCACAACAACATACAGGAACTCCAGTCCTTTTGTTCACCTGACCTAGAATTCCTTACAATCAAATGCCGACCGCATTATCTTCCAAGAGAATTATCTTCGATTATAGTCACAGCCATAAATATCCCCCCCAAGCAGATCCCTCGGCAGCCCTGAAAGAACTTCACTGGACTCCATGTAAACTGGAAACCATACATCCTGAGGTTGCATTTATTGTAGCTGGGGATTCTAACAAAGCTAACCTAAGATCAATACTTCCTAAATTCTATCAGCATATCGAATGCGCGACACGAGCTGCTAGTATTCTGGACCATTGCTACTCGAACTTCCACAATGCATACAAAGCCTTCTCCCGCCCTGCCTTCGGCAAGTCTCACCATGACTCCATTTTGTTGCTCCCAGCCTATAGACAGAAACTAAAACAGGAAACGCCCGTGCTCAGGTCAATACAACGCTGGTCTGACCAATCAGATTCCACGCTTCGATCACGTGGACTGGGATATGTTCTGGATGGCCTCAGACAACAACATTGATGTATACGCTGACTCGGTGAGCGAGTTTATTAGCAAGTCCAGTGGAGATGTCATACACTCTGTGACTATTAAAACCTTCCCTAACCAGAAACCATGGATTGATGGCAACATTCGCGCAAAACTGAAAGCGCGAACCACCGCTTTTAATCATGGCAAGGCGACCGCAAACATGACCGAATACAAACAATGCAGCTATTCCCTCCGCAAGGCAATCAAACAAGCAAAGCGTCAGTATAGAGACAAAGTAGAGTCGCAATTCAACGGCTCAAACACGAGACGTATGTGGCAGGGTCTACAGTCAATCACGGATTACAAAAAGAAAACCAGCCCCGTTGCGGACATCGACGTCTCGCTCCCAAACAAATTAAACAACTTCTGTGTTCGCTTTGAGAACAATAGAGTGCCACTGACACGGCCTGCTACCAAAGCCTGTGGCTGTCGGCCCAGACGGCATCCCTAGCCACGTCCTCAAAGCATACGCAGACCAGCTGGTGTGTTTACGGACATATTCAACCAATCCCTATCCCATTATGTTGTCCCCACATGCTTCAAGATGGCCACAACATGGCCACCATTGTGCCTGTTCCCAAGAAAGCTAAGGTAACTGAACTAAATGACTATCGCCCCATTGCACTCACTTCTGTCATCATGAAGTGCTTTGAGAGACTAGTCAAGTATCATATCACCTCCACCCTACCTGATTTCCTAGACCCACTCCAATTTGCTTACCGCCCCAATAGGTCCACTAATGATGCAATCGCCATCACACTGCACATTGCCCTATCCCATCTGGACAAGAGGAATACCTATGTAAGAATGCTGTTCATTGACTACAGCTCAACATTTAACACCATAGTACCCTCCACCCTGTGCAACGGGGTCCTGGACTTTCTGACGGGCCGCCCCCAGGTGGTGAAGGTAGGAAACAACATCTCCACCCCGCTGATCCTCAACACTGGGGCCCCACAAGGGTGCGTTCTCAGCCCTCTCCTGTACTCCCTGTTCACCCATGACTGTGTGGCCATGCATGCTTCCAACTCAATCATCAAGTATGCAGACGACACTACAGTGGTAGGCCTGATTACCAACAACAACGAGGCGGCCTACAGGGAGGAGGTGAGGGCCCTCGGAGTGTGGTGTCAGGAAAATAACCTCTCACTCAACGTCACCAAAACGAAGGAGATGATCGTGGACTTCAGGAAACAGCAGAGGGAGCACCCCCCCATCCACATCGATGGGACAGTAGTGGAGAAGGTGGAAAGTTCCTCGGCGTGCACATCACGTACAAACTGAAATGGTCTACCCACACAGACAGCATGGTGAAGAAGTCGCAACAGAGCCTCGTCCAGCTCAGGAGGCTGATGAAATTTGGCTTGTCATCTAAAACACTCACAAACTTTTACAGATGCACAGTCGAGAGCATCCTGTCGTGCTGTATCACCGCCTGGTACGGAAATTGCACCGCCCTCAACCGCAAGGCTCTCCAGAGGGTAGTGCGGTTTTCACAACACATAACCGGGGGCAAACTACCTGCCCTCCAGGACACCTACAGCATCCGATGTCACAGGAAGGCCAAAAGATCATCAAGGACAACAACCACCCGAGCCACTGCTTGTTCACCCTACTATCATCCAGAAGGAGAGGTCAGTACAGGTGCATCAAAGCTGCGACCGAGAGACTGAAAAACAGCTTCTATCTCAAGGCCATCAGACTGTTAAACAGTCATCACTAACAAAGAGAGGCTGCTGCCAACATACAGACTCAAATCTCTGGTCTTAATAAAGGTATCACTAGTCACTTTAAATAACGCCACTTGAATAATGTTTACATATAGGTATCAATAGTCACTTTAAATAACGCCACTTAATAATGTTTACATATCCTACATTACTCATCTCATATGTACAGTAAAAAAGTATTTAGTCAGCCACCAATTGTGCAAGTTCTCCCACTTAAAAAGATGAGAGAGGCCTGTAATTTTCATCATAGGTACACTTCAACTATGACAGACAAAATGAGGGAAAAAAATCCAGAAAATCACATTGTAGGATTTTTAATGAATTTATTTGCAAATTATGGTGGAAAATAAGTATTTGGTCGCCTACAAACAAGCAAGATTTCTGTCTCTCACAGACCTGTAACTTCTTCTTTAAGAGGCTCCTCTGTCCTCCACTCGTTACCTGTATTAATGGCACCTGTTTGAACTTGTTATCAGTATAAAAGACACCTGTCCACAACCTCAAACAGTCACACTCCAAACTCCACTATGGCCAAGACCAAAGAGCTGTCAAAGGACACCAGAAACAAAATTGTAGACCTGTACCAGGCTGGGAAGACTGAATCTGCAATAGGTAAGCAGCTTGGTTTGAAGAAATCATCTGTGGGAGCAATTATTAGGAAATGGAAGACATACAAGACCACTGATAATCTCCCTCGATCTGGGGCTCCACGCAAGATCTCACCCCGTGGGGTCAAAATGATCACAAGAACGGTGAGCAAAAATCCCAGAACCACACGGGGGGACCGAGTGAGTGACCTGCAGAGAGCTGGGACCAAAGTAACAAAGCCTACCATCAGTAACACACTACGCCGCCAGGGACTCAAATCCTGCAGTGCCAGACGTGTCCCCCTGCTTAAGCCAGTACATGTCCAGGCCCGTCTGAAGTTTGCTAGAGAGCATTTGGATGATCCAGAAGAAGATTGGGAGAATGTCATATGGTCAGATGAAACCAAAATATAACTTTTTGGTAAAAACTCAACTCGTCGTGTTTGGAGGACAAAGAATGCTGAGTTGCATCCAAAGAACACCATACCTACTCTGAAGCATGGGGGTGGAAACATCATGCTTTGGGGCTGTTTTTCTGCAAAGGGACCAGGACGACTGATCCGTGTAAAGGAAAGAATGAATGGGGCCATGTATCGTGAGATTTTGAGTGAAAACCTCCTTCCATCAGCAAGGGCATTGAAGATGAAACGTGGCTGGGTCTTTCAGCATGACAATGATCCCAAACACACCGCCCGAGCAACGAAGGAGTGGCTTCGTAAGAAGCATTTCAAGGTCCTGGAGTGGCTTAGCCAGTCTCCAGATCTCAACCCCATAGAAAATCTTTGGAGGGAGTTGAAAGTCCGTGTTGCACAGCAACAGCCCCAAAACATCACTGCTCTAGAGGAGATCTGCATGGAGGAATGGGCCAAAATACCAGCAACAGTGTGTGAAAACCTTGTGAAGACTTACAGAAAACGTTTGACCTCTGTCATTGCCAACAAAGGGTATATAACAAAGTATTGAGATAAACTTTTGTTATTGACCAAATACTTATTTTCCACCATCATTTGCAAATAAATTCATTAAAAATCCTACAATGTGATTTTCTGGATTTCTTTTTCTCATTTTGTCTGTCATAGTTGAAGTGTACCTATGATGAAAATTACAGGCCTCTCTCATCTTTTTAAGTGGGAGAACTTGCACAATTGGTGGCTGACTAAATACTTTTTTGCCCCACTGTATATACTGTGTTCTACACCATCTACTGCATCTTGCCTATGCCGCATGGCATTGCTCACCCATATATTTATATGTACACATTCTTATTCATCCCTTTACATTTGTGTGTATTTGTGTGTATACGGTAGTTGTTGTGAATTTGTTAGATTACATGTTAGATATTAATGCATAGTCGGAACTAGAAGCACAAGCATTTCGCTACACGCATTAACATCTGCTAACCATGTGTATGTGACCAATTACATTTGATTTGATTTGATTTGAATTCTCACTCAGAAAGCATACATTGTCACTCGAAACACACTGACCTAAAAAACACTTACTTAGCCAAATACATTTAAACTCAGTTTTTCACAATTCCTGACATTTAATCCTAGTAAAAATTCCCTGTCTTAGGTCAGTTAGGATCACCACTTTATTTTAAGAATGTGAAATGTCAGAATAATAGTAGAGAGAATGATTTATTTCAGCTTTTATTTCTTTCATCACATTCCCAGTGGGTCAGAAGTTTACATACACTCAATTAGTATTTGGTAGCATTTCCTTTAAATTGTTTAACTTGGGTCAAACGGTTTGGGTAGCCTTCCACAAGCTTCCCACAATAAGTTGGGGGAACTTTGGCCCATTCCTCCTGACAGAGCCGGTGTAACTGAGTCAGGTTTGTAGGCCTCCTGGCTCGCACACACTTTTTCAGTTCTGCCCATACATTTTCTATAGATTGAGGTCAGGGCTTTGTGATGGCCACTCCAATACCTTGACTTTGTTGTCCTTAAGCCATTTTGCCACAACTTTGGATGTATGATTGGGGTCAATGTCCATTTGGAAGACCCCTTTGTGACCAAGCTTTAACTTCCTGACTGATGTTTTAAGATGTTGCTTCAATATATCCACAAAATTTTCCTTCCACATGACGCCATCTATTTTGTGAAGTGCACCAGTCCCTAGTGCAGGAAAGAACCCCCAGAACATGATGCTGCCACCCCCGTGCTTCACGGTTGGGATGGTGTTCTTTGGCTTGCAACCCTCCCCCTTTTTCCTCCAAACATAACGATGGTCATTATGGCCAAACAGTTTTATTTTTGTTTCATCAGACCAGAGGACATTTCTCTAAAAAGTACGATCTTTGTCCCCATGTGCGGTTGCAAACCGTAGTCTGGCTTTTTTATGGCGGTTTTGGAGCAGTGGCTTCTTCCTTGCTGAGTGGCCTTTCAGGTTATGTCAATATAGGACTCGTTTTACTGTGGATATAGATACTTTTGTACCTGTTTCCTCCACCATCTTCACAATGTCCTTTGCTGTTGTTCTGGGATTGATTTGCTCTTTTCGCACCAAAGTATGTTCATCTCTAGGAGAAAGAACGCGTCTCTTCCTGAGCGGTATGATGGCTGTGTGGTCCCATGGTGTTCATACTTGTGTACTATTGTTTGTACAGATGAACGTGGTGCCTTCAGCCATTTGGAAATTGCTCCCAAGGAGGAACCAAACATGTGGAGGTCTTTAATATTTTTCTTCTGAGGTCTTGGCTGATTTCTTTTGATTTCCCCATGATTTCAAGCAAAGAGGCACTGAGTTTGAAGGTAGGCCTTGGAATACATCCACAGGTACACCTCCAATTGACTCAAATTATGTCAATTAACCTATCAGAAGCTTCTAAAGCCATGACATCATTTTCTGGAATTTTCCAAGCTGTTTAAAGGCACAGTCAACTTAGTGTATGCAAACTTCTGATCCACTGGAATTGTGTTTAAGTGAACTATAAGTGAAATAGTCTGTTGGAAAAATGACTTAGATGTCCTAACTGACTTGCCAAAACTATAGTTTGTTAACAAGAAATTTGTGGAGTGGTTGAAAAACTAGTTTTAATGACTCCAACCTAAGTGCATATAAACTTCTGACTTCAACTGTAAATGTAACAAGAATGAATCAGAAATTAAGCAATTTGCTTCAATAGCCTTTATTTTTTTCTATGTCTTTGCATATAGTCATTTACTTGTGAAAAATATAAAGTTGAAACAAAAAATGAATTCCTGAAATTCCAGGGCTGCAATAATAATTACAAAAAAACAAGAACGCATATAGTATAATCACTCATACTGTACAGTACTGTGAGGATTCTAGTTCTCCCCCCCTGCATTTGGCCACACGTTCTCATCAACATCACAACTTATGTCTTCTCTGGCGATGCATCTTGGAAAGTATCTTCTGGAATGTCTAATCCAACCCTGGCAGTCTTCAGGAGAAGTGTCTCCACACATTCATGGCATCCAGTAAGGACATCTGGTCATGTGGATGGTGGTCATAAACATTCCACCTCCACGCAGAGCAAAACTCCTCTATGGGGTTTAGGAAGGGGGAGTATGGAGGCAGGAATAGTACTGACATCCTGGGATGTGCAACAAACCAGTCTGTGACTGCAGCAGAGTGGTGGAATGCCACATTATCCCACACAACAACAAAGGTAGGGTAGTTTCTTTCCCCTCTCTCCTCCGCTGGCACAAGTTGATTATGCAGGTCATCCAGTAAGTAAATGAGCATCTCTGTATTGTAGGGGCCAATGAGTTGTTTGTGTAACAGCAGACCATCATTGGACATGGCTGCACACTTTGTGATGTTAGCTCCTCTCTGGCCTGGGACATCCACGGTTGCTCTCTGTCCATTCACATTTCTTCCCCTGCGGTGCGTTTTTGCCAGGTTGAATCCAGCTTCATCCACAAAGATGAATGTATGTGCAGTTCGCCTGGCTTCCATCTCCATTACTCTCTAAAATACAGTAAATTCACAGTTTTACAGTACTTTACATTATGCATAGCTGTGTATGTACCCTGTTAAGTTATTGAACAGACATCTTCCATGGACATTTTGATACCGGAGTTCTTTCACACGTTCACCGGTTCTCTCAAAGGGTACAACTGCTTCATCCTTATTTGAGGTTTCTCTGGGACTCTGGCAAATGTCGTTGTGCTGACCGTATTCACATTCCCAAAAGGGATATTGTCTGCCAGCACTCTGTCCCGAATTTCCCGCAGTTTTATTGCATTGTTGCCAATTACCATGTCAACAATGGCAATTTCCTGCGCATGTGATAATATTCTGCCTCTCCCTCCTGTGGGAGGCAACCTTTGGATCCTACTGAAAAACACAAAACAATCAATATATTTTTAAATGTCAGTACATGTAAAAATGTGAACATACTGTATTGTACTGTAATATGTAGTTCAATTATCATTGAAGGATGCACATTTCACCTGTCGTTTTGCCCGGACATTTCGTACTATTGATGCAACTGTTGAACGCTGTTGATTTTGTTGCACCCTTAAACCGGCCTCTCTCAAAGAGAGACCATGGTTTACAAATTGGTCAATAATTGTTGCCCTTATCTCATCAGAGACCACCTCTCTTGGTCTTCCTCTCCTTTGTCCTCCACGCATTCTCCCACTCCCTGCCACTCTTCTTTCCCCACCAACCTGTCTTCCTTGATCCATGTTTCCAAAGTAAATCATGCCGAAGCCGTCCTCTTTTGTCTGTTTGGTAACGAGACTAAAAACAGGACACTTGGGTAGGCTTTCAGCTGAAATTGCAATCAGCTGTGTTTGGAATGATTAAATATTCTGCTGAGATTTTCTATACCTTTCAATCTGGTTACTGCAGAAATGCACGACATTTGCTATTCATTCTGTTTTGAATGCGTTTTTCACAGTTTAGGAAACAGTGTGTTAGCATTTGAAAATGTGCCGCAAATATATCGTTTTACAGGTGGTGGAGTATGAATGAGAAAAGAGTTTCGGAGAATGTGGTCGGAGATTTCGGAGAATGGGGTCATTGAATGCATTTTGTGTGAGAACAATTCAAAATGATTCACAGTTTGGTCCACATACACTTCTGATTCGCTGACTGTGTGAAGAGTTTTGACAGTGTGACTTCAGTTTTGACCAATGCATGTTAGCGATTGAAAAAAACTGTAAATACTCTCCTTGCGAGGATAATGACACTGAGCCTTTTTCTAGAGAACACATGGGAAGGGATCTTAGACCATTCCTCCATACGTAATCTTTCCAGATCCTTGATATTCTTCATCTGCGCATCTGGACTGCCCTCTTCAAATCAAACCACCGTTTTTCAATGGCGTCCAAGTCCGGAGACTGAGAAGGCCATTGCAAAATCTAGATTTTGTGGTCAATTAACCATTTCTTTGTGGATTTTGAGTTGTGCTTGGGGTTATTGTCTTGCTGGAAGATCCATGTGCGGCCTCCTGGCAGAGGTAACGAGGTTCATGGCTAAAATATCCTGGTACTTGATAAAGTTCACGATGCCATTGACCTTAACAAGTGCCCCAGGACCAGTGGAAGCAAAATAGTCCCACAACATAACATATTTTATGCATATGCATTGTTCTTTCGATGGCCAAACCCACAGCTGGTATTTGGCCACGCACACCAATGGTGGATTTGGCCTTTGAAAGAACAATACATACGCAGAGAATATTGATTGAATATTGAAGAGGGTTTGAATTGAAGGAGGCAGTCCACAAGCGCAGGCAAGGGATATCAAGGATCTGAAAATAATCTGTACGGCGGAATGGTCTCAGATCCATCCCTATCTGTTTTCCAATCTCATAAAACATTTTAGAAAAAGGCTCAGTGTCGTTATCCTTTCTCTGAGCAAATGTATTAATATAAATAATATAATTTTTCATTTTTGGGGGGCATACAATATAGCTCAGTATTTGTACTATGTATTTTTTGCTCAATACTTTTGGACCCCAACTGTATATCCTTTGATTTGCTCTGCTGAGGTGCTACTTACTCTCCTTCTGCTTGAGTGAGAATGTGATAGAGAGCTCTACTGATGGGCTTATACAACGAGTTGGCAAAGGTGCACCGTTCTACAGACAGAGAGCAATGATCTCTCATTAGTCAAGTACTGTAATGGCGTTACACGTACATAACACCTATGTAACTGCATGAATGGGGGGCAGAGGACAGGAGAAGAATAGAGAATGGAAGGGTCGCTTTCTATTCATCGCAGGAAGAAGAAGCTCGGAGAAGAGCGATCTTTATTAAGCCTCGGGTGTGAATGTGCTCAAAGAAACGTGAAGCGCATGGTATTGTCTGCGATGAAACGATCAATCGGTCAAATCATCGTTGCATGCTTCCCACTTGATTCCAGTGGCACTAGTTTTATAACTTTTTAGGAAAGAAGTATTTGGTGATGATGCTCCCAGCACACCCATCCTCCTCCTCCGCCTTCTCCTTCTCCTCACCTTCGTTCTCTCCTTCTCAACTCAGCAGGGAGTCAGCACACAATGGTGGCTGAATGGACTCCCCCGACAATGGCAAATAAGGCCTGCAAATGAACAGGAGAGGTGGGGACTCGTGATTACGTCTTTATTTGCACGTAATGGGATTAGCACGCCCGTAAAAGGGACAGCACACAAAGTTACACGATTAAGGACGGTGTCGGTTTCTCGGCCGCAGTGACAAAAAGAGCACCCACCAGCAGTCTTCCCCTCGGGCCGTGGATGGGAAACTCTGTGGAATTCTGCCTGGAGGCCCCACGATCACCTCAATCACCTCCTCTACGTCTTTGCTGTAACCAGACTTGGTTGCTCCGGAATCCGGCGCTCCACCATACAGTACGGCCCGCCTTGGTTGCCCATTTCCAACCCCTGTAACTCACAGCTCATTGTGCAAGAAACACAATTAAATTCAGCTAAAGGGGACCACTAGCTGCTCAGCTGTGGTCTAAATAGGCTTAAGGAGGGAAAATGAATCTAATTGCATGTTATTGGCCTGAAGTTAATCCCGTCGCTTTGACAGCTCAGTGAGGTTTCATGGGGGGGTGAGGCGTGCCTCTTGTTTCTGGAGGCGCTCAGCTACCACAGGGGGTGGCGGAGTGCTTATAACAAAGCCAAAGGGCTGCACTTGACTCCCTCTGGAAAGGGGCCGAAAATGCACTAAGTGACTTTTGTGGTGAGAATTCGTGCCCAGTACACTCTCGACTTCAGTTTGGTTGAGTCGTCAACCCACACCTTTTGTGGTGGTGGTGGTGGGGGGGGGGGGGGGGTATTATGATAGGCTGGAAATGTGATTTGTTTGCGTTCAAAGTAAGAGGAGGTGTTTGGGATTAAATGTTTAAATGCAGATGTGTAGACGTGTACGTTTTGAGTCGTATTCGGTGGGATTAATCAAACAATTAGGCTGTCTGCCTTGGCCACACGATTGTATTTCTATTGGCCGTCTTAAACGAACCCAACCAATATTAAACACTTTGCTTGTTATTTGGTTTTCGAAATGGTTTCCAGTCCGTGAGCTATAGCCTGTGATCAGATTGTATTTTACTTTGGTTCCACCATAATTGGAGCCCCACTTTCGCCCTTTTGTACACATTATTAAATTGTTAAATCTATCAAGTTAGAGGTTGGGCATTTAAACCACATAGCCACACGGATTGTTAATCCCTTTTCTGTTATTTCAACTCAAGGAGATTTGGCCCCTCACAAGGTTTTCACCCAAGGCACAATACCTTTCAGCTGTGCGTATGGTCATGGATGCACTAGTGAAGACGGATAAATAGCTCATGGTGTAAATAGGACCCAGACGATTGCACTATAAAGTGGATGGAAACAGTTTTCGAACGTATTTACTTTGGAATGATCAGGGAAACCATCTATTTACTTCCCGCCCCTCTCTTTCTGGAGATATACGAGTCTGCATTTCATTTAGCAAGTACTTCAACAACTTACTTTTCGGGAATAAGTACTAATAGTTCCCCCTTGGTTGTGTGGCCCCCGGCCTGTGAAATCTTAAGCACCGTGGTGGCGGCTCTAACTACACGCAAATGACACAAAGACAAGATGGTTAACCTCAGACGACACTGGAGTCGGCTCTTTGCACGAAGATCCCCCGGCTGTGTTGGCTTCAACCCGCTGCTTTACTCTCCGATCACTCTGGATCGCCCAACTCAAATCGTAATCCCACGGTGATGGATGAAGCCTGTACAGCAATGGCAACAAATGATGCTCAAGTGAAATGGAATGATGCCCAAGTTAACATCATTTAAAACCTCGGTTGATAAGCATTTCTGGAAAAACACGGTTGATAACGTTGGAACCCAACCAGAATTAGACATGACTACTAGACTGTTAGACATGGCATCACCAAAAAAAGTCAAAGCCTATCTAGTAATGTTAAGACACAACTGATACATGGATAGGAAACGGAATAGCTGTGTGTGAGTAGTCGATTGGGTTCCAAATCATCAGTTAGGGTCATTTAAAAAATGATAGGGAACTCTCTAAAAAAAACTTTTCAAGTCTTTTATCACCTGTCTAGTTATCTGGGCCGGTATATAGACTATAGACAAGACCCGTCTGTGTTCCGTTTAGATAGCGTCCACCTTCGCTAGCTGGACGTGGTCGTCCTTTGTGTGGTCAAGCATGCGACCAATGAGCATTTAGAGAGAGGGGCTTTGGAGTTGTGTTGCCAGTGAATCCGCAGAGCATGTATGAAACCAGAGTGCTAATGGATCTTCCTCGACGACACTGATAAAAGCTGATTTAGTGCCTCATAAAAAAAACAAAGCATTTTGTGTGCTCCACAGCCATCCCTATCCAGGTAAAGGTAATATGGTCTCCTAAATCACAGCCTCAAATACCAGAGGGAGTTAAAGGTGCAATATGCAGAAATCGCTTAGCCATTTCCTGGTTGCTAAAATTCCAAAAGTTAGCCTAAATTCAGTTTATGTGACAAAACAAGCAAGTGTAGAGAATGATTGTACCACCTAAACCGCTGTGAAATATATTTTCCATAATCAAAAGCATTGTATTTTCAGCTGTTTGAAGCTGGTGTACAAAACTGAAAGTATAAGACACAAAAACGAAACGGGAATAACGAGAAGCATCGAAATAGAACCCAAAAAGTTACTTATTACAGCTTTAAGGTGGCTGTTTACCCACTCTCTCTCTTAAATCTCTGCATGGGTGTGAAATATAGGCTCAATATTCATATTAAGTCCAGAATTTTTGAACAAAGGTCGGTCTGAAAGGAAAAGGACAATTAATCGAACTACAATATTCTAGCCATTCTTTGCAAATGTACCACCTAAGTCTGATACTGTACTGTATGTGACAGATATAAAGACCAAAATCTGCAAGCACAGGGGTAATAATAAGTGTTATCATTGGATTAACTGGCTCATAAGCTCCTTTTCCGCTTCCACACACCCGGAAGTAAAATCCTTTCGCACACAATTGAATCGGAAGTTCATATCCATATGCATCACACCAAGTATATCTTTCTTTTTTAAGCAGAGTCTGCCTGTTGCAACATCAGGAACCATTCTTTATTCTCATAAGATTAAGTTATGCATCGATGTCAATGGAAGATGTACGCTAAAGTATCCCAAATTACGAGTCAGTTCATAGAATCCAGAAATGAGCGTTGCTGTTAAAATAAAGAGTTGTGAAATTTAAAAAAAATGTGTGGTGGATCTCCGGGGGAATGGTGGAACACGCCTTTGCAGGGATAGAGCAAAAGCCCAATGTGGCAGCTAGGGAAAGTGCCTGGGGCCAAACTCACGGCTCATTGAAAGTTTGAAGTAAAGAGGGCCGCAATACCCACAAATCCATAGGAAGCCCCAAACAGGGATAATTACAACTTTCATCAATTCAGTTTGTAAAGAGGTCGACTCTTTTCTTTGCATTTATTTCTGTGACAAATCCCTCCCTCCATCCCCCCGTCCTCACCCTCTCTCTCTCTCTGACTTTTTTCTCTGTATCCTGGTCCCTCACTTCCAAGCTCCCCGTGAAATGCTGAGGGAGGGAGGAGAGAGAACGAGAGAAAGAAAGAGAGAGGGAGAGAGGAGGGGGACTGGAGCCTGTGAGTGGAGCCAGTTCTTTTTTTAAACAACAATGATTACAGTGCCATGCCCCGACCCGTGAAAATGAGCTGGAATAGGAGGGAGAGAGCGAGCGAGAAAGAGAGTGAGAGAGAGTGTCTGTGTCTGTGAGAGAGAGCGAGCGAGCGAGAGAGAGACAGAGAGAGGGAGTAAGAGGGTAAGGTAGAGGGCGGGAGAGAGGGCAGGATCCCCCTTTGGTATCTAAATGATTACAATGACTCCCTTTCAAGCTGGAGCACCCATTGCTGTGACTTGATATGATTTTTATCAGATGCTGAAATGCTACATTACCAAGTGAGCAGTAAATTATGTCTAAACCAATTACAGCAGGACCCCAAGCGGGCTAGCGGCCACACCAGGCTAGGGGGAAGGGGGGTAGGATGGGAGGAGATTGAGGGGGGGGGGGCAGGAATGAGAGAGGTGCACAGGGGGAGGGGGCTGCCGTTTGTCTTGATTAGGAGAGTCTGGGGGCGCAATCGCGCATGAAAGTCTGGCGATAAGAGCTCTGTGTGTGTGTGTGCGCGTGCGTGTGCACGCTTGTGTAAGTGAAGTGGCAGAGAGAGTGGGGGGAGGGGGGACATATTGACTACTGATGCAGATAGATGTATATGTGTTTCGGGAAGGTGTGTGTTTGTCAGGGGTCAGGGAAATCAAAACCAAATGTCATGGGAAAAGTTGTTTTTAAGGTACCTTGTAAATGAGCGCGTCATAAATCGAGTTCAAATAACCCTGTGGTTTGACTATTAAACGTGCCAAGCTTGTTCAAATCTGTTCCCACCAAATCTAGTCAAAACGGCACCCCATTTCCTGTCTTTTTCTTCTTCTATCTGAATCTGTATTTGAATGCAGTCAAAATAAAGATGTAGGAAATGTGTCCCCAGTGATGTAACAGAGACATACATCAGAAATCCCTGGACTCTGACATTTCTTTGATTTCTTCCCACACCATCCTCTGCCTTGACTTAGTTAGACTTTGTCTGTCTGTCTGTCTGTCTGTCTGTCTGTCTGTCTGTCTGTCTGTCTGTCTGTCTGTCTGTCTGTCTGTCTGTCTGTCTGTCTGTCTGTCTGTCTGTCTGTCTGTCTGTCTGTCTGTCTGTCTGTCTGTCTGTCTGTCTGTCTGTCTGTCTGTCTGTCTGTCTGTCTGTCTGTCTGTCTGTCTGTCTGTCTGTCTGTCTGTCTGTCTGTCTGTCTGTCTGTCTGTGTGTGTGTGTGTGTGTGTGTGTGTGTGTGTGTGTGTGTGTGTGTGTGTGTGTGTGTGTGTGTGTGTGTGTGTGTGTGTGTGTGTGTGTGTGTGCGCGCGCGCGCAAGCATATGTACAGTACGTGCGTGAGTGTGTGTGTTCAGACAAAATCTCATCTGTCTTTGAAGCTCTTCTGCAGTCCATAGAGATCGCGATGGGGACTGACTGGCTGTTTTGATAGTGTTCCAATCTCTTCTCTTTCTCATGGCTTATCTTCATCATCAGTGGCCATTTGTGTTTGTTTACCCTTGTCCTCGTCATAAACATCCTCACAGGCCAAATAGGTGATCACAGAGCGGAATGGCTCCCCCTCCCATCATCAACATTTGATTAAGATAAGGAGAACAGATTAAAATGTAGGCCACAGTAAAAAATATATATACACTTCTGGTCAAAAGTTTTAGAACACCTACTCATTCAGGGGTTTGTCTTTATTTTCACAATTTTCTACATTGTAGAATAATAGTGAAGACCTCAAAATTATGAAATAACACATATGGAATAATGTAGTCACCAAAAAAGTGTTAAACAAATCAAAATATATTTGAGATTTGAGATTCTTCAAATAGCCACCCATTGCCTTGATAACAGCTTTCCACACTCTTGGCATTATCTCAACCAGCTTCACCTGGAATGCTTTTCCAACAGTCTTGAAGGAGTTCCCACATATGCTGAGCACTTTTTGGCTGCTTTTCCTTCACTCTGCGGTCCGACTCATCCCAAACCATCTCAATTTGGTTGAGGTCAGGGGATTGTGGAGGCCAGGTCATCTGATACAACACTCCATCACTCTCATTCTTGGTAAAATAGCCCTTACAAAGCCTGGAGATGTGTTGGGTCATTGTCCTGTTGAAAAACAAATGATAGTCCCACTAAGCCCAAACCAGATGGGATGGACAAGAATGCTGTGGTAGCCATGCTGGTTAAGAGTGCCTTGAATTCTAAATAAATCACAGACAGTGCCACCAGCAAAGCACCCCCACACCAAAACACCTCCTCCTCCATGCTTTACTGTGGGAAATACACATGCAGAGAACATCTGATCACCCACACCACGTCTCACAAAGACACAGTGGTTGGAACCAAAAATCTCCAATTTGGACTCTAGTCCAAAGGACAAATTTCCACCGGCCTGATGTCCGTTGATCACGTTTCTTGGCCCAAGCAAGTCTCTTCTTCTTATTGGTGTCCTTTGGTAGTGTTTTTTTGCAGCAATTTGAACATGAAGGCCTGATTCACACAGTCTCCTCTGAACAGTTGATGTTGAGATGTGTCTGTTACTTGATCTCCGTGAAGCATTTATTTGGGCTGGTAACTATAATGAACTTATCCTCTGCAGCAGAAGAAACTCTGGGTCCTCCATTCCTGTGGTGGTCCTCATGAGAGCTAGTTTCATCATAGCGCTTGATGGTTTTTGCGACTGCACTTGAAGAGACTTTGAAAGTTTTTGAAATGTTCCATATTGACTGACCTTCGTGTCTTAAAGTAATGATGGACTGTCGTTTCTCTTTGCTTATTTGAGCTGTATGTACAGTTGAAGTCGGAAGTTTACATACACCTTAGCCGAATACATTTAAACTCAGTTTTTCACAATTCCTGACATTTAATCCTAGTAGAAATTCCCTGTCTAAGGTCAGTTAGGATCACCACTTTATTTTAAGAATGTGAAATGTCAGAAGAATAGTAGAGCGAATGATTTATTTCAGCTTTTATTTCTTTCATCACATTCCCAGTGGGTCAGAAGTTTACATACACTCAATTAGTATTTGGTAGCATTGCCTTTAAATTGTTTAACTTAGATTATACGTTTTGGGTAGCCTTTCACAAGTTTCCCATAATAAGTTGGGGGAATTTTGGCCCATTCCTCCTGACAGAGCGAGTGTAACTGAGTCAGGTTTGTAGGCCTCCTTGTTCGCACACGCTTTTTCAGTTCTGCCCACACATTTTCTATAGGATTGAGGTCAGGGCTTTGTGATGGCCACTCCAATACCTTGACTTTGTTGTCCTTAAGCCATTTTGCCATAACTTTGGAAGTATGCTTGAGGTCATTGTCCATTTGGAAGACTCATTTGCGACCAAGCTTTAACTTCCTGACTGATGTCTTGAGATGTTGCTTCAATATATCCACACAATTTCCCCCCCTCATGATGCCATCTTTTTTGTGAAGTGCACCAGTCCCTCCTGCAGCAAAGCACCCCCACAACATGATGCTACCACCCCGTGCTTCACAGTTGGGATGGTGTTCTTCGGCTTGCAAGCCTCCCCCTTTTCCCTCCAAACATAACGATGGTCATTATTGCCAAACAGTTTCATCAGACCAGAGGACATTTTTCCAAAAAAAGCTGAAATATTACATTTACATAAGTATTTAGACTCTTTACTCAGTACTTTGTTGAAGCACCTTCGGCAGCTATTACAGCCCCAAACAGCAATAAATACAACTTTCATCAAGTCTTCTTGGGTATGATTCTACAAGCTTGGCACACCTGTATTTGGGGAGTTTCTCCCATTCTTCTCTACAGATCCTCCCAAGCTCTGCCAGGTTGGACGGGGAGTGTCTTTGCACAGCTATTTTCAGGTCTCTCCAGAGATGTCTGGGCCCTGGCTGGGCCACTCAAGGACATCCAGAGACTTGTCCCAAAGCCAGTCCTGCGTTGTCTCGGCTGTGTGATTAGGGTCGTTGTCCTGTTGGAAGGTGAACCTTCACCCCAGTCTGGAGCAGGTTTTCATCAAGAATCTCTCTGTACTTTGCTCCGTTCATATTTCCCTTAATCCCGACTAGTCTCCCAGTCCCTGCCACTGAAAAACATCCCCACAGCACGATGCTTCCACCACCATGCTTCACCGTAGGGATGGTGCCTGGTTTCCTTTAGACGTGACGCTTGCAATCAGGCCAATCTTGGTTTCATTAGACCAAAGAATCTTGTTTCTCATGGTCTGTGAGTCCTTTAGGTGCCTTTTAGCAAACTTCAAGCGGGCTGTCATGTGCCTTTTACTGAGGAGGAGTTTCCATCTGGCCACTCTAACATAAATGCCTTGATGGTGGAGTGCTGCAGAGATGGTTGTCCTTCTGGAATGTTCTCACATCTCCACAGAGGAACTCTGGAGCTCTCTCAGTGACCATCGGGTTCTTGGTCACCTCCCTGACCAAGGCCCTTCTCCCCCGATTGCTCATTCTGGCCGGGCAACCAGCTCTCGGGAAGAGTCTTGGTGGTTCCAAACTTCTTCCATTTCAGAATGATGGAGGCCACTGTGTTCTTGGGGACGTTTAATGCTGCAGAACTTTTCGTACCCTTCCCCAGATCTGTGACTCGACATAATCCTGTCTCTCAGTTCTACAGACCACTCCTTCGACCTCATGGCTTGGTTTTGGGTCTGACATGCACTGTGAACTGTGGAACATTATGTAAACAGATGTGTGCCTTTCTAAATCATGTCCAGTCAATTGTATTTACCACAGGTGGACTTCAATCAAGTTGTAGAAACATCTCAAGGATGATCATTGGAAACAAGATGCACTTATGTCTTGTGTAAATAAGGTATTTCTGTTTTTTAACTAGTTTCGAAAATACCTGTTTTTGGTTTGTCATTATGGTGTATTGTGTGTAGATTGATGAGGTGAAAAATTATTTAATCAATTTTAGAATAAGACTGTAACAAATGTGGATTAAGGGAAGGGGTCTGAATACTTTCCGAATGCACTATATGGGTGGGCCTGGGAGGGGTCTTAATACTTTCCGAAACATCAATGCTATATATATATATATGTAGATCTTCAGACCCTTATTACTGTGTAGTATACAGTACCTTCAGAAAGTATTCATACCCCTTGACTTATTCCACATTCTGTTGTGTTACAGCCTGAATTCAAAGAGGATTACGACTTCCCTGGAGCAGGTTCTTTGTTTGCTCCACCCAGTGCAATTGAACTTATTCCAGAGGCTGACCCAAAACAACGCCGGTGGAGGAGAGGTACTCAGGGCGATCTTCTGGTCCGACTTAGGAAGCGTGCACACCACCCACCGCTCCTGAGTATTTTACTCGCTAATGTCCAATCTCTGGATAATAAAGTTGATGAGCACAAGGCGAGAGTTGCTTTTCAGAGAGACACCAGGGATTTTAACATACTCTGCTTCACGGAAACATGGCTCTCTCGAGATATACTGTCTGACTCTGTAAAGCCAGTTGGGTTCTCAGTACATCGCGCCGACAGGAACAAACATCTCCGGGAAGCAGAATTTGGCTTAACGCCTAAAACTCTCACAAACTTTTACAGATGCACAATTGAGAGCATCCTGTCGGGCTGTATCACTTCCTGGTATGGCAACTGCACCGCCCACAATCACAAAGCTCTCCAGAGGGTGGTGCGGTCTGCCCAATGCATTACCGGGGCAAACTTCCCGCCCTCCTGGACACCTACAGCACCCGATGCCATAGGAAGGCCAAAAAGATCATCAAGGACATCAACCACCCGAGCCACTGCCTGTTCACCCCGCTATCATCCAGAAGGCGAGGTCAGTACAGGTGCATTAAACCTGGGACCGAGAGACTGAAAAACAGCTTCTATATCAAGGCCGTTAGGCTGCTAAACAGTCATCACTAGCACATCAGAGGCGGCTGCCTATAGACAGATTAGGAATCACTGGCCACTTTTAGAAAAGGATCACTAGCAACTTTAATAATGTTTCTGTATCTAGCATTACTCGGCTCATATGTATAAACTGCACTCCACACTATTCTACAGGATCTTAGTTACTTTTAAATTGTGTTAACATATTGCTTCACACGTCTCATATGTATATACTGTATTGTATTCTATACTACACCACTGACTGTTAAACAGCCATCTCCAGCACATCAGAGGCTGCTGCCTATAGACATAGATTAGGAATCACTGGCCACTTTTACAAATGGATCACTAGCCACTTTAATAATGTATCTGTATCTTGCATTACTCATCTCACATGTATTAACTGTACTCTATACTGTTCTACGGTATGTTAGTCACTTTAATTGTGTGTAAATATTGCATCACCCATCTCATATGTATATACTATATTCTATAATATGCCACTGTATCTTAGTCCAATGCCGCTCTGACATATTGTATATGTATATATTCTTAATCCATTCCTTACTTAGATTTACGTGTATTTTGGATATATGTTGTGAAACTGTTTGATATTACTTGTTAGATATTACTGCACTGTCAGAGCTAGAAGCGCAAGCATTTCTCTACACCCGCAATAACATCTGCTAAACACGTGTATGTGACCAATAAATTGGATTTGATTTGATTTGAAATGGATAAAATATATTATTTTGTCTCACCCATCAACACACAATACCCCATAATGACAAAGTGAAAACATTTTTCTCTAAATATTTGCAATTTTACACAAGTATTCACACCCCTGAGTCAATACATGTTAGAATCACCTTTGGCGGTGATTACAGCTGTGAGTCTTTCTGGGAAAGGCATCAGCATGCTTCAGTTCGGCTGGCTCCTAGACAAACTCAGCTAACCGAATGAGTATGCTTGCATACTCCCTTATTAAAAGACATTCGCTTGAAAGATGAGTAAAAAGCGGCAACAGTACTGTTTGTCCATTTTGAGATGCCATACACAGTATACACTTTCTTAAAAGAGTCAGAATTAATCTAAGATAACTCAAGAAATCTGGCATTCATTTTGACGTTTTTGCCGAGGAGATCTCAGTCGCGCAATTCTACGTCTAACTAATATGTTCAGTGCAGTATCTGTTGATTAAAAAATGTGAATGAAAACGGGTCATCTCTCGTTGAATGAAAACAAAAACTTTATTGAAGAATCCCTACAGTTGACCAATCACCGACGAAGGGGTGTAGACTTCGGCTCTGAACTTTGGCTTGCCTCCAGAAAGAATATTGTGTCCGAACAGCCCCAAAAAAACCTCACTGAAGTCCAAATTGAACAAAAACTTTATAAAATGTCTTCATAATATATGCACAAACTCTTCCGAACTGTTTTGGCTGGGAAGCATGCGGATGGCTTAAGTTTCTAAGAGCTTTGCACACCTGTATTGTATAGTATTTTCTTTAAATTCTTCAAGCTCTATCAAGTTGGTTGTTGGTCATGGCTAGAAAGCCATTTTCAAGTCTTGTCATAGATTTTCAAGCCGATTTAAGTCAAAACTGTAACTAGGCCACTCAGGAACATTCAATGTCATATTGGCAAGCTACTCCAGTGTATTGTATATTTGGCCTTGTGTTTTAGGTTATTGCTGAAAGGTGAATTCATCTCCCAGTGTCTGGAGGAAAGCAGGCTGAACCAGGTTTTCCTCTAGGATTTTGCCTCTGCTTAGCTCTATTCCGTTTATTTTTGTCCCCCCCAAAAACTCTCTAGTCCTTGCTGATGACAAGCATACCCATAACATGATGCAGCCACCCCCATGCTTGAAAATATGAAGAGGGGTACTTAGTGATATTTTGTGTTGGATTTGCCCCAAACATAACGTTTTGTATTCAGGACATCAAGTTAATTTCTTTGCCACATTTTTTGCAGTTTTACTTTCGTGTCTTATTGTTAACGGGATGCATGTTTTGGAATATTTTTATTCTGTAGAGGCTTCCTGCTTTTCGTTCTGTCATTTTTGTTAGTATTGTGGAGCAACTACAATGTTGTTGATCCACCCTCAGTTCTCTCCTACCACAGCCATTAAACTCTGTAACTGTTTTAAAGTCACCATTGACCTCATGGTGAAATCCCTGAGCAGTTTCCTTCCTCTCCGGCAACTGAGTTAGGAAGGACGCCTGTATTTTTGTAGTGACTGGGTGTATTGATACACCATCCGAAGCCTAATTAATAATTTCACCGTACTCAAAGTGATATTCAATGTCTCCTTTTTCTACCCATCTACCAATAGGTGCCCTTCTTTGTGAGGCATTTGAAAACCTTCCTGTTTTTTTGTGGTTGAATCTGTGTTTGAAATTCACTGCTCGACTGAAGGACCTTACAGATAACTGTATGTGTGGGGTACATAGATGAAGTAGTCATAAAAAAGTTGAGTGAGTCCATGCAACTTACGTGACTTGTTAAGCAAATTTTTACTTCTGAACTTATTTAGGCTTGCCATAACAAAAGGGTTGAATACTTGTTGACTCAAGACATTTCAGCTTTTCATGTTTAATGTGTAAATAAACAAACATCCCCCCCCCAAAAAAAGATTCCACTGACATTATGGGGTATTGTTTGTAGGCCAGTGACACAAAATCTTAATTTAATCCATTTTAAATTCAGACTGTAACACAACAGAATGTGGAGAAAAAAGTAAAGGGGTGTGAAAATGTTCTTATTCTATTCTATCATTCCATTCAATTATACTCCCATTTCTTCAACAATTCGGTATTTCGCTATTCTACTTTAGTAACAGTATGTATCAGTAGGCATGATGTGGTGTCAGATAGGTCCAACGTGCAAGGTCATGTATTGGGGGTGGTCATCATAAACAGACAACCCGCTTTTTCCTCAGATACTGTTATCTTGTATTTGGTGGATTATTGTTCTTGCTTGGTGAAGATACAAGATATACGGTATGCCTTCAAATCAGTTTGAGAAAACGTGTTTTTAGCACTTTTGTTTTCTTTACAGGTTTTTTTTTTCCTATTGAGGTTTTGTTTGAGCAATTTGGGGCCTTACCAACATAAGTACCAAATGAATAATGGAAATACTCACATGTGAATTCAACCAGGCTGCAATACACACGCACGCACGCACGCACGCACACGCACGCACGCACGCACGCACGCACGCAGGCAGGCAGGCAGGCAGGCAGGCAGACAGACAGACAGACAGACAGACAGACAGACAGACAGACAGACAGACAGACAGACAGACAGACAGACAGACAGACAGACAGACAGACAGACAGACAGACAGACAGACAGACAGACAGACAGACAGACAGACAGACACACAGACACACAGACACACACACTGACCTGACCTGACACAGCATAGGAGGGATGAAGGATTGGGAGAACTGGAAATTCCTGGGTTTGGAGAACAGGGAGGGTATCAACATTTCATAGCAATCTCCATCCTCATGCCCCCCCCCCCCCCCCCCCCCTTCATCCCACTAACTCACAGTGGCGTTAGCCGTTAGCCTGCCGAGCCAAACTGCCTCAGTGAGTGGCAGCAGCATGCTACGTCATTGTGCATGTCCTCTGCTTTTCCTCAACAATTTACCACTTTAAAAAAAACAATGGCCAATCTGCAGACAATCGCTCGCTGAAACCCTATCTGGGTGAAGCTGATAAAATGCAGATGTGCTCCTCTCAATGTGAATTTGTGACCCAGTAAGTGGGCCCCCCCATTCCCCCCAAACACACACACACACACACACACACCAACACCGACATACATACACACCGATACACTGACACACTCACACACCGACACACACACACACACACATACTCATCCCACACTGTTGCCAAATACCCAGCCCCCCTTCCCCCCTTTTCTGGTGGCTTTCCCTAAGCAGGTATGTGGATAGTATCACACTAACGAGTCACAATGGTGAATTTGTTCAACAAGAAGCACAGCATTACTTCAATCCGTGCGTGGCTTTTCTCCTCCTGATCAGGCAGGCAGATTGGCTGGGTCTCAAGCGTCTCGTTTTGGCCGGACAAAAGACGAATTCAGCTATTCCTTTAAGGCTCACGTGACTACAACCCCGAGTCTATTGATAAAGTCTCGCCGGGGTTTCAGTTGATCAAGACCCATTGTCGTGTCCCCGCGGTTCGAGCGACGACGTTTAGCCCTTTTAAGTTCTACATCAAACATAAAACAAAGGAGGAACATTCTAGAAAGGAATTTGGGAGGGAATACCACATCATCAGTATAATATAGTGTGCCTTGCAGTCACCTGTGGCTAATTTTGAGTGATAGAAATGCAAGTATTTTATTGGTTCCAATAGCACTCCATATGTAGGTATGTCATGGAAATTGTAAAAATGTTCTAACTTATCCAACAAGCTGACAAGAAAAGATTTGGATAAGCTGCATCTACACTAAAATGTAGGCCTCTACTTATTGTCATTTGGCAATGAGCCTGCAATATCCAAAAAGCAACTCACCAGACATCATTAGCAAGTATTGGGACTTTACGAAGTGCATGAATGCCTTTCCCCTGAATAGTAGTGACCTATTCACCATTTACACTGATTTAAGTGTTCAAATTGTAGAGAAAGAAGCCATCTTTGGTCCTATGGTGGTTTGGCCCAAGAGAGAGCCTCTGGCTAATGTCTGACATACTTTGTGATCTGCTTCCTTTTACCACTTGAATGTGAATACGGACAAAGTTAAGTGAAAAGCCTGGAGCCCTGCGGAGCAGCAGTAGAGTGTATCATGGATGAGCAGCCTCTGATAAAGGAGCAGTGAGAGTGCGAGAGAGAAAAAAAAGCCTGTGACAGTTTAATTGGTCGAATTAGTCATGATATTCAAATATCCGGTGTTAGCCAACCAATGGGAGAAGTGTGTAGTTGTCGCTGGCTGCCAACAGCTAGTTACAGAAACCGTGCTCAGTTAGCTTGACACATTAGGCTGCTACTCTACCTTCCCTCCCATCAGACCAAATCTAAGTCCAGTGGCATACTTTGTTTGCCAGTCCAGCTTTTGAAAATAAGTCCTATTGGTACTTTTTTTCCGCTACATGAGAACTCTGCCACATTGAAAACTCCTTTCTAATTTCTGTCAGTTCCGCAGGTCCAACATAAACAGGTGTTCCACCCAGGCCAGTTTATTTACTTATGTCAAAGCGTGTGCTTACATACACAGAAACTCAACACACTTTTCACTTTCTCCCTCGCTACACTGACAATTTGGCCCCAACTTGCTGCCGCTACAATCTTTTTCAAAAAGACAAATTAAAGCCATATAATTTTCTAGGTGAAAGACTCCCTCTGTATCGCAGGTGCCTGGCTGGATGCAGGCGTTAACTTCCTTCCCTCTCCCGCCCATACTTACTGAAGTTTATAAGAGAGCTATTGAAAATATTTAAAGCAGTAACTTAAGTCCTCAAGCATGGTTAACGTGGTTGTAAAACATGTTGGGCTACATATGACCCTGCGCTTGTAATAACTGGTGACGACAGCAATATGAGTGTGTCTTGAGAGAGAAGAGAGTGGATTTAGCTGAAAAAAAGAGAAAGGGTCAGAAGACAGAAAGGGAGAGAAACCAGCAGAACTGCTATAACAATGCTTGAGAAACCCAAAGACATACAGTAGGCTATGTGGGAGAATTTGGCTTGGACAGCAACCATTCGCAGTAGTTCATGCACTCAAGAAAGAGACAGGGTGTCCCTTCTCTCTCTCTCCCTCCATTCCTCTCCTTCTCTGTCTCCTCCTGCCCTCTCCCTCTATCTTCTCCCTTCCCCTTCTTTCCTTCGCTCTCCCTCCCTCTTCTCTCTCTCCTTCTCTCTTTCGAATTCTCTCTCTCTCCATAAATGCTTGGCAGTTTCACGCATGGCTGGGAGCAATTTCCCACAATGTGTAAATTAGTCAATCTCCAAAGTCAGTAAAGTGGCCTTTGATGGGGGGACATTAATGAAGTGTACCATTAGGCCCCACATTTGTATTCTCAGGGGCTCTCAGTCTTTTGAAGTTGTGGGGCCCAGCCTGGTTATCCACATGCCTGCGCTGCATGCCTCTGTTTCTTAGATGGAGAGAGAGAGAAGGAGAAATAGAGAAGTAGTGTAGGCTCTCTCCCTCTCTCTCTCTCCCCCCTGCTGGTCCCTCTAATAAACTGCCATCCAGTCAACCCCACTGGCCATTGGACAAACAGAGAGAGAGAGAGAGAGAGAGAGAGAGAGAGAGTCCAAAAAAGAAGAGGGAAGGAGCCCTGACTTTTCACTGACACTTCAAAGCCCTGTCTGGGAGTAAATTGCTGTGGACCGCTTCATTCAGAGTGTCTCTCCCTTTGCGGATGACAGTTGCATGGTGACAAAGTTCAATTGGCACTGGTAGAGGGGGGAGCGAGATCAAAGGCGCACCATTGTAATGGTTTTGTTCCGTGGAAAATCGCTTTTTGTCCCTGTGCCTTTTCACTGCCGACTCCGGCTCCAGTCTGGGTAATGGGATTTCTACTCTCTCCCTTGTGGGTGGAGAGAGAGAGAGAGAGATAGGGGGAAAGACAGAGTGTGTGTGTGTGTGTGTGTGTGTGTGTGTGTGTGTGTGTGTGTGTGTGTGTGTGTGTGTGTGTGTGTGTGTGTGTGTGTGTGTGTGTGTGTGTGTGTGTGTGTGTGTGTGTGTGTGTGTGTGTGTGTGTGTGTGTGTGTGTGTGTGTGTGTGTGTGTGTGTGTGTGTGTGTGTGAGAGAGAGAGAGAAAGCGAGAGAGAATTCTTTGCCTTGGGGTAAGGAACCTATGACCCCCCTTCCCTTTGCCCCCTCCTCCCCCCGCCTTCTTCTACAATGCGAAGGCCAACTGTGTTGATGTTATTACGCCTTTCATCATTCCAAACGCCAAGTCATAATCTTCACTATGAAATGTTAAAGTGCAATCAGGCAATTATGATTATTTCAATTATCCGATATGCGATGAGGCAATGGTGAGGCCAATGTCCCCCGTTTCTGTGACGGATTCTTTACAATCTCCCTCTCTCGCAAAGCCTCTTTTTCATTCTCTCTCCATTTCTTTTGCCATTGTTCTATCTCTCTCCTTTCTCACACACATTTGAATTCTCTCTCTTTCTGTTCTCTCTAATCCATTTATTTTACACTCCCTTTTATTTAGTTTCTCTCAATTAAATTCATTAGGCTTTATTGGCATATGAAACATGTTTACATTGCCAAAGCAAGTGGAATAGATAATAATCAACATTTAAATAAACAATCAGAAATTAACAGTAAACATGACACTCTCAAAAGTTCCTAAAGAATAGAGACATTTCAAATGTTATTTTATGGCTATGTACAGTGTTGTAACAATGTGCAAATAGTAGAAGTACGAAAGGGAAAATAAATAAACCTAAATATAGTTTGTATTTACAATGGTGTTTTCACTGGTTGCCCTTTTCTTGTGGCAACAGGTCACAAGTCTTGCTGCTGTGATGGCACACTGTGGTATTTCACCCAGTAGATATGGGAGTTTATCAAAATTGGATTTGTTTTCAAATTCTTTGTGGGTCTGTGTAATCTGAGGGAAATACGTGTCTCTAATATGGACAAACATTTAGCAGGAGGTTAGGACGTGCAGCTCAATGTCCACCTCATTTTGTGGGCAGTGGGCAAAGTCTATCTTCTCTCGAGAGCCAGGTCTGCCCACGGTGGCCGATCTCAATAGCAAGGCTATGCTCACTGAGTCTGTACATACTCAAAGCTTTTCTTAATTTTGGGTCAGTCCCAGCGGTCAGCTATTCTGCCACTGTGCAGTCTCTGTTTAGACCTAAATATAATTCCAGTTTGTTCTTTTTCAATTCATTATCTTCTGGTTTTCTCATGATTTGTTGGGTCTAATTGTGTTACTGTGGGGTCTGTTTATGTTTGTGTTTGTGAACAGAGCCCCAGGACCAGCTTGCTGAGGGGACTCTTCTCTAGGTTAATCTCTCTGTAGGTGAGGGCTTTGCTATAGGAAGGTTTGGGAATCACTTCCTTTTGGTGGTTGTAGAATTTAACGGCTCTTTTCTGGATTTTGATAATTAGTGGGTAATGTATGCTCCACATACATTATTTGGTGTTTTACGTTGCACACGGAAGATGTTTTTGCAGAATTCTGCATGCAGAGTCCCATATTGGGAATTCTTGGTTGGTTGAGCGGACTCCAGACCTCCCAACCCATAGAGAGAAATGTGTTCTACAACTGATTCAAGTATTTTTAGCCAGATCCTAATTGGGATGTCAAATTTTATGTTCCTTTTGATGGCGTAGAAGGCCCTTCTTGCCTTGTCGCTCAGATCATTCACAGCTTTGTGGATGTTACCTGTGGTGCTGATGTTTAGGCCAAGGTCGGTATAGTTTTTTGTGTCCTCTAGGGCAACGGTGTCTAAATGGAATTTGTATTTGTGGTATGGGCAACTGGACCTTTTTTGGAACACCACTATTTTTGTCTTACTGAGATTCACTGTCAGGGTCCAGGTCTGAAAGAATATGTGCAGAAGATCTAGGTGCTGCTGTAGGCCCTCCTTGGTTGGGGACAGAAGCACCAGATCATCAGCAAACAGTAGACATTTATCTTCAGATTGTAGTAGGGTGAGGCCTGATGCTGCAGACTGTTCTAGTGCCCTTACCAATTTGTTGATATATATGTTGAAGAGGGTGGGGCTCAAGCTACATCCCTGTCTCACCCCACGGCCCTAAGGAAATAAACTGTTGTTTGTGTACATGAATTTAATAATGTTGTGAATACGTGGTCTGTCACTGTAATTTGGCAAAAAGCCCATATAACATGTTCTGCTGTTAATGATAATGCAGAGGATTTTCACGAGGTTGCCATTGACGCAGATCCCACAGTGGGTTTTGGGGTCAAATTTGTCTCCACTTTTGTGGATTGGGGTAATCAATACCTGGTTCCAAATATTGGGGAAGATGCCAGAGCTGAGGATGATGTTAAAGAGTTTAAGTATAGCCACTTGGAATTTGTGGTCTGTATACTTTATCATTTCATTTAGGATGCCATCAACACCATAGCGGGGTTTGTATTGGTTGGAGGATTCGTATTTTGCCCTGTAGTTCATTCAATTCTCTCTCTCTCTCTCTCTCTCTCTCTCTCTCTCTCTCTCTCTCTCTCTCTCTCTCTCTCTCTCTCTCTCTCTCTCTCTCTCTCTCTCTCTCTCTCTCTCTCTCTCTCTCTCTCTCTCTCTCTCTCTCTCTCTCTCTCTCTCTCTCTCTCTCTCTCTCTCTCTCTCTCTCTCTCTCTCTCTCTCTCTCTCTCTCTCTCTCTCTGGTGTTGTAGACTCGGGCTCCAACAGAACTACACCACATGGGCCTGTCTGTCTTCTCTGGCCCCGTGTTGTCACATTTCCATGGAGACTTACCCCCACACCAGTGTGTCACCAGTGTTTTATGTTAATGTAAATTCTAGTGTAATTGTGTTTCCATTAGGAGTGTGACACTTCTGAACTTGGGGAGAGCAGAATCAACAATATCAACATCATCATATGTGTATTGTTGTGAATTGTTAGACACTTCTGGCCTGCTGGAGGTAGGTACACAATAATTTCACTACACTAACAATAACATCTGCTAAATATGTGTATGCAACCAATAAAATTTGATTTTGATCAAGACAATTGGTTTGAGAAGGTGTTAAAGTTCACAGTTGGCCATTGTTTTGTAAATGTCTGTTGAAAAGTACCAGTGGCCTGGCTTTGTCCCCAGGTGAAAGCAGGTCTGCCGGAGCATTGGCCCAGTGAGGTGTAGATGGAAACACAAAAGTCTGAGCCTGTTGGGTTAAACCAGACATGGGCAAACTACGGCCCGCGGGCCACATACGGCCCGTTAGGCTTTTTAATCCGGCCCGCCGAACTTGTCCAAATTATATGGAAGTGCGTCTTTTAATTAAGAGCAATGCGCATTTACGCACAGCAGCGGTACAGTAGCTTTATTAACACGCCGCACATCGCTCTTAATTTAAATTTAAATTTTCAGCTGCAGGTAGGATATTTAATACGGCCTATGTCTGTGTGCTTGGCAACGATACACGTGTACTGTTTGCGCGTGAAGGCGAGGGCGTCCGTGGCGAGTTTGTAGAGCGCGCGGTCAGGACAATCCATCCATGATTTTGCGGAGTTTAACACAAGTAGATATTATTGAGCTTGAGTATTTCGTTGTGTAATAATATGTTTTGAATGTTGAAAGTGATTCCATTTTTCAATAAATGTTGATTTCTTTAACTTTGCACCTTCGATTGAAACTTATTAAAAACAGACGCAATCTTGATAAATCACAGTGCGTATGTTATTTTAATCTATTTACATTTCCTCATCCCGGTATCTGCGAAATAGTATGTAAATGCCATATCTTGCATATTCCTTGAGACAAATTTATTAACTGATAAGGGCTATTTTTCACATTTGAAAGACAGTTAATAAATTGGGTTGTAGTGTTCTTACTGTGCTATGAGGTTTGCACACACTACATTTAATGCTTTAGTATATCCGGCCCAAACACTCCCTCCAAATGCTCCTGGCCCGGCCCCTCTGTCAAATTTTAGAACCCATTGTGGCCCGCGAGTCAAAAAGTTTGCCCACCCCTGGGTTAAACACTGGGGTAAATCCTCTACAAAAATGGGTTGGGCAAGAACCAGAACAAAGCCACGTTTAGAAAATGTGATATTGGCTTTGATGCTCTGATTGGTTAGGGATGATCCAAATAAAATACAATTTTATTGGTCGCTTGTGCAGTAATATCTAGTAATACACAACAATGCACAAAAATCTAAAAGTAAAAGAATGGAATTAAGAAATACAAAAATAGTAGGACAAGCAATGTTGGAGTCCGGAGTGTAGACCCCTTCACTTTTTCCACATTTTGTTATGATACGGCCTTATTCTAAAATGTATTAAAAATAAAAACGGAAAGATCTAATTTACATAAGTATTCAGACCCTTTACTCAGTACTTTGTTGAAGCACCTTTGAAAGCGATTACAGCATCGTGTCTTCTTGGGTTTGACGCTACAAGCTTGGCACACTTATATTTGGGGAGTTTCTCCCATTCTTCTCTGCAGATCCTCTCAAGCTCTGTCAGGTTGGAAGGGGAGCGTCACTGTACAGCTATTTTCAGGTCTCTCCAGAGATGTTCAATCGGGTTCAAGTCCGGGCTCTGGCTGGGCCAGTCAAGGACATTCAGAGACTTGTCCCGAAGCCACTCCAGCGTTGTCTTGGCTGTGTGCTTAGGGTCATTGTCCTGTTGGAAGGTGAACCTTCACCCCAGTCTGAGGTCATGAGCACCCTAGAGCAGATTTACATCGAAAACCATCCACACAGCATAATGCTGCCACCACTGTGCTTCACCGTAGGGATGGTGCTAGGTTTCCTCCAGACGTGATGCTTGGCATTCAGGCCAAAGAGTTCAATCTTGGTTTCATCAGACCAGATAATCTTGTTTCTCATGGTCTGAGAGTCCTTTAGGTGCCTTTTGGGCGGGCTGTCATGTGCCTTTTACTGAGGAGTGGCTTCCGTCTGGCCACTCTACCATAAAGGCCTGATTGGTGGAGTGCTGCAGAGATGGTTGTCCTTCTGGAAGGTTCTCCCATTAGAGATGGTGGTCCTTCTGGAATATTCTCCTATCTCCACAGAGGAACTCTGGAGCTCTGTCAGAGTGACCATATGATTCTTGGTCACCTCTGTGATCAAGTCCCTTCTCCCCCGGTTGCTCAGTTTGGCTAGGCGGCCAGCTCTAGGAAGAGTCTTGGTGGTTCCAAACTTCTTCAATTTAAGAATGATGGAGGCCACTGTGTTCTTGGGGACCTTCAGTGATGCAGAATTGTTTTGGTACCCTTCCCCAGATCTGTGCCTCGACACAATCCTGTTTCAGAGCTCTATGGACACTTCCTTCAACCTCATGGCTTGGTTTTGATCTGACATGCTGTGGAACCTTACATAGACAGGTGTGTGCCTTTCCAAATCATGTCCAATCAATTGAATTTACCACAGGTGCACACCAATCAAGTTGTAGAAACATCTCAAGAATGATCAATGGAAACAGGATGCACCTGAGCTCAGTTTCGAGTCTCATTATCTGAAGAATAGTATATGTACAGCAATAGTTAAATAGGATAGGCCTTGACTAGAATACAGTATATACTGTACATGAAATGAGTAAAACAGTATGTAAACGTAATTAAAGTCACCAGTGTTCCTTGTATACATACATAGGACAGGAGCCTCTAAGATGGAGGGTTGAGTAACCATGTAGTAGCCGACTAGTGACAGAGCAGGGTGGAGGCCGGCTCGTGATGGCTATCTAACAGTCTGATGGCCTTGAGATAGAAGCTGTTTTTCAGTCTCTCGGCCCCAGCGTTGATACACCTGTACTGACCTCGCCTCCTGGATGATAGCGGGCTGAACAGGCTCAGGTGGCCGATGTCCTTGGTAATCTTCTTGACCTTCCTGTGACACCGGGTGCTGTAGGTGTCCTGGAGGGAAGGCAGTGTGCCCCCAGTGATGCAATGGTTAGACCGCACCACCCTCTGGGGAGCCCTGTGGTTGCAGGCGGTGCAGTTTCCATACCAGGAGGTGATACAGCCCGACAGAATGCTCTCAATTGTGCATCTGTGTCACACCCTAATCTGTTTCACCCTTCTTTGTGCTTGTCTCCACCCCCTCCAGGTGTCGCCCATCTTCCCCATTATCCCCTGTGTATTTATATCTGTGTCCTCTGTTTGTCTGTTGCCAGTTTGTTTTGTTTCGTGAAACCTGCCAGCATTTGTTCCCCTATTCCTGTTTGTTCTTGCTCCTGTTTTCTAGTCCTTTCCGGTTTTGACCGTTCTGCCTGCCCTGACCCTGAGTCCGCCTGCCGTTCTATACCTTGCACCACCTCACTGGATTATCCTTTTTCACCCTATCTGGATTACTGACCTCTGCCTGCCTTTGACCTGTTATTTGCCTGCCAATGTACTATAAATAAACTTTTGTTTCTTTGACACTGTCTGCATCTGGGTCATACCTGAAACCTGTTAGTAGGAACTGGCCATGACTGACCCAGCAGACTCAGACCAGCTCCACAACGATGTCTTCCTGCAAGGAGCCACCCTTGGAAGACACGAGGAGTTACTTCACGGTCTTATGGAGGGACTACATACCCTGACAGAACGCCATGACCAGGCGTTCAATACCTTGCTGGATAAATTCTGCGCATTTCCCACTGGGCATCGGGTCACACCTGTAATCTCCCTGCCTACCCCAGTGTCCCGAGAACCCCACTTACTTCCTCCGGAGCACTACGCTTGAGATTCCGGAACCTGCCGGGCTTTTCTCTCCCAGTGCTCCCTCATTTTCAGGGCAGCAGCCTTCTTCGTTCCCCTCGGACCGCTCGAGGATAGCGTACATCATAACGCTGATGTCCGGGAGGGCACTTGCCTAGGCCAAGGCGGTGTGGGAGCACCATCTGCCGTCTGCCTCAGTCTGGAGGAGGTTGTGGAGGAGGTCGGAAGGTGTTTGATTCCCCGTTGTCCGGGAGAGAGGCTGCTCGTGGTGTGGCAGACTACGAGGTGGATTTCCTCACGTTGGCAGCTGTGAGTGCTTGGAACCCGGAAGCACTGTTCGACATGTTCCTATACGGAGTATCGGAGGAAGTAAAGGACAAGCTTGCAGCCCGGAAACTACCGACGGATCTCGACTCGCTCATCGTCTTGACCATTCGGATCGATGGGTGACTATGGGAACAAAGGAAGGAGAGGAGATTCGATTTCACTCGCCCGTCTGAGGATTCCACCTCGCCTCCGAGGTATCCCAGAAGTCCCCGACTGCTCCGTTGCCAAAAGAACCCAAGGCTACCCGAGTTCCCCCAAGAGCCTCCGAAGAATGCCGATTCACCTCTTCCAAAGCCCATGCAACTAGGCAGAGCTAGGCTCTCTCCAGCTGAACGGTTGTACAAGCTTCACACTAAGAGCTGTCTGTATTGCAGGACTAATGGTAATTTCGTCTCCACCTGTCCACTAAAAGACCAGGCTCACCGGTAGGAGCCAGTACTCTGGTGGGCCATACGGCAAACTTTCCCATCCCCTTACTCATAACCCTTTTCATGCATTTTTCTGTGGGGGAACCAGTCGTAATCTCTCCGGGTACTTATCGACTCTGGGGCAGATGAGAGCTTTATGTGTTCTACCCTGGGTTCTGAGCTGGACATCCCCACTCAGCCCCTCTCCATTCCAATGGATGTTAGAGCACTCGATGGGTGCTCTATAAGCCGGGTAACCCACAATACCACCCCCATCAACCTACGTGTGTCAGGGAACCACAGCGAGACGATCCAATTCATGCTCATTAAATATCCTCAGGTTCACGTGGTATTGGGATTCTCCTGGCTCCAGTGCAACAATCCCCTCATTGACTGGTCTGCCTGTGTCATCATGGGCTGGAGCCCTTCTGCCATGCCCATTGCCTGAAGTCAGCGCAGCCTGCCCCAGGACGTCAACCTGGGGGCTCGGAAGTTGCCCCGGACCTCTCCGCCATTCCCGCGGAGTACCAGGACCTCCGGGAGGTGTTCAGTAAGGCCCGGACCACTTCACTGCTGCCGCACCGACCATATGACTGTGGGATTGACCTTCTCCCAGTCACCACTCCACCCCGGGAAAGAACGTACTCTCTGTCGGGTCCGGAGACCAAGACTATGGAGACCTACATTGAGGACTCCCTAGCTGCAGGGTTCATCCACCATTCTGCCACCCCTGCCGGCGCAGGGTTCTTCTTTGAGGAGAAGAAGGACAAAACCTGTACCTGTGCATCTACTACCAGGGTCTCAACGACCTCTCATCTCCTCGGCCTTCGAGCCTCTCCAGGGGCCACCATGTTCTAAATGCTGGACTTACGGAACGCCTACCACCTGGTGCGGATACGGGAAGGGGACAAGTGGAAGATTGCCTTCAACACGGCCAGCGGTGACTACGAGTATCTGGTCATGCTATTTGGCCTCACCAACGCCCCTACTGTGTTCCAGGTTCTGGATAATGATGTTCTCCGTGACATGTTGAACCGGTTCGTCTTCGTCTACCTCAATGACAGGTTCTCCAATTTTTTATTTATTTTATTTTATTTTACCGTTATTTTACCAGGTAAGTTGACTGAGAACACGTTCTCATTTGCAGCAACGACCTGGGGAATAGTTACAGGGGAGAGGAGGGGGATGAATGAGCCAATTGTATGCCTCCTGAAGAACCAGCTTTTTGTAAAAGCAGAGAAGTGCGAATTCCATCACTCCACTATCCCCTTTCTGGGTTACATCATCGCTGCAGGGAATGTACAGATGGATCCTGGGAAGGCGAGAGCGGTGGTGGATTGGCCCTAGCCTACATCCAGTGTACAGCTGCAACGTTTCCTGGGATTCGCCAACTTTTATCGCCGCTTTAACCGGGGCTACAGCACCCTGGCTTCCCCTCGGTCTGCACTCACCTCTTTCAGGGTTCCATTCACGTGATCTCCAGCAGCTGACCAGGCATTCTGGGATCTCAAACATCGCTTCATCACAGCTCCCATCTTGGTTCATCCTGACCCGTCCCGCCAGTTCGTGGTGATGGCCGACGCTTCGGATGTCGGAGTGGGGGCTGTTACATCCCTGCGCCTTCTTCTCCCACCGCCTCAACGCCACGGAGAGGAACTACGATCTGGGGAATCGGGAGCTTCTCGCAGTGAAGATGCCGTTGGAAGAGTGGAGGCACTGGCTGGAGGGGGCGGAACATCCTTTCATTGTGTGGACTGACCACAAGAACCTGGAATATCTCCGCACTGCCAAGTGCCTCAATTCCAGGCAAGTTAACTGTTCACCCGGTTCAACTTCTCCCTCTCATACTGGCCGAGATCCAAGAATGTCAAGCCGGATTTACTGTCACACAGCTATAGCCCCACGTGTACTACCTCGGAACCTGAGACCATCCTTCCCACCTCGTGCCTGACGACAGCACTCAGTTGGGAAATAGGGAAGCAGGTTCGTGAGGCCCAGCGTTCCCAGGCGAACCCCGAGGGGGGGTCAGATAACCGAATGTTCGTTCCTGACGCAGTCCGCTCCTCGGTCCTGGAGTGGGCACACTCCTCCAGGCTTGCCTGCCACCCGGGCACCCATCGGACCTTGGCTTTTGTGCGACAATGCTTTTGGTGGCCTACTATGGTTCCTGACGTCTCCGCATTCATCACCGCTTGCACGGTTTGTGCACAGAACAAGACTCATCTGCAAGCTCCGTCTGGTCTCCTCCAACCTTTGCATGTCCCTCATCATCCCTGGTCTCACATCTCCCTGGACTTTGTCACAGGTCTCCCCCATCTGATGGCAACACCGCCATCCTGACTGTAGTGGATCGTTTTTCCAAAGCCGCCCACTTCATTCCTCTCCCCAAGCTACCCTCTGCCAAAGAGATGGCCCAGCTCATGGTGCAGCACGTCTTCCGGATCCATGTGGTCTCCGACCGGGGTCCTCAGTTCTCGTCCCAGTTCTGGAAGGCGTTCTACACCCTCATTAGGTCTTCGCCCCAGCCTGTCCTCTGAGTTCCACCCCCAGTCCAACGGGCAGTCGGAGCAAGCCAACCAAGAACTAGGGACTACTCTGCGCTTCCTGGTCTCCGCCAACCCCACCACCTGGAGCCAGCAGCTTGTGTGGGTCGAATACACCCGCAACACCCTTCCTTGCTCTGCCACAGGCCTATCCCCCTTTGAGTGTTCTTTGGGGTATCAGCCCCCGCTCTTCCCTGAGCAAGAAGGAGGTCAGCATACCTTCGGCCCAGATGTTTGTCCGCCGCTGTCGTCGTATCTGGAGGAGAGCCCAGTTGGCCCTTCTCAAGACCACCTCCAGGTATCAACGACAAGGGAATCTTGTCCCCGGCTCCCCGGTATCGTCTCGGGCAAAAGGTATGGCTGTCCACCCAGGATCTGCCCCTCCGGATGGAATCCCGCAGACTCTCCCCACGGTTAATTGGCCCTTTTCCCATCTCCAATGTCAGTAGCACCTCTGCTATTCGTCTTCTGTTGCCTTGTACCCTCCGTATACATCCCACCTTTCATGTGTCCAGAGTTAAACCTGTACTATGTACTGATGTTTTGGCTGTTTGATTGCCTTATGGAGATCATAACTGGACTGTTTTTATTCAACCATATTCCCAGTCACTGGTTGGTTCGTGCTTTCAGTTTTGCGCGAATGCTGCCGTCACTGATGACTTTGTTTTGTACAACACCCCTCATTTTGACGTCAACATAAATGACTTCAACGGTGGCAGACTGAAATATGTAGCGAACATAGAGCAGTGGAAGAATACAGTTTGAGTCGTCAGGCAATACATAGACATCCCAAGCAACTTGAATGTGACTAATCCCTCCTCATTCACTGTGAGAGTTTAGTCTCTGTGATTGACTACAGTACATGCGCTGTAGGCCAAATGTGTAATTTTTTCCCTTTAGCTCTGAGAGAAAAGTGTTATTTCTTCAAAAGGCCCATTTGAGAAACCCAGCAAGCCTGTAATTGCTAAGGAAAGGCCTGCGATACCTGCCAAAGCAAACACTTGAAGAGGGAATTTGAAATACTGTAAACAGAATAGTAACCCACTCACTGTCGAAAACCGGGAGAGGGGTTGGGGTTACGGATGAAAAGTCAAGCACATGAAAATAAAGTGTTTTCAGATTTTCATTTTGTAACCAGGCGTACAAATGACCACATATTTAGGAGAAACAACAACCTCCCTCCTCCACTTTGAAGCCACCTCCAAAAGAAGTCACTCCTACGAAACTGAGGCAGAGAATGGTGAGAAGAAAAGTTTTTCTCGTCCTCCTTCTCACCCTCTCTCTGCGTTTCTTCAATGAAGTGGAGAAAGATTGAGATCAAACCGCGCCGCACACGATCCCCCGTCGTCGTGTTATGACAGATTTTATTGCCCAAATTTAAGTTGTCAATGTGGCTCTCTTTTGGAGCGACGAAAGTAGTTTATGATCGGCCGTAACCTTTTTTACTTGTTGACACAATATTTTTCTTAAACTGTCAAATAAAAGCTAAGGATTATTATTCTAGGGTGACCCCTTTTTCCCTCCGTAATGAACTGAGGTATGGTCTACTGGGGAAGAGGCCGTTTAAAACTCAGTTTGGGTTCAACTCAACTTCAGTGCTGTGGGTTTACTCTCTCTCTCTCTCTCTTTCTCCCTGTCTCTCTCTCTCTCTTTCCCCCCTCCCCTATAAAAACCCAAATCCCCTGACATCAATTAGAAGGCAAAACCGGAAATCTCCTACCAAACATGACATTTATAGGCCAGGACTTTGAACTGTCTCCCCACCCTCCTTCTCTCTCTAATGATTGGTCACTTTGTGTGTGTGTGTGTGTGTGTGTGTGTGTGTGTGTCTCCATCTTGACAACCACTTGTTTAGCAACGCACAGGTCAAAACACATATTGGCTCGTTAAGGACGTTTTTTCCCCAAAACTCTCAAAACATCTGAAAAGTGACCAAACTAATTTCATTTCACTACAGCCCTAGCACATTAACTTAAAAATCCAGTCCACAGTGGCTCCCAGGCTGTAGCCCGGTTGACTGCCAGACTGCCACCCTCAGTGTGGATCTGTGTCAATCTGGGACCAAATTACAACTCAATCTGTCTGTACGACTGGGCTTTAACAAGTCTGAGCCACAGCATGAATTACTATGGAACACATAGTTAGCAAAGCAGCCCCGCTCCTCTGTCCTGTCAGACTCAAGAATGTACACAAAAACACAGTCGGGTAATTACCAATAATTAAATTAATTAGAGAGTGTCTCTCCCTTGGCTCCGATGGCGGTGGATGTGGTGTCAGCCACTCATAATATTTGAACAAGCAGAATGCAAACCCATTTTCTGGGGTTCTGTTAGATGTTTGGATTTTTTCACGATTTAAATTCACCCCCCTGAAGAGGCCCGGCTGGTTGGCATCGGGTGGCGAGGATGATTCTTTTGCATATCGCAACATGGGACAAAATCCCCAAATATGATCCTATAACTTTTGAGGATGTACAGTACCATTAACCTGCTGTGATATCTCCCAAGAAGGCTTATTGCAGCGTTATTAGCTGTGTCTGAGGGGGGAAGAAATGATCAGGAGTGTCCCTCCCTTTATTAGATGCAGATTTGCTGGACTAAGACAGCCCACCACGGGGAGTGGCCGCCGATGTCTGCATGGTTTTGATAAAGCTGAGATTTATGCTCCTCCAGCATTTAAGGGCCTTCGCTACATTGCCTATTTAGCCCCTGCCGCCACCGCCTCTGTCTGGACACAATGGAAGGGGAGAGGCGCATATCTGTTACAGACTATTCCCACCACCACTCCCCCCTACATGTCTACTCTACTGGGGACTTAGCCCCGATAGCCTACTGGGTCCACATACACTGACCTCCTCCTTGATGAATAATCGTGACAATAATTGGTGTCACACTGTCCTGTGTCACAGCTGTGGAATGGGAATCCTCAGGCAACACCCCCCTTGCTACCGATCTTTTATGCCAGCAGATAAATAAACTGCAGGATTTCTATGAAGACCGTATTATAATTCATAGTTCATGACGGAAGGAAAACAATGTGGATTAGGTTATTGTGAAAGAGAGGAAGCAGTAGGTAAGAAGTTACCATTTTTTTCTACAAAAAGCTTTTAGGAATGAAATAATCAACGTACTCTAAAAATCTACAATTTTGATCGCTAACTCAAATGTGAGAATTCAATGGTTCAAAAATTACTTAAAGTAATTATAGTTCATTAGAAAATGGATTATTTGTGGACCAATCTAAAATAAGTTACTGACAATGGGCCTTGTCGCAGTGAAAGCACAGAGACATGTTTGAATTAGTACGCAGTTGAGTCTCATTTTGGCAAATTGTTTTGTCAAGTTCATCAATATACAAAGAGTTAGTTAGGAATCTAAACTACTTTCATAACCTTGTAATAAATGGAATTCCGTTATGCAAATATGCAATATGCAAACATGCATATTCATGTGCAATCAAAATCATTTGAAAATGAACCTAGATCATGAGTTATGATTTCAGAAATTTGAAAACATTAGACCACAGTTTCTTTTGCATTTGCAATTCTTTTAAATTATTGTTTCATTTTGTCTGTCGAATCTGCATCGGCAAATTTTGGGAAGCCCATTCAGTGCACTTTGAATTTAATCAACATATATATATTATTACAACAAGCCAAAGTCCACTGATTGGACTTCCCAAAATTTGCTGATTCAGATTCAACAGACAAAATTAAAACAATCTTTTTTTGTTACAGTGTATGTTTATTGTCCCATCATGGAAGTGAGGCAAATGTATGGGTACAGTTGGTTAGTGTCCCCAATTTAGATGTAGTTGTGTATTCTCGCCATCAAGCAGGCCTAGTGTACTTTTTGTACAAAGGCACAAGGACTGAACTTCACAGCTTAACTGACGGCATTGAGAGAGAGTAGGCCTACACAACAAACACCATCAGTGGCTCTGAACAAGACGTCAATAAATGCTTCTTTTGTGGGACTTTGGTCCAGCGGAGCTGACATATGTTCCCCATAGTCCAGAGGGGTTTCAGTTGGGGAGAGTGAGAGCGACAGTGGGGGCAGGGGGGAGGGGGGGGGGGGGTTGGCGGCAGTGGGGGCAGGGGGGAAGCGGTGTGCTGCTGCGCTTGTCCCCCTTGGCTTATTGAATTACCTAAATGAGCTGAGGAGACCAGACTTGGATTCTTAGCCGTTTGAAGTTTACAAATCATTCTGAAGGCTCTGGGGCTGAAGGGGACGTCGAGAGGGAAGGGGGCCGTCTTTTGATGTTTTAAATAAAAACATCGGGAAACAAACAAACAAGGGGAGAGGGAGAGACGTGGTCACAAAAACAAAGGGGGGGAGGAAACACCATGTTACCCATGGCAACATGGGAATGATGATGGCTGAGAAACCACTTCCTGTCTATGATGGGAAAATGGCAAAAGCTCACTGTTGGTGTCTGTAAATGTGTGTGTGTGTGTGTGTGTGTGTGTGTGTGTGTGTGTGTGTGTGTGTGTGTGTGTGTGTGTGTGTGTGTGTGTGTGTGTGTGTCTGTGTGTGTGTGTGTGTGTGTGTGTGTGTGTGTGTGTGTGTGTGCGTGCGTGCGTGCGTGCGTGCGTGTGTGTGCGTGTATGTGTGCGCATGCGGGTGTGTGTGCATTAGAGAGAGCGGGAGGGTGGGGAGACTGTTAATATTCCATTTTACTAAATGTCTGGTTAATTGTTCATATTTCATCTTACAAAATAGACCATTGAGCAGAAGTGTCCCTTATGAGGTGCAAGACATAACTTCAACTCAACCAGAAGGTCCATTGGTTGGATGATGGTGCTTTGCAACTCTATAGTGGGTTTGATTCCCACATTGGGCCAGTGTGTAAGTCCCTTTCGAAAAACGCATTAGTCTACATTAGCCTTTTCAGACGTTTTTTTGTGGTTGTGAGTAAGTAGTCGCAACTTGAGCTCTAAAATTAGGTAGAGTTGTAAATTAGTAAAAAAAAGTATATTTGTGCTCTTTCAAAGACATCTTTCTGCATCACTTTCCCCCATGCCAAGTAGTTACTCAGCTGTATACTGTCACTGCAGAAAAAGCAATATGAAACAATGACTAAATTACAATGAAAGGAAACGGAGAGAAATCCAATGTTCTTCAATAAATTAACCAGTGTAGTTACTATGTAGTTACATGTAATTAATTATACCAATGCATTCATATTGTATGTAACCTTGAAACTCAATGGGGAATATGCAGCCATCACCGTGGCTTGAAAGTATTATGTTTGCCTCGCTTTCCCTTCTCAGCTTCCTAAATTGACGTTCACAAAACACTAGACTAAATATACCTCATCTTATTTCTCCATCATTTATTTGATTTTATTCCAACAAACATTGTAGAAATAGTTCAATGGAAAGAAATTGAATGATACAATAATGATTCCTTAAAGCCTATTGCCCTAGACTCCAGTACGCCTACCACCAATTCAAATTGTTTCCTGATTGAAATGGGCTGGATTTGATTAGGCAAAAGAAGCTTGTTGTTCGCACAATCAAGGGCCTCTTCCAAGTTATTAAGCATAACTAATTAATTAAGGCGTGGAAATGCATTAAAATGTCTCTGCCCAAGTGAAAACGACATCCATTTTCATAATGGAAAAGGCCGAAATGTAATTAGTGACATAATCATGGCAAAATAAGGTAGACTTGATTCAAAACATATTGTCTGCGTTCTGGATGTCTCCATACTGAACCCAGTCCTTAAAATGCACCGTAACACAGTGTTTGGTTTCCAAAAATATTGATTATTCTCTATGTCTTTTCCATTCGCTGTCAATTTTTTTCCCTCAGGTATATGACAATGTATTAAGTTATGCAAAACACATAAAAGAAACCTGATTTTTTTTCTTCTCTATGCCCATGACCGGGAAATGAGAAAGTGAATTTGGCGTGCAGTATAGATGTAGGATCTTAATTTGAGCCAGTTTGCTACAGCTGGAAAATAATCCTGCAGCAACAGGAAATGTGAATTATTATGTGGATTATAATTAATGGACATTTTTTGTTGGGGTTGATACATTTTTTGTTAGGGCATTTTTAAGTGGAAATTGCAAACTTTAAAAGCCTTTTAAAACCTTGAATACACTACAAGTCTGCATTTCCTGCTGTGCTGGAAAATTCTCAGCAACAAAAGAGTGAGCAAATTAAGATCCTACAGCTGTACACCAGCAACTCAATCAACTGTCCAGGGACGTCAAGAATCCTGTTCAACTTTGTGACCCGGTGACTCCATATCTGTCCAAATCACTGTGGGTCCCCCTCCCTAACCCAACCCCACCACTGGTGACTCTGTTCTAATCGGACCACATCATGTCTGGGGGTTCTGAGATTGGGCAGAACCTCACGGCAAATTACCATCCACTTCCTGTGAAAACGTACGGGGAACAAGCCGCAGAGGGAGTTGTTCAACGTTGAAAAGTGTTTGCTTAGGTTGGCATCTCTAGTGAGCATGACATGTTGTAATGAAGCCATCCTTTCCATGTACTGTAGGAGACTTCATTGGCGCTCATGTACAGGGTGCATATTAGGACAGCCTCAATGTTTTTTGTTGTTGTTGTGCACAACAGGGGTAAGCTGCAGCTGATATTGATGTATTTGTGTAACACACTGTGGACATCATTGTTTATACTCTGCCTCACTACCATAAATATTGATGTCTACATGAAAAGTCTTGTCAAAGTTATTCACAGATAAACAGCCAAAGAACATGTTTTTTCTTTACCATGTGAATCAGACCAGCAGTGAAATTATGCTTCCTTTTAGATTGAGGTTACCATAGCAGATCTGAAAGAGTGCAAGTGTGACCGACTGCCCGGGTGTGAACCTGGTTTGTCTGCGCCCTCCGAACTAAGGCATGAACTAGGGGAGCTACTCATCATGTGAGTGTAGTTCATCGAATCCCCTCCGCTGTCATTAAAACATCACAAACAAAGACAGGTATACAGATACTTCTTTGCAACTTTGATATAGATTGATAATGGGGGGGGGGGTCACTCAAAACAAGGCATGAAACACAGTTTTCTGGTAACTTTTTCATTTGTTCTTAAATAGGCCTTTACAGTAATACATAATTATTTGAATCACACACTCCTCTCGCTCTCTCTCTCTCTCTCTCTCTCTCTCTCTCTCTCTCTCTCTCTCTCTCTCTCTCTCTCTCTCTCTCTCTCTCTCTCTCTCTCTCTCTGCAGTGCCATTTTGTCTCTAGCGGTGGTGGCGTACCTCATGTCTTTCCCCCGCTGCCTGGTGAAACCAATGTCCAAGGGATCGAGATTGGGAATGACATCTGGCAGTTTGATAAAGTGGATTTGGTTTCTTGGGGGCACTTCCAGGCCACTCTCCCTGGGCACCAAGCCCCTTTCTGGTTTGTATATGACTTACATGTGTACGACAGGAGAAAGGGAGGGAATTGTGCGTGTGTGTGTGTATTGAGGAGAGCGAAAGCAGGAAGCAGTTAGTGCAAATGAAAAACAGCAGTCCGCCGCCGTGTACATTAATGCAAGCCTTTCATCACCCCTTCCCCTGAAGCACCGCCTCTCCTCTTATAATTGACTTTAAACACACACATTAGTCTCATCAATAAAAGCTAATAGCTCTTTATAAAACAGAGGTCTATTCCCAGTGTTTCTAATGAAGGGCCCATTCCCAGACCCCTCCGAGTCTCTTTTAATCCCAGACAGTGATGCCTGATCCATCCCCCCCATAACATAAGTCTCAACCAGCCCTGGACAAACCAACAACAAACAACATGCAAACATGTCCAAACACAGAGGCCGCCGTTCGCTAACATGGCTATATTGTCCCTTCCTCAGAACAGATGGGAGGTGAACCGAAATAAGTGGGAGAGAGTAGCGGAGACACAGACCTTGGTTATATGTTGATATGTTACTAAGATGTGTTTGCCTGTTGTTCGTCTATGGGTTTGAGGATCTCTTTGTGTAGGTGAGAAAACATGTATTCCTGAGTAAGCCTATATTGGGATGATTTGTACAGTGTCCATTGTAGGACACCCTCAGCATCAGGCCTCATGGCTAGGACTAGAACCGTAGCTGTAAGACATCCTTCCTCGTTGTATTATCAAGAGGTGGGTTAGTGAAGAACACTCATTGATGCACTGTGGCAAATATCGACACTGGCTCTTCATTGCATCATATTTTTTCCGCGTGTACGTCAGTGTCGTCGGACGACTTTCTCATAAGGATGCCTTGTAACTCATTAAAGATGAGCTCTGACTGTCAATAGTCAGGTGTCATATTCAGTGATACAAGCTGTGTGTTTCACAAGGTGTGAGACAGACAAGGCCGATTTTTTTTCATACTGTACTTTACCAATTTTTTGTTTATGATAATCAGTACAGTGTTTGTCCTTTTCCGGCCCAGATGAAGCGTACTTCTGGACTAATGCATAATCAATAAAGAATATAAATTGAAACAGATTTTTAGTCCAGGACTGGGTACTGTAAACCGGCCCGTAAGTGCTTCACGATTACTTCTCAAAATTGGCCAGTTAATTTAGTTTAGAGACATCTACAAATACACAGGCCCTTTTTCCCCACTGTGTTTACTGACTTCAGATAGGCGCACAGGCCATAAAGACAACTCACAACAGGAATTCCTAATGAAATCCAAATCTTACTTTATTTAAAGCTAATTTAAACATATCAATACAGTAAAATAAGTCACAAACAAAAATACATTTTTATGAAGACAAACAGAAACCCAAACAACTTGATAATGAAGGCAGCAAATAGGGAAAGTTTGAATATAGTTGTGTTTTTCCTATATGTGTGACTCCACCATGTGAAGTGGGTTACAGACAGCATCATCGCTTCTGTGCTCACGTCTGGCTCCACTGATTTATTAACATGTTGTGGTTTCCCGAGGTTTGCTTTTAGATTTGGCCACATGAAAGCCGAGGTGGAGGTCAATAGCATATGCCCTGCTGTGGCTATGAAAATATTATCTGTGTTTATCCACTACGGCTCACACGAATACGCTGGACTCAAAGGCAGGGATCACATTTTACCGTACCATGATCAAAGGGAAAGTCCAACCCAAAACGTAAATTCGATTTTTTTCGTCATCAGGTAATTTTATATGCGTCCCAAAGAAAAGTGCATTTGTGTTTCCTGACCAGAGGGCTGTCTGTCTGACTCTCAAAGTGCATGTCTGAGGTGGCCTTTGGGAAATGCGTCTATGGTTTACTGCTTTTTTTTTTTGTTTGCCTGCTTTCAAACGCAAAAATTAAGTTGACCACCATAAGGAAGTAAGAGGCCCCGCATAACGGTATTACAATAACCTTAAAAAAAACACGCCAGTGATGTGCATCTTCTGTTCTTCAAAAGCTAGACACTAAACCCAAGACAGAACCAGACGAACTCTAACCTTATCTACTTGGATTTGGATATTAACACATTCAAAGAAATGCACAGCTATTTCCCCGGAACTGGCATTAACAATAACATGTAAGTATCATACATTGTCATACCAGTAACATATTTGACCGTATACTCTCTGAGTCAATCAAAGGTAGAAGTTATCAAACTTTGAAATAAAGGCAATTCTAAAGAGGGCCATTTTGGGAGAATGTGACCACAAACATGAACATGTTTTCCAGGTTTATGCCTCGTACGTTGAAAGGTGATTGGGCAATTGAAGTAAATTTCTTCAAATAAACGTCAGCTATTGAAGTCTGTGTCTGCTTGTTATTTAAAGGAGCTTGGTGTCTAGGCATCTTCATTACTTATTTAGTAGACAACGATTGAATTACAAAAGTTAAGGTAGTGCCTGAGGTAGAACCAAAAATGTCTAATCTAAGAGACGGATCTCTACTGATTGTCGGAGTTGCTACAGTATGTAAAGGTTTGAAAAGGTGAGCACTAAAATTCATAAATCTAAAGTTAATGACCCATTCAATAGATTCAAATGATTGTCTGAGTGTTTGAAAGGTAGACAGATTTACAGATGAATCGATAGAGAGAGCTAATCTATCGACGCGGTAGTAAAAGTTGAATTTTACAATGATACACTATTCAAAATGGAGAACAACTACAAATATGTAGACTGATTTTATTCATTTACTTTCACCAGTCATTGTCAAATAACAATTATTTGTATTTTTCGGTCACAATCCCTCCATTTCTCTCTCATCCGTCCCACTCTGACTGTCACTCTCTCAGTGCACTACTAGAGCCCGGAGTAACTTCTCAGGGAAGGGCATTTGGGGGAATTATAGGGGTTTAGTTCTCTCAACTTGACCCCGGTCCTAATGACTTGTAGTCTAAGTCTTTGGCTCCTAGCGGAGTGTTGTCCTAACCTCCACTTGTCTGCTGTGTGTACAAACACGTTGAGAAAGGAAAACAGAGACAGGGCTCACAGGAACAGGGGCTTAGCCTCCGCGGCACGTTCTCACAGCACAGCAGACGCCCCACCGCAGTCCCTTGTTCTTCACTGGGGCCTGCGCAGGTTATCCTGAGGTCTCTCTCCTTCTTTCTCTCCTATCCATGATGGATGGATGGTTAGATAGCAACATGGTCTCATTAGAATTCTGTCAAAGAGGATCACAATGGAAATAAGTCCCAGACTTTATTGTGTGTTATCCTCAATGATTTTACTCATGTGCATCTATGGCTTTTTAAAGTTTTATGTGTGCTTATTTTTTTAAATGGTCAAATTTATAAACTAAATTAAACAAAAAAAATAGTAAGCTGACATATTACTTATGCATGTATGTCAATATGGTGACATGAAATAGTGGCATTTAACTATTATAGTCACAGTATATGTCACATAATATGCATTTTTAGATACTGTAGATAGATTCACAGATTCAATAGACATTTTGGAGTTTTATAGCAACATTTTTAACTTTGCCAAATATTCAAATAATTTGCTGTCTTCCTGTCATTGATTAGTTCAATTATTATCATCATCCGGAGATTGTTCAAATAATTACATAATTTAATCCTCAAAGGTATTTGATTGTTACATAGGCACAATGATTCCTTATCAAAATCGCCACACAAATTGCTCTTTGTGGTAAAAACCAGACTATGGCACTATAAATGTCGCGAGTCATTGACCAAAATCCCCTCATTGACCTATTATCAATATCATGTTCCAATAGTCAGCCAATAGTTTTTGAGAAAATGTACTTTAATAATCCAAAACATGGACTTCCTTGATCATCAAATAAAACCATGTCCTATAACCTACAAGTATTCCAAACTATTTAACTTTTTTATCATTCTGAAGACATGTCCGTCGGTAGACTTTTAACTGAAGAAAATAATCTTTGACACTATTACAAAATGTCTGTTTAGAAAGTACAGAAAAACTAAGAAATCGGGGCAATGACCAAGTCTTCCAGTGTGTACTGTAGGCCTACATGTATTTCAAGATGGCTTCCGTTTCACACTAATGTGCGACAGGATAGGAGAAGTGGAGGCAACCTGTGGAGAATTTGTCTTCATCAGACAATATTGCCAAAGACGTTTCGAGCCTTTTTCTCCGACCTCTTCCGTAATTAAGACTTCTTCAAATATGATGCTTAGCACAGCATTGCTGTGCCTGGACACTAATGGTGGATAATGGCACTGGAAAGGAGAGAGCGAGAGAGAAAAAAGAGAGGAAGAGAGAAAAAGCATTGAACACATCATAGTAGTCATTTATGAACAGTCTGCACAATGTGTTTATATTCTTTGAACTCGACAGGGTGTTTAGTTGAAATGTGATTCCTGTATTATTAAAGCGATGTTCATCTCCAAGACAAAATTTGTGCAGTCCATTATCAGCCTCAAAATGTCATCCTGTCACGTTTTTGCAAAACGGTTCGCTTCAACGGATTGATGCTTATGTCAACTGGTCATGCTCCCAACAAGCTTGCGGTGTCAATGGGAAAAGACGAGCGTCAAACAATTGAAAAGAGAAGCGTCACATGTTTGATGCTTATGTCAATACATTCCATTCAATGGGAAAATATGAGTGTCCCAGGGTTGATGCTTATGTCAATATATTTCCAGTCAATGGGAAAAGATGAAAAGATGACACAGACAGACAAAGTGACAGACATCTCTCTTTCTCTCTCACACACTCTTTCTCTCTCTCTCTCATTCTCTAATCTCACCGTCTCTCCCTTCTCTCTTACTCTCTCTCCCTCCTCTCCCCTTCTCTTTTCTTCCCTCTGTCTCTTTCTCTCTACATCCTCTTTATGCCCCCTCTTCTCTCTCCACCCCCCCCTTCTTGCACCTCCTCCACCCTCTCCCCATCTCTCTTCCTCCTTCTCTCTCCCCTCTCTCCCCCTCCATTCTTTCTCCCTCCTTCCCCTCCCCCACAGCTGTCTGTCTGTTGACTATTTCTCTCCACTGCCTCCTCTCTCTCCCCTCCCTCCTTTACCCTCCCCCTTCTCTCCACCCCTCATTCTACCCCTTCTCTCTCCCCTTCCTCCTCCCTCTAGTCTCTCTCCTTCCTTCTTTCCCTCCCTCCCTGTCTTCTCATCTCGCTCTATCCCTCCTCTCTCTCCCTCATCTCTGCTACCATCTTCACAGACAGCATATTGACACAGACAGACTGACAGGCAGGCGCAGACGCAGACGCAGACAGACAGACAGTTTCAAGTCAATCTTTTTTTTATACCAATATCCTCTTCAGAATTCATTCTAACAAGGTTCTTAGTTTCTAGAACTACAAGACCATTGTGTCCAATGTAGGTCAAAAATGTTTTGGGGTTGATTGACTTAAAATGTAATATGCCGGGTCCTGACGGTCCCCTGGTAAACAAATATGTAACATTTTGGAAGATTCAAAATGTTTAACCCTTCGAACCCTTTTTGTTTAACTGCAGGGGGAGAATGAAGAACCAAGTTGTGGATGAATAAAGCCATTTCCTGTTGCCACAGTAAACTGTACCTCAACACAGGGCATCCATATAAGGTCATGATGGTTGGGTGAATTTTGTTTCCAGCCTCAACCATTTTGCCGATGTCACTCAAAAGTACCCTAATGCTAACCCTGACACTAATTCTAGCTCTAGCTTCATGTCCACATCCCAGCATCCCGAACCCGAACCCTGACCCTAAACCTAATTCTCACCCAGATTAATGTCCACATCCCAGTTCAACCCTGAACATAGCCTCAACCCTAACCCTAACCCTCGCTTCATCTCTACATCTTGGCTCAACCCCAACCCTAGCCAAAACCCTTATTTCTAACAACCCTAGAAATAACCCAAATTAACAATGAATTAATTTGCCCCACCGCTCTTACTTGAAGCCTGACCTAGAGTTAGTGTGCTTTTGAGTGACATCAACAGAATGGTTGAGGCTAGAAACAAAATTATGGGATTGTTCAACAGATGCTCCCGATGAACTGAACGCCAGCCTACACCCGGCCATGTGAAATGAACTCTTCATAGTGAAAACTTTCCCACAGAGAACAAGGTCTTTCTTCCATAGAAAAGCACTATCTACAGCCCTCACATAACCAGGACGCACCCGTGGACTGCAATTGAGCTAGCTAACTGTCCTTGCACACAACCCATCGTGACCTTATACGGATGCCCTGTGTGGAGGTTCAGCTTACTGTGGCAACAGGAAATAGCTTAATTCATCCTCAACATAGTGCTTCATTCTCTCCCTGCAGTTACACAAAAACACTGGCTTCCATCCTCTGTAGATCGGTCAATTCTTAACGTAAGGACTTGAAACTCAGGGCATTGCTAAAGAGTGTCCCCAGGAGGCTGTACGTTGATTTGCAATTTCAGGAAGTGACTTAATTGGGGGTCATAGGGGCGGTTTCAAAGGTTGAATCTTCCCAAATTGTACATATTTGTGACCAGGGGACCATCATGACCCGGCATACAACATTTGAAGTCAATCAACCCAAAGGCATTTTTGACCTCCATTGGACACAATGGTCTTGCAGTTCTAGAAACTAAAGGGGGAATTCTGCCGCGAGTGAAGCGCTCGTAAATGGAACGTAATACCCTTTTTATGCACTGTTCTCTCTATGGGTATTCTGGCCTTGAACTTGAAGTATGAGAATAGCATGGTATTCACCCCCTATTCGTTTTGGGGTGGGCGATCAAAGAAATGAAGGTGTGGCGGGCGTGTGTCTACAGATACGCCGTGTTCTGAACTTAATTCCCTCATAATTCCACCACCTTTATGTGCGATGAAACAATGAATAAGATCGAGCAACCTTTCGGTTCCAAGTGGAACAACATCTACTATATTTATTCCCGATAACAATAACAGCATTCTCCATGCAGTAATTTACAAATTGAGAAGAGCTATTGATAAGAACTGGGTAAATGAGTAAGCGGTTTGGACCGTCGTGACCCGGATTTGAAATATAAATGACAATTGTTTTAGATCTATTTCAACTCAAATCAAATGTTATTGGCCACATACACATGTTTAGCAGATGTTATTGCGGGTGTAGCGCAATGCTTTACCTTATGATCGCTGGAGACAAATGTGAAACCAGTCATATGGCAGTAAACTGAAGCATATCGACATATCATCTTTTCCACAGTGAAGTTTTTGAAATGCTGGCCTTGTTACTTGGGATGAAATGTGGAGACCCAAGCTATAAGCTTCTGTAGCCATCCGCAAATTACAGTATAGAGCCAAACCTACCGAGTTGGTTTATGATTTATGATGATCAGTGGCCACTGTCAGTTATACCCACATACATTTATAGCTGTCACTGACTTTAGTGTTAGTTTCTGTAAATGTTGCATCATTCCATTACATCGTTAGTTCACCTTTCCTCTGTCACGTTCGTGTGGTTGTTCCTGAGGATTGCTGGCAATAGTGGATCATATTAGGCTATCGTATTACAAGTTGTGCATTCATATGGGAATGTAGCCTATTTGAATCTGTCACGGCCGTTGTAAGGAGGAGACCAAGGCGCAGCGTGGTAAGCGTACATTCTTCTTTATTTAAGAACGAACACTGAACAAACGAACAAAATAACAAAACGAACCGTGAAGCTAAAATGAGTAGTGCAGACAGGCAACTAAACATAGAACAAGAACCCACAAACACCAAAGGGAAAATGGCTATCTAAATATGATCCCCAATCAGAGACAACGATAAACAGCTGCCTCTGATTGGGAACCATATCAGGCCACCATAGACATACAAATCACCTAGACCTACAAAAACCCTAGACATACAAAAAACCCTAGACAATACAAAAACTAACGTACCCACCCTAGTCACACCCTGACCTAACCAAAATATAAAGAAAACAGAGATATCTCAGGTCAGGGCGTGACAGAATCATTATGGAACACAGACCAAATGTAGCACTTTAAACCTGGAACCTGGCACACGGTTCACGACGACTGGACGGTTGTCATACAGTTCCATCATTAGTGAGGATTATTAGGGTAGATTTATAGGACTACTGTTCAACCCCTATTGTACATTTTTCTCAGCTTTCAATATTTCAATAATTTCATTAATCAAAACTCTCTATGTTTTATTCACCAATATTTTAGTGCGTAAAGGCTCTCCGAAGCAGTTTTTTTGATTATTCATTAAAATACTTTCCTAACCCTAAATAATATACAAGATCAGAATATGTTTAAATCTACCAATTGGTGCTGAAAAGTAGAAGAATATGCGTGTGTTTAGATGGCTTTCTTTCATTGATCCCTAATATTCTAAACTGTTCTCTCCATATATTCTAGTGAGTCTGTCGAGAAAATTCTAATTAAAGGTACACCACATTTAAAGGGATTGCTTTAGATAAATGTACTGAAACCCCTATTGAATGAAAACTCAGAGAGAATATATGTTGGCCAGCAAGTGGGAGCATTATCAGTGGTTGAATTAAATGTATTCAAGGCACGCAAGGGAACCACTTCTGCAAAGCCCGTTACACACCTGCATAAGGTAAGTCTGAATACCAACTAATGAGAAGTGCATGGAAAAGGCATGTGTAGGAACGGCGTACATTTCATGAGTCTGAATCGGGCCCTAAGAGCCTTGTTACCATGAATTCTGAAGAGGATATTGGTCTTTTTTTGTTGATTGACATGTCTGTGTCCGCCTGCCTGTCTGCCTGTCTGTCTGTCTGCCTGTCTGTCTGTCTGTCTGTCTGTCTGTCTGTCTGTCTGTCTGTCTGTCTGTCTGTCTGTCTGTCTGTCTGTCTGTCTGTCTGTCTGTCTGTCTGTCTGTCTGTCTGTCTGTCTGTCTGTCTGTCTGTGTGTGTGTGTGTGTCTGTCTGTCTGTCTGTCTGTCTGTCTGTCTGTCTGTCTGTCTGTCTGTCTGTCTGTCTGTCTGTCTGTCTGTCTGTCTGTCTGTCTGTGTCTGCCTGTCTGTGTCTGCCTGTCTGTGTCTGCCTGCTTGCCTGCCTGTCTTTTTTGTTGAGAGAGGAGGGAGATAGGGGGGATAAAGAGGAGGTAGACAGATAGAGACAGAGGAAGACAAAGACAAGTAAATGAGTGAAGGAAAAAGAGAAAAGAGTGACGGGAAGAGTAGGAAAAGAGAATAGAGAAAGAGAAAGACATGTACAGTATGTATGTCTGTCTGTGAGTCTCCTGACCAATAGAAATTTTGACTAAAGACATTATCCTGTTATAGAAGATGTGTCTTGTTACGAAACTCTTATGAAAGTTTTAAAAAGCAATTCATCAAATCTTTGCGAAAACCTCATAAAGATACTTGCCATATCCAGAGCGGGAAAATAATCCATGTCCGTTATTAGTCGTTTACTTTGATCTTATCTCACTGGTGTCTGTGAACAAGGATTTAGTCACACCCTGGGAAACCTCTTGCATGATTACCACATTATTCCCACATTATGAACAATAGATTCGGCAGGGGATTATCTTTATTAGATCAGACTTCAGATCAGAGCTTCCTGGACCATTTAAGATTTCGCTCACATTTTCAGGGTCATCTATGCAAACATTCTACCTTGCAGATCAGAAACTTCTGTGAAAACACAAGATCCTGATCTATCCTCCCGATTCCTGCTTACAAGCAAAAACTAAAGCAGGAAGTACCAGTGAAGTGGTCAGATGACGTGGATGCTACGCTACGGGACTGTTTTGCTAGCACAGACTGGAATCTGTTTCGGGATTCATCCAATGGCATTGAGGAGTATACCACCTCAGTCATCGGCTTCATCAATAAGTGCATTGACGACGTCATCCCCACAGTGACCGTATGTACATATCCCAACAAGAAGCCAAGGATTACAGGCAACATCAGCATTGAGCTAAAGGCTAGAGCTGCCGCTTTCAAGGAGCGGGACACTAATCTGGACGCTTATAAGAAATCCCACTATGCCCTCAGACGACCCATCAAATAGGCAAAGTGAAGCTTGAAAACTATTACGGACTACAAAGGGAAACCCAGACGCGAGCTGCCAAGTGACGTGAGCCTACCAGATGAGCTAAATGCCTTTTATGCTCGCTTCGAGGCAAGCAACACTGAAGCATGCACGAGAGCACCAGATGTTCTGGATGACTGTGCGATAACACTCTCGGTAGCCGAGGTGAGCAAGACCTTTAAACAGGTCGAGGTTCACAAAGCCACGACGCCAGACAGATTACCAGGAAGTGTACTCAAAGCATGCGTGGACCAACTGGAAAGTGTCTTCACTGACATTTTCAACCTCTCCCTGACTGAGTGTGTAATACCTACGTGCTTCAAGCAGACCACCATAGTCCCTGCGCCCAAGGAACCAAAGGTAACCTGCCTAAATGATTAGCCATGAAGTGGCCATAAAGTGCTTTGAAAGGCTGGTCATGGCTTACATCAACAGCATCCTCCCGGATACCCTAGACCCACTCCAATTTGCATAACACCCCAACAGATCCACAGATGATGCTATCTCAATCGCACTCCACACTGCCCTTTCCCACCTGTACAAAAGGAACACCTATGTGAGAATGCTGTTCATTGACTACAGCTCAACGTTCAACACCATAGTGCCCACGAAGCTCATCACTAAGCTAAGGACCCTGGGACTAAACACCTCCCTCTGCAACTGGATCCTGGACTTCCTGATGGGCAACCCCCAGGTGGCAAGGGTAGGCAACAACACATCTGCCACGCAGATCCTCAACACTGGGGCCCCTCAGGGGTGTGTACTTAGCCGCCTCCTGTACTCCCTGTTCACCCACAACTGCATGGCCGATCACGACTCCAACACCATCATTAAGTTTGCTGACGACACAACAGTACTACCTGGGGGTGGCCCATGGCCACTTAGGCCTGATCACCGGCAACGATGAGACAGCATATAGGGAGGAGGACAGAGAACTGGCAGTGTGGTGCCAGGACAACAACCTCTCCCTCAATGTGAGCAAGACGAAGGAGCTGATCGTAGACTACAGGAAAAGGTGGGCCAAACAGGCCCCCATTAATATCGATGGGGCTGTAGTGGAGCGTGTCGAGAGTTTCAAGTTCCTTGGTATCCACATCACCAATGAACTATCATGGTCCAAACACACCAAGACAGTCGTGAAGAGGGCATGACAAAACCTTTTCCCCCTCAGGAGACTGGAAAGATTTGGCATGGGTCCCCAGATCCTCAAAAAGTTCTACAGCTGCACCATCGAGAGCATCCTGACTGGTTGCATCACCAGCCTGGTATGGCAACTGCTCGGCATCTGACCGTAAGGCGCTACAGAGGGTAGTGCGTACGGCCCAGTACATCACTGGGGCCAAGCTTCCTGCCATCCAGGACCTATATAATAGGAAGTGTCAGAGGAAAGCCCATAAAATTGTCAGAAACTCCAGTCACCCAAGTCATAGACTGTTTTCTCTGCTACCGCACGGCAAGCGGTACCGGAGCGCCAAGTCTAGGACCAAAATTCTCCTTAACAGCTGATACCCCCAAGCCATAAGACTACTGCACAATTAATGAAATGGCCACCGGACTATTTACATTGACTCCCCCCCCCCCCCCCCCCAATTTGTTTTGTACACTTCTGCTACTCACTGTTTATTATCTATGCATAGTTACTTCACCCTTACCTACATGTACAAATTACCTCAACTAACCTGTACCCCCGCACACTGACTCGGTACCGATACCCCCTGTATAGAGCCTCGTTATTGTTATTTATTTGTGTTACTTTTTATTATTTTTTACTTTAGTTTATTTGGTAAATATTTTCTTAACTCAACTTGAACTGCACAGTTGGTTAAGGGCTTGTAAGTAAGCATTTCACAGTAAGGTCTACACTTGTTGTATTCGGCGCATGTGACAAATAAAGTTGGATTTGATTTGATTTGAAGACTGTTGGGACCTAGCTGATACATCAGGGGAGGTTATGCCATTATTCTCTAATAGCTCCAATAACCGTCACCCTTTATCCCCAATAAAGTCAGACTGGACAGAGGATTTACTCTGAATTACATGGCAGCTCTCATAATATTGTTAAACATATGAATAGAGCGGACTCCAAATGCAGTAATCAGTCTTTGTTATATAGTGCCTCTTCACCTTTCTCCGTCATATTCCAACTGACGGTTTGATTTAAGCTTACTTGAAAACAACTGCGAATGCTTTGTGTGTGTCGCAGCTTGAGAATTGATTCTCAAATTGAATTTTGCGCATGAGCTGGGCAATAATGAGCGTATTATTATTTGCTTGTACAAAACACAAAGAGTTTGCGGCCTGTGGGCGCACTTATTCATTTCAGTTTACAGGTTTGTAAGTCTGGCGTTTCAGTTTACTCCATTCAAAATATTTTGTCTGCGTGGAAATGTTTTGGATGGCAATTTGTAATCCGAACATAGCTGCAGTCCCAGGTTTCTTAAGTACCCCCGAGTATAGCACAGCATCTTGTTTTTGCAACCGCCATTTCATACTTTGGAAAGAATTCCCATACATACGCAGGCTAAGGTAGAAAATATGTTCTTGGGTTTCGGGAAAACAATTACCCAGTCATTTCTCCCATCACATTACATTCCCATGGCTTAGGAAGTGTGTCCCAAAGCAAACAAAGGTAAACCAAACCCCATGTTTTATCTTTGCATCATATGACAATTCTGTCAGGGAGGTCTGTTATGGTACAGTAGGTTAGCATTAAACTAGCCCTGTGCTAATCCTAACATTGCACTCAGCAGATAAACGCTAGCCACAGTCCAGCCACCTTCCTAGCCACATCTCAGACCACATGTCCCCACTAACTGAAACCGAAGCTTGTTGTTTAGCCTGAGAAACCATAGGTAGCTGTTATATGATTCAACTTACAAGTGCGTACGGTAACAAGAAAATAGGTCTTAATGTCTTTACGACATTATATAAAAATATGATCAAATAAAGAGAGATAAGATAACATATTAAGATAAGATAAAAATGTATTTGAAGTTATTTCATTCTACTCATTCACTTATTTTCCGCTTTTCAGAGCTGGTCATTATTACATTTCTTTAAGAGTACTATATTTATTTGTTTTGTTTTATGATTTAAATGTCAGTTTGGTTAGGGCGCCAGGATTTTCTCCTCAACCTCAGAGCTCAATTGTTGGGTAATCAGATGCTCAATACTGAAAATGGAGTTGAAATTAATTCTGGGCCATTCTGTACATTAAAAACTATTTCAGAGATTAAGCCAAGTTCAAGCAAAAACAAATATTTCTGTACATTAGGGCTCTCATTGAATTATTTATGAACGTACTTAACTTATAGAAATGTCCTAAATGGTATGGAATTGTTTCCTCATCTCATTATGTTTTCCATTTCATTTTTACTCTGAAACATTTTGGTAAAGTCAAGAGATCTTGTAATCGCTCAACTAGAGATAACAGATAGGTTCATGCATTTCCACTAAGTTCGTAGACGTGCGTTATAACATTTTATTTGCCAGACTAAAAAACTGATTGCCAGATTCAATTGGGTAATTAAAAAAACATCATATTCTACATTGTACAATAGAACAATTGCTTTAAATACATTTAGTGTACAGTAAGGTTGCTTCAGGGTTATTGAATCTAATATTTGAAATACCTTAATAAAGTTCCAAACAGGTCTCACAAATGTAAGTACTATGCAACAATATGTACAAGATGTGTTCATGGGATATTCTCCAATACAAATGATATGTTTAACTGGAGATGTTAGATTTGACAGGATTCAACAAAGGAAATGACTTGGCATTTGATGATAGTTATGCACTTCCCAGTTACCTTGCAACTTTGATCTTGCTATTATCATACAGTACCTATTATTCTGTCCGTCAGACCAATCTGACACGTTTGTCAGTAGCGTTGACAGACAGACAGACAGACTGTGTGACTCTCCTCCTCTCTTTGTCTGACTGAAACAGCAGACGATATCTCCTTCAAGGGAGGCACTGCCTGAGCTGCTTGGCGTCTCTGGCCTGTAGAGAGAGTTATGTGTCAGTGTATGCTGCTGCTAGGGCGGCGAGGCAGGCTCCCCCTCGGGCTGCACTAGCAGGCTGGTGCCAGAAAGTCTCACCTAAGCAGGTTAGCCTGGGAACAGGCAGATACATACATACCACAGGAATTTCTTCCACCGAGGGCTTGTTCACTCTCATGCATACAGTCACTAGCAGTTCTCACACACATGCCACCATTTCTGAACACATACAATGTATACATACTTTCTCACAACCCAATTGTCTCATTCCAGGCACTTGCAGTACAGTATATCTTCACACCACTGAGTACACATTGCTATATTGGACTGCTTTGTAAAACATGATTCTGATTATGGTGACATTTTGGGAAGCATTGGATATGTCGAATGATAGAAAATGTGTAATGTTTGATTTCTCAAAGGAAAACAATGTACAGAGAAATGCAGAGAAAAGAAAGAGCAACACATTATGTTGTAATCACATAAACATTTGAGTTTTTGGACAGGGCACACTCAGTGAAGGGACCGTACCACCCAGAATGTAAGCTAATGACTCATTAAACACCCATTACAGCTTGAGCTGTAATGCTCACTCTATCTCTCACAGTGTTCCCGTACCCGTCCCTCTGATGACCCTGTCACACTTACAGTTTATTTTGGAACGTGCGCTGTGTGTGTGTGTGTGTGTGTGTGTGTGTGTGTGTGTGTGTGTGTGTGTGTGTGTGTGTGTGTGTGTGTGTGTGTGTGTGTGTGTGTGTGTGTGTGTGTGTGTGTGTGTGTGTGTGTGTGTGTGTGTGTGTGTGTGTGTGTGTGTGTGTGTGTGTGTGTGTGTCGGTGTGTCGGTGTGTCTGTGTGTGCGTGCGCCTGCAAACAGTAAGTGTGACATTTAAATGTCTATGGAGAACAGTTGCCCTCGCGACCCTGTCACACATATGCATATATGTGTGCATGTGTGTATATGCACACACCTGTGTTATCCATACAGTATATCTGTGTTTGTCAGCGCAGGAACACCAACATACAACCTACGTGTCATGCCACAGTCATTCATCAACCATGTAAAATCAGGACGCTGAGCTTTGTTGATGGTACATCCCACAGGGTCATAAAAAGATACATTTAAAGACAAGCCCACATCTTGAAATCTGTTTAGGAAACACGCATACAGTACGAACATGTGTTTATGTACGTAGTACGTCATTATCTTTGAATCTTGATGACATTTTCCAATGTTTCTCATAATTATACACCTCAAAAAGCGAACGTGAAGGCTAGACCACCCATAGAGTGACACACACACACACTTATTTTTCACAGAACCATCCAATCAGACAGGACTATCCCCCTCCTCTAAGGATATGTGATACAGTAAAGGGTGAAGTTGCCCCTAGACACTGATCTAAGGTCGGTCTTTCATTTTCTCCACCAATGGTTAAGCTTTAGATATGGGGAGTATAGGCTGATCCCAGATCAGCGCTGAACGGCTAAGGGCAACTACCTTGCAACTAAATGCGAGAACAAGATCATTCAGAATGGTCTATGTAATCATTGTGTTGGGAAAACAAGCTGCACATCAAATGAATCCTAAAGGATTTGTCAGCTGTGTGTGTGTGTGTGTGTGTGTGTGTGTGTGTGTGTGTGTGTGTGTGTGTGTGTGTGTGTGTGTGTGTGTGTGTGTGTGTGTGCGTGCGTGCGTGCGTGCGTGCGTGCGTGCATGCGTGCGTGCGTGCGCGCGTGCGTGCGTGTGTGTGTGTGTGTGTGTTCTCTTCAATGAGGGGCTATTGAGACTCTTTACAGAGTTTAGAGTAGACAGACAGTATGATGTTTGTTTATATGATCATTTATTTATATGATGTCACTTTTCAGATCAAAACAATGCCATAGAGTAGCAAGAAAGGTAAACTAGGCTAGCACCCTCCTGTGTTAGTGAGGAGAGCTGCACCTCAACCTCTAAGCATTCACACACGCAACTTCATTTTGTCCTGTCTGTCATTTACGGTCCACATTTCTCCTTCTTTGTGTCACTACTTTATCATTCATTCAATGCAGGTGTATTTTTGGACAATTCATATTCAAATGAATACGTTTATTTGTCAAATATTGTCTCGACACTCGATCTAGAGGCAACATTCACATTTAAGAGTAGACTAATTTCCACCAAAGAATATCTGAAGGAGCTAGGAATAAATGTTCCGAAGCGTGGAAACAAACATCTTATGCTAGCTGCCGCGAAGCGTGGAAATAGTTTGCAAATGCGCCACACTCTGAGTAATAGCTTGCTTAAGAGGTTGTAAAAGGTGCTTGATAAGTATGTCTCATAAAAGTGACGACTTCCCATTCCCTTGGGCTATAATACCCAGGGGGCTGGTGCTCTACTTGAAGACTGTGGTGTTCAGATTTCACCATTTGGAATGAATTTCCTCTCCAATTTGAGTGTGTTGAAATGCACCGTTTATATAGTGCAAAGCTGCTTTTTTTTTCTATCTAGCTGAAATAGATATATGCATTTAAGGGTTAATCTCTAAAATATAACAATTTAGTTTGATAAATTAATGTCATCAATTATTTGTGTTCTGAGAGCTTCCCTATCAATTGAAGAAGATAGGTTTATATGCATCCAATGTCCAATTGTAGCACACCAGATTCTGGGAGTGAATGACATCCACCTTCTACTTCCGAGCATGAGTCAAGGACGAGAAACAGTCACGGGTGAGCGCTTTTCGTGTCAGAAAAGTGTCAAGCCAACATCCACTAGGCTACTAATTCCACTACACTATTATTTAGCAAGTATACACTACAGTTCAAACGTTTGGGGTCACTTAGAAATGTCCTTGTTTTGTAAAGAAAAGCACATTTTTTGTCCATTTAAAATAGAACAGCGCAAACTGGCCCTAACCAGAATAGAAAGAGGAGTAGGAGGCCTCGGTGAACAATACAAAAACAGTACAAAAACATTAACAATGTCTATACTGTATTTCTGATCAATTTTATGTTATTTAATGGACAAAAAAATGTGCTTTTCTTTCAAAAACAAGGACATTGTTAAAAACTTTTGAACTGTAGTGTACATCTACAAATAATAGTGTAAAAATAAATCACTGTTTCAATGAGACGTGCCCCTATCCCAGCTCTGAGAAAAACATAGATCTTGTGAGTGATACTCTACAGGTACAGTACAGGAAGCACCAGCAAAGCACAACAAGGCATTTATGAATATATACAGTGCCTTAGGAAAGTATTCAGACCCCTTGACCTTTTCCACATTTTGTTACGTTAAAGCCTTATTCTAAAAATCAATCTAATGACAAAGCAAAAATAGGTTTTTAGAAATGTTTGCAAATGTATTACAAATAAAAAAAACGGAAATATCACATTTACATAAGTATTCAGATCCTTTACTCAGTACTTTGTTGAAGCACCTTTGGCAGCGATTACAGCATTGAGTCTTCTTGGGTATGACGCTACAAGCTTGGCACAGCTGTATTTAGGGAGTTTCTCCCATTCTTCTCTGCAGATCCTCTCAAGCTCTGTCAGATTGGATGGGGAGCATTGCTGCACAGCTATTTTCAGGTCTCTCCAGAGATGTTCGATCAGGTTCAAGTCCGGGCTCTGGCTGGGCCACTCAAGGACATTCAGAGACTTAGAGACTTATTCCGAAGCCACTCCTGCGTTGTCTTGGCTGTGTGCTTAGTGTCATTGTCCTGTTGGAAGGTGAACCTTTGCCCCAGTCTAAGGTCCTGAGCGCTCTGGAGCAGGTTTTCATCAAGGATCTCTCTGTACTTTGCTCTGTTCATCTTTGCCTTGATCCTGACTAGTCTCATAGTCCCTGCCACTGAAAAACATCACCACAACATGATGCTGCCACCACCATAGGGATGGTGCCAGACGTGACGCTTGGCATTGAGGCCAAAGAGTTCAATTTTGGTTTCATCAGACCAGAGAATCTTGTTTCTCATGGTCTAAGAATCTTTAGGTACCTTTTGGCAAACTCCAAGCGGGCTGTCATGTGCCTTTTAGTGAGGAGTGGCTTCAGTCTAGCCACTCTACCATAAAGGCCTAATTGGTGGAGTGCTGCAGAGATTGTTCCATCTCCACAGAGGAACTCTAGAGCTCTGTCAGAGTGACCATCGGGTTCTTGGTCACCTCCCTCCCTCACTATTGCTCAGTTTGGCCGGGTGGCCAGCTCTAGGAAGAGCCTTGATGGTTCCAAACTTTTGGAGGCCACTGTGTTCTTGGGGACGTTCAATGCTGCAGAAATGTTGGTACCCTTCCCCAGATCTGTGCCTCAACACAATTCCTTCGACCTCATGGCTTGATTTTTGCTCCGACTTGCATTGTCAACTGTGGGACCTTATGCAGATAGGTGTGTCCCTTTCCAAATCATATCCAATCAAATGAATTTACAACAGGTGGACTCCAATCAAGTTGTAGAAACATTTCAAGGATGATCATTGGAAACAGGATGCACCTGAGCTCAGTTTCGAGCACAGCGCACAAAGCAAAGTGTCTGAAAACGTATGTAAATAAGGTATTTCTGTTTATAATTGTTTATACATTTGCTAAAATGTAAAAAAAAAAAAAAAAAGAACTGTTTTCACTTTGTCATTATGGGATATTGTGTGTAGATTGCTGAGGATGTTTAAAAAAAATCTATTTTAGAATAAGGCTGTAACATAACAAAATGTGGAAAAAGTCAAGGGGTCTGAATACTTTCCGAAGGCCCTGTATTTTTGGCTCCATTAAAGGCATTCTTGGCGCCCGTTCTCTACTCTTTCTCAGTCTCCTCCGGTCCCTGCGTTACCTGAGGAGAACTTGGCACGGCAGCCCAGCGCGCAATGGAAACTTGGAAAATCTGGTGCCCATGGGTGAGAAACAATTATGGGTTTGTGTTCATAACAATGGTGTACAAAGGGAATGAAAATACCAGAGCTATGTGTTTTACCGTAAAAACGCCGGGAGTGAAATGAATGTAATTAAGACCACAAATATATCAAACTTTCGTAACAGACTTTTACAGCCTCACCAGCGTGTATGTACTCTACCTTCTTAAATCCTTGAAATCAAGAGCTCGCTTAACTGACTCTGAAATAATTTAAGCAGAACAGAAATGTTTGCTATCTTATTAAATTGACCAATGTTGAGGTATTTTTAACTGAAGGAACCTTCTCTGTCCTGTAATGAATTGGAAATTTGGTATACAACTCGTTACAGAATTGTAGTGTGTCTGAGTAACAGACTTCAGAATTCTTCCAATGTACAACACAGATATTTTGTCTCTTTGGAGTATAACAAGGTCAATAAATGTCAATGTCATCCATGTAGCACATCCGCCCCTTGTCTCCTCGCTCTCTATCTCACCCTGACTCCTCTAAACATCAACTCCTCCCTTCTCACTCGCCCTTTCTCTATCTCCCTTTTCGTGCAGTACTCATGTTTATGTAGTAGTTACATTTTTCTTTGTCCCGATGTTCACGTCTTATTTTCTAGTGCAGGTTTATTCAACTACCATGTGTGTGTGTGTAAGAAGTTATATATTGTCACCTACTAGGCTATGTGTACATTAGTCAAACTCCAAAGCATCACTGTATGTGAAGTTCCATGAATCTACTGTACTTTATAAAGTACTGAGACAAATTGAGACACAGTAGGAATGATATAATTAAGCAATACGGCCCGAGGGGGTGTGGTATATGGCCAATAAACCACGGCTAAGGGCTGTTCTTAGGCACGACGCAACGTGGATTGTCTGGATACAGCCCTTAGCCGTGGCGTATTAGCCGTACACCACAAACATTTGAGGTGCCTTATTGCTATTATAAACCAGTTACCAATGTAATTAGAATAGTAAAAATAAATGTTTTGTCATGCCTGTAATATATAGTCTGATATACCACGGCTTTCAGCCAATCAGCATTCAGTGATCCTTTGCTTCGCAACACACGTGAGCGCCCTCCTTGACAACGTGCCAAACGATTGAGCCACACAAAAGGTACCTCATGGATGACTCCATCGTCAACATTTCAAGCTAGCTTTGGAGTGAGCTTACGGTACGTTACGTTCTTAACGCCAATACACTTGGCTTCTGTCAAAAACACACTAGTTATTTGAGCGTATAATTTGGGCTCCTGAAAAACCTCATCATAAAGGTAAATACTGTGAGATTATGAAGTCAAATTTTGTTCTACTTTTGGGTCCTGAAATTGGATTTTCCTCTGTATTAAAGACCGTATTTCACTTTCCTTTTCCTACTCTTTGTCAGTGCCTCGTTACATCACGTCATGCCAAAGAAGTAGAAAGAGCACGAAAACGACTGAAAAACGACAAAAAAAACGACAAAATAAGCTAAAAAAGTTGAGAACGGAGTACTGTCAGAGGTATGTGACAAATGGCATTATTGAAAGAGTAAAAGATACCTCGTTCTGCCCTTTGGCATTTCAAGGCTAACCATTACAGAAGCTGCTTGTAGCAACTCCCCTTGAAGTCAGACTGAAGTCAGCCATCCCGTGTTCTAGGACTGGACTGGGTGGGTCATTGAGTGACAGGTCCAATAAGTGTAATTATAGTGGCTGCTGGGGCTAGGTAATGTTGTCTACCGACCCCACCTACTATGGAGCCAGTGCGACTGTGTGAGACCAGGCAACTGAAGGCATCAAGGCCCCATTGACCAAATAAACACACTCAGGCAAGACACGGATACTGGGATACACACACTCCCGCACAGGCTCGCAAACAACACTAGCACACATGCACTCACGTACACGTACACATGCACACACGCGCACACAAACACACAGTCACGCTTGCTCTCTGTCTCACACAAACACACTTGCACACATGCACACCAGGGCCGAAGCTATTTATTTCAAAAGTAAAAAAATTGTCTGAATTTTAAATTCAAATCACTTCCTGAATTGACTGCCTTCAATTCGAATTGAGCCCAACCCTGATGCACGAATGCACGCACACACACACACACACACACACACACACACACACACACACACACACACACACACACACACACACACACACACACACACACACACACACACACACACACACACACACACACACACACAGGAGTATGTCTCAAACATTTTAGATAGGCCAGCATCGCTCTCGGATCGTCTTTCTCTACCCAAATTCTGACCTTACAGGACCATGCGTCTGGTAACTGTTCTGTCACGAAGGTATTGCGTAGGCTCACTGCAACATGTGAACGCTTCGAAAGTGTGTGTGTGTACGTGTGCGCATGCGTTTGTGTGTGAGCTTGCGTGTGTGTAGAACAGAGACAATAATGGGGGATGCAGGTTAGATATGTTTATGTATCTGAATATGTCTCTTGTTTGGTATGTTTACATGAACAATGCTTGTTATTGTATAGGAAATGCAATCATATCTTTCTGTTCCCCTTGCACGGGTTGAGTTGCATGAACTGCTATGGGATATTCTACATCCTATGAATTTTGTATAGAATCATCACAGATTATCCACGCTATGTATTTTGTTTACAGTATTGAATTTGTACAGCTATTTTAGTGATGTGTTTAGGAGACTGTAAATCAGACCTGGGTTCAAATACTTTGTGAAATCTTTCAACATTTACTTTAGCCTGCCTGAAGTACCAGTTGGGCAGAGTTTGCAGTTTTGTGATTATACTATTGGTCGCATTGTGCCAGGCCAACTCAATCAAGCCCAACTAAAGTATTTTAAATGATTTCAAATAGTATTTGAATCCAGGTCTGCTGTAAATCTCAATTGACTTTCAGTACCATAACCTCAGGCTATGCCATTTTTACTATGGTAGTGGAATACTAATCTGGTCTTCCACAAACTAAGAACAGGGGTAATTGAACCTGTTTACATCCAAACTGGCAATTATGTTTAATTACAATTTGACTTAATGACATCGTCTCAGCCCAATTATGCGCATTGTGATTATTTTTGCTCGTCACAATAACCGGGCACTCAAGCTGATTCCTTATCATTACATGGAGTTTGGTGCAATCACACACTCACTGTGTGGGTTTTTATATAGTAGAGGTCGGACCACCTGCCTTGGCTACCCGTATAGAGACACGGGATTGTTTTTACGAGTCTGCAAGACTTTTGATGAAGTAAATATCAGCAATATGAGAGACATTTTTGGAACTGCTGTACAAAGATACTGTACTGTACTAAAGGAGATCATTCTTCTTTTCTCAACTTGAATTTCCTCTCTCACAAAGAGAAAACACAACACAGATTTCAAGAAACGTACTCTGAGCATAAGAGTAATATACTGTATCTAGTCAGTAGACCGTAGCTCAGTCTACCAGTAGTCAACTCACAGACATTGTCCCGATTTAACTTCACAGTGGCGGTAGAGATTTTAACTCTCTGTTTACCTCGCGCCAACAGTTTGAGCATCTCTATAACTTTTTTAATTCTCCCTCACCCTGGCAACCCAGTTGATGTATTTCTCTTTTATCCCTCTCAACAGTTAGATTAACATCTCTAGAACAATCATATATTGTGCAACACTCTTCCCTACCTGGCAACCCAGCAGGCATATTTATTTTTGTATTACCCTCTACTGTTTATGATTATCTGTATATCTTTTTTTCCAACCTGGCAACCCAGCCAGCAGGCACACTGTGTTTGAGGGTGAGTTACCGTGGGCTACCGGAATGGGAGGGAATTCAGGCCCATTCCTCAATGGAGACAGTCTTGTTTAGAGGCCTGTCCTGTCTGTCTGTGTCTGCTCCTCAAAGGTCACTTTAATATCAGCCCAAGGCCTTGGATCTGCCCTCATGCAGTTCCAGCAATTACTGTCTGGAATATCCCCTCCCTCCTGCACTTTTTGTTGTGTAGCCTGCCTTTCCTGCTGGATAGCATGCACCTCTCCCTGCATCTCTCCTTTTTGTTTCTCTCTCTCCCTATCTCTCTCTCTCTCTCTCTCTGTACCTCTTTCTGTCTCTCTCTCTACCATTATGTGGAATTTGAGTTTGTCTTTTTATGTATTTTACTGTCTAAACTGTTGCTGAGTGTACGTGATGTGTTTGTGTTTGTGTGTGTGTTCGTGAATGTGTGTGTGTGTGTGTGTGTGTGTGTTTCTGCGCCACCATGCCGTCCTCCATGTGAGTGTGCGTGTGGATGTTGTGCTTTGAGGGGATCAGGAGTCCTGAACGGCCCTTTAACTTCAGTCAGAGAGCTGCATCCTGATATCCTGGTGTGACTGGTTCGAGGGGATAATCTGCTCCCCCAGAAATACAGCCTTTTAGAGGTTCCACATGTGCCTTGGCACCAGACAGCAAGACGTCCGGGAGGTTCATTAATTGCAGCAACATTTCTGTAGAGTTGTCACACAGTTTTATTAGCATTAGAGCAGCTTCGGGCCCTGTCATTACCTCTTTCACTCAACCCTTCCTGTTCCTGTCCGCTCATTATACAGATGTAGGATCTTAATTTGGGGCTCCCGAGTGGTGCAGCGGTCTAAGGCACTGCATCTCAGTGCTTGAGGCATCACTACAGACACCCTGGTTCAAATCCAGGCTGTATCATAACCGGCTGTGATTGGGAGTCCCATAGTGCACCGCACAATCTGCCCAGCGTCATCTGGGTTTGGCCGGTGTAGGCTGTCATTGCAAATAAGAAATTGTTCTTAACTGACTTGCCTAGTTAAATAAAGGTTCAATAAAAAATATAAAATAAATATATATATATAAATTGAGCCAGTTTGCTACAGCAGGAAAATAATCCTGCAGCAACAGGAAAAGTGAATTATTATGTGTATTATAATTAATGGACATTTTTGTAGGGGTTGATACATTTTTCACAAGGGAAAATCAAGTCTGAAATTTCAAAGTGGAAATTCTAAACTTCAGAAGCTTTTTTCAGAAGCCAACCAATCAAGACTCGTGCCAAACAAGCCATCACTGGACCTATTAGGTGGGATCTATAAGTTAGAGCTCTAACTATGAACATTCTGATTGGTTTCAAAATGTGAACGTCCTGATAGCATTACCAAACCCTTTATTGATGTCAACTTTAAATATTTGTATTAGCAACCAGTTTCTTCCATTTTGAGGATGGCATTACTCCAGAGCGTTCACCACTAAGTAAGAGCAAGAGGTTTTGAAAGTCTTAGATAACAGCTTGACATTTCCGACAGATACTGTATGTTGAATCTCTCTCCTTAATTACTTTAGAGATAGTACATGAGATGAAAGGGGAAAGTCAGCGTTTGTTTCTCCTATCAGGTACCGCCTTGTTTTAATGTCAATCACGGCACATGTTATCAATCAAAGTTCAGTGCTAGTGAGACAAAACAATCTCTGCCTCAAGGTTTAGGTAAGAGATACTCATTGTGCATGGCCATTAATTTGTTTTGGACTTGGAGACTGTGAAGAGACCCCTGGTGGCATGTGTTACGGGGTATGTATGGGTGTCTGAGCTGAATGTTATTTGATTATGCAGACAATCCTGAATTGTCATTACAGTAATATTTCTCATAAAAACTACAAGAGAAGCAGTTAATCTCTCGTTAACCCTTAGCCAGGAAAGACTGGCATGCATTTTGTTCATGTTAGTTCTGTATGTGCAGTTAAGGGCAACAGGTGCTGATCTGTTTTGAGCCAGCCGCAGCTTTGCTAGGTCTTTCTTTGCTGCACTTGACCATATTACCGGACAGTAATCAAGATGGGACAAGACCAGAGCCTGAACAGCTAGTACAGTGGATTGTTGTGTCAAAAAAACAGAACATCTTTTTATAACAGATATACCCCTCGCCATCTTCACAACAACTTTGTCAATATGACTTGACCATGATAAATCACCATCCAATGTTATACAGTGGCTTGCGAAAGTATTCACCCCCCTTGGCATTTTTTCTATTTGGTTGCCTTACAACCTGGAAATAAAATAGATTTTTTGGGGTGGTTTGTATCATTTCATTTACACAACATGTCTACCACTTTGAAGATGCAAAATATTTTTTGGGGTGAAACAAACAAGAAATAAGACAAAAAAACAGAAAACTTGAGCGTGCATAACTATTTACCCCCCCAAAGTCAATACTTTGTAGAGCCACCTTTTTCAGCAATTACAGCTGCAAGTCTCTTGGGGTATGTCTCTATAAGCTTGGCACATCTAGCCACTGGGATTTTTGCCCATTCTTCAATGCAAAACTGCTCCAGCTCCTTCAAGTTGAATGGGTTCCGCTGGTGTACAGCAATCTTTAAGTCATTCCACAGATTCTCAATTGGATTGAGGTCTGGGCTTTGACTAGGCCATTCCAAGACATTTAAATGTTTCCCCTTAAACCACTCAAGTGTTGCTTTAGCAGTATGCTTAGGGTCATTATCCTGCTGGAATGTGAATCTCCGTCCCAGTCTCAAATCTCTGGAAGACTGAATCAAGAATTTCCCAGTATTTAGCGCCATCCATCATTCATTTAATTCTGACCAGTTTCCCAGTCCCTGCCGATGAAAAACATCCCCACAGCATGATACTGCCACCACCATGCTTCACTGTGGGGATGGTATTCTCGGGGTGATGAGAGGTGATGGGTTTGCGCCAGACATAGTTTTCCTTGATGGCCAAAAAGCTCAATTTTAGTCTCATCTGACCAGAGTACCTTCTTCCATATGTTTGGGGAGTCTCCCACATGCCTTTTGGCAAACACCAAACGTGTTTGCTTATTTTTTTCTTTAAGCAATGGCTTTTTTCTGCCCACTCTTCCATAAAGCCCAGCTCTGTTGAGTGTACGGCTTAAAGTGGTCCTATGGACAGATACTCCAATCTCGCCTGTGGAGCTTTGCAGCTCCTTCAGGGTTATCTTTGGTCTCTTTGTTGCCTCCCTGATTAATGCCCTCCTTGCCTGGTCCGTGAGTTTTGGTGGGCGGCCCTCTCTTGGCAGGTTTGCTGTGGTGCTATATTCTTTCAATTTTTTAATAATGGATTTAATGTTGCTCCGTGGGATGTTCAAAGTTTCTGATATTTTTTTACAGCCCAACCCTGATCTGTACTTCTCCACAACTTTGTCCCTGACCTGTTTGGAGAGCTCCTTGGTCTTCATAGTGCCGCTTGCTTGGTGGTGCCCCTTGTTTAGTGGTGTTGCAGACTCTGGGGCCTTTCAGAACAGGTGTATATATACTGAGATCATGTGACAGATCATGTGACACTTAGATTGCACATAGGTGGACTTTATTTAACTAATTATGTGACTTCTGAAGGTAATTGGTTGCACCAGATCTTATTTAGGGGCTTCATAGCACAGAGGGTGAATACATATGCACACACCACTTCTCAGTTTTTTATTTTGTAGAATTTTTTGAAAAGAGTTATGTTTTTAATTTCACGTCACCAATTTGGACTATTTGTGTATGTCCATTACATGAAATCCAAATAAAAATCTATTTCAATTACAGGTTAGAATGCAACAAAATACGAAAAATGCCAAGGGGATGAATAGTTTTAGAATTTGACAGCATTTATCAGCAGTCTTAGAATTTGACAGCAGTCATGACTGGTGACGGCCGGTGTGGTGGTAACAGGGTCACAGTAACTATGGAAATCCAGATTTAAAAAATGATTCCCACATTATGTCGAGATCACAAACGTATCTCATGATCACGAAATATCAAAAGTTGTTTTGTCAAATCATGAGATAAACTCTATAAATAGGAGTGGACGTATTGATGGTAGATTGAAAGTAAGTGTATCAGCACAAACATTTTTAATGATTGCTACACTAAGGGAAGCTACATTTCTTGCAAACATCATGCTTTCATTTGTGGCTGGAGCTCATTAGCAGTTTTTTAGTTAGAATGTAAGCAAGCTAAATGTCCCTTGTGTTGATCTGAGATCTGGTGGGGCATCTACAGTTGAAGTCGGAAGTTTACATATACCTTAGCCAAATACATTTAATACAATTACTGACATTTAATCCTAGTAAAAATTCCCTGTCTTAGGTCAGTTAGGATCCCCACTTTATTTTAAGAAGGTGAAATGTCACTGGGAACAATAGTAGACATAATGATTTATTTCAGCTTTTTTTTCTTTCATCACGTTCCCAGTGGGTCAGAAGTTTACATACACTCAATTAGTACTTGGTAGCATTGCCTTTACATTGTTTAACCCGGGTCACACGTTTGGGTAGCCTTCCACAAGCTTCCCACAATAAGTTGGGTGAATTTTGGCCCATTCCTCCTGACAGAGCTGGTGTCACTGAGTCAGGTTTGTAGGCCTCTTTGCTCGCACACGCTTTTTCAGTTCTGCCCACACATTTTCTATAGGATTGAGGTCAGGGCTTTGTGATGGCCACTCCAATACCTTGACTTTGTTGTCCTTTGTCACAACTTTGGAAGTATGCTTGGGGTCATTGTCCATTTGGAAGACCCATTTGCGACCAAACTTTAACTTCCTGACTGATGTCTTGAGATGTTGCTTCAATATATCCAAATAACTTTCCTACCTCATGATGCCATCTATTTTGTGAAGTGCACCCCTCCTGCAGCAATGCACCCCCACAACATGATGCTGCCACCCCCGTGCTTCACAGTTGGGATGGTGTTCTTCGGCTTGCAAGCCTCCCCCTTTTCCCTCCAAAATAACGATGGTCATTATGGCCAAACAGTTATATTTTTGTTTCATCAGACCAGAGGACATTTCTCCAAAAAGCACAATCTTTGTCCCCATGTGCAGTTGAAAACCGTAGTCTGGCTTTTTTATGGTGGTTTTGGAGCAGTGGCTTCTTCCTTGTGAGCGGCCTTTCAGGTTATGTCGATATAGGACTCGTTTTACTGTGGATATAGATACTTTTGTACCTGGTTCCTCCAGCATCTTCACAAAGTCCTTTGCTGTTGTTCGGGGATTGATTTGCACTTTTCGCACCAAAGTATGTTCATCTCTAGGAGACAGAACGCGTCTCCTTCCTGAGCGGTATGACGGCTGCGTGGTCCCATGGTGTTTATACTTGGGTACTATTGTTTGTACAGATGAACGTGGAATCTTCAGGCGTTTGGAAATTGCTGCCAAGGAGGAAACAGACTTGTTGAGGTCTACAATTTTCTTTCTGAGGTCTTGGCTGATTTCTTTTGATTTTCCATGATTTGAAGCAAAAAGGGACTGAGTTTGAAGGTAGGCCTTGAAATACATCCACAGGTACACCTCCAATTGACTCAAAGTATGTCAATTAGCCTATCAGAAGCTTCTAAAGCCATGACATCATTTTCTGGAATTTTCCAAGCTGTTCAAAGGCACAGTCAACTTAGTGTATATAAACTTCTGACCCACTGGAACTATGATACAGTGAATTATAAGTGAAATAACTGTCTGTAAGCAATTGTTGGGAAAATTACTTGTGTCATGCACAAAGTAGATGTCCTAACCGACTTGCCAAAACTATAGTTTGTTAACAAGAAATTTGTGGAGTGGTTGAAAAACGAGTTTTAATGAGTCCAACCTAAGTGTTTGTAAACTTCCAACTTCAACTGTAAGCCTTCGTGGGACATTTAAGCCCTGAACAATGCCTGCCAGGCTGTGTGCCACCCCAAGACCACAGCCAATCGCATGTAAGCAACAACGTAGTTAACTTGGCTAGTTTTATGAGCGAGCGAGCTAGCTAGCTAGTTAGCTCAGTAGTCTTGTTAGCTAGCTAGCTAGTTTGTTGTCTATGCTGGTTGTTAGCTTGCATCGCTGATGTGTATACATTGAGTGTACAAAACATGCCCTGACAATTTGTGGGGGCATGTCCATGCCACAGGGATGCTGGCCCATGTTGCCTCCAATGCTTCCCACAGTTGTGTCAAGTTTGCTGTATGTCCTTTGGGTGGTGGACTATTCCTGATACATGGGAAACTGTTGAGCGTGAAAAACCCAGCAGTGTTGCAGTTCTTGTCACACTCAAACCAATGCGCCTAGCACCTACTATACCCCGTTCAAAGGCACTTAAATCTTTGGTCTTGCCCATTCACCCTCTGAATCGCACATATTCACAATCCATGTCTCAATTGTCTCAAGGCTTAAAAATCACTATTTAATCTGTCTCCTCCCCTTCATCTACACTGATTGAAGTGGATTTAACAAGTGACACCAATAATGGATCATAGCTTTCACCTGGATTCACCTGGTCAGTTTATGTCTATGTCTTTCTATGGAAAGAGCAGGTGTTCCTAATGTTTTGTACACTCAGAGTAATTGTAAGGGACACTTCATGTTTTGTGGATAATATTAACATGTACAGTGGGTGAGCTCCATTCCTGACAGGCTGATCAGATTCAATATCAGCCTCAGAGGTTGATCAGATTTAATAGCAGACTCAGAGGATGATAAGTTGGGATTCTGCTTCGTAGGCTGTTTCATAGGTAAAGCTCCTTGCAGGCAGGTTAGCAGTCAGTGCATTATGTATATGATCCAGAATGAGTGAGCTCTATTCCTGGTAGGCTGATCAGATTCAATAGGATGCTGCCTTGTAGGCTGTTTCATGGGTAAGGCTACATAGGTAAGGCTGCTACACTACTACTTTAATAAAATATTGCCCTTTTGCTTGATGACTAAAACCATAGCAAGACAGTGCAAACCAGCTGTCAGCTCATAACTAGCTAGCTAGCTAACAAGACTACCTAGCTAACTAGCTAGCTCACAAGAATAGCCAAATTAGCTGCGTTGCCACAGGGCTCCTTGATGAAGTGATTATCGTGCATCTGAAAGGTGGTACTTTTGATTATTTTGTGATCACGACAAAACAACTTTTGTTATGAAGTGATCATGACATAACAAGGGAAATGTTATTTTTATTCATATGTCCTCTCTAGACTTCTGTACCATAACAGCCCCAACCACAACATTATTTGACATGAGATCCTCTCTAAGCTTTACAGGAATATGGCTCTGAACATATACCGCAACACCTCCTCCATAGGCATTCCTGTCTTTTCTGTAGATGTTATATCCTTATATTGCTACTGCTGTATCATCAAAGGAATTGTCTAAGTGAGTTTCAGAGATGGCCAATAAATTAATGTTATCTGCTGTTAGCAAGTCATTGATTTCATGATCCTTATTTCTAAGACTACATGTGTTAATATGGGCTATTCTTGCCATTTCCTGGGTAGCTTATTGGAGATAGACGTAAAATTAGGTCTATCTCCAATAAGCTACCCAGCAAATGTCAAGAATAGCCCATATTAACATTATGGAGAAAAACATTGTTTAGATAACAGTCAGTCAATCAGGTGCTTGTGTGTGTGTTTGTGTGTGTGTGTTTGTGTGTGTGTGTGTGTGTGTGTGTGTGTGTGTGTGTGTGTGTGTGTGTGTGTGTGTGTGTGTGTGTGTGTGTGTGTGTGTGTGTGTGCGTGTGCGTGTGCGTGTGCGTGTGCGTGTGCGTGCATATGTGATGTTGCTCCGAAGCTACTGACCCAGGAGATTGGCTCTCTCACTCCTCCCAGGCTTTTGGGAGGGAGGGTGGACAATGAGCTTGTCGTAGCGGAAGTAAGCAATGTCCCCACGCTCTCTGGCAGCTTTCATCGCTGGGATAAGTTCTTTCTGCGAGATTGACCCAAATCCTGTTAGCAAAGTCAGCAAAAAGCTCCAACTTGAGAGCCCCTCAATTTAGCCCATGAAGGGTAATAGTCCAAACATTAATGAATTTGAAATCGCAACACTTACATTTTGGTGGATGACTCGCTTCTGAGATTCAAACAACCGGACCCGCCAGGGTCCTAATATGTACCATCTGACTTGACTTGGAGGCCCTCCTAACTGCTTACAATTTACTGGACAATCAAACATCAAATGTGAAAGAGTTAAAGTGATTGTATAACTTATTGTAGTTACTTGGACTAGATTTGTTTGTTATAATAAAAGGCCACTGGAAATGTTTGTTTCTAATAACGTCACTAACCCCCATGTAGGTATGACATTTTCTGTATTTTTCCCCCACGTTGCCTTTCAAATCACTTTACAGCGAGATAAGGGAACGAATTGGATTTGAATGATATTAAAGTAGATTGCTACAGCAAAGCAAAGTGTTTCATGTTCCATGTTTTATGTTTTTTAATAAAGATACAAATATAACTACAGTGTTACTACAATGGTTCAGTGTTACTATTTTTGAGATATTTCGAACACACACCAAACAACACACTGAAGAAATTCAAATTTCCTAAACTCATCCTGAAATAATATGAAATGACGTTAATTGTCTTGAAAACATATTTATTATATGGAAAGATAAAGGTTACCCTTAAGAATACTACTAACGTTAAAAGTCCATTGTAGACTAAACTTGCCAAATTGCATGCACAACTGCTCATACATCACCAAGCAATTACTAAGCTCCTTCTAATAGGCATTTTCACAGTGTCATATTGCGCCAAACACAACATTAGGTCTACCTACCACCCAGTTAGCATGTCAGCTAGTTAGCTATGTTTGCCTAAGCCCTCTGTTCTCGGGAGAGAGTTGAGAAGTGAGGAGTGAATGCATACCGCAGCTGTCGTAGTACTGCGGTAGGAGGGCCAAGAGATCAAACTCACATCAGTCAGTGGATGTGGTGGCGAGTCAGCCGACAGAACGACAAACAGTCAAAACAGAACTCCATCTCAGCCAGGGCAATTACCAGTGTTTGCTTAATCTTTGGGAACATGCTGTCGAGTACCGGGTCAATTACGCCCGTTTGACTCTTCTAGCGACTAAGGGGGATTATTTCTCATTAGGACTTCACAGTTTTGTGTTGGGTGACTAGGGGGCTGGCGTCAAAAGGCTGGCACTCCCCCCTACCCCCCAACACACACACACACACGCGCAAACAAACAACACACACACACACACAAACACACACTCAAACACACACACACACACACACACACACACACACACACACACACACACACACACACACACACACACACACACACACACACACACACACACACACACACACACACACACAGAGAGAGTCAGGATCGCTGGGGGTGGAGAATTTTGCATTTTTAAAACACCTGAAACAGCTTTTTCCTGTAATTTAGAGCCATAATCATTATGCTTGATTCTATATCAAAAATATGTATATTTTTCTGCATATCTTAGCATACCTCTTAGCTGTCTGTATCCTGACTGGTGGTAATTTTTTAAAGAAACTAAATATGCTTCTCCGCATCTCTGCTAAAATCTGGGTAAAAGATTGAATGGAATGTGAGTCTTATTCAGTACATTTAGTAATTGCTTGCTTTTCTAAAGTCTACCAGCCTTTCCAGAAGGCATACCAGTTAATATAGTTAGACAAGCTAGCTACTCTAACTTGATTGATAGCCTGAAATGGCTTCTTGGTAGATAGTTATGAGGTTGGGAGATTGGGAATCTATCTGGGCTAGATAAAGCCAACTTCATAAAATTGTGGCAAGTAGTATTACATTTAAAACATTTAGACAGCACAAACCTGAGGTGGCACGTGCTCCTGTGTCCCCTATGGGCATTATGCCTCTGCCGACAGACAGACAGACAGACAGACAGACAGACAGACAGACAGACAGACAGACAGACAGACAGACAGACAGACAGACAGACAGACAGACAGACAGACAGACAGACAGACAGACACGCTCACACATACAGTACACATACTGATGGAGCTGATGAACATGAGAGCTCTTCTTTTGTATACTGGCATGCAACAATGTGTCTCATTGGAATACTGCATCTGTAATCATGCACAATATGTAACTACACAGTAATAACTGTAGTAAAAAACATACATGTAACATGTAGTTACATAGTAACTGCTTTGCATTTAAATGGTAATAGTTTTTAGCTCTAGGTAAAAGGCATGGTCTTTGAGTACCCATTACATTGTGCTTATAGCTATAGTGTACATGACCTCACCATTTTTGTTTGTGTGACTGGGAATGAATCCAACATTCAACTACACATTCACATATCCTAAATGGTGTTATCTGTGTAGTGCCTCTTTCTCCTCTGCAATTACATCAATATGAAACTCCAACCACCTGCAGGCCCTTTTCACTATACAATTAAGGTGGCGTGACACCCAAGTTTCGTTAGATCTTGATTCCCATGCTACATTTAAATGACAGTGTAAGAACCCCTCGGAGGCCGTGTGAATGGGTTTATTGGGATAGTTTAGCATTAGTAATTACCTATAGTAATTACCACTAATTCCACCCACTCCTAAGAATCTCCCAGGTTACGTATACAGTTGAAGTCGGAAGTGTACATACACCTTAGCCAAATACATTTAAACTCAGTTTTTCACAACTCCTGACATTTAATCCTAGTAAGAAGCTGTGCAAGGAGAGAAGCTCTGTGTCACCACGTGCCCTAGTGAAGCCTACTACTGGCCTAAAAAGTATGCTAAAGTACACTAAAAAGTAACTCTTACTCTGATGGTCATGTTGGGTAATTTTCCTCTACCCTGATGTCTTCTCTCTTTTTAGCCACCACACCCCAACCCCCCCCCCCCCTCTCTTATTCAACCCTCTTCCTGCTCCTCTTCTAAAAGCTAGTCATCTTTCAACTTGCTTCTCCCTCTCCCGTTGCCCCCCCCCCCACCTCTCTCTCTCTACTTTTCTCTCTCATCTCTTTCTCTTTCTTTCTCTCTTTCTTTCTCTCTCTCTGATCTGTATCATCTGTTCAGGGGTGGCAGGTATCCTAGTGGTTAGAGCGTTGGACTGATAACTGAAAGGTTGCCGGTAACCAAAAGGTTGCTGGATCAAATCCCTGAGCTGACAAGGTAAAACTCTGTCGTTCTGCCCCTGAACAAGGCAGTTAACCCATTTTTCCCTAGTAGGCCGTCATTGTAAATAAGAATTTGTTCTTGCCTAGTTAAATTATTTAAAAAAATGTCTCTACCCCATCTCCTCTCTGGCTATCTTGTGTTCATGTTTTGACTTACCAGGGGGTTGAGAAGAGGCTTCCTGCCGACAGGCTCAATCAGACAGGATGTCAGTGCTCAGTGGGAGGTGACTAGCAAGGGAGAACATCAAAGAACGACTAAATCATTTCATTCTGATGATTTGCTTAGAAGTAATTACATTCCTCTAAATTTAACATCTAAAATATGTAGGAACAATGTTGTCTCTGACCTGACTTAGATTTCATTAGAAATATGTCAGATTGTTGACATTTAAACATACTAGTTAGATGTCACTTGTGGTGACATGTAGGAACATTGTTTTCTCTGACTTGGTAGTGAAAATATGTAGGACATTTTGAAATACTTAGCCTTAGACAAGTCTTTCTCTTAGTTGTCTGTTCTGCTTGATGTTATTGCTCATTACTGCATAACTTGACAATTACGGAGATGACAGGTGAATTTGACACCCCCAATAATATACCATGATGAGTTTGAATTATTTGAAAACATTTCCCTACTGTAAAGTGCCAAGCAGCTACTAGCTTCAGGCACGTGGACAGATAAGGGTCTAGCCTACCTGTGCCCGAGCACCTGTCCCTTGGCTCTCCCACTCACCAAGTGCCCTTTTGGGTGATATATTATTATAGATTTTTGTTGTTGTTTTGAGCCCACTGCCCCCAAGTCGTCGCGATATCGTCACATTATCCACCCCCCACCCTTACCCTGACCGTTAGTCTGTTCATACAGAGCTCATGTTCCATGTTGTTCCTTTTTGCCAGTCTGCTCGGTATCCAAACATGCATGGCTTGAGATGCCATCCCACCTGTCAAGTGTGTGTAGCAAGCTACCTAGTGTAAACATCAACAGTACTATCACAGCAGCATAACACTTGATTAACACTTGATAACACTTGATTTATATCATCATCAATGTTCGGTCCGGTTGGCTGATACAGGCAGCAGAGAGAGGCAGAAAGACATTGATAGGAGCAGCTGCCTCAACAACCCTCGCTCTGATCCCACTCAATTCCTTCCTCATTTTGGCAGCAGCAACACAGGTAGTCTAGTCTCTGGCTAACTAGCATATACTAAAATATCCACAGAAACCACTAGCCAGCCATATACAGCGCCGTGAAAAACTACTTGCCCCCTTTCAAAAAAAAATCTACTTTACCATATTTTTTATACTGAATGTTATCAGATCTTTTGCCAAAACCTGATATTGGATAAAGGGAACCTGAGTGAACAAATAACACAACAATTACGTACTTACTTAATTTATTTTATAAACATAATTATAAAACACCAAATGCCACTGTGTGAAAAAGTAATTGCCCCCTTACACTCAATAACTGGTTGTGCCACCTTTAGCTGCAATGACTCTAACCAAACGCTTCGTGTAGTTGTTGATCAGTCTCTCACGTCGCTGTGGAGGAATTTTGGCCCACTCTTCCATGCAGAACTGCTGTAACTCAGCGACATTTGTGGGTTTTCAAGCATGAACTGCTCATTTCAAGTCCTGCCACAATATCTCAATTGGGATTAGGTCTGACCTTCGACTAGGGCATTCCAAAACTTCAAATGTGTTGCTTTTTAACCATTTTCAGGTAGACTTGATTGTGTGCTTTGGATCATTGTCTTGCTGCATGACCCAGCTGCGCTTCAGCTTCAGCTAACAGACGGATGGCCTGACATTCCCCTGTAGAATTCTCTGATACAGAGCAGAATTAATGGTTCCTTCTATTACGGCAAGTCGTCTAGGTCCTGAGGCAGCAAAGCATCTCCAAACCACAACACTACCACCACCATGCTTGACCGTCGGTATGAGGTTCTTACTGTGCAATGCAGTGTTTGGTTTTCACCAGGCATAACGGGACCCATGTCATCCAAAAAGTCTACTCAAGTTTGCCAAACAGCACCTGGAAGCACCTGGATGATCATCAGAACTCTTGGAAGAATGTTCTATGGACAGACGATTCAAAAGTCTAACTTTTTGGACAACATGGCACCTCCCTCATGTCAGCATCGGTGTCGATGTTATGGTCCTGTGTGTAGCTGGTGTAGAGAGTCAGGTTCAGAACAGCAGATATGAGCAATCAACGTACTTTACTCAAAATATACAAAATACAAAGCAATATAGCGAGCCCACAATAACGGACCGATGTACAACGAACGAACAATCACTCACAAACAAACATGGGGAACAGAGGGTTAAATAATAAACAAGTAATTGGGTGCGTGAAACCAGGTGTGTAAGACAAAGACAATACAAATGGAAAATGAAAAGTGGATCGGCGGTGGCTAGAAGGCCGGTGACGTCGACCGTCGAACACCGCACGAACAAGGAGAGGGACCGACTTTGGCGAAAGTCGTGACAGTCGACATATCACCTAGGCTACAAATTATTTATGTAAGGTAACTGACAAAATAATGGAAACACCAACATAAAGTGTCTTAATAGGGTGTTGGGCCACCACAAGCCGCCAGGACAGCTTCAATGTGCCTTGGCATAGATTCTACAAGTGTCTGGTACTCTATTGGAATGGTGTGATTTGATTCTTCCATGAGAAATTCCATAATTTGGTGTTTTGTTGATGATGGTGGAAAACGCTGTCTCAGGGGCCTCTCCAGAATCTCCCATAAGTGTTCAATTTGGTTGAGATCTGGTGACTGAGACACACTCACACAAACACACACACCCTTTAAACCAACTTTGCTCCTTTGAGACCCCTCTTTCAAAGTCAAAGAGATCTCTTCTAGCCATGTTAGCCAAAATAATAGGCAACTCACCCTAAGCATGATAGGATGTTAATTGCTTAATTAACTCAGGAACCACACCAGTGTGGAAGCACCCGCTTTCAATATGCGTTGTATCCCTCATTTACTCAAGCGTTTACTTTATATTATTATGCAAAATGATGCGAATATTATTTCAATGTTGTCCTTATTAGAGGATTTTTTTAATGTGAATTTCTGACTCAGTTGACAGCCCCATTAATCTATTTCAGCAGTAGGCCTACTATTTTTAGCCTTCTAAATCACAGTGGAGAGTAGAGTAGACCCATGTTGACCCATATCAAAACATAAAAATAAACAAAGTGTTTTAATTTGGGACGTTTCCTCTTCAGTTTGGGACGGTTGAAATTGCACATTTCATAAATGTTTTCCAATGTTGTTGTGTAAGTAGTGAACTATTGGTAATGAGACAATATTGTGTAAAAATTGTTTTATACTGAGTGACTCAATGCTAGGTTGGCTATTTTAGCTAGGCTAACCTTAGCTAGCTAGGTAGCTAAGTTGGCACCAAAGCTAGCACAGTGTCTGAATCTTCCCCTTTTCCTTTTCAACTGCAGTTTCAGATGAGCAGAATCTAATTTATTGTTAAGGCCAGCCATTTTTGTAATATGATAATGGAATTTGGTCATATAATTATGGCAGAGTGATAACTAAGAAATGAGTTATTCAAGACCATGTACTAGCCAAGCATAGTGAAGTGTACACAAATAGAATAATGAGTTTTACATTTAAATGTAGTTAAAGAAGGGGTGTGGTGGTGATTTTTTTAAACTGTTAAGAGTAAGAACACAGTTGAATCCTTAACCTTTAACTGCAGTGGCCTAAATGAGGGACACAAAGAGTGATTCTTGGTATTCTTAAACAAATCTTCTTTGAAACAAAAGCATACACCTCAAAAAAGAAGATACCTGTACCATGTCAGATATAGTGTTTAAATGTGTTACATTTTGAGTTTGTATCCCAATGTTACACTTTTTATTTATCACAGAAGACTGAAATATAACAAAAGTGTTTGATGTAGAAACACCAGATTTTTGTCAATAAAAAAAAAAAAGATGAACATTTGTAATAACATTCCATCCATGAGGCCAAAGAGCGTGCTTTTGGTCATTGACTGTAGGAAAGGGCTACGAGTCAATTGACGCATCATCCATCAGTTTAAGATAGAGATATTTGGGGTTATGCATGGGCTGCACCTCAATCCATCTGCGGTGTAAGGTGTTCGAGCTACAGCGGTGTTTGTCGGACCATGAGGCATCCCGAAAATCAGTCTTCTCCCGAAAATGTCTGTAGCGTCCCAACGGTTTGGCAGAAGCCCCACGGGACTCGTCTGAAGTTGGTAAAAACTAATGTGCCAACTTCTGGCTGAGGTGCCCGAACTGCTTGGGCAACCCCCCCCCCCCCCCCCCCCCCCCCCAAGTGTGCCAAGGTAACCCATACAACTGAGGTAGTTTTGTGCCAACAAAAGTAAGGGGTTAAATGTGTCCAAAAAAAGCGGAGCTTTCAAAACTGTCACACCCTGATCTGTTTCACCTGTCTTGTGCTTGTCTCCACCCCCCTCCAGGTGTCTCCCATTTTCCACATTATCCCATGTGCATTTACAGCTGTGCTTTCTGTTTGTCGTTTGCCAGTTCGTCTTGTCTCGTCAGAGCCTACCAGCGTGTTTTTTCCCCTTACTCCTGTTCTCTCTAGTCCCTGTTTTCTAGTTCTTCCTGTTTTGACCATTCTGCCTGCCCTGACCCTGAGCCTGCCTGCCATTCTGTACCTTTATGACTCTGCCCTGGATTACTGACCTCTGCCTGCCCTGACCCCGAGCCTGCCTGCCGTTCTGTACCTTTCTGACTCTGCCCTGGATTATGGACCTCTGCCTGCCCTTGACCTGTCTTTTGCCTGCCCCGTTTTGGTCAATAAACATCTGTGATTTGAACTGTCTGCATCTGGGTCTTATCCTGAGTCGTGATAGAAAACTTTATGATGTCTTTTTTTGCAGTTTATTAATGTGTTTTTCAATGCGCTTCTATGGATATAGTAGTAAAAGCCAAATGCAATATTTTCATATTTTTTTGACACCTTTTTTTATTCCTAAAATTCAAAATCAAATAGCTTAATTATCCATGGAATGATCATCTTAAAACAATTCCATATGTTAGCTTAGTAGAACCCCCCACCCCCTTTATAGGTTAAAGTAATATAAAAATATTAGTGTTTCAGCTGTGATTGGGGTATATTGACCAAATTATGAGGACGTGTTTGTAGTATTTTCCTTGCAAAATTCACCAGAAACAACAATTTCACAGCAATTTTTTTTATTATTCAGGAACCCCCCGAGAGATTGACACCGAAACCCAATGACCCTGAACCTCAATATCCAATAGAAATTTACGCCTTTGCGAAGTGCAGCGTTGAGTCAGGAAAACTGCCTTTGAAATCCTACTTATTTGAACCTCTGTAAGCCAGAACATCCCACTGAGTAGGCTCTGAATATGATAGCCTGGGTATGTACGGCATGTCTATTATTAGTTCTCTGTCCACATTATCTTTGCTACCTAGTATCACAATTTCAATCTGAGGTCCTTTCTACATTATGTCATATAGGATATAAACGTGTAATTTCTTACAGATGTATTGCTCATCACTTCTGGAAGTGTCTGAAACAGCTGTAAAGGATATGATAGATGTGCATACATTTTCAGTTCACACTAGACAGTTGTTAACAGATGATTGTGGAATCACAAGTCTAATTTAGCTTGTCCACCTGTTTTTACCTGTGAATTTCAAAAGTATTTGTAAAAAGGAGTGAGGGGGAGAGAGAGATAGAGAGAGAGAAAGAGACAAAGATGAGTGGAGTGCTTGTCCATTCAAGTGTGTGTCAGTATTCTGTTCCAGAGATTTTGTGGCCCAACACCTCGTGAGATATGACTTGCATTTGACTACAAACATTTTTGTTCACACACCCTTCAATCCAGTTCTTCTATCCTGCACTCATTGCTTGCAGTGTAGACACATATATCATTGCTCCCTTACCAATGGTCTCCAGCACTACAGCTGTCTTCACTTTGCACTTTATTGTGTACCCTTTTCATTGGCCTGGCAGCCATAGTACACTAATAGCCATCAGGCTGACTTTACACAAACCGCCATTCTCAAAATCATATATAACACTCAGCGCAAAAACCGAGGGCTCCATGGACTCTCACCCCTTTTGAGTTGCACAGCGAAAGTCGCTGTAGACGCGAAAAAATATGTATTTATTTGGTGACAGTGTCTTTCTCTCTGTCTGTATTCCCCACAATTCAAAAAGTGACTTAATAAATGGTCAGATGAAAGTTGTGAAAAATAGACACCGAAAGAGATGTTCTACTGCCAGACGTTCCACAATTCTCAGCCAAGAAACTGTATTATTATGCCTCAAAAACATCTCAGAAATGACCTCGACTTGATCTGCTGTGGTGTGGACAGATACATTTTAAGATTTATCACATCTGGGACACTGAAATGGCTATCAGGTTGTGTTGTTGTTGTTCTGTATACAGTTGATCGTTATCGCCGTCATATACGATGCGGTCAGGCAGTGCTTTGACAACGCCAGCCCCTCCCCCTTCTCTTACACATTGAAACCGTCCCTAGGTGTGCGTGAGTAAACATTGACTCTATTTCATTGGCCCAGAGTAATTCGCCTCTCTGTTTCATAGCCTCGTCATAGTGCCCCCACTGCCCCTTCCTTTCTCATTCATTCCAAAGGACCCCTTATGACTTTGTCCCACCCCCCAGCCCTTTAAAGTCCTGAAGTCCCCCCCACTACCCCCATGAGTCTGTCAAGCACTGAACAGGACCTGCTTTGACTGTCAGTTAATTACACACCGTTTTACTCTGCTGTTTACCAGTCAAAGGTAAGGCTGGCGGGGGCTGCATGGGGCCTGCGTGGCATTCCTTCTATCAATGTCGGCGGGCCCACAAAGGCCACAATGGGGATGAGTCCCTTAAAGCCGTGGCGTGTCCACCGCTCAAAGCCACCCATTCCTAATTGCCTTCAGAGATGGCTGATAATGCCTACTTTGAAGTGAAAATGGGCCCTAATGAGAGGAGAGGGAGAAGGGAAGAGGAGGGAGGGATGGAAGGAGAGAGGGGGGTATCAAGTATCATGAAGTGAAGGAGTGGAGGAGGGGGGAGGCAGGGGGCGTGGAGGGAGAGGGAACGGTATAGGGACACTGTCTTGCTTGCAGCCCCCTCTCTGTGCTCATGGGAGCGCGGAGGAGTCGAAGACGGGGCCCTGAGACGCACTCCCAGCGGGGGTCCCTCTCCATCCATCTTTCGGGCCCCTGTCAGCCCCTGTCTCCTGCCATGGCCCACAGGCGCCTGACCCCCCCCCCCCCTCCCTGCCATCGTTAGCAGCTCCTCTCTCTTTTCTCTCCCTCTCTCTCTCATTCGGTCCCACCCTCTTCCTCCCGCCCTCCCGCTCTCTGTGTGAAAGCCTCAGAGGAAAGGGTGACAATAGCACTGCCACTAGGTCTGGCGACTGGAGTTCCCATCAGAAATACATGCCTGGCATTCTCTTCACCGTCTTGCACGGTGTTCAGGAGCCTCGCAGTTGTGGACTGCTGAAGTTGCATATGTCGCATTTTTTCCCTCACACTTCGTTATCAAGCTCTTTGTCTGCTCTTCTTACCTTGTTGTTGTTCTCATTTAGCCCACCCTTTAATCTTCTAATTTCATCTGATTTGGTTTAACTCTCAATAAAAGACTATGTTTATCAACATAAATCTTCCTAATCTTCCCAAAGCATATCCTAACACACAACAGATACAATTTAGTGAGATGACAAATCCTACAGGTTTAACATCTACATTTTCCTAACGTTAGACCTACAAAAGGACAACAGAGTCAAAACATACAATACATGTACAACCGCGGCTTTCTAACTTGATACAACCCAACAATAGGGTTTCATGGACTGTGTGGCAAGATGCAAGTCATCCCCCTTTGAACAGGGAGTATTCGGCAGTTAAGAGTCTCTGTGTTGCGACCTGCCCTTGTTACGCCATAAAACAGAACTTGTTTGGACAATGAAAGACTCAGTTAACTGTAATCTCCCTTTATCAGGCAAAATCAGCCATTGTGATCCACCTCGGGTTGTGTTTTCCTATGGCCTGCCAATTCAAAGGAACTCTCTGCTCAGACAAAGACCAGAGCTACTGGGTTTTAAATGACAATGCTTTCAAGAATCAGTCAGTATTTACTACCAGAGCAGTACAGTGCATTAAGGCTCAGGCCTGATTGTCTGCTCTGTTTGCCTGTACTAATTGCCTGGAAAGCAGTAATCAGAAGGAAGGAGAGGAGAGGGAGGCTTACGGGGGAATGTATGCAGAAAACTTGCAACCGCATAAGGCGTGACCCATACAGAAGACAGAGCCAGAAACAGTTCTTATACAAAGGTAGATGCGTCAGGCTCCAAGGTGTGTAACCCCAGTTCATTGCATGCAGAGGTGAAGCGTGGAGGTGCAACATAATGCCTATGATGATCGTCAATGCATGCGATTATGAGACCCAGTGGCCATAACAGGGTCTGCGTTTTCGAACACTGGCCTGACAAAGCAGATGTATGCTGTAAGTAGGTCCTCAGAGGGAAGGTCAGAGGTGATATTATCCTTACGACTGTGCTTGGTTTCTGTAATGGGTAATTCAGTGAGAAAACCATAAGTTGCCTTCTGAATCATTATTCTTCATACTTCATAACATTAGGACTGAATGATAATATTTTCTTTCTCTGTGTGTTGCCTTTGCAACACTTTCAGGGGTCCCTTGTAGTCACATGCCCTGTCCTTCAGGAAACCCTTAGAGGTTGTCACGTCAAAACATGAAGGAAGGGAAACAAACGGCCAGAGGACCTGGTTCCATCTAACCACTAGGCTCTAGTCTAGTTGGTAATCAGGACAAGCTGTGCGAAGACTTGGCCAAGATCCATAAAAGCCCAACCACAATTTCTGGCTCCGGGTGGGAAGATGAGGAGAAATAGTAGAAAGAAAACAGTTGGAAAATAGTAAAGAATTATGCTGGAAGAGCAGAAAAGTAGCCATTCTTGTGATGTTTATGGAGAAGGCAAGCCACAGGTCTAGACTGGGGAGGTGGGGTGGTATGGAGGCGTGCATCAATTCATTTTTCTTGCTGACGCAAGCCCCTGGAAAACAGAGAAGCTACTCATCAGATTCTAGGTCAGAAAGAGCCCAAACTGACTGTGTGACATACAGTGAGGGGTAGAGATGGGGGGGTGGGGGGGGGTTAAAAGAAATCTATGCGAAAGCCAAAAAGGCGGGTTCCAAAATGGTCATGGTTGAAACCAGTATTCACAGCGAATTTCCGGCCACAGTGCCATGTCTAAGTCCCCTGATTATTTTCTGGTTCAGAGGTTGCTTCATTTCAAAGGCCCTCTCTACCCTCATCTACAATTTGGTATGTTTAAGGGGCCTATAATTCAATGGAGAAACACACAGAGAGACTAAATTAAATTAAAAGTGACTATCAATCACACAGGGTCCACTGTACTCAGTTGCGGTGCAGTGTATACCTCAGTCCACAGTCTGTCTAACATATACTAATACAGGTATTTGCTGAGTGCGTGTTTGCAAGAGAATTATATAATATATACATACAAAGGCTTAAATTCAACCATGTTACATTTACTAGTTCAAATATTCACTAGTGAGAGGGGTGATATATAAAGGGTGAAATAGAGCTTATTTCAGAGGATAAAATCAAAACAATATGCCCTATCAATTTTGTCTATTCAGACCTAGGGCCAGATCAGTGGCAGTCGGTACCGTTTAAGATCAGGTAGGACAATTCTTTTTTTTATGAGCATGGCCTTATTTTAGGGTTAGGGTTAGTATCACATTCAATACTGCCTTGCACACTCTTGCTTGCATCTAGATGATCTAGGGTGTAACCATTAGTCAAACAGTTGCAAACAAGAGTTTCTATTGGACAAATTCAAGTATGTTCATCCCCGTTTCGTTCCATTTGCCTCTGTTTAAGAAAAGCTTTTTCAACAGAATCGGCGGAATGAATACACGCAAACAGTTCACTTTCATAGCCACATACAAACAGCTTGTTGTCTTCCTTCTCGAATATACATGCTCTCTCTCCTCACCTTTCCCTTCGCTTGTGGACTTCAATGCACAACACATCAGCTGTCTATGACCAGGTGAAAAAACCTTTCCAAGCCAATCCTTCAAATCATAACCGCTACCGACAGCCTACATTGCTGTTCCCAGTCCACCTGGCCGTGCTGCTGCTCCAGTTTCAACTGCTCTGCCTGCGGCTATGGAACCCTGACCTGTTCACCGGACGTGCTACCTGTCCCAGACCTGCTGTTTTCAACTCTCTAGAGACTGCAGGAGCAGTAGAGATACTCTGAATGTGTTTGTGTGCGCCATGGTTGCGTCACGTTTGTTTATGTTTACCTGTTCTTTTTGTGTAGGTTTCACTATGATTAAAAGAAATGTGGAATTACATGCACGCTGTGCCTTGGCTCATCTATGACGGAGTTGGAAGACAGTGAACGTGACAGTTGTCACCATATTAACTAAAGTAACATCATAGTCAACATAACTAATTGAACTAATACGTTATTTAACCTGCTACAATCTTGCAGTACAGTGTACAGTCAGTAAGAAGTTCAGCAGTTACACCGACGGGTCCCGGTGGCAATACATTTGAAAAACCAAAAGCTTACCTTGACTTGGAAGAGTTCCAGTGTTGGATAGTCATAGCCAGCTAGCTAGCATAGCATCCCTCTATTTGAGCCGGGTGTTTGAGTAGGCTAAACTAGCTAGCTGCATTTGCTAGCTAAGTAAGTAATAGTGAAAGAAATATACAAAATATAGCTACATATCTCTCTTTCTCTCTCTTCACTCTTTTTATTATTTATTATTATTATTTATTATGAAATTCACCGAGGAGGATGGTCCTCCCCTTCCTCCTCTGAGGAGTCTCCACTGAGCCAGATTCAATCCGATTACATTTGGTCTGCTATGCATATTCATGGTAAACGGTAATTCATGTTTTCTGGCTCAATCGGGAAAATTACCTTGAAATGTCAATCGTGCTATAACGCGATCTTCCGTGGTCCGGATTGAATCTAGGCTCAATATTGCCACTGTAATATTTGTAGAAGTGAAAAAAGGGCAAAGGAGTGCTAATTTGTTATGGTTAGAGATTGAGTGTGCTAGGTCTTTTCACCAAAGGTCATCACCGGGTAAAGGAACGGCACAACAGTGAGTGTGGGAAGACATATCAAACTTTAAACGGCAAAACACAAGTCATCAAGAGATAAAATGACAGAAATGTGCCATTCAGATGAAGGTGGCAAAGTCATTTCCTCCTCAGATCCCACATGTACTTTTAAAATCATGATCACTATGTTCTTTGCCTAGCCACGGACTGACCTTCTCCGCTTGCAGTCTGTTCATGAATGAATCTGACATGACACAGAATGGAGATTGCTCAGCTCTGCGGGACGGCCACGCTATATTGTCACAAGATTAGTTACTTTCTTACCAATACCCATATGGTTCTAGTCACATATTCGGGTTCCTCTCCACTCTCTGCCTATTTATAAATACATTGAGTCTCTAGCAAATATTTAGCCTTGGCCAGAGGGGGCCTGAGGTTAAGAATGAGAGAAATCATGTAAACACAAATTAGTTCTAGTTTAGTTTCCCTGTGCTGCAGAGGGCTTTGGTTTTGCAGCAAGCAATTTAATCGAAAGTGTCCATGTAACTTTAATATCAGTCACTGTTTTCTTAATGTTACTTAGGTCATTTTTTCATTTTTCATTAAGTGAAGCCTACTGTGCATTCGCGGAAACAAAAGAGTCCTACTTTTACTGACCTCAAACTGGGCCAGTTGTGGTCGTGGTAGATTGAAGTGCTGAATTGACTGTGCTGTTCAGCGTCATGTCTTGACATGTCTTAACTTGACCCGTCTGCTCTAATGGATCAAAGAGTCAACATACAGTAGCTCATAAGAGGGGTGGCAGGTAGCTTAGTGGTTAGAGCGTTGGGTCAGTAACCAAAAGGTTGCTGGATTGAATCCCCGAGCTGACAAGTTAAAAATCCTTTGTTCTGCCCCTGAACAAAGCAGTTAATCCACTGTTCCCTGGGTAGGCTGTCATTGTAAATAAGAATTTGTTCTTAACTGACTTGCCTAGTTACATTTTTTTTTAAACATTTTTTGCAAGTCATCAATGCACACAGGTTTTGTTTAAGGTTTTATTTACATTCTAGTTGAATTCTGCAGAAAAAAAAACTTGCTGCAATACATGAAATGGCTGCATTTAAAATTGGTACATGAAGGAATGAAGGAAAGAATGAGACAAACATAAAACTCAATACATTTTGTGATTAACAACTATAATGTGTGAATTAGTACACCACATGTCGGTGAAATAAGTAAGTGTTGTTTGCATTGTGAATGAAGGTAGTGCTCTCATACAAAGGCTCATGTCAATGACATGAATTCAGGACCAAAAACATGTTGCTATCGAGGATGTCAGACCATTTTCTTATGATTGCTTGATGAAAGGTATAATTTAGAACTGCCACGGGAACTCAAATTCCCATAATGCCATACTACCTAGGAATGTGAAAAAGACCATGCAAAAATTATGCTTTTTATTTGTTATATAAATTTTATTTTTTAACATTATATAGGGGGCAATTATCTATTAGTTTAATTACAAAGAGGATCCCCTTTCATTGGTGGGCTAATTGCTGTTTTTAGGACTGGATATTCCTATGAATGATCAAGTAAGGCACAACTGATCTGCTCTGCCTTGATGTATTGCATTGAACACTAGCGGTCAAAAGTTTTAGAACACCTACTCATAAGTGAAAGTGAAGTGAAGAGAAATTACGAAATTCTCTCTCTCTCTCTCTCTCTCTCTCTCTCGCGCTCTTGCTCCCCCTTCATGTTTGAAGAAATTAATTTGTTCAAAACTGTTCAACTATTGTCTTTTTCTCTCTGAGTCAACTACTCACCACATTGTATGTACTACAGTGCTAGCTAGCTGTAGCTTATGCATTCAGTACTAGAATCTTTAATTGGGTGGACAGCATGTCAGTTCATGCTGCAAGAGCTATGATAGGTTGGAGGATGTCCTCCGCAAGTTGTCATAATTACTGTGTAAGTCTATGGAAGGCTGTGAGAACCATGAGCCTCTTAGGTTTTGAATTGAAGTCAATGTACCTAGAGGAGGATGGAAGCTACCTGTTCTCCGGCTACGCCATGGTGCTACGCTACAGAGTGCTGTTGAGGCTACTGTAGACCTTCATTGTAAAACAATGTTTTTTAATCAATTATTTGGAGACATGAATATATTATGTATAGTTGTACCATTTTTATTTTTATGAAATTCACTGAGGAGGATGTTTTTCCCCTTCCTTCTCTGAGGAGCCTCCGCTGATCTGATGGTATTATTTTTGAACATGTGTGATATATGACATAGGCAACATATTGCACATAGGACCTTTCGTAGATTTATTTATCGAAAGTTCCTAGAGTAAGATGTGTAGCAGAGGAGAAACTCATGGTATTGGAGACAATGAAGAAATGATCTTCAGGGTTCTTAATGAAACATGGGCCTTTGGAACCATTGGAAAGTTTGTATTCATATTAAGCATTTTGTTTGTGCGTGTGGTAAGGCATAAAGACACAACCAAGCAAGTATAGGCATACTTTGTTGTATAACCTCGTGAAGGTTTTCTTTCATGATTTTTTTTCTTCTTCCTATTCTTGGCTGTCACTGGGCCAACAAACAAAAAAACATATAAATTACAGTTAACCCAGAGAGTGACAGCAGTGCGCCTGCAGTCTATTGGTAATGTCTAGTGAAAGGCAATGCCCTTTTAATCAAAGTAAAGCTAAGCATTTGTAACAGCCACCCTTCAATGGAAAATCCTATTTGTGATTGCAACATCTGACCTTGCGCGCAGAGATTTGCCATGCTGTACATGCAAAACACGTCCCAGTTATTATGGCATTACGCATTATATTATTACATTATACAGTATTATACATTATTGCGTTGCATTATATTACATTGAAATACATGTAGACATGCAACCACAGACACAGACATGTATTCATACGCGTAGGAAAACAACTCGCAATTGGTCATACACTTTGTTTACTATTTTTAAAAACAATGTGTCAATATGAACAGTTTGGGAGTTTGCAGGGATTGGTGTCTGGGTACCTGACAGCTATGCTCGTGCCAACTCAGTTCATCTATGACCTAACTCTCTGAAATGACTTCCATGACTTCCTTTCCTCATATCCTTGCTGTCATGACAGTTGATCTGAGGGGACTATAGATGGGTTAAATCTCATGAAGGCAGGGCGGAGTCGCCACCCCCGCTCTCACCTGTCAAACATTGTCAGACCATGGGCCACGAAAGGAAGCAGACGGAGAAAGGAGGTCATTGTAAGACTATTGGGACTAAACCAAGAGTTGATTCGTCAGTCTCTGAGACTGGAGGGGTGTGGCGACTAAGCACCCACCTCATCGTCAGTTGCCCTACCAGGTAATTGGTTACCATCAGATCTAACCGCATGGAATTCTTCAGGAGCTTGCAGAAACTTAAGGAGGCCGTTAACTCAAACCAGGGAAGGTGTTGTTTATAGGGATCATTGTCTGCATTCCAGTAAAGGTCTTTGAACATCCATTTCAGTCTATGGACGAAGAAGAAACTTAACTTGACTTAATCTTGGGTTTAGATAGTTACGAGTGTTTTAGCTATTATCAGGGATTGAAAGGTGACAATAGTGTTTTGGTTGAATTCATACCTTATTCCCAACTCTACCTCTACCTGCTAACGTTCTGAAGTATTTCTTCACACAATTACATATGATGCATATCCAAAATATGAGATGAACCAGCAAACAATATCTGTCCCAAAACGTTGTGTTCAAATCCTAAAACCATTCCAACTGGTCAGAAACAGGAGAATATAGCCGCAGGGACCAAAGATAAGGGCCTTTGATATAATCTAGCCACGTTGAAACAGTCAATAGATGAGCCCTCTGAAGATAAAGTGGCCAGGACTGACAGGCCAGATAATAGTCCAGACAAAGAGAAAGTGAAGATTAAGGGTAGGAGTTAGGGCTCCTTTTCAGTGAGTTAAGTGGTCTGCCCAGAGGACACTCAACAACATGGCTCATCTGTCACAGAGAGAGTGACTGAATACTATGACCGAGCTACGCTTCTCCCGCTTGTCAAAATAAAGATATATATCAGGGTATTTCTCTATCAAGCATACCATCTACTTTTCATTTTGGCGGTTTGTGGATTTCATGTCACATGGTACTGTAAATCAATCCCCCTCAAACCTTGTAGAGGACCATTTTTGTTTGGGATTTATATGAAAATACTAGAAGGTGCAATTGATAGAATCACTTTCTCTATTCAGTGAATCTGCAGTTGATAGCCTGTATATTGAATGTAATAGCATATCTTGATATCCTGCTCTGCAATTCATCAACCTTCTTTACTTAGTCATAGACTTGACAAGGCGGAGGTTGTATGTTGTCATGAGAAATAATTTGTCTGCATTCAAGTCAGATAATTAACAATGGTCCAGTAGGTGAGGCTGCCAGTGCTAATTTGTTGCCAAGCTAACCACCCACCCTGACATATAGCCTCTCATGACAGAAAACATAACTGCCACATCTACTATGCTAATGTCAAGCAGCCTTGAAGTTAGAGTGATCATGTAAATTGTTTTCTTTTCATTTTTGTCTTTATATTCCAGGATGGTTATTTCTCCGCTGGCCATTCTTGACACCACTGAATGGTCAAGGTGGCTTAGCAAGAACTATCATGCCTCTTAAAGAATGCATGAGTTTCCTCTATTTAGAATACCATGTTTGGATACCCCTCCAATGAACATATTGGGGGTGAAACCACCAGTCTTGTCAGAGTCTTGTGTCCACATAGCCTCGGTTCATTAAAGGACTATCTCTTTTAACAGCTCTGGTATTATTTCAATATTTGAATACTTCCTTTTTTATGTGTTCAAAAGCATGACATTCAAAAATGTAAATTCAATCTAATATACTGGGTTTCATTTACTCCGTTTTCGTAATATTTACTCTCAACTTAAGAATTGTATGTTTTTGCAACAACTTTCCATGTGGCTCCGTTTTTAGAGGGTTGTGGGTAATTCAACACTTTTGGACTTTATTATACTTTTACACAACGTTATGTGCACGTTTGAAGAAACAAAAGCATACTTCTATATCAATATTAAGCAGAATGTTGTGCTATGAGGCAGTGTTGTATTACTTGAGTCCTAGACTAGGCCTCGAGTCCGTCTAAAGTCCCGATTTTCATGACTTTTGACTTTGGTGACTCGGACTCACTCGCCTTCCCGTGACTTGTATTTGTACTTGGACTGGATAGGCTACGATGATAAACAGAATATTAGCAGCAGAGGGGTGTGCAGCAGAGCAACAAGGGTTCTGTTCTCTTGCATTCATCCCTTCAAAACATCATTAGGCTACTGATTTGAAATACACTACCGTTCAAAAGTTTGGGGTCACTTAGAAATGTCCTTGTTTAAGAAAGAAAAACACATTTTTTGTCCATTAAAATAACATCAAATTGATCAGAAATAGACTGCAGACATTGTTAATGTTGGAAATGACTATTGTAGTTGGAAACTGAAGATTTTTTATGGAATATCTACGTAGGCGTACAGAAGCCCATTATCAGCAAACATCACCCCTGTATTCCAATGGCATGTTGAGTTAGCTAATCCAAGTTTATCAACAACAGTTTTCAGCTGTGCTAACATAATTACAAAAGGGTTTTCTATTGATCAATTAACCTTATAAAATGATAAACTTAGATTAGCTAACAAATTGGAACACAGGAGTGATGGTTGCTGATAATGGGCCTCTGTACGCCCATTTAGATATTCCATTAAAAATCTGCCGTTTCCAGCTACAATAGTCATTTACAACATTAACAATGTCTACAGTCTATTTTTGATCAATTTTATGTTATTTTAATGGACAGTGAGCCCAGTGACCCCAAACTTCTGAATGGTAGTGTAACTATATTAAAATAAAATGTGTGTGAGCCTGTGTATGAAGGACTTCTTTGTTTCATAGGCTATTGTTTGTTTGCAGGCAATTATGACCATTGGGCAACAGGAGGAAAATCTTTGCTTGACTTCAATGGTCATATAAAAATCTTCCCGCTAGCCCGCCACTAGTTGTTGCTAAGCAGATTTTCTCTACCAAATCCAGGCCAAATCAATGAAAGTGTGAATCTAGAAACAGACAAGCATCGAACCAGCAAGCCGGCAGTATAAGCAAACAAAAAAACAGCAGTAACCAAACTACCAAATATGTCTAAAGTACACAGAATCAGTTGTTTTGCTTCCAAAAGTAAAAAATAAATATATGTGCACATAAACCAATGCTAATGTGGTATTTTTTATTAAACAGACCCAGTGACTCAGACTTAAGCACTTGGACCACTGGGACTCGGACTTCAGCCATAGGGACTCATGACTCGACTCGTGACTCGATCATTGATGACTCGAAATTGGACTCAGACTTAACTCGGACTTAGCCATAGGGACTCTTGACCCGACTCGAGCACAGGAGACTTGGGACTCGACTTGGACTGGAGGTTTAACGACTCGACTACAACAATGCTATGAGGTGTACCGGGTCATGATGAACGGATATCAAACCCATCTGGCAAATTGACATTCAAAGATGAGACCACCCAATCCCACCATCAACAACAAGCTCATGTGCACAATCGCACGCGACATTTAATGCTAAAGGCACATGCTGCGTCTTAAAATGCTTTCAGTTCTACTTCCACTGACTGCTAGTGGAATGAGAGCTGTCTTCAGCATTGCCTGCTTAAGTGGGGGGAACAAAGGCAAATAATTGAAGACATACATTTTTTTTTTACAAACATTAAAACATGATCACTGAAAGTAACTGATCAAAAAGATGAAGAAGATGTTATGAATAATAACAATTTTGGAATTGATCAAATTAAGTTGGATCTCAGCAACAACAACAAATATGCTGGACTCAATATATTAGTGTTTGTGAAACACCAAAAGCTATGTGTATTATACATAAGAATACCTTATGTTGGAAATACTCAAAAAGCTGATACAAATCATTACCTAATAAAAAAAAAAAAAGTAAAACTAGCTAAATGTTTTTTACAGTGCAGACTCCTTTAGGGGGAAACACGTCTGAGATGTAAGCAGCTGAGTGCTGAAGCTGCAGAAGAGGAGACAGTCACACCACTCTACTGTAACAGAGTTTGGCACAACACTAACAAAGGAAATGAGCAAACCGCACAGCAAATAACAGTATTTTATTCAACACGTTGGGCCCCTACACTTACATCTAGGTGCCAACCCAAGTGAGAAATATTATATACAAATTACTACATTCGTCTAGACAGGACATTCTTTTAGTTTTACTTAACTTGGTAGCGTTGTAGTGTCATTTTTTATAAATATCTATATTGGTGTATGTCAAACATTTACAACGTCCAAAAATGCACTTAAGTATACATCACATACCTAAGCAATTAAATGACTTCAGCATTCAAAATTCTACAGTGCACTTAGGTAAGAATCCTATAGCAGCACTGAAACTCTTTGTCAATTCCCTGAATTCCTAGCCTGGTAGCCTGGTTGCCAAGCTAGCAACAAACTGGTTACCATGTTCTCAGAACTTAAGATATTAATGTTCTAGAAATGCTTCATGGGTCATTTTGCAAGAACATTTATTTGTCCAAAGAAAAGTTTATTACACATCAGGTCTTGTTACTGTTGCAAAGCAACACTGTGATTGGTAATCCACTGATCTATTCATAGCTCCTTGTCAATACTCAACCACAGTGCTTTTTACTTACATTGTGTATGTAATTATTTCTCAATGTGTCCTTTCCTGGGATTTGAACTCACAACCTCTTGATTCACAGTATTTCAAGCTTCCTGTTTTTCCACCATGTCCATGTCAGGTATCAGTTAATCTGACTATTCTCATCATTGATTTGATTTACTTATTTCAGCAAATTAAGTGCTTTCTGTATAGTTGTCTAATGTTGGTGGGGGATATGAACCTGTTTTAATGATACTCCTGAATCCGTATGATCAATAAAATGTTTTTCTGGAGTGTACTTTTAACACAGCTACGATTTACAGTACTTCAAAGTACATTCTCCCTATTGCTTGCACCTATCACGTTGTTTCAGATCTACACAAGTGCCTAAGGAGGATGGTTTATGGTTTCTTCTGGTTAAATATAGTTAAATAAAGGTTACATTAAAAAAGAAAATACTGGCCCAATAAGCACAGGGTTTAGATATACTGTATCCCTTATTGGGACAGTGGTTAGGGTGTTTGTCGTTGGTTCTGGTGGCCTTGGTTCGAGAGCTGCTAGGGGAGTCTCACATTTTGATTGTTTATTTGGAAATATTATTTATGCATCTTTGTTTATTAGCACAATGTGTATAGATTTCTCTTTTTTTATGTATATAACACGCCGGTAGAGATATGCTTCTGAAAGTAATATACAGGTTACTTGAAAAAGTAACTGTAATAGTATTACAATATTTGAAGACAGTAACTCGTTATATTGCTCTGTTACTCATAAAAGTAATATATTGCAGTAATATATTCTGTTGCAATTTTGTGAAACTCTGTGTTGTGTATTGTTTTGGTATAACTGGTATCATCATTGTTTAAATGGCAAATGTGAGAAAGTACAAATATGCTACTGTAAATGTACACATTTCTGGTATTCTGAGAATATGGCAAACATGTTCTGGGTATGTTTCTATCAGAAGCAACACTACCACTTGGGCCATGTTTCGGCAACAAATTAGGAATGTTACAGATACAAATGCAATGACGAGAGCTGATGATTCCTTGAGACACATGTTTGTTCTACGTGGTATTTTGGTGTGGATTTGAAAAAGACGATAGAGAGTTCTCTGAGATGCTCAGCTATCTAGAATTCTACCAATTCCCATTTTTTCAATGAGATACAATTTGAATTATATCAGATAGGTGTGTTGTAACTGTTGTGAAATAATGACATGAACATACTAAGAATGCTAAGAACGTGAGAGTAGGGTGATTCAAACCCAGGCCAACAGCACCCATGACAAACACCCTAACCACTGTGCCAATAAGGGATATCATCAGGGCATGTGTTTATTGGGCCAGTATAGTGAGGCCCTGTCCAGTATAAACCCTAACCTCTACTCCTTGGGCACTTGTGTAGATATGAAACAACTTGATAGGTGTAAGCAACAAGATGAATGCACTTTTAATTCAATCTCAGCTCTGTTAAAAGTACATTCAATATTTTTTTCTTCTGTATTTTATTGATGTTGAATAATAATTACTGTATAAATGAACATGCACAATGTAATCACGTGTGTCAAATATGTGTGTGTGTGTGTGTGTGTGTGAGTATCCCTTGCCAACAGACAAAAAGAGCTGTGAATAGATCAGTGGTTCACAAATCAGGGCTTGGCAACAGTAACAATACGTGATGTGTAGTAAGTTTTTTTGGGGGGAGAACGTTTCTTTGGGACCATCAGGCGACGTCCTGACAACTGATACACAGAAATGTTCTTGCAACATTCCCACGAAACGTGTCTATTCTCAGAACATTGTAACCACGTTGTAGATAAGTTCGGCTTGACATTAAGGCAATGTTCTCCTAACTTTAACACCAAAACCTGCTAAAAAGGTTCTCAGAAGGTTTTTGCTATCATAAGTAGAATGTTCCCCTAACTAACAGAAAACTGGAGACTCAAACATTAGGGGAACATTACGGATAACATTACAAAAACATTATCTCCCTAGAATTGTTAGCTTGGTCTATGCTTTAGCAAAATGTATTCATACGTTTTAAAATGTGGTTAATGTACATTCTAAACATTAAGACCACCCTTGCATAATAATCAGCAACTCTTCCACAGAATATTGGGGTGAAATACATGCTATTCATTTTATTATTTTTCTTTTGCACTTTTGATCCCTAGATAGTATTTTACTGGAATGCTGCACACTTGTCAAAGATTTTTTATAACTCATTGTTCTACAGTATCTGTGCTTAATTATACATCGGGTGGTTCTAATCCTGAATATTGGTTGGTTAAAACCACATTCCAGCATATTTACTCTGTTCCATCTGACTGCGCAATCCACTGTCTCATCAGCCCAGCCAGGCAATTTATAAACTTGATCTCCACTATAAAAAGCATCTAGACATTATCTCACATTGCACACTAACATTTAGTTTTCAACAGTGGACATTAGTGTATAAACCTTGCTATCTGTCTCTCCGACATTTGCAACATTGTTTCAATATTCAAATTCGATCTCCAACTGTCCCATAGTAATGAACGTGTCGGCAGTCTGGATGAGACAGACAGGCATTTTTATGGATATATACAAAGAAATGTAAATTTAAAAAAGGTAAAACAAAATGAAGTGCAGCTAGTTTGCATTCTTTCCAGCTTCAGTTTGAAGTGATTGTGTTAGCTGTGTTGTTGGCTAGCTCCTCTGAAAAACAGTGTCCTGATGAAAGATCACATTTTCTATACCAGGCGAAATCGCGCCTCATTAGCTCATTGTAATGGATGCGTTGAAATACATCTCACTAGAAAACAGGTTAAACAAATGCAAATGCAGCTACTGGTGTTATTCTGACAGTACTGTTTGACATGACTGTAAATGAACTGTAGTTGGCTAGCTAGCAAGCAATGGATAAGAACGTTGGCAGCCAGTATGGCAATGGAACATTTAGAACGAATGTCTGGGTCGCGTCCATAGACACAGAACAAAAAGACTGAACAACTGGGTCGCAGCTCTGGCAACTGAATCGATAGAACAAATGGCTTGGGTAGCAACCCTAAATTTGTGTCAGGACTGTATCTTGTGGAAGGATAAAATACTATGAATAAATTCAACAAAATAACCTTTTTTATGAAAATATGTCAATCATTATTTGAATAGGTTGGTAACCTTTTGTATAAAAGTGATAATGCCCTCGAACCCGGTGTTTGGAGGATATATTTGCACGGTTTGCCGACCATCGACTTAGTCTCGGGCCTAACAACATCCTGCCAATATATCCTCCAAACACCGGCATTGTCACTAAAGTGGCCAACCATGCATGTTTGGAACGCACCCATGCGTCGCAAAAATATGACGTTGAATGTGGTGACGTGTCGCTGTTGACAGTGGCGTGTACTGCCGTGCTACTGACAGAAATGGCTGTTGATATAACTTTACTGTTCAAAGCCAGTGTCAAAACGGTAAAAACCCGAAATAAAGCTATCGGAGTAGGGTTTGATTTGCCGAAAGATGAAATCTTCAAGAAGAGCAGACCCAAACATGGATTTTCTCTCAAGGCGAAGGAAGTGGTGAGTGACATTCACTGCACAGGCTAACGTTTGCCTTGCTAGCTAACGTTAGCTAACGTTAATGTAGCTAATTTATTTTAATAACAGTTGTGTAGAGATGGAAATTAATAGAGTTCGGTGCCGTTATAGCTAATGGTAGCTAGCTAGCTCGTCAGTTAGCTAACGTTAGCCGAGTCAGAGGCTAGCGTGCTAACGACATTAGTCAAACGTATCTGGAAGTCATGAAAGTTAACACTTACATGCTAAGTTAGCATGTAACTTAGCTAGTCACCTACTACTTTTTGCATTTGACAGGTTAGTGGTGCGTTCCGGAACGCCTACATACAGTCAGTGTATTCTACTAGCTAGATAGCTACACATTTTCTCGGTGTAGCCAGCTACATTTCCTAATGTTTTTCTTAAAGTTTATTGTATTTCCCGGAGATAAGTAGGCTGGCTACACCGAGAAAAGTAGCTACAGTCAGAGCGCTGTCTGCTGATAGAATGCCTATTTGTGAATTCTCATCCAAGTGGAAGAAGTGCAACTGAAGCACACAATTAGTCTGATGCCGAGCAGAAATTACAATAACAACCATTTTAGATATGCGTTTACAAAACGCAGCAAGATATTTATTATGCGTTATAATTTTTTCCTGCATGAAAAATGAAGAATTCTGCGTTAACATGACCCCTAAATGTTTTACTTACTACTTAGCTAAGTAAGTGGCTGAATTAATAAGGTGATATTGTCGTCTTTTTGCCGTGTTTGAGAAGTCAAATCCCTTTAGATAAGTTATCTTTTGATTTCCTTGCGTTTTTTTCTCCTCTCTGTTCTCAGCCCATCTGCTCGGCTGTAACACAACAAAATGTGGAATAAGTGGAGGGTATATGAGTACTTTTTGAATGCACTGTAGGTAGGGGTAAAGTGACTGGGCAACAGGATAGACAATACCAGTGTATGTGCTGAGTGGGAAAGTGTGTGGGCATACAGTGCATTCGGAAAGTATTCAGACCCCTTTATTTTTTCCCACATTTTGTTACGTTACAGCCTTGTTCAAAAATGGATTAAGTTGTATTTTTCCTCATCAATCTACACAAAATATCCCATAATGACAAAGCAAAAACAGGTTTTTAGAAATTTTGGCAAATGTATTAAAAATGGAAATATCACATTTACACAAGTATTCAGACCCTTTACCCAATACTTTTTTGAAGCACATTTTGCAGTGATTACAGCCTCTAGTCTTCTTGGGTATGACGCTACAAGCTTGGCACACCTGTATTTGGGGAGTTTTTCGCATTCTTCTCTGCAGATCCTCTCAAGCTCTGTCAAGTTGGATGAGGAGCGTTGCTGCACAGCTATTTTCAGGTCTCTCCGGAGATGTGCAATCGGGTTCAAGTCCGGGCTCTGGCTGGGTCACTCAAGGACATTCAGAGACTTGTCCCGATGCCACTCCTGCATTGTCTTGGCAGTGTGCTTGGGTCTTTGTCCTGTTGGAAGGTGAACGTTCGCCCCAGTCTGAGGTCCTAAGCGCTCTGGAGCGGGTTTTCATCAAGAATCTCTCTATGCTTTGCGCTGTTCCTTTTCCTCGATCCTGCCTAGTCTCCCAGTCCCTGCTGCTGATCCTGCCACCACCATGCTTCACCGTAGGGATGGTATTGGGCAAATGATGAGCGGTGCCTGGTTTCCTCCAGATGTGACGCTTGGCATTCAGGCCAGAGTTCAATCTTGGTTTCATCAGTCCAGAGAATCTTGTTTCTCATGGTCTGAGAGTCTTTAGGTGCCTTTTGGCAAACTCCAAGCAGGCTGTCATGTGCCTTTTTACTGAGGAGTGGCTTCCGTCTGGCCACTCTACCATAAAGACCTGATATGTGGGGTGTTACAGAGATTGTTGTCCTTCTGGAAGGTTCTCACATCTCCACAGAGGAACTCTGGCGCTCTGTCAGGGTGACCATCGGGTTCTTGGTCACCGTCCATGACCAAGGCCCTTCTCCCGATTGCTCAGTTTGGCCGGGCGGCCAGCTCTCGGAAGAGTCTTGGTGGTTCTAAACTTCTTCCATTTAAGAATGATGGGGATCTTCAATGCTAAAGAAATGTTTTGGTACCCTTCCCCAGATATGTGCCTCAACACAATCCTGTCTCAGAGCTCTACAGACAATTCCTTCGACCTCATAGCTTAGTTTTTTCTCTGACATGCACTGTCAACTGTGGGACCTTTATATAGACAGGTGTGTGCCTTTCCAAATCATGTCCAATCAATTGAATTTACTGCAGGTGAACTCCAAGTTGTAGAAACATCTCAAGGATGTTCAATGATAACAGGATGCATCTGAGCTCAATTTCGAGTCTCATAGCAAAGGGTCTGAATACTTATGTAAATAAGGTATTTGTTTTTTATATTTAATAGATTTGCAAAAAATTCTTAACCTGGTTTCACTTTGTCATTATGGGGTATTGTGTATAAATTGCTGAGGATTCTTTTTTAAAATAAATTTTAGAATAAGGCTGTAACGTAACAAAATGTGAAGAGGTCTGAATACTTTGCCGAATGCACAGTATGTAGTGTGTGTTGGGTTGTCAGCGTAAGTATGTGTGGGTAGAGTCCAGTGTGTGTGCATAGAGTTAGTGTAAAAATCGGGTCAATGCAGATTAGAGGTCGACCGATTAATCGGAATGGCCGATTAATTAGGGCCGATTTCAAGTTTTCATAACAATCGGAAATCTGTGTTTTTGGACACCGATTTGGACGAATTTTTTTTTAATTATTATTTTTTTACACCTTTTATTTAATCTTTATTTAACTAGGCAAGTCAGTTAAGAACACATTCTTATTTTCAATGACGGCCTAGGAACGGTGGGTTAACTGCCTCGTTCAGGGGCAGAACTACGGATTTTTACCTTGTCAGCTCGGGGGATTCAATCTTGCAACCTTACAGTTAACTAGTCCAACGTTCTAACCACCTGATTACATTGCACTCCACGAGGAGCCTGCCTGTTACGCGAATGCAGTAGAAGCCAAGGTAAGTTGCTAGCTAGCATTAAAGTTATCTTATAAAAAACAATCAATCATAATCACTAGTTATAACTACACATGGTTGATGATATTACTAGTTTTTCTAGGTTGTCCTGCGTTGTATATAATCGATGCGGTGCGTATCGTTGCTCCAATGTGTACCTAACCATAAACATCAATGCCTTTCTTAAAATCAATACACAGAAGTATACATTTTTAAACCTGCATATTTAGCTAAAAGAAATCCAGGTTAGCAGGCAATATTAACCAGGTGAAATTGTGTCACTTCTCTTGCGTTCATTGCACGCAGAGTCAGTGTATTAGCAACAGTTTTGGCTGCCTAATTTGCCAGAATTTTACGTAATTATGACATAACATTGAAGGTTGTGCAATGTAACAGGAATATTTAGACTTATGGATGCCACCCGTTAGATAAAATACGGAACGGTTCTGTATTTCACTGAAAGAATAAACGTCTTGTTTTCGAGATGATAGTTTCCGGATTCGACCATATTAATGACCTAAGGCTCGTATTTCTGTGTGTTATTATGTTATAACTAAGTCTATGATTTGATAGAGCAGTCTGACTGAGCGGTGGTAGGCAGCAGCAGGCTCGTAAGCATTCATTCAAACAGCGCTTTCCTGCGTTTTGCCAGAAGCTCTTCGCTGTGCTTCAAGCCTATCAACTCCCGAGATTAGGCTGGTGTAACCGATGTGAAATGGTTAGCGGGGTGCGCGCTAATAGCATTTCAAACGTCACTCGCTCTGAGACTTGGAGTAGTTATTCCCCTTGCTCTGCATGGGTAATGCTGCTTCGAGGGTGGCTGTAGTCGTTGTGTTCCTGGTTCGAGCCCAGGTAGGAGCGAGGAGAAGTATGGAAGCTATACTGTTACACTGGCAATACTAAAGTGCCTATAAGAACATCCAATAGTCAAAGGTTAATGAAATACAAATGGTATAGAGAGCAATAGTCCTATAATTCCTATAATAACTACAACCTAAAACTTCTTACCTGGGAATATTGAAGACTCATGTTAAAAGGAACCACCAGCTTTCATATGTTCTCATGTTCTGAGCAAGGAACTTAAACGTTAGCTTTCTTACATGGCACATGTTGCACTTTTACTTCTCCAACACTTTGTTTTTGCATTATTTAAACCAAATTAAACATGTTTCATTATTTATTTGAGGCTAAATTGATTTTATTGATGTATTATATTAAGTTAAAATAAGTGTTCATTCAGTATTGTTGTAATTGTCATTATTACAAATAAACAAAAAATATCGGCCGATTAATCGGTATCGGCTTTTTTTTAGTCCTCCAATAATCGGCATCGGCGTTGAAAAATCATAATCGGTTCGACCTCTAATGCAGATACTCCGGGTAGCCATTGAATTAGCTATTACCTGTCTCGTTTGGTAGTCTTATGGCTTGGGGTAGAAGCTGTTCAGGGTCCTGTTGATTCCAGACTTAGTACTTAGTGCATTAGTACCGCTTGCTGTGCGGTAGCAGAGAGAACAGTCTGGCTTGGGCGGCTGGAGTCTGAAAATGTTTTGGGCCTTCCTTGATTAAAGCCTGTTCCAATGTTAGGGGATAGCCTAATATGAAACACCCAGTGATGGACAGTCCTGATGAGAGGCTGTGTTCTTTACCCCCACATCTTCCTCTTTTTTAAAACTTTTTTTTTTTTTTTTTTAACATGTCATTCAAATGCAGTAGGTTGTGGATAGATCCGTGGATCCTAGATCTGTGGTCTTCCTGGACTTTCAGACTCTCACCCACCACATAGTCGCGACCCATCATTGGTGTAGAAATAAAGAGGGCTCATTGAAAGCGACTGGCAAATAGAATAAGTGCGCCACATGCAGCGTGACCACTATGCAGAAGTGAGTATCATGGATACAAGCCCTATCAAAGGCACCTTGAAGAACTCCTCTGGATTTCCCCAGGGACATCAGCTCTTGATCCATACCTGATGTCCCCACCAACCATAGCCAGGAGAAACAAGCCCAGTCACTCAGCTCCACACAACTATGCTTTGTTATGCCTCTCGCACCCCTGTTGCAATGATATTGGAAATGATGGTTTAATGAAAGCAGGGATGCTGATTTGAGGAAACTCAAACCTAGCCTGTGGTGCACCCCCCGACCCTGGGCCCCCACCCTCCCGCTGTCTCCCCTGTGCTACCGATATCATCTGAAACGATCTTGGTGAACCAATGTTTGGAGAAATTGAAATTTTGGAATGTCCTCACTGCATACAGTTATGTGGTGGTTTTCATCTGCCCCCACCCCCTCATCCTTTTCTCTGTAAGACTTCAGATACAGGATCCATTTTTTTTCTGTGTGCGAGCCCTCTCTTTACATGTTTGATTCCATAAACATGCTGCAATAACATTTTCTTTCAGCTTTCTAACAATTTCTTGAGGAAAGCCGATCCTCCCAAGAGCCAGTGATTAAAGGTGGAAGATCAAAGCAGAGAAAACATTAAATTAGGTCCCAAGTAACAATGTTGACGGCCGGCCCCTAATGCTGAACAGATGTGGGCGCCCTCCAAGACATGCACTGCCTTCTCAGTTCCCAGTGACACTTCACAAAACAGATAGGGAGGAAAACTTCAAAGTAAACAAATATAAAGTAGCATGTATGGGTTGTTTTTTTACCCTCAAAACTTTACCCGTTGCAGAGGGTGAACATATATTTTTTATGGCGAAGCAAAATGCTTGATGGACTAGTAAGAGCGGCTAGTAAGTGTCTGAGGTGCGGTGATCGGGAGGGAATCTTTTACCTCAGGGGTCGGTTTGAGGTACTGTGATCTCAGTTTCACCGCTCCCCTCATCTCCACAGCAGGCTGCTCTTCTCGTGTTTAAATGCAGGAGGTCACCCCGAAATTGTTCAAATCAACAGCGCCGTTCCACAATGGACCGCTTTTTACTGTGTTTTCTTTGAATGTCCGAAAAGTGAGGTGATCAGCCAGCACTTAGAAATATGCGTTTATTACCTAACTCGAGCGAGGTAGCGGTTGCCCTCTCATGGCGTATTTTGAAATGGAAATGATAATCTGGTATATTCTCAAAACATTGAGTTACATTTTGATAACCTGGGTCCATTTCAGACATAATTGTTCTGTTCGCAAGTGAACTGTGAATGTCTGAGAAATTCCCTAAAACAGTCTCTCCTATTGGGGGAAAAACACTTTCTGGCAAAATATAAAGTTTTGAAGTGCTTACACAGGGCAGTAAATGTGATGCTTTGATGGAATGTAGCTGCTCTAAAATTAGAAAGCCATAGTCTAACTGTTAGGCTAAGAGATAAGGTACAAGCCTAGGTTATATTTGTTGGCCCCATTACCTGAGAATCACACGCCTAATTTGAACAAATCTCTTCACCACATTTTCTTACTCTTCTCCCTGTTGACACAGAGCAAGTTTTTGCATGTCACCCCACAATAATTGCCATGAACCTGCATCCGCTGTCATGATCAGTGGTTTATGTTTTGTAGTCTCACTAGTCTTCATTATCTTCCACAAAGTATTTTTTTTAAATATCTATATTTCCCTCACTCAACTGCAAATGTATTCTCTCACCACCAGGTTGGGATTTGAGGGGATTTACCTGATCTGAATGTCCTGCTAAACACTGTCTTTACCAGATGGTTTAATCTCTGCTCTGTTTTCGCACGGAGGCCAGGAAAATAGAATTTTGAGGCATCAAATGCAAGTGCGGAATATAATCTTATCTAGCATTTGCCCACAGACATTTCAAGAAAGGGGATTTTGCCAGTTTAGCAAAAAAATAAATAAAATAAAGTGTCATATGGAGACGTAAATGCACAAACACAGGTCTGTGGACGAGTGTCAAACTTAGGGGGCAGCGAGATGAAATCCAGATACTTGGCAGACTAAACAGTGTAATTGTAACAAAAATACTGTACTGCTTCAGAGACACAGGCTTTATAGGCAAAATTCAGATTGATATGAGCCATAACGGCATTATTTAATTAAGCAATGAGACTCATTCCTTGACAAATAGGCCTAGGCCACATAAGACAATAAGTAATCTATAGGATAATAGATTACTCAAACATTCTCAATTAGGATATTATTTAATGTATCTGTATTAAAATACACAGAAAAATGTCCTCAATCACAAACTAGGGAACATCCACTCTCAGGCTCAGGGACCACCAGAACAAACCTTAGAGGGAAAGTGACTTTTCTCAAAACAACTGTAAAAGGTTTCGGGGCTTTTGTAATAGGCCAAACAAAAAGTTGTTGCATGAAAGCTTACTTCATTTTTTAAATGATTTTCACTGCATCATTTGTTCCGTACAAATGCTGTCTTGAATTAAAAGAAAATTGTACCTACTCACAGAAGGCTGCGAAGCCAAAACATTTGCGTACGCTATCCCTGATGCAATGAAAATACTAATTTTAAAAAATGAAGTAAGCTTTATGCGACATCTTTTTAAGTGCGGACCCATTAGACCTTTTTGTTTGAATGAATTCGCAGGTTTTACGCACCAGCCAAGCTTCTGGGAAAGCGCGATGGTCCCCTTTAAAAAAAAATTGTGATAGGCCTACCTGCCTTTTTCACAAAGACACAATAAACATTGAACGTGTCAAAGAATTAGGCAAACCTAATTACCAGTTAACATTTACATTTGGGTAGCCTACATTTAGTTTAATCTAGTCTGTTCTACTGTGGGCACCATATACACAGGCCTTGAGGAGAATGTGTCCATCTGTGTGTTTCATTAATGAATCCCTGAAGTGCAACAAAACCAAACATTAGTGTTGCTCAACTACCCAACAAACAACACAACATTCAGGTTTGTTAGTCATGTTTTCCATTAAAGTTAAAATGAAAGACTGGGCTAAAATAAGTGAAGGCGGTAGAGGTTCCGAGGGGCTGAGGGGAAGTCTGATGTGTTCCCAATTTCTTCCTTTCTCAATGAAGCTAGAATATGACATTGTTCACGTCCATTGTAGTCAGGAGAGAGCGCTGCTTTGAACAGGATAAACCTCAGAGCCTTTGTTCATCAATTGGACACGTTGCTTGTTTTTGCCCCCCCCCCCCCCCTCGTGGACTACCGTACGTTGCTTGGCAGTTGGCCTGGCTAGCTGGTTAGAAGAACACGCTAACTTACGGCCAAGATTTTTAACTGAATAAATAAAGCACTTTGAACCACAAAGTGGACCCAGTGGATGGTATTTTGTGGCAGAATTTGCTGTCGTCATCTCATTGAAAACAGTGACATCCGGTATCATCCTGCCGCCATGAGTCTGCTATGTGAACACCGCAGTATTTCATAGGCCTAGTTTTAACTAAAACCAGAAAAATTATTTTGCTTTTAATAAATGTTTCTCTATTTCTTTTGAAATCTGAGATGTTTAGATATGTTTGTTGTAGTCCAGATTATAACCCTGCAAAATGCACATTCTTTGACAATTTTTTTTTTTTAAAGCTCCTAGATTGCCTTTGAATGCGAGTGTAGATTATTGACTGTGTTGCTGTGACTGACCAGAAATCTCAATTTCTAATACACAAGAGTAAGACGTAAATGCAGTGAAAAGATCTATGTGGCGACGTCCCCTCCACTGCAAAGAGCTTTAAGTGTTTCTCATAGTGTCTTCTTTGAACAATTAGGCTAGTTATAGTCTATAGATCTCAAATCATATTTGGACAGGCTTCAAAATGGGCATCTAGGGGTCAAGCAATGGAGTCTGGGTGATCATTATCAAATTATCTCAGTTACCTGGTTTTAGTCAAATAAAGAGCCTGCCCCGACTGACTTAAGAAACAAATCAGCTGACTAAGCCTTTAAAAATGTGTTTTAATAATAATGCACTGTGATGGTTTGTTTGCGCTTCGTACAGGCTGAGGGGCAGGAGAGAGTGAGAAGATAGAGTGGGGGTCCTTGATGATGATGAGATTAGATGTAGCCCGGCAGACTGTCTCCTCCTGCTGCCTCGCTCCAAACACAACATACGCGCACAAGCACATTCATATACATTCGCATACTTTGGCAAGGACACACACGCACTCTCCTCCAGCCGCAAGCACAAGGCTACCCCCTTCCTCATTGTTTAGGTATTACTAGCTCTTTAGAGTCTTAAGTTACAAGAGCAATTGATCCCGGTGACCCCCTGCAAACCCTGGAGGTTGCAGTGGGAATCTGAGCCCAAATGTATACACACAGGAGACAGATCAAACCCCCCCCCCCCCCCCCAAACCAGCACTCTTGACATCTTCTCTCTTCTCCTCTGTTCTCTCCTGAAAGCCAGTAGGGCTCCAAACTGGCAGCCTATTGCTACCTGCTGGTGAGAAGGTGTGTTACAAAAGCAGAAGAATGTAGTGACTCTGAGTTGTAGGCCAAATTAGCATGATATGGGTTTATAGCTGCGATTATATAGTGAGTGTCTGGGAGAAGAGGAAAATAAAGACACTCAGGCCCCCGAGGATTGGAGTTGCCCATCCCAGACAGGGCATTCGTCTTGAATCTAGCAAGACAGCAGACAACAACACAGACAGCAGACAACAACATACTCCTGCCTTTCAACCATGGGAACGTTGTGCTTCACTCAACCCCTTCCCAAGTGCTCTGAACACCGATTAACTTTTGACCCCTGATAATTGTATTATTACAAGGGTCGACTCACCGCCACAGCCCTTTACTCGGTTATCTTAAACCTGCTCTGTTCTAATTGCTCTGAAGCAATGTCACACCTCGAGTCATCTATGCTTATTTGCTTTCTAGGAGAGGTGATGGGTTTCAAGCAAATTGTAGCTCTGTATTTATTTATTTTTATTTATTTTTAACCTTTTCTTTTCAAAGTCCTGTTGTTTTTCTTCTCGTTGATATTTTTTAGGGTCGCCATTAGAGACCAGGACCCAGGTCGTGCTTTACCACTGCAGCAATTTGGTAATTACGGTCATTAGAAGGGAAAAAACTGGACCGAAGACGGCGTAGTTTGGCTTTAGAAAAATAATCCCGCTCGCCCTGGGTCTCTGTCACAGTCGAACTCATTGTGTCATTTTCAACATGGCGCTTGTCTGGATTCTCTCATAGGTTTTTTTTTTCTCTTATATTTTCCCCAAACAGAGCCTGCTGTGTGTGTAGTCTGTCCTTCTTGCGCTCCGCTCTGTGGATGGGGAAGCAATTAGGGGTTTTTCGATGTTAACCGAATTATAGGAGCAAATATTGGATTCCACCGAGTTTCCTCTGGTTTTCCTGTGCACACATCTTCCCGGACATTTTATCTATGATACATAGTCGACAGATTATACATTTCAGGCGTATTTAAATGTTTTCTGTCAGGGAGCTACAGTGTATAGAAGAGAATGATTTTATTTACAAGAGCTAGGCTATTTTAACGAGGAAATTGCCAGTTTGAATTTGGTATGTCTTGCCATAAACCAATATTAATTCGTAAAATTCAGAATGGATAGAGCGAGACAGATGGACAAGGTGGCCTGTCACAGTCAATGAATGCTAGGTTTGGTCATTTTAAAGGAAGGCCTAACTTGAGACATGCAAGCAGGGCCTGAAACTAACTCTTTGGTCTACCAGTGAATGAATGAAATCCACCAACCTCTCAGACGTCTTTGCAGCATTCGGCTGTGCGAGACATCTAATATTGTCATCTTCAACCTAACGTTGTTCCTATGGATACACTCATAATGGCTTCCAGTCCACCCATTATGCCATTATTGACTTGTTGGACAACCATTCTATTCATTCTATTTCTATGGCAGCACATGCAGTCAGGAGCGGAGAAAATGTGTCAAAAAAAATTATGATATACATACATGCATACATACATACATACATGCATACATACATACATACATACATACATACATACATACATACATACATACATACATACATACATACATACATACAGTACCAGTCAAAAGTTTGGACACCTACTGAGTCAAGGGTTTCTCTTTATTTTTTAAAACTATTTTCTACATTGTAAAATAAAAGTGAAGATATCAAAACTATGAAATAAGACATATGGAATCATTTAGTAACCAAAAAAAGTATTAAACAAATCAAAATAATATATTTTATATTTGAGATTCTTCAAAGTAGCCACCCTTTGCCTTGACAGCTTTGCACACTCTTGGCATTCTCTCAACCAACTTTATGAGTTCGTCACCTGGAATGCATTTCAATTAACAGGTGTGCCTTGTTAAAAGTTAATTTGGGGAATTTCTTTCTTTCTTAATGCGTTTAAGTCAATCAGTTGTGTTGTGGTATACAGAAGATAGCCCTATTTAGTAAAATACCAAGTCCATATTATGGCAAGAACAGCTCAAATAAGCAAAGAGAAATGACAGTCCATCATTACTTTAAGACATGACAGGGACAAAATCATGAAAGAAGATGTGGCCAACAAATAGAGAGCGAAACATGAAGACATTGATAGACTTCTCTAATGTGTTTTCTCTTCATTTTGACAGATCTCCAACATCACCAAGCTGAAAGACTTCCTGCTGCAGCACAGGAAGGACTATGTGAATGCTGGAAGGTAATCCTCGTCTCAGGTCACCAAACCCTGTCCTTTTTACTGTCTGTTTTCAACAGTGACTTTCATGTGGCTATAAGATGTAGGGCTAATCCCTTTTCACATGTTTGGCCTAAAGAAAATCCTCCAGGAAGGGTTCAGCTCGGCCTCCATGTGGATTGGGATGTATCTAACCTTTTGCCAACTTGATTGAGCCTTTTCCTCTTTGAAACATCAGTCTCATAAAGGATCCAAAAAAGGTTTTAACCTTCTCAACCCGAGAGCCTTCATTGTCAAAGAAGTAGATGGCATTAACTAATCACCATAAGCCTAAGCAGTAGTTATATAGGCTTAGGGGCTAAAGTGGCCGGAGCTACTCTCTGTCTGTGTCTGTCTGTCTGTCTCTGTCTGTCTCTGTCTGTCTGTCTGTCTACAGAGTTGACTGCAGGCTGTGTTGCAGGCTCTAAGGTCTGACTGGTCTAATTGAGGTGGGTGGTTGGGAAAGGCAGGCGCTGGCACAGGGTCAGTAGCGAGTGGGGTGGTCTTTTGGAGACTCAGTCTAATTGGGTGGAATAATTGAGCTGCAACCAAGTGAAGAGCAAATCACGCCCTGGGACTAATCATAGGCTTCATCTGGTCAAGGCCCCGAGGGCAGTGTGTGCGCGCTCGCAGGGCTGGCCTTGAAAAACGTTATCACATTTTCTTACCTTAGTTTAGAGGCAGCAATTTGGATCTATTAGCCCCCCCCCCCCCAAAAAGAATGTGATTAAAAACCTGTCACATGCATTAAAAATGTGATAATAAAAACATATTATTAGTTTACATGGGAAGAAGTACATTGTGATCTTCCCATAGAATTGACTTAAGTATTTATTTGTATTATTTTTTATTAAACACTGCAAACACAGGAAAGGTCTGGGTGCCTTTTTCATGTTTCTTTGACAGAAAATGAGAAATGAGCATGTCAGTCATCCCAGAACTATCATTCTGAGGGAATGATCTATTAGCTATACAGTAGGAATCCACTAGAGGGCAACATAGGCTTAGCATTTTCATTTAACTGCACAGAATCTGCAGACCTAGTTTACAGCAGACCTGGGTCCAAATATGATTTGTTTCCTTTCAATTGCTTTGTGTGTTTTGTAGTCTCATCTCGTCAGACCTAACCCGGATGACAGACAATGAGCGAGACCAGATCGACCAGGATGCCCAGATCTTCATGAGAACCTGCTCTGAGGCCATCAAGCAGCTCCGCTCTGAAGGTGTGTGTGTGTGTGTGTGTGTGTGTGTGTGTGTGTGTGTGTGTGTGTGTGTGTGTGTGTGTGTGTGTGTGTGTGTGTGTGAATCCATTGGTTTGCATGTACTGGACATACTGTATAATGCACAATAATAAGAACCCTTTTGTCATTTGTTGTCGCCCTTCCAGCTGAGAAGCAGGTCATACCGACACAGATCAGAGAGCACAGGGTGGCGGTCCTCGACCTCATCGAGAAATATTTGAGAGGTGGGCTCATTGGCGACGTCACGATATATTTGACGTCGGTGCATATTGTAAGTACTTTGTAATAATGTCGACAATATCGGATTTGTGTTGATCATTCCTGTTTGCAGGAGTATGCAAGCTTTACTCCGAGCAGAGGGCTATACGAGTGAAGAGAGTGGTGGACAAGAAGAGACTGTGAGTGTTTTAAAGATCATTAAAAAAAAATATATAATAATATTTACATTTTTTAACAAATTGCAATGGAAGGTTAAAAGTAATCGCATCTATTATGGAAAAAAATAACTTGAGTTATTCATTTATTGACAGAATTCTTGATTTCAGGGACCGTTGAGTTGAATTCTGACAAATGTATATTCATAACACATAATTTATTTGTGAATGATTCTTCATTCATTGACAACATTTTTGGCAGTAAGCTATCTCCATAATATATGTTGTGACCTCGCCTTGTGTTTTTTGGGGGGCTTTTAGGAAGCCTGACCTTTGGTGTTTTGATATTATTCCAGGTCCAGACTAGAGCCAGAGCACCACCACAGTAGGGCGGCGGTAGAGAGAAGCTCACCGGCGGAGCAGCACAGCGAGGAGAAAACGGCTAAGGAGGAGAGCAGCAGCAGCAGCGGCGGCGGTGGTGAGTACAGAGACCAAGACGAGTTCCCAAAGAGACTCTGGGTGGAAAGAACATCTATTTTGAGTCACTACAGCCGACTATTTATATGGTGTTTGTCTTTATTACAGCCCCACACATCTCTACATGTAACTTGTTATTCTCTCATGGATTTTCATTTATTTACTACTACTGGTATAATCATTTGACATTTAGCGCTATTTGCACGTGGAAATCTTACAAGTGCCTAAAACTCAAATGTTTGAATGAAAATGGTCAACTTCTGTATTTAAAATAAAGCAAATTGGATAGAGGTAAAGGGATGGTTATGAAAGGAGTGACTTTGTGTGATAAAGGGAAATGGATAGAGCGGAAAATAAATGGCTATGACAGTCACAGGAGTGATTTGATGTTTGCGTGAGCTTGAAGTGAAGACGGGATGTATTTCTCCCTTTTTGTTTTCTCCCTGAAGAGCGGAGCGTGACGGAGGTGCCGGAGAACAACGTGAGCCTGTGGGAGGAGGGCCAGGGCCGTGTGGAGGACGAGCTCTCGCCTGAGGAGATGCAGATGGTATGGAACTATGGAACAGAGATGTTGTGTATGCTTCTATGTGCTCTCCCTCTCTCCAATGCATTGTGTTACTGCTATTATTGCCTTTATGTTGTTGTCTGATTCTACACAGCATTTACAATACATGTTTCACTCTGTCTAGTTTGAACAAGAGAATCAGAGGCTGGTGAGTGAGATGAGCAACCTAGTTGATGAAGTTAGGTGAGTGTCTAATCAGTCCTTCAGACCATTTTTTTTACCACTACATTTCTAGATATGACTGAGGTGAAGCAAAGATGAAACAATCTCCTCCCTAATGTCTTTCAGGCAAATCGAGGGCAAGGTCGTCGAGATCTCGCGACTCCAGGAGATCTTTGCGGAGAAGGTGCTAATGCAAGTGAGTGACCTCCATTTGGCCATCCCTGAAGGAAAATGGCTCTATTGAAAAGAATGCCCATCCCACTTAATAAGGTGTTATTGATGTGTTATTAGTGTGTTACTTACTTCCTGTCGATGCATTGTTCACAGGAAACTGATATCGACAGTATCCATCAGCTAGTTGTGGGAGCCACTGAAAACGTTAAAGAGGGAAACGAGGACATCCGAGAGGTAATGGCAGGTTATGCTAAACAACCCCAGTAGTTTCCCCTACTCATTATACTGTATATTGTTGTATTTTTAGATTATGGCTATATCCATAGATTTCCATTGGATATAACTTTTATTTAAAAAACATTTTTACCAAATATTTAGAACTGACTCGAGGTTGCTCAACACAGCCAGTGATCTGTTTTAGCTCTGTATGTTTCATTGTACGCTTAACTTGTTTCCAGGCCATCAAAAACAATGCTGGATTCCGTGTCTGGATCCTCTTCTTCCTTGTCATGTGCTCCTTCTCTCTGCTCTTCCTGGATTGGTACGACAGCTAACCCCCTGAACCTGGCAGAACCAGGAAGGGACATCAGCCCGGGCCTAGCCCTAAGTGCTTATCACATTGAAGTATATGGTTGGATGGACAGTGTTGGGTCTAGGACCAGCTTTTCCTAACCCCCCCCCCAGAAAACTGACCCCAGACCAGTGCTTTGATGACGACTTCACTACATGTCAACCGTACTCGAGCCACTAGAAGTCAGTGTAAACGCATGTTACTAGGTAACTCTTCCTGTTCAGCCAAGCACGCTATTGGCTGAATGCAAAGTGCTGTCATCCACCTGCACTGTGTATATATGGGCAGTCGGTATCGCATACATACTGACCACTATGCTTGTTATTGCATCAACAGCAACTGTCCTCTGCTGTCATTCTCAAAGGAAGTAAGTGGTTTCTGAACTATTAGTCTATCAAAATCTGTATTGAGATCTTGATATTGTGTACTTATGCTTTGTTGAGATGAAGAAAATGTTTTTTTAAACCCTTGTGGTCTTTCATATATATTTATTTCAATGGTATGTACACATTTAGAAGATATTAGATAATTAAGCAATAATGCCAGATGGGGTGTGGGATATCGCCAATATACCACGGCTAATGGCTGTTCTTACCACGACGCAACGCAGAGTGCCTGGAAACAGCCCTTAGCTGTGGTATACATTTTTTTTGTCATACCACAGCTTTCAGCCAATCAGCATTCAGGGCTCGAACCACCCGGTTAATAATTACTAATATACCATGAGTTAAGGCTAAGCTCTTGCAGATGGGATATTTTCAAGAATAGTTATTGAGTTACAACGAGCATGTAAGCCTTTTGTTTGTGTGAAGATAGTGGTTATGATCAATCAATGGGAGTATTTATGTGTTGTTATAACTCCACTTTGCACTTACACTGCTTGTGTAAAAACCTGGTCCTAACACCAATAAAATGAAGCATTGCTTGTGAATGACATTTTCATTTTTTTTTTCTTATTTACCCAAGTTACAGCAAGAAATACACACTTTCACTAGTTGATATATTATATGGATTGTACTTCAGCCATTCTCTAGTCTAGTTCATGGCAAAACAATAGTATCCAGATTATATACAGATCTAGAAAGCTGGGCCTATGGCATGAACCACGATCCAAAGAATTGGCTTTGGAAATGAACATGAAGGAACTTCATCTCTTGTTTTACATATGATGGATTACTCTAAGGTTGATGTGAAATGTGTGCATTTTAATAGATATTTGGTTTACAGTTCAAAGCCAATCCATTTACCTCAAGTGTCCCCAAAAAAACAGCATCAAATTTACTTCTGTTTAAGTCATTGTATCATTGAAAAAACTAAAATGACACTTTTTTTTTTTTAAAGCAATTATTTCTCCTGTCAAAGATGTCATTTTTAGAGTTGCATTGCACCCTTCCCTCAGTCTGGTATATCTGTATGACTTGACTGCCTTTTTAGGGTGACTGACAACTACAGAACCCTAATCAATGGCATTACACGTTACATTCAAGAGCAAGGCAAAAACATTCAGTATCAACAAGACATGGGATATGCTATGCAGTATCAATAAGCATTCACATGCTTTCTGAAGACCTTGACATGATCAGTGTCCACAATAAAGGTGAGCTCTACAGACAAATATAGTGAGCGTCATACCAGGGCCGTGTTCAGTATAGCACAGCGTTGCAAAGTGTTTTGAAACAGAAAATGGGCATTTCTTATTGGACAAGTTTAGGTAGTATCTCCCTGTTTCAAAATGTGTTCCCCTGTTTCGTGCTTACTGAACAAGACCAAGAATTAAAACGCCCCTACACATTGGAGTCATTTGACTTCCAAAACATCAATAGGACATGACTTTTGCATTGTATTAAGATTTTAGATCGTCAAAATGCATCTTCAAGTGAGTCATACCCCATTCATCCACAAATAGAGGAGGCAAAACCATCTAGGAGAAAAACTTAATTTTTTTATCAGTCATTTTAGCTGGATCTCAAGGGCTAAACGGGACATTCTCTGACAGTACTTCATATGTATTTTTGTAACAAAGACAGTCTGCTTGTGTGAAATGCAGAAGCCTTGTAAAGGCATGTGTGGTTAAACCAGCTCCACAGACACTAGATGGTTCAGTCAGTTTATATTTGGGTTACTGAGATTTTATTCCCCATTTTACATTTGTGTAAAAATATGTTTTGTCAACGAGTATGTGGCAACACACGTTTGTGTGCGTGTTCGCCTCTCAAATTATTTTAACTAACCGCGGACGCTATTCAAGCAAAACCAATATCCCTCCAACCCCTGTTCCAGTCTGCTTACACAAAGGCATCTGTAAAATAATTGAACTAATTGAAAACAATACTTTTTCTGATATATTGCAGTTCTACAATAACAATTCAAACTGGTGCAGCTCAGGAACAATCATTTTAGCTCCAACGCTTTTCCAGATTTGGAGTTTGCCTGAATGGCACCGCGTATCCTTTTTTCACAGGGCTAGATGGTGATCCTAGTACAGAAGGGTGCAACGTTACAAAACGCTGAGATAGAAATACATTTTGTAGCACACATATGATTAGCGCTCATGTAGAATTGGGCATCAGGTCGGCTCTATTCATTGCAATTGTATCTGTAACATTCTTAACGTTTCACCTCTCTGAATACAGCCCAGTGTATTAGGCCAGCTTCTGGTGGGTCTCGGTCTCCTGCTGGGTGACCTTCTCCTCTGACATGACGGTCATCCACGGGGACACGGACCGGGTGATGGTCTGCTTGGCCATGTTGTAGTGGTTGATGATGGTGAAGAGACGCCCGCGCCCACCAGGGGGGTAGTAGCCGTATATCCCCGTCGGCATGCACCGACCTTGCTGCAAGAGGGAGAGAGCGATTTTAGCATAGGAACAAGAGGCAGAATCTAAAAATGTTGACAAGATAAGACCTGGAAGTGCTTGTGAAAACATGTCTTGTTGTCGTTACTGAAAAGAAGGTAACATCAAGGTGCCAATAAAAAGAAAGGAGAATTGATTGAAGTTCTGTCTTGCAATTGTATGCTGCATTTTTTTTGAAAGGCGGTCTTCATTGGTACCTAGAAGAGGCATCCCACTGGGCAAACATTGGTTGTTTCAACATAATTTATCAATACATTGTGATGTGGAATCAACGTGGAAAAATACATTAGATTAAAAAAATATATCATCTGCCAGCACTGTTTTCATCTTATTTCAACCAGCGTCGTAAGCATTGAAATAAGAGTAAAACTTAATTACATTGACTAAACCTGACAAACAGGTTGTTACATCAATCTAATTTCAACATAATCTTCAGAACTATGTATACATTGAAATTGCGTTAAATTACACATTGAAACGTTGGGTTTTAAGTTGTTTCATTTTATATTTGATTAGACATTTTATTTGACCATGTTTCAATGTTGAGAGTCAAATTGAATGTTTTAATCAACATCATTGTTTCAACGTTATGCCATCAACCTAAATAAAGAGGTATATTGACATAAAATGTGAAGCCAGTCCAACAATTCCTGCCTGAACAGTGAGTACCGGTATATGAGGGATAGAACAAGTCTACCATCCAGATGCATACTATACAGTGCATTCGGAAAGTATTCAGACCCCTTCCCTTTTTCCAAATGTTGTTACGTTACAGCCTTATTGTAAAATATTAAATTTTAAAAAATCCTCATCAATCTAAACACAATACCCCATAATGACTAAATGAAAACAGGTTTTTAGAAATGTTTGCAAAAATAATAATAATAATACCTTCATTTACATAAGTATTCAGACCCTTTTGCTATGAGACAGGTGGCAGGATCATGCAGTGAGGATGTTTTTCAGCGGCAGGAACTGGGAGACTAGTCAGGATCGAGGGAAAGATAAACGGAGAAAAGTACAGAGAGATCCTTGATGAAAACCTGCTCCAGAGCACTCAGGATCTCAGACTGGGAAGAAGGTTCACCTTCCAACAGGACAACAACCCTAAGCACACAGCCAAGACAATGGAGGAGTGGCTTCGGGACTCTCTTCGGGACTCTTCGACAAGCCAGAGCCCGGACTTGAAGCCGATCTAACATCTCTGGAGAGACCTGAAAATACCTGTTCAGTAACGCTCCCCATCCAACCTGACAGCGCTTGAGAGGATCTGCAGAGAAGAATGGGAGAAACACCCCAAATACAGGTGTGCCAAGCTTGTTGCGTCCTACCCAAGAAGACTCGAGGCTGTAATCGCTGCCAATGGTGCTTTAAAAAAGTGCTGAGTAAAGGGTCTGAATACTTATGTAAATGTCATATTTCAGTTAATTTTTTTGTGTAAGTTTGCAAAAATGTCTAAAAACCTGCTTTTACTCTGTCATTATGGGGTATTGTGTGTAGATTGATGATGGAAAAAAACGATTTAATACATTTTAGAATAAGGCCGTAACGCAACACAATTTGGAAAAAGTCAAGGTGTCTGAAAAAGTCAATACTTTCCGAATGCACTGTATGTACCCTGCTTGGCTTGGGAAACAAGCTGTGTACGTTTCGGCTGAGCTATCATGTCAACATGTTCAGACATTGATCAGCTTCCATACTCATTTGCATAGACTACCTACATAACATTGAATAGTTCAAAGTAACTAACTTTTCTTACACAAGTGTATGTGGGCCCGAAGCAGAGAATAATAATAAAATACGACTGGAGCCCACTTTCAATGTTCAAAATACAGCAGAGAGCATAATTTTGTTTCTAAAAGTTTATAAAAAAAGAACTGTGGACAAGCGCATACAGGTAACTGCCCAAAAAAAGAAGAAACACCAACATAAAGTGTTTTAATAGCCCCAGAGCCTATGATTTCTTAATCGGGCCACTTGTAATGAATAGCAGAGATAATATCCAAAGGTAAAAGTGTTCTACTAATATCATGAATTTGGCATCCCATTTATAGGGCTAATGGTAACTACTTCTAAACTTGGAACGATCCAATCAACCATGGACAAACGTTTCTTACACAAGCTGTATGTGAAAGTAAATTCGGAGTGTGCCATGAACCAATGATTGTCCTTATGGCAAATCAGATGTCAATGTAGCCTACATAAACCCAACCTCACTCCGAATTTACTTTCACATACAGCTTGTGTAAGAAACGTCATTCTCGGTGACCGATAATATCTGCCGATATGAACCTTTTACCGATGTATTTGTATCGCCGTTTAATCCACCGAGAATGACCGATATAAAATGCGGAGAAAACTTTTTTTTTTTTTTTTAAATAGAATGACATTTTTGTTGTTGTTGCATTTTATTATTTGTCCTGAAGAGGGCACTCTTTGCATGGCTATAAGCCTATCTTGCCTTGGTGCGCTACAGCAAGACTGGACACTACCACCCTACACAAAGTTACAGCCCTTTAGTGAAGCCAGCGAAATCTGGTGTTATATTTGCTCTTTTCAAATGGTATTCCTCAAGCTCTGTCATTCAATTTTTTTCAGAGACACTAAAAAAACATAGCAGGTTACAAAGTAGCGCTTCGTAGCTACGTTTTGATGTATGGATTCATTGTCACTTTATAGGCACTGGTTCAAATTCACGTTTCACTAATCGCCATTTCCATGACGCGTGCTAGCTAACTAACTAGCCAGATAACTAGCTGTGTGAGAGTTTTTGACGGCGTTCATGGAGCTTAGTGATATCTGGGATCCTTAGGACATACATACGCTAAACCCGAACCTTAATCATTTTAAATGTCAACTTCAATGGAGTAGGGACAACCCAAGGAGTCCGGATAGCAAGGACCTTTCACTGAGGCAACGCTGTTTCAGCGGCGCATTTTGTGATTTATATTTTTCCTTTCAAGTGACGACTACCAGAATTCAGTGGCTATAGCCTTACAATTGATGAAAACATAGCTAAATAGCAATACATTGAAAATGTGTCCTATGTCGTTTCCCAGCTGGCTAGCATGAGGCAGCTCAGTTTTCAGAGCCTTGGGAAAAATATTTTTGCTGGAATCAGTGCAGTTTATCCTCCTTTCACTAGAGTAACACAGTTTTTCCATTAAATAATCTCAGCTTTCTGGTGCACCTAAATTCTATGTGGCACTTACTTTAATGTAATTTCCTCAAATTTAAGAAATCAGCTTTCTGAGTATCGTAGGGCTGTTTTAAGCACAATCCATACAGAAAAAGGTTGTATTTTTATTCTAGCTATAATAATAGATATGGGTTGTCGGCGAATATTTCCACTCTAAATTTGGAATCAATATCGGATCCAAAAATTCCATATCGGTCATGCTCTACTTTCAGCTATGCAGTGTCATTTAGGTAGCCTACGCAAAAGAGTATGGAAGCTGATCAATGTCTAAATGTGTTAACAGTATAGCTCAGCTGAATCGAACACAGCTTGTTTCCAAAGCTAAACAGGATACATAGAGGTATGAATCTGGATGGTAGACTTATTCTCACTGAAGTGCATTACTCCTCGTATTCCAGTAGGAGTGGACTGGCATCACAATTATTGGACTGGCATCACATTTTATTTAAATATATCTATTTCGGTTGATAGAATGATGTTGAAACAATGACGTTGATTCAAATATCCTTTTCCTATCAACAGTGAAACAAGGTCAAATGTCTAATCAAATATGAAATTCTACAGAATTTCAACCACCCAATATATATTGATGAAGGATAAAAAATTCTACGTGGAATTGTCAATGCAATTTCAACATATACATAGTTCTGATGATTATGTTGAAATTAGATCGATGTAACAACTTGTTAATCAGGTTAAGTCAAATGCATTTACGTTGAAGTTTTACCCTAATTTCAATGTTTACAATGCTGGTTGAAATGAGATGAAAACATGACTGGGCCCGGTTTCCCAAAAGCATCTTAAGACTAAGTTAATCGTTAGAATCGTTAGCCGTTTCCCAAAACTGTCTTTATTAACGTTGCACTTGAAATTGCTCGTAATCTAACGCCTGCCTCAGACCCCTCATAGAACAGCAAAGTGCATCATTAGATCACCGTTTACCCACTTTACACACAGAAAATCCCAGCTAAACATAGAATGTTTATCATAACATAACATGTTTATCTGTCTCTCTGTGACCACTGAAATCGTCATAGTTGAATTGACTAAAAAGTGTGCAATGTTTTAAACAAGCAAAGCAAGGATACATTTGATTTTTTTATGAAAACTGAAATAGCATAATAATCTAGCTATTATATAATTAGGTTAAATGTTGACAGCACTTTCATGTGCAATTGATAGACCTACCTAGTATTAAGCCATTAGGCAACATCTGAGTCTATTCCATATTCGTATCTATTAGGCCTATAGGCTACTATTATCTACAATCTGACGCATTTCGTTGTAATCTAACCAATAACCTAAAGGTCAACATATTAGGTCTATAGCAAAGTCGCTTAACTTGCTACTTCATGTTTAATTATTTTAATTGTTTAATGATTTAATTGTAGAATATCTGTTAGGCCTACTTGAAACCCAATTCCTGCCTGCCATTAGGCTACAATGATTTGTTGAGCAATTACGAAAACCATTGTCATCATATCCTATTTTTAGGTCAAGCTGATATTGTCTATAGCAAACAAACAACTTTTATTCATTCTTGCTCACAGTTTAGACAAACTGACAAATTCAGATTTTACTTAATCAAAGATTGCTTACAAAAATGGTACGAGTAAACACTTAGAATACATAACACATGACAAACATAATACAAACCCTTACATACATAATAGACTACAGAACATGTATTCTCATGATGGGGAAACTATTGTGTAAAAAAGAACCCTAAATATTTTAAGAGCAACAGGGAGCTCTTTAGCCTATATTCTGGAGTCATTTTCAGCACGAGACAGCTCCTGAAGCGACTCAGTTAAGTTTAACTTTGTAACGAGTGCACTGCGTTGTGTTTTGGGAAACGGGTGTGACATCTTCCGATGTTATTTCTATGATGCATAGTTAAGCCTAAGGTCCATAAGCCTAAATTCCATCTCTATCGGGAAACCGAGCCGAGGTTGATGACTTTTTTCAAATCCAATGCATTTTCCACATATATTCCACGTCACAATACGCTGACAAATTACATTTAAACAACGTTGATTCAACCAGTGTGTGCCCAGTGGGATGCTTACTGTAGTTGCTTACCGTGTACATGAAGCCATCTGGACAGGGCTGCTCATACTGGTAGACTTTATAGACCACCAGAAACATCACGCAGACCAGAAATGCCAAAGCACAAGTCACCAGCAGAGTGACCTAGGAAGATGAGAGACACAAACATCATCTCTGGGTTACTGATAGGTCACACTATGCCCAAGCCCAAATCAATCCCTAGATGGCTAGCCACTAGAAACTACTCTGTGGTAGATTACTGAACTAGATGGGTGTAAGACATATGACAGAATCTCCATTTGCCCAACCACAGGGATAGGTGAAGTTATTACTATTTTGCCTCCACCAATCCAATTATTTCATGGCCCGTATTTATAAAGCGTCTCAGTAGAAGGAGTAGGCATGCTGATCCAGGAACAGTTTTCCCTTTTAGATCATAATGAATAAGTTTACATTGACTGGGGGCGATCTGATCCTAGATCAGCTCTCCTACTCTGAATCACTTTATGAATACGGGGCCAGATTGCACCTATCCTATTACTTCAGTTCTACGAGGACTCATCAAGACATGTCTAAGGGGTTGATTAGGGAATAGGTATTGGACGTTAGACCGAACAGAGTGAGGCACATGATGTCTTTAAAAGAGTAAAAGTACATTGCACTGACATCTCTAGGGTATTATGCAATGGCTACAGGCGTTTCGAGGAACTGAGGAGGCGGGGAGTGGGAGAGAGTTGACGGGAAAATCACTTTGTCAAATATGCCAGCCTCAGTTATGAGGCCAGGGCCCGTATTCATAAAGCGTCTCAGAGAAGGAGTGCTGTACTAAGACCAGTATAATAAAAAAGGCAAAACTGGTCCTAGATCAGCAATCCTACTCTGGAACACTTTATAAATATGGGACCTGATTTTGTCTTGATCACGGTCCCAAACTTAGTGTATTATATCATCGATTTTTATTGACACAGGTTTACTAAGAGTTCCTTCTGATTTTCCAGGATGTAGATGATGTCATATTTCTCTATTAGAGTTAGAAACATCTTGCGGAAATCATTAAAGAATTGATATCAAGGGCTGCTATGCAAAACCAGCATGGAGCCAGAGAAGAAAGAAACCAGGTAGGGAATGTTCCTTTCAACTACAGTGTGCATATTGCCTACAGAAAAGTAAATGTCTTGCTCTATCTGATAACGGATTATGCTTTAAGACTTCAGATACAAAGATATCAGCATAGCGAGCTGGAAAATACCACAAAGAGCATTTGAGCACTACAGATATAGAAATCAATTGTGCTATGGGATGTCATGGAATGCATTCGCACCAATGTTTTTGATGGACCACTCTTAGATAGTGAGCAGGTATGGCTTCTTCAGGTGATCTGTAGCCTAGCAATTTGCTTCTCAAAGACCTCTATGCAAACTCATCTGTTGCTGCCATGCTATGTTGTCGTCTTAGGCCTCTCTTTATGTACTGTTGTGTTGTCTCTCTTGTCGTGATGTGTGTTTTGTCCTATATTTTTATTTAATTTATTTTTAATCTCAGCCCCCGTCCCCGCAGGAGGCCTTTAAGCCTTTTGGTAGGCTGTCATTGTAAATAAGAATTTGTTCTTAACTGACTTGCCTAGTTAAACAAAGGTTAAATAAAACAATGGAGAGAAAAAAACTGAGTGAGACATGACAATTACACGATCATTGCCATGGCAACAGTTGAATTAATCAAGGGGGGCTTGGGTTTGGGTGAAAAACAAGAACAAGAACAAGAACAAGAAAACATATCTTACTTTAAGTCGCTCAGATACCCCTTCGATGACGCTTATTGAGAATGCTGCTATCTTGGGGGAGTGCAGCTTGCTCTTCTTGTGCTCCCCATCATAGTCTGTTTTGGTCTTTACCACCACCTGAAACACAATGGCAAATGCCAAGATGTAAATAAATCATGTTGATCATAGGCATGCATGAAGGTGTAACTAGGCTATTTCCTTCATGTGTGTAATGGTGAATAGATTGATAGATTTCTATTGAGGCTATTGACAAAATAGTGGTTACATTGGACACGTTTATTTCTATTGGATCCTTAGTTGGTCTCATTCATATTATTTCATCCTGTAAAGAAAACAACTCCATAAAAACATTGACGATGGGTAGAGTAGATATACTGCACCAATAGGCTTTCAATTCACTTGAATAAATATTACCTTGTCGAGTACAGGAAACTGCAGTTGACTGGCATCTAAGGGTGTTATGAGGGGAATGGTGTCGAATCCATCTTCTGAGACTGTTTTGGCGTTGGTTTTGGCGTTGTTTTTGTCACTTAAATTATTCCCCAATTTAACCATTTTTCGAGACGATAGGGTATAAAACCTGTTCGGAGAAGGACAGGGCGTTTAATAGTGATTGTATGACGAATACATGTAGGCCTATGCGTCGTCTAAATTATGAATGGCATATGATTGTTTTAGTTTTATCTTAACGTAGCCAATCATTCCTGAGCTGAAACAAAAACACACCTGCATATCAAACACACTGCAATTGATAACATAGATATGGAACGTGGATTATTTTGTTAATTTCATTATAGGATACCAGAAGGAGCGCTCGCAAATAAAACATCCTTTGTAGTATCCTTTGGATGTTACTTTCAATTAGCACTATTTATGATAATAAGAACGATAAACCTGTATATGACATTGACTAATACATCAACCCTTACCTGCTAACGTTTTTTATTTTAATCCTTGTTGGTGTTGTTGTCCTATTTTATTGTTATAACTGAGACCGCCGGTGTATGTGTGACTCAGCCGATTTAAGATGTTGTAGATACACAATATGGTCAAGCTCTCGTTGATGCTCCTCAAAGGCGGTCCCTCCGAGCGGATGCTGCTGCTGGCAGCCAAGTGATGTAACAACATTAGCCTACATTCCATGCATAGGCTACACACGAGATAACACATAGGAGCAGGTCTAGGGAGATAATGGTTTTACATCTAAACCTTGAAAGACTATTTTAAATCTAATCAAAAAGAAAGAAACATTGATAATGAGCTGAACATTTAATTTAAAAAAAATAATCCAATGCCTCGCAAAGGTCATCTATTGGTAGATGGGTAAAAAAAAAAATTACCTGACAATGAATATCTCTTTGAGCATGGTGAAATTATTAATCAAGCTTTGGATGGTATATCAATACACCCAGTCACTACAAATATACAGGCGTCCTTCCTATATCAATTGCCGGAGAGGAAGGAAACCGCCCAGGGATTTCCTTGGTGACTTTAAAACTGTTACAAAGTTCAATGGCTGCGATAGGAGAAAACTGAGGATGGATCATAACATTGTAGTTACTCTACAATACTAATCTAATTGACAGAGTGAAAAGAAGGAAGCCTATAAAGAATATTCCAAAATATGCATTGTGTTTGCATCAAGGTACTAAAGTAATACAGCAAAAAAAAAGACAAAGCAATTCACTTTTTCTCTTGATGTCACGACTTCCACTGAAGTCGGCTCCTCTCCTTGTTCGGGCGGCGTTCGGCGATCGACGTCACCGTCTTTCTAGCCATCACCGCTCCATTTTTCATATATCCATTTGTCTTGTCTTGTTTCCATACACACCTGGTTTTCATTTCCCCAATCAATCTACTTGTATTTAACCCTCTGTTTCCCATAATGTTTTGTGTGTAATTGTTTCATGTTATGTGGTGTTAGTTTATGCGCTGGTTTTCATTTCCCCAATCAATCTACTTGTATTTAACCCTCTGTTTCCCATAATGTTTTGTGTGTAATTGTTTCATGTTATGTGGTGTTAGTTTACGCGCTTTACGTTTATGTTCTGTTTTTTGAGCGCGTTTGATTTATGTAGTGCTCTCATTTTTGGAACTTTAATAAAAGTGTGCCTGTTCATTATACTCTGCTCTCCTGCACCTGACTTCGCCTCCAATACACCATTGACACTTGAATACAAAGTGTTATGTTTGGGCAAATCCGATACAACACATTACTGAGTACCACTCTCCATATTTTCAAGCATAGCGGTGGATGCATTATGTTATGGGCAGTGGCGACCCGTTATTCAGTGCAGGTGGGGAATGTTATTTTGGCATTAATGTGTCACATATCAGTTTGCAAAATACAAACATGGTCTCTTTTTTGTTTTACTGAGTAAGGCAGCTCCAAAATGCAGGTGTTTCAGCCTAGCTCTGTGCTTTCTGTGGTGGTGGGGCAGCCAGCGGAAAATATGTCACACCTTGATCTATTTCACCTGTCTTTGTGCTTATGTAATATGCTAGGGAGATATGTATACTGTAGCCAAGAAAGCAATAGTAAGTGTATGTTGTGTAGTGAGCTGTTAGTAGCCCATGTTTCTCACCCTAATAATTTGGTCCCATTCCCCCTCATAACTTAGCCTACTGTTCTGACTTGATCGTGCACATGTAGCCTATAGCCTGTTTTAGAGAAATGTAATCATTGAATATTGAAAGAGCTTTCATTGTCTGCTTATATGCCCCTTTTATTTATCCTACGGTTCTGACTTGGTGTACAGAAAGAATACTGTAAGAATGGCTCATCTTCTGAAGTGTGTCGCTGTACATTTCAAAAGTGCTGAACAAATAGTTGTATTGACTACGTCCATCCTAGCTCGCTCATTAATTTCTGAATCAAAAGGATTGCCTTTTATCCACTCGTCGTTCCCTTATGCCATAGTTTGTGTATCTCAATTGTCAGTAGAAACCACATTTGTTTAAGCAAGTCAGCCATGTTTATTTTAAAAGGCAGTAAATGAGGCTGAATGAACTGTTTCGCTGCCAGTCAAGGCTCCGCTGATAGCCAGGTGTAGCTGTGGTAAGGATTCACCCCATAGTGCTGAAAAGAAAGCTCTGCTGTTGGGACAGCTTTATGTGGGACCTAACAGTTTGTGCGTACCGTTGGTCACCGTTATAGTGCAACAAATGTATTGTTTAGTGTCGTGTTGTGTAGTGGCTTTGCTGGCATGCATCACTTTTTAAATTTGTTTGGGCCCCACCAAGATTTACATGCTAAAATCAGCACTGGTTATGGGTATGCTTTTAATCGTTAAGGTCTGGGGAGTTTTTCAGGATAGAAAAAGAAATGGAATGGAGCTAAGCACAGGCAAAGTCCTAGAGGAAAACCTGGTTGAGTCTGCTTTTCACCATACACTGGAAAATCAATTCACCTTTCAGCAGGACATTGACCTTAAACACAAGGCCAAATCTACACTGGAGCTGCTTACCAAGACTACAGTGAATGTTCTAGAGTAGCCGAGTTACAGTTTTGACTTAGATGTACTTTAAAATCTATGGCAAGACCTGAAAATGGTTGTCTACCAATGATCAACAACGAATTTGACAGAGCTTGAAGAATTTTGAAAAGATTGGGCAAATGTTGCACAATCCAGGTGTTGGAAGCTCTTAGAGACTTACCCAGAAAGACTCACTGCTGTAATCGCTTCCAAAGGTGCTTCTACAAAGTATTGACTCAGGGGTGTGAATACTAATGTAAATTAGATATTGTCTGTATTTCATTTTCAATACATTTGCTAACATTCTAAAAACATGTTTTCACTTTGTCATTATAGGGTACTGTGTGTAGATGGGTGAAAACAAAATCGAATTAATACATTTTGAATTCAGGCTGTAACACAACAAAATGTGGAATAAGTCCAGGGGTATGAATACTTTCTGAAGGCATTGTAGATTTGGCGCACCTGTTGTAGCGCTGTGGGAGGGAAGACCTGCTGATAGATATTTTGCCATGCTTTTGCTATTGTTCCCATTCACCTGAAATTGTGAACTTATAGTCAATAAATAAAACACCATTGCAGTACTGGTCTCAGGCTTTTTGAGATCTTCTCTGCTCCGCAACATGGTCTGCACCTATTCTCAATCAATAGACCTTAGTTGTGATCATTCTCATGACTTCATGTTCATACCTAATATTATCTTGCTGGAGATAGTAGTGTCATGGGGAGGTCAGAGAACTCAGACTGAAGACTAAATCCCTGTTTCTGAAGAGATAACGTAGCCACTCGCTTGGAGCCACTAAAGGGGACATTTATTTAAGCCCTAATGAACTAGAAATTTATTTTCTCTATGTGGGGGGTTGGGTGGGTGGTAAGAGTTCCTTCATTACCTCATACAAGCTATGGACAGAGCAGGCTTACAAAGTACACCATTGCAGCATTACTGCACGAACATTCAATATCCTACTACGTATTTTAAAACAACCAAAAAAGCCATATATTTTGGCACCTTTTATTTTATTACATTATTCATAAAGAATATACACAAACAATACATCCTACCTGCCTGGGGCGGCAGGTAGCCTAGTGGTTAGAGTGTTGGACTTGTAACCAAAAAGGTTGCAAGATCAAATCCCCGAGCTGACAAGGTAAAAATCTGTCATTCTGCTCCTGAACAAGGCAGTTACCACTGTTCCTAGATCATCATTGAAAATAAGAATTTGTTCTTAACTGACTTGCCTAGTTAAATAAAGGTAAGAAATAACTGAGAGTGATTTTGAAATTTCTTTAAGTTAGATAATATCATAGTGCTGAACAGTCTTCCTTCATAAGGTAATTCTATAGCCAGTTCTGAATAGATTCAAGTTAGATAATATCATAGTGCTGAGCAGTCTTCCTTCATAAGGGAATTCTATAACCAGTTCTGAATAGATTCAAGTTAGATAATATCATAGTGCTGAGCAGTCTTCCTTCATAAGGGAATTCTATTGCCAGTTCTGAATAGACTAAAGTGGCCTCCTTTTCTCATCCCCTTCCCTTCATCTACAATGATGTGAAATAACTGAACAGATGAAAGATGAATACCAATAGGTATCCTCATGCGGCTTTCCCTACAACAGTGTCTTCAAACTCAGTGCAGATGAAGGAGAGGAAACAAAGAAATGAAGCCACGTTAGATACACAATACTTGCTCCAACTTTCACTGCTCCATGTCATTGTCATTCTGCAGTGTTTTCATGGACAGACCCCATATTGTTACACTGGAAAAGAAGGGCCCCTCGCTTGCCCTGTAAGGGGCACCACTGGTGAGGATGGCCCCTGGGAGGGCCCCACTGTAACTGTCTGGGGCCGAGAGCTTCTTCATGTGCTGGTGGCGCCAAAGGCCCCATCATGGTAGTGAAGGGTGGTGGTGGTTGCCTAGGTACAAAGGGTATTTTGTGGCTGACAGGCTTTTGGAATGGACCTCCTCCACTTCCGTCAGTGCTGCTACTGCTAGGCTGCTCTGAGTCCTCTATTTCAGGGCTGGCGTTGTTGGGCGTTGGCTTGCAATTCATGCTACAGTGTCTCCTCAGGACAGCTGAGCAGGTGAAGCTCTTGCCGCATGTGTTACAGAGGTAGGGTCTCTCGCCGGTGTGCGTTCTCACGTGGTGACGCAGTCGCCCGACCCTTCAAAGGTCTTTCCTAATGGTACGGATTGATATGAGATACACATGTAAAGACAATCAACCATTGACATTGTACAAAAATGATTGTGTTCCAATAACTGCCCTTTTACAACAACAAAAAAGACTGTTGCCTGGATGTGGAAAAATACATTCAGTGACATTTACAGTTTTCTAATAGTCCCAAACTGTTCCTGTGTTCTTCATGTCTGCATTGATAAAATAAGGTTTCCATATTTGGACAGCCTCAGAGTCCGTCCCCTCAGAGGCTGTTCTAATAGGAACACCATAATCACAGGTACAGGTCGATACGCACCACAGATCTGGCAGGTGTACGGTTTCTCCTCTGAGTGTATGTTCTTGCAGCAGTTTCCTATACATGTTGAAGGAGTTGGCACACTGGTCACAGGTGAACTCTGTCTGTGGTGTGTCTTCTTGTACTCCATCAGGTTGCTGAACCCTGAGCAAGGAAGGACACAGCATGCATTCAATGAGGACTTGGGTGGTGGACCATTCTTGATACACATGGGAAACTGCTGAGCGTGAAAAACCCAGTAGCATTGCAGTTCTTGACACACTCAAATCGGTGCACCTAATACCATACCCCATTAATAGGCACTTAAATATTTTGCCTTGCCGATTCACCCTCTGAATGGCACACATACACAATCCATGTCTCAATTGTCTCAAGGCTTAAAAATCCTTCTGTAGCTATGTCCTGCAGTCAAATGACCCAGTGCAGCGTTTCTTAAAGTATGGGTCACGACCCAAAGGTCGCGGACCTGTTAATGGTGGGTCGCGAAGTAAATGTATAATTATTTCATTAATTACTGGAATTGATTTGGCCAAGTGCAACTGGCTCTCGGCTCAGTGTGCTCTCTGCTTAGCAGCGGTCTCTGCAGCTGCGCGAGTGGGAGAGGTAGTGGGAGATGCCCGTGTGCTTCGCGGTTTACTGGATATTTTTTCTGCAGTTTTCTTGAAGATCACTCCGCGACTCACACGCGGCAGTGCTGTCGTTCAAGCCACTGACTTGTTATTCCTCACCACTGTCATGAAATGGACTCATGCTAGCCAAGAGTCCTGACTGAGCTCAATCGGCATGAAACGCAAATACAGTGATGAATGTTTGTGTCTTTCATACAAACTTTGAAAAATAATGAGGAGCGCCCACAATGTGTTTTGTGTGGGGAAGTGCTTAGTAATGAGTCTCTCAAAACGAACAAATTAATAAAACGACACGTCCTGACCAAACATCCAGGCACTACTGTACATGACGGTAAACCCAGGGAGTTATTTCAGAACAGGGCAGAATGCTTCAGGAAACAGTGCTTCGAAAGTGGAAAAGTAAGTCAACTAACAAGGTATTGTTGTCATTTTATAACAAGTGATGATAAGCAGAAATAAGGGAGTACTATCTCTCATAGTAGTAGATGTGAGTTTCTCTTTCAAACAATCCCCTTGCCTTGTAACGTTACACAGTTAATAGCTAACGTTAGCCAAAGCAAGCTAACTAGCTCCTGATAGTGCAACCCTAAGAAACAGTACAGATGAAGATGAAAAATTATCAGGCCTACTGTACATTTTACTGCATAAATTATTGTTGAAATCAAGTCTAGGTTGGAACTGTTGCTGTTTGCAAGTAATAATTTGTATTCTGAACTGGAATAAACGGATTGAAGCTAGATGCTTTTTGAGGCAAACACTCACACAGTTCTGGGTTGCTCATCTGTAGCAGGAAGCGGTCTCCTGCCTGACTGAGAAAGCAGTAGATGTTCTGATCCAGTTTGGCACCACATACCTATGCAAGTCAGGGTTCTCAAGTACAGAAACAGTATCAATGCTGAGCATGACCTGTTTTGCACTGTCAAAAACTGAGCCCAGAATAGACATGCTTGTTGAAAACTTCAACCAGCCACACACACACCTCTCATTAGGACTGTGTGTATGTGTGTGTTTTCTGGTCTACATGTGTGATGTGATCAATTAGTTTATTCCAGTTCAGAATAAAAAAACATGTATTTTAACAGCAACAGTTCCAACCTAGACTTTCTATCAACAAGAATTTATACAGTAAGATGTACAGTAGGCCTGATACATAGGGTTGCACGATCAAAATGCCTGTGTGTGTGTGTGTGTGTGTGTTCTGTTATACATCTGTGATGTGATCAATCCGTTTATTCCAGTTCAGAATGAAATTATTTATTGTATTATTTATTTATTTTAACCGCAACAGTTCCAACCTAGACAGATATGTAAAGAGTGTTTTTAAGGGGGAAAAATAAACAAAATATATTTATGGGTATTTCATTATTTGTTTTTGTCTATATTGCATTTTTTTTTAGGCATAATGGCAATGAAATGTACCGATATTTACGTATAGTTGCATATATTTTCCAAGAAACCCTGACCTCGTGGCTTCATGCGTGGAATGTTAATTTCATAATTAATAAACATGATTTTTTTTAAACAGCCTCATAGCCAGTGTTTCTATGTCAAAAGGTTTTGTTATATTTCTGTCTTCTGTGATGTATATAAAGTGTAATATTGGGATGCAAATTCAAAATTGTATACATTTCAACTCTATATCTGACATGGTACTGTAATGAATACTCTGAGAGAAAAAGGTGTAGATTCACATGCAGAGCGCAGCAGATGTTTATTAAGCCTTCACAGAAGGCAAGAATCGTGGTCGCAGGCAATAGTCAAAAACAAACAATACCTCACAACCATACAAACAGAAAGAACTGAACTAAATAGGGAGCTGATGAGACCAGGTGAGAAACGAACACAGGTGAAATCAATGAACAAAAATGAAAGACAGGGCTACGTTCCAGGACACAAAGAAACAGGGCTGTGTTCAAGAACACAAAGAAAAGGCACACAAGGTTGACTAAGAAAAGAAAAGCAGAACCTTATAGGTACAGGTGTCTTTTTTTAAGCCCATAACCATGTGTGTGAGGTGTATACTTTTGTTTCAAAGTAGATTTGTTTAAGACTACCAAGAAACACTCTGTGTGACCCTGATTTTGCCCAACGCAGTAAAAGGTTAACCTGTTTCCTCGCCTTCATCTACACTGATTAAAGTGGATTTAATAGGTGACATCAATAAAGGATCATAGCTTTCACCTGGATTCACCTGGTCAGTCTATGTCATGGAAATAGCAGGTGTTCCTAATGTTTTGTACACTCAGTTGTCACAATGTTGCCCTGTTGGGTGAGGTTTATGACCCTCCCATAAATACCTTTCCCCTTTTTCTCTCCACTCTACAGAATGGACTCTTGGAAAGTGCTGTGTTACCACAGAGAAAGTATGGTCCCATCAAAAGGTTGTGGAATGGAACAATATTTCGTTCTCAACCAGTTGAAAGTGTCCGTTGGTACTTAAAGAATATGATGTCAGATCAGTTGTTGTCTGGGACATTATATCTGATGATAGGACGACGTAAATTGTATCTTGGAAAGTCTACACATTCCAGTTATCAGATTCACATGGAATTGTTGTGCAATTTAAATGTTTAAATATGAAACTATTTGTGAAAATATTAAATGTAATTTTAGCTTCTAAATGAGAGAATTGTTTTCATAAGTAAACGACGCTCACTTAGTGGCCACGCCCAAGTGAACAGACATTGGTTGAGAACTATGAAACACGCCCTTCTCTTCCACAGTACAAAAGCCCATTGACGGAAGTCAACCTTAGTTCCCGATGACATGAGGACTGGTGTCCATACCTGTAAAAGGGCTAATTTCAACTACAACCTAACAAATTAAGATTTAGTTCCAGAAATGTTAGGACTGCTGTGCTAACGTTTAAAAGGGTGAATTTCAACATGGAGGTTACGATCACCACGCTGGAATGTGGAATTTTGACTAGACCAGCCAGAATACAGCGCGAGCTGATTATTCACTAAAGAAGTGATACATCCTAGACGTCGAGTTATCAGTTGTAAACGTACGTGGCCTAGGAAAGGACATGTAATATCTAACAATTCCACAACAAGTACCTAATACACACAAAGCTAAGTGAGGAATGGAATAAGCATATACAAATATATGGATGAGTAATGTCAGAGCGGCATAGGCTAGATGCAATAGATAGTATCGAATACAGTATATACACATAGTATGAGATGAGTAATGCAAGATATGTAAACATTATTAAAGTGCCATTATTAAAGTGACTAGTGTTCCATTTATTAAGTGGGCAGTAATTTCAAGTCTGTATGTAGGCGTCAGCCTCACTGTGCTAGTGACAGCTGTTTAACCGATGGCCTTGAAATAGAAGCTGTTTTTCAGTCTCTCGGTCCCAGCTTTGATGCACCTGTACTGAACTCGCCTTCTGGATGGTAGCGGTGTGAACAGGCAGTGGCTTGAGTGGTTGCTGTCCTTGATGATCTTTTTGGGCTTCCTGTGACATCGGGTGCTGTAGGTGTCCTGGAGGGTGGGTAGATTGCCTCCGGTGACAAACCAAATTTCTTCAGCTTCCTGAGGTTGAAGAGGCACTGTTGCGCCTTCTTCACCACACTGTCTGTTTGGGTCGACCATTTCAGTTTGTCAGTGATATGTACGCCAAGGAACTTAAAACTTTCCACCTTCTCCACTGCTGGGTCAGTTTTTTTAAATTAACGACCTTTCGTAAAGGGTTTCAAATGTTCTGCCTCTCAGTATCCAAGAATGGAATGTTTGTGGTATAGAGAGACTCTTGGCTAAAGAACTTCAACATCCAAAAGTGGATAATGAAACAATATTTCTAAACATAAAGAATGTGGGAAATGGTCGGTGATTTTGTGATGTCATTAAAGACAGTATAATGGAAACATTGTAACTTTAAGAGCTTTCACAATGTTTATGTCAGAGTCACATCTAAATGTTGGAAAACGTATATGATTAAATATGAAACTATTTGTGAGAAGATGAAATGTGATGTTAGCCTTCTAAATGAGAGAATTGTTTTTCATGTAAAGTTTTACCCAGTCAGTAACCACGCCCACGTGAGCACAGACATTATGCCAAAGGGATGGAATGCCACTTTTGCCAGAGTGTTATAAAAGGACTGCTAACGAAATTTACATTAGACCAAAACATGCCGGGTTGCTGCCGGTGTGGAAAGTGGTCTTAGCTGTACCCTGAATAATCAACCATTGAGACCAGAAAATGTGGAGCGGTGAATGCACGTTGAAATGGTTGCAATTTAAATACAAACCAGTACATTACCTGGTTGCTACTGGCGTAAAACTACTAGACCAGTATACGTGCAGCGCGAGCTGGATAAGTGACAAATGGTCTAAAACTACAAGACCCTCTGAAACTCGACGAGTGAAGAAGACTAAGACATGCATGTAAAGTAGTCTAGAACTTTTACAAAAGATGCGAGGAAGATCTTATCAAACGTATCCAGTCCAACAAACACTTCCAGAACAAAGAAAGCTACTACTACAACTACTAAGGACATGGTGACCTCTGGCGGACAACCAGAGACTTTCTGTCGACCTATTCCTCACAGATGGATCGGGCGATTTCAATAGAGACGACAAAGACATTGTAAGGTTCTGTATTTATTTTCTTAGTCAACCTTGTGTTCTGTTTCTTTGTGTTTTTGAACATAGCCCCGTCTTTCATTATTTGTTCATTGATTTAACCTGTGTTAGTTACTTACCTGGTTTCATCAGCTCCTTATTTAGTTCAGTTCATTCTGTTTGTGCCTTTGTGAGGTATTGTTCATTTTGAATCTACACCTTTTCTCCCCGAGTATTCATTACAGAATACCTCACCTAAAAACGGAATGGAATCAGCAGAGCCACAGCGGCGCCTAACCCAGCAAGAGGAGCGTATGGAGGAAATCTGCCATCTTCTCTGCAAGCCTATCCCTACTCCTCCGATGCCAGGTATCATAACTCATAGCCCTCCTTCGTTCATACCCATGCCTGGAAAATTTGACGGTTCACCTGGGAAATGTCACAGATTTCTGATGCAATGCAGCAAATACATTGAGCACATCCCCACTAACTTCGCCACCGACAAGAGCAGGGTGGATTTTGTTGTGTCTCTACTCACAGGCAAAGCCCTGGATTGGGCCTCCACCATATGGACTGCCAACAGCACAGAACTCGGATCCGAGACCCATTTCCACATCGTCTTCATAGAGGTATTCGATCACTCTCCTTCCGGTGGTCCTATAGGAGACTTCATAGAACTTCAACAAGGACACAATTCAGCTGCCGAGTATGTATGTCCATCTCCATCGACCACCTCATCGCCGACCTCCGAAGAACTCTGCCACCCAGGAACCTGAAACCTTCTCTTTCCATGATTCCGTCATCCCGTCCGAGTCTTTCAGAGCCCATGCAGTTCCGTCATCCCGTCCGAGTCTTCCAGAGCCCATGGGCCTGAAGACCAGTCCTGGGTCCCCGACCAGGGCCTGAAGACCAGTCCTGGGTCCCCGACCAGGGCCATGCTGCTCTCTCATGTATCGAACGTCAAAGGCGGATCCAAGAAGGGCTCTGCCTACACTTTAGAAGGTAAGATTATCTACTCAGCCATTGCCATGTTCGCCGCCCACTGAGAGATGAGAAGGGTCCCCCCGCTGCCATGCAGGTAGGCATGTCCTTATTTCTGAATATCTCCCAGAAGCAATTCTCCATCCCAGTATTGATAACCGTGAACGTAAAGTACATAGAGGGCTTGATAGATTTGGGAGCTGCAGGTAATTTTATCGATCACCAGCTAGTACAAGAGCTTGACATTGATCTAACACCTGTCACCCCTCCCTTAAGGATTAACACCCTGGACGGGCAGCCATTGGGCACGGGCTTCATTATGCACCTGACACAGAGCGCCACCCTCCAGATTGGAGTCTTCCACACCAAAACCATTCAACTCATGGAACTCTCATCCCCCAAACAGCCACTCAACCTCGGACACCCCTGGCTTTGTCGTCACGACCCTGCCATCTCGTGGCGACAAGGTGAACTACTGTCCTGGTCTTCTACCTGCTTCATCAGTTGTCTCAGCCTACCCTGCAGAGCCACCACCATTGAGGACTCTGCCTCTGCAGTGCCACCCACCATACTATCTGAATACGCCCAGTACAGCAATGTCTTCAGCAAAATCAAGGCCTCCACTCTGCCACCACATCGCCCAGGGGACTGTGCTATTGACTTACTTCCTGGAGTGTCCCCACCGAAGGGCCATGTTTACCCTTTATCTATCCCGGAAAATGAGGCAATTGAGAACTACATTGATGAAACACTCAAACGGTTTCATTCGTCCTTCTTCCCCGGCTGCGTCCAGCTTCTTCTTCGTTGGAAAAAAGGACGGTGGTCTCTGTCCATGTGTTGATTACCGTTCCCTGAATGACGTCATGGTCAAGAACCGTTTCCCTCTTCCTCTGATTCCAGCGACACTTGAACAAGTGGGCCGCGCCAACATCTGTACAAAACTCGACCTGCGAAGTGCATATAACCTTGTCCGTAAAAGTGAAGGCGACGAATGGAAGATGGCCTATATCCCCGCACGAGGGCACTACGAATACTTGGTCATACCCTACGGCCTTACTAATGCCCCCGCCGTCTTCCAATCCTTTATGAACGAGGTTTTCCAGGTTATGATCAACCGCTTTCTCACCATCTACATTGATGACATCCTGATTTACTCCCACTCCCTGAAAGAACACATACAGCATGTGAAAAAGGTTCTTCAACGGCTTCTTGACCATAACCTTTATGTGAAGACTGAAAAGAGCGCCTTCCATGTAATCTCGGTTAACTTCCTCAGCTTCGTACTGACACCTGGAGGGGTCAGCATGGATGAGAACAAAGTCACCGCTGTCAGTAACTGGCCCAAACCCACCACCGTTAAGGTTCTCCAACATTTCATTGGGTTCTCCAACTAATATCGCCGGTTCATTCGGAACTTCAGTTCTACTGCCGCCCCCCTCACTGCCACTACCAGCCAAAAGACCCAAAGCCTTCAATGGACTGATACCGCCCTGATTGCTTTCAACAACTTGAAACGTCTCTTCATCTCAGCTCCTGTCCTTCGCCAACCTGATCCGACCCTTCCTTTCACCCTGGAGGTGGATGCCTCCGAAGTAGGAGTAGGAGCCATACTCTCTCAGCGGGTGGGAACACCTCCAAAATCACATCCATGTGCCTTCTTCTCCAGGAAGTTATCCTCCGCTGAGAGGAATTATGATGTGGGGAACAGAACTCCTCGCCATCAAGCTGGCCCTCGAGGAGTGGCGCCACTGGTTGGAGGGCGCACAACATCCCTTTCTCGTCCTAACAGATCGTTGTAATCTGGAATATATCAGAGGGGCCAAGGGGTTAAACTCCAGACAAGTCCGCTGGGCGCTTCTTCACACGCTTCCATTTTCATTTTGCTTACATCCCTGGAAAGAATAACGTAAAAGCTGATGCCCTCTCTCGCAAGTTTGACCTTCCGACCAGTAACTCAGATCCTACACCCATTCTTCCTTCCTCTTGCTTTATGGGACCGGTACAGTGGGAGGTTCACTCTGCCATACAAGAAGCCTTAACCTCAGACCTCCAGAGACACCAGCTGGGAGGAGTTACGTACCAGCAGCTGTTAGACCCCAACTGATGCAATGGTGTCACATGTCCTTGGGGTCAGGACATCCGGGCATTACATGAACCACCGAACTTCTAGCCCGGAAATTCTGATGGTCCTCACTGGCATCCGACGTAAGGGATTACGTACTCTCCTGTCCAGTCTGCGCCCAAACCAAAAGCCCTCGTCATCACCCTTCCAGTAAGCTTCAACCTTTGCCAATCCCTCACAGACCCTGGTCCCACATAGCTGTTGACTTCATCACAGACCTTCCTGAATCCTCTGGTAACACCACCATCCTTGTCATAGTAGACCGTTTTTCTAAAATGTGTCGTCTGGTTCCTCTTCCTCATTTACCTAACACCATGGAATTGGCTGAGTGTATGTTCCAGCAGGTGTTCCGTCTGTATGGTATTCCGGAGGACATTGTCTCTGACGTCGGGCCCCAGTTTGTGTCCCGGGTGTGGCGAGCCTTCTGTGACTGACTGGGGGTCGCCCTCAGCCTCTCCTCCGGGTACCATCCCCAGACCAACGGGCAGACGGAACATCTGAACCAAAAAATAGGAAAGTACCTCCGCCAACAATGTTCTGCCTCGCTACACGACTGGAGTCGGTATATGGCCTGGGCTGAATACGCTCAGATCTCACTCATGCGTTCATCCCTCCGCCTTACTCCATTTCAGTGTGTACTTGGTTACCAACCCCCCATGTTTCCCTGGGAGGCAGAGCCTGGTACTGTTCCAGCTGTTGACGACTGGTTTCGGTGCAGTGAGCGGGTATGGGAGACCGCTCACCGGCATCTGCAGGAAGCCTCTAATACCCAGAAAAGCTTTGACAACAGACACCACTGACCTACGCCACTCTTTCACCCCGGACAGTGTGTGTGGCTCTCTACCGCCTCCCCAGCAAAAATCTCCTCATCCTTCAATGTGTCTGTGTTAAAACCAGTCACCTACAGTCCTCTTCATCCTCCAGTCCAACCCACAGTGCGCCCCACCATTGGACGTCGGAGGGGAGCCTTCCTATGCCATTCAGGCCATCCCCATCCTCGGGATCGACCCCCGAACAGACCCACTGGACATCAGCCTCGACGCAGAACATTGGGTCAGTCCACAACCTTGTCAAAACAGCCTGCCGGATCTCGCCCCCGAGGTAGGCGGCCACGTCTGCTCCTCCCTCCGGTGCCGTTGGGTCATCAGGAGCCTCCCTTGGGGGGGGATACTGTAAGGTTCTGTATTGTCTTAGTCAACTCTATTCTGTTTCATTGTGTTCTTGAACGTAGCCCTCTCTTTAATTTTTTGATCATTGATTTCACCTGTGTTAGTTACTCACATGTATCAGCTCCTTATTTAGTTCAGTTAATTGTGTTTGTGCCTTTGAGGTATTGTTTGTTTTGACTCTACACCTTTTTCTCGAGTATTCACTACAGACATAAGCATAAATATGTACATTGCATTTCTCAATCCGAATGAGCGGTTGTTGGGGTGCTAAATATCCATATTTACGATGAGCGTATTATTCAACTGTATGTACAATAGTTGAATTCCTTTGTCTCTCCTTCTCCCGCTCTTTCGTTCCCCACCCCTTTCATTGTGTAACAAGACGTCATATCGGCTTAGTCCACTAGGAACTTTTCATTGCATTATGTTAGTAATCGTTAGTATAATCTATCGTGTGTGTGTGTTTATGTAATTCTGTGTGATAATTTAGTTAGTAAATAAATAATTTAGCCAATTTGTGTATCACTGAGTCATCATGTAGACTAGGGTTCATGCAGATTTAAATGATTATGCAATGTTCAGAATGAGACTGATATGAGAATGGTTGACTGCTATGATATTGAGATTCTGATATTCTTGAGTTAATTCGGAAAATGGTTACTCATTAAACTTTTCCCGTGGTGCCCCAGGTTACTAATTATTCGATAAATAGCATGTCATCGCATTAATGATAGTCACGACACCACAATCATTTGTTTTGTTGATGTTGAGTGAGAGGTTATTTTCCTGACACTACACTCCGAGAGCCCACACCTCCTTCCTGTAGGCTGTCTCGTCATTGTTGGTAATCAAGCCTACTACTGTTGTGTCGTCTGCAAACTTGATGATTGAGTTGGAGGTGTGCATGGCCACGCAGTCATGGGTAAACAGGGAGTACAGGAGGGGGCTGAGCACGCACCCTTGTGGGGCCCCTGTGTTGAGGTTCAGCGAAGTAGAGATGTTGTTTCCTACCTTCATTACCTGGGGGTGGCCCGTCAGGAAGTCCAGGACCCAATTGCACAGGGCGGGGTTGAGACTCAGGGCCTCAAGCTTAATAATGAGCTTGGAGGGTACTATGGTGTTGAATGCTGAGCTATAGTCAATGAACAGCATTCTTTAATAGGTATTCCTCTTGTCCAGATGGAATAGGGTAGTGTGATGACGATTTTTGAATTAGAATTTTTGGAACAAAGACGAGGACAAAGGTAAAATGTTTATTTTACAATGTCGACACATTGGCAATTTAGACAGGTGGAGCTCTACCAAGTTTTAACTATAATGACAAATTCTTATCACCTTTATAAAAAAATTATTAGGCTAGTTGATTTGCAGCCAACCACCATTACTGTGTAGATATGCTTATTTCTCAAATCAATATGGATACGAGGGCTTCTTTGTTGGAGCCCTATTCAGAAATAAGAGATAGCATAGGTCTCTAGTGCACAGTTCAAAACAACAGGGAACTCGGAAATCAGCAATCTCTGACGACTTCAGTGCGTTCAAGACAACTGTGGAAAATCTGGAGAAAAAAAAACGAGCTCCGACTGGGAAAAATAGTTTTGAATGATCATCCAACTCGGAATTCCAATTCGGAAACTCGGGTATCTTTCTCCGACTTTCTGACCTGAAAATCCCTGATGTCATGATTTGACCTTGTTTTTTCCCTCAGAGCTCCCAGTTTACCGTAAATGTACCTGTTTAACAGACACAATCACTGTCACCATGCACTCCTTAGGCTATCAATTTATATGGTTAATGTTGTCCTATTATTTTGCATAAGCTAACCATTGTTATTAATGATATTTACTATCTTCTGCTTTTTATGAATAGACAGGCATCGGTAAAAATAATAATTGTTTTTCGATGTGCCACATCGGCCCTTTTGATTTTTCGTTGGTTTTCCATAAATGACTACTGCTTTATACCTGACCATGTGAAGGTTACACCTAGGCCTATTCCTTGTAAGGATTAGGCTACGTGTACTGAGTATTAAAACAAATGTCTAGACAAGAAGGGAATGTGGCGAAGATGCACTAAAGGCATGTTTCTGTCTCTTTACAAATTGTGAGCATTTATTGTTGTCACGTTCCTGACCTTATTTCCTTTGTTTAGTCTTTGTTTAGTTGGTCAGGACGTGAGCTGGGTGGGCATTCTATGTTTTGTGTTTCTATGTTGGGTTTGTTGTTTGGCCTAATATGGTTCTCAATCAGAGGCAGGTGTTTGTCATTGTCTCTGATTGGGAACCATATTAAGGTAGCCTGTTTTCACTGTTTGTTTGTGGGTGATTGTTCCTGTTCGGGTGTTCATCTGTTCTGTGTTCCCATGTTCACGACTGTAGCGTTTTCGGTTCCTTCTGTCAGTTTGTTGTTTTTGTTCGTCGTTTAAATATCCTAATTAAAATATGGATTATCATCACGCTGCATTTTGGTCCTCCTCTCTTTCACCCGAAGACAGACGTTACAATTGTGTCATTGTGTGAATTGTTTAGGCTACCCTTTGCTTGTTAATGTTGATAAATTCCCTGTTATACACACACACACACACACACACACACCGTATCTCTATCACCACCAGTAAATGTTCACTTAATTCCCGTCTTTTATAATCTACAGCGTTGATTTACTGTAATTTATGTTAAATCATTCAAGCTGCTACATGTTATTTCATAACATTTAAGATTTTTGTAAAATGTCTTATTTTATTTTTTGCACGTGAGCATGTATTTTTTGATGGTTCTGTCCATGTTGAGTGATCACGCATGCAAGCAGGCTGCTTGTAAATGTGCTAAAAGTGGACATGTTTCATAGTATTTCTGATTATCTGAACACACCATGATTTAACTTTTTTTTTTTTTAACAGAAAGCTACGGAACCACCACTGCAATATAGGCCTGCACTCTTAGAAAAAAAAGGTGTTAACTAGAACATAAAAGGATTATTTTGCTGTCCCCATAGGATAACCCTTTGAAGAACCCTTTTTGGATCCTGGTAGAACCCTTTTGGGTTCCATTCCACAGAGGGTTCTACATGCAACCCAAAAGGGTTCTTACTGGAACCAGAAAAAGTTATAGGCCTACCTGTTTCCAAAAAGCGTTCTCCTTTGATGATAGCCAAAGAACCCTGTTGGAACCCATTTTTATAAGAGTATACTATTGGAATCCATAATTGACATGTTTAAATCAAATGCTACAGTGTCAACAACAAAAAACAGTTACAAGCAATAGTCCTATGTTACGTTCCCCAGTTTCTGTGTTGTAGCTTTTGTATTTGAGTGTGTGTGTTTCAGGAGATGGCTTCCTGGAAGCCTCCCCAACCAGCTGATTGGTCGATTCAATGGATGATTGGAGAGCTGACCCCGCCCCCTCGTCAAGAAGCAGCTGACTCTAATCAGCTAATAGCCACCTGAAGATATAAAAGCCAGTGTTCTGTTTAAGAGGAAGAGAAATTATTAGAGAGAGGATAGGCAGGGAGAGATCATTGAAGGCTGAGGAATGCAGAGAGTTTGATTGAAAGAGAGATAGGCAGAGAGAGAGGAAAGATTAGAGGGAGATTGAATGTTTTGGAGAAAAGATTAGAGAGAGATCATTGTAGGTTGACATTGAATGTTATATAGAGCATTGCTGAGGGTTAAAGCATATTGGTCGTGAGTATGTACTATGTTAGTTGTTGTTGGTAGCAGTTTTGCTATGTTCTGTGTTTGTTGTTCTTTAGTGACATGAGTTAGTTTTCTCAGTTTTGTTGTGGATTGTTTGTTCTGTTTCATTTGTTCCCAGGGGGGAAGGGGAAGGCACCTAGGGAGTGCTTAGGCAAGAGGCCCGCGGGCATACATATACCCGTAGTATATTTACTGTCTAGGCACACTAGGTAAGACCTGGGCGGACCACCCCCTGTATTTTGGTTAGGGCACCAGGTGGTGCTAAGTTAGGTAAGTTAAGTGGGTAGGCAGGTTAGATAGGAGAGGGGGAAGCTTTGATATTTACTTTCTTTGCTTTGGTTCCGTCCAGCCCCTTTTCCCCATATTACCGTGTAGGAAATAAATCCTAGTAAACGGTAAATTCTGCCTTTGTCGTCCTTTCTCGCACCTACAGTCCATACCTCTTGCACTTCACAGAGAGTTGAGCTGTAGCAGGGAGTTGCGTTCCCTCTTCTCAGAGGCGTGCGTAACATCCTACCATGTAAGAGGAAAGCGTGCTTCTTTTGAACCTACAATAAAGAAAATCTAATTAAAATTGTGAGTTCACCCTCCCGCAGTTGTGAAGCTTAAAGATGAATAATATAGCTCTAGGTGATTCTAAAGTGTAAGGCATTTTTGGAGGGATTTTGACTACCTTAAAATTTTGGTTTCTAGAGTGCTCTTCCTGTTTAGGAGAATCAAGCGTTTTGAGGCAAGTAGAAATTATTTGGTTTTTATTGTGAAAAGCACAGCAAACCATTAAAATATATATATATATTAAACACCAGATTGTGATTCCCCAGGTCTTGAAAATAACTGTACCGGTGTTTGGGGGCAAAAATACTAAAACTGAAATAAACAAATACATATTTTGGGTACTACTGCCCACATCTGTTTTTCAACAGTACAAAACAAAAATCTACCAAAATGTACATATTTATTATTTTTAAATTACAGTACATTCCTATCATTATTGACATACATTTTCATCAGCAATGACAAAAAGGAGACAAGAGGGCACCCCACACTTTATTTTCATATGTTCTCACTCACATCACTATCTCCTTTGCCATCTTCCATTTATTGCATTTCAAAATTGACACAAGTGCACATCACATGGCTTTTTTTGGAACTCCAGCATTTCTCACATTTTAGGCATCCAGTTGAAGCCTTGGTGTAAAGGTCTGGGTGTAGCTGGTGCAGAGGAGTCAGGCGCAGGACAGCAGAGATGAGTAACACAATGAACTTTACTCAAAATGACAAAATACATGAAGTAACACCAAGCCCACAAACATCGGACTGAACTTACAATAAACAAACACGCACAAAAAACATGGGGAAACAGAGGGTTAAATAATGAACATGTAATTAGGGAATTGAAACCAGGTGTGAAAAAACAAAGACAAAACAAATGGAAAATTAAAAGTGGATCGGCGATGGCTAGAAGGCCGGTGACGTCGACCGCCGAACGCAGCCTAACAAGGAGAGGGACCGACTTCGGCGGAAGTCGTGACACTTGGATTGATCATGTTGCACTGAGATGGGCACAGGGCAGTGGAGGCTCTTCAGAGGAGGACCATCCTCAGTGAATTTCATAAAAATAGTGAAACAAAAAAAGTTTTCCTTTTTAGATTGAACTATAATAAATATATTAACATGTCGCCAAATAATTTATTAAAACACACTGTTTGGCAATGAAGGTCTACAGTAGCCTCAGCAGCATTCTGTAGGTTAGCACCATGGTGTAGCCGGAGAACAGCTAGTTTCCGTCCTACTATGGGTACATTGACTTTAATAAAAAACCTAGGAGGCTCATGGCTCTCACTCCCTTCCATAGACTTACACAATAATTACGACAACTTCTGTAGGACGTCCTCCAACCTATCAGAGCTCTTGCAGCATGAACTAACATGTTGTCCACCCAATCAAAATATCAGAGAAGGAATCTAGTACTGAATGCATAAGCTACAGCTAGATACCACTGCAGTGCATAAAATGTGATGAGTAGTTGACTCAAAGAGAGAGAAAGACAATAGTTGAACAATTTTGAACAGATTCATTTCTTCCCAAAATTAAGAAGAAGCGAGGGAGAGAGATATTTGGTTTTATTTTTTAACTTTCACTTAGCTAGAGAATGCAGCTAGCTAGTTTAGCTTACTCAAACACCGGGCTCAAACAGAGAGGGATTCTATGTTAACTAGCTGACTATGGCTATCCAACACTAGAACTCTTCCAAGAATGTAGTTGATTTAATCTGATTGTCATAAGGTTCCATGACGTTGTCCACACAGGGCATCTGAACACACAAATACATTTAGATGATTTTCATTACATTTTGCGTGTTTTATTTAACTTTTGTACACCTGTGGTGTTCCCGGTCAAAAATGACCGGTCATTAGAAAGGAATTGGTGAGACTACAATTAGTGTATAAAATTGAATTCAGGCACATGCCCATTCATCAGATGAACACACTTCCTCTCCCAGACCCCCACATGCATGTGTGTTTGAGCACACACACACACACACCTCACTCCCCTTCTTGGCTTCCATGGCAACCCCCAAGGGGACCTTTCCCCAAAATAATATTTCCCGCACGAGAACCACACCTGTTGGCATTCTCACAAACAATCGCTATATTGTTTCAATAATATATGGAACTTTTCTCGCAGCTCTGGTATATAAAGCTTTTTTGATGTCTTGCTCACAATTCATTCTGTGGCAGCCCAATGACCAAACGATATACGGTATGTGAGGCTCTTGGTCATATCTTTGATCATGACACTGGAGAGGAGGAGATAAGCCAGGAAACTGACAGTGAAGATGCATTAGAGGAGGAAGTGTCAGAAGTTGAAGACAATACAGAATATGATCAAGACGGTGACCCGTTCCTGTAGGTTCATGCTCTACAACATTCGCAGAGTACGACCCTGCCTCACGCAGGAAGCGGCGCAGGTCCTAATCCAGGCACTTGTCATCTCCCGTCTGGATTACTGCAACTCGCTGTTGGCTGGGCTCCCTGCCTGTGCCATTAAACCCCTACAACTCATCCAGAACGCCGCAGCCCGTCTGGTGTTCAACTTTCCCAAGTTCTCTCACGTCACCCCGCTCCTCCGCTCTCTCCACTGGCTTCCAGTTGAAGCTCGCATCCGCTACAAGACCATGGTGCTTGCCTACGGAGCTGTGAGGGGAACGGCACCTCCGTACCTTCAGGCTCTGATCAGGCCCTACACCCAAACAAGGGCACTGCGTTCATCCACCTCTGGCCTGCTCGCCTCCCTACCTCTGAGGAAGTACAGTTCCCGCTCAGCCCAGTCAAAACTGTTCGCTGCTCTGGCACCCCAATGGTGGAACAAACTCCCTCACGACGCCAGGTCAGCGGAGTCAATCACCACCTTCCGGAGACACCTGAAACCCCACCTCTTTAAGGAATACCTAGGATAGGATAAAGTAATCCTTCTAACCCCCCCCCCCTTAAAAGAGTTAGATGCACTATTGTAAAGTGGTTGTTCCACTGGATATCATAAGGTGAATGCACCAATTTGTAAGTCGCTCTGGATAAGAGCGTCTGCTAAATGACTTAAATGTAAATGTAAATGTAAGACCAAGAGACTACCGATGTGGAACAATCCAGTGATGAGGAACAGGGCTCTGCTGAGGTTGCTGTTACATTCCTTTTAAAGAATGGGAATTTGTCCTGGTCTTCATCCCCACTTGAGAGGTTGGCTGTCGGCTGAAAATGTTATCAGAATAACCCCAGGGCCATCGAGATACGCCATATCCCAGGTTGATGACATAAAATCCTGCTTCGGGCTATTCCTGACAGAGTCAATCGAAACTATAGTGATAAACATGACAAACTTGGAGGGGAGACGCGTTTACAAAGACAACTGGAAGGAGGTAGACGTCCAAGCATACGTGGGTCTCTTGATTTTGGCTGGTTGGTACAGATCCAGAAACTAATCTACCACCAGTTTATGGGATGCAGAGTCTGGTCGGGCAATTTTTCGTGCCACTATGTCACTCCAGACATTTCACGTGTTGTCACGGGTGATTTGCTTCGACAACCGTGATACAAGACCAGGCTTCGTCAACAAGACAAGCTGGCAGCGATCAGAGAGATTTAGCACAAGTGGATGGAGTGCCTGCCACTCATCTATAACCCAAGTCCAGACATCACAGTGGATGAGTGTCTGGTCGCTTTTAGGGGACGCTGCCCATTCAAACAGTACATGCCAAGCAAACCGTCAAAATATGGAATAAAGATATGGGCAGCATGTGACGCCAGGACAAGTTATGCCTGGAACATACAGGTTCACACCGGGATACCTGCTGACGGTGTTCCCGAAAGGAACCAGGGGAAGCGGGTGGTCCTGGAAATGACTGCAGGTCTCCAGGGGCACAACATAACATGTGACAATTTCTTCACGTCATATGCTCATGGTCTGGAGCTGCTCCAAAAATAATTACCATGGTGGGGTCGGTCAGGAGGAACAAGCCTGAGTTGCCTCCTGCCTTATTCACTACCAAGGACAGGGATCGTTTTCCCTCTAAACTTACCTTCACCGATACACACACTCATGTCCTACTGCCCGAAGAAAAATAAGAATGTGCTCCTGATGACAACTCTGCACAGGGATGTCGCTGTGAGTACCAGGGAGGACAAGAAGTCCAACGCTGTCCTGGATTAGAACAGGAACAAAGGGGGAGTTGACAACCTTGATAAGGTATGTTACTTTTCATGTTTCAAGTCTCATGTACTTTTTTTCCTATTACCAGATTGTTTTATCTGCACCATAAAAATAAGAGATGTTGTTGTTTGGTGAAATGCTCATTGAATTTGTGAACAATATGGAGTCAATTCTATTCATTTGAATATGTAAATATGTTTTAGATGTGATAAATTAAAACAACGCTTGATGCAATTTTTCACGTCATCATGCAAGACATGAAGTATCAATTGCATGTACTCATTATTTTATTTACAGATTTTTCCACTTTTGCAGGTTACTGGCACATACTCTTGTAAGGGGATGACGGCACATTGGCCCATGGTGGTGTTCTTCAACATCCTAGATGTGTCGGCCTACAACACGTTTGTGGTGTGGATGGAAGTGAATCCAGGCTGGAAGCAGGGGAAATTCTTCAAGAGGAGACTATTCCTTGAAGAGTTGGAGAAAGCCATGGTGGCACCCCTCATTCAAAGGCGCCAACATCTTCCTTGAACACCATCCTCGGCTGGATTGGTGAGAGATATACAAGGGCCAGAAGCAAGATCTACGGCCGCCAGAGACAGAAGAGACAAAAGGAGAGGTGCAAAAGAGATGTCAAAACGAGCATTATGTGCCATATATACAGTGCATATATTTGGAAGGCACATGCAACAACCACCATGTATTGTCCAACATTTGCATGAGAACACACAAAATGTAACCACCATTGATTGACAGATTGTGAACATTTTAATGTTTTTGTTATTGTTAGTAATACTGTTATTGTTACTGTTGTTCTTTAATGTGTTCAGACATTAATTTTGTAATATGGTAAAATTTTCATGTGTAGTTTTGGGCCTATGTCCTTTCTTTACTAATAAAATCATACCGGTCAGTTTTGACCGTGAACACAACAGATGTTATTTTGTGCCACTATTTAAACATTTGAAATGGTTTCAAAACAAATGTCCTTATTAAACTTTGACACAAAGTAGTCTATGATAAATAGCACAATATGTTTCATCTGAGTATTTTTATAGTCAAAATAATCCATACATTATGCTTTTTTTACTCAAAAACGAGTTGTATGAGCTCAGGTCAATGAGGCCTGCAGGCCATAAATAGCAAATAGAATTTCAAAACGTGTAATGTTCACAAGAACTTAAGTTGATAAAAAAGATCGAACACAACATTAGGTAATAATATATGTATTATTATGGATTTATAATCAGCTATAATGGGGCGGGGATTTTGGACCGGGAACACAGAATTAATTAACATGAAACGAACACAACAGGAGGATTAATTAAGAAGGTTTTGTGAATCTGGGCCCAGGGCCATAAGAAAATATTTAAGATTCATGTCATCAACTGGAACTCCTCAAAACCATCTGCCGCCTTTCCGGAAGGGAAATAATGTAACACTTCCTGTCTTGAAAGAAGTCGCGTGTTTTTAAACTTTGCACTGACGAACCTACATGTGTTTTTTTCCCAACGTCTTTGTATTGCTACTACAGCTAATGACCTATGTAGTAGCTTCATATCATTCATATGACACAATGTTTGTTTCAAATACCGTTGTAACTTACTAAGTAACAAGCTTGTTCCTTGCATGACTAGAGTAAGCTAGCCGGCTAACGTAAGCTAGCTACCGCCCGGTAAGTTAGTTCAGGAATTGTTGGCCCATGCCATGTGTCTCACTCTGTATCGATCTAAACGTAATTTGGTATAGTATATAGCAAGCAAGGCAACGTTGTCCTAAAGGAATTTGTTTTGTTGAGTTCATTGACTTGTGGTAGTTGGTAGTATTCATTGAGCCATAAAATAACGGTAGTATCAGCTAACGTTAGCTAGTACGTAGTCAGCTAACGTTAGTCCAACATGGTCTTCTTCACGTGCAATGCGTGTGGTGAATCACTAAAGAAAGCCCAAGTCGAAAAACATGTGAACATGTGCCGTGGATGTGAAATTTTGTCATGCATTGACTGCGGAAAAGACTTTTGGTAAGTGCTTGTGAATGTTTTTTTCTCTTGTTATGTTGGGTACATCGCAGTTTGGTTGCTTGCTTTGCATAGCCAACATTGAACCAGTATCTGTCTGTGCGTTAGACACCTCTAACGCCCATAAGGCTCATATTCAAGCGCTCAAAGCTCTCATTCCCCAGCTGTGCTATAGCGTTATAACGTTAAAATACGTTCATTGATCACTACATATGGAGTTTCGCTGAGTAACTATCTTAATTTACTCCCGTTACGGCTGATATGTACTTTCAAAAAAGGTCTAAATAGAAATGTATGCATTGGGGCTGCCGAAGAGACACTTTTTCGATTGCTTGTACATTTTTATTTAGACCTTATTTGGAAGTACATAAAAGTCTAATTGCATTCATCAAATACGTCGTAAAACACAGATGTAGACTAACAGTGAAATGCTTACTTACGGGCCCTTCCAAACTATGCAGAGAAAGAAAGTATACGAAATAATAGAAAGTTAATAACATGTAATAATAAATACACAATGAGTAACGATCACTGGCAATATACACAAGGTATCAAATCAAGCTTTATTTATACAGCACATTTCAGACATGGAATGCAACGCAATGTGCTTCACAGGGGGGGAAATGAAGGAGAAACAAAGCTCTAATATTAACTCCACAACAAACTTAAGATAAAATAAACGTGACCTGTGGAAAAGCAAAGCTAAAAAAGATTAGTTTTAAGATCTCTTTTAAATATTTCCAGTGTTGTCCCCCCTTAGATTCTCTTGCAGGTTATTCGAGAGGCTGAGGGCATAATAACTAAAGGCTGCCTTGTCATGCATTTTGGTCCTAGGCTTTGGGATAGTTAAAAGGCCAGTGCCAGAGGGATCTACTGGATGCATAACTTAAAAGCATATCTGACATGTATTGGGTTGCACAATAGTCACTTGATTTAAAAACTAATAGAAGAATCTTACAATTAATTCAAACTCACAGGCAGCCAGTGAAGAGACCTTATAACTGGTGTAATGTGTGCTCTGTCTGGTTTTGGTCAGGACACTATTATGTCCACTCTAAGGAAATGGGAGACTGTCACAAACACGATGGTGTGTCACGGGACTAGTCTGAAGGTAACCGGTACTGGTTAAAAAAAATGAAAGTATGAAGGTAGTGTTATGCTACCCAAAAAATGGGTTAAATATGTGTTTTTAAAAATATGTATATATGTGTATATGTTAGAGGTTGACCGATTATGATTTTTCAATACCGATTATTGGAGGACCAAAAAAAGCAGATGCTGATTGATCGGACAATTTTTTTTAAAATATATATTTGTAATAATGACAATTACAACAATACTGAATGAACAATGAACACTTTTATTTTAACTTAATATAATCCATAAAATCTATTTAGTCTCAAATAAATAATGAAACATGTTCCATTTGGTTTAAATAATGCAAAAACACAGTGTTGGAGATGAAAGTAAAAGTGCAATATGTGCCATGTGAAAAGATAACATTTAAGTTCCTTGCTCAGAACATGAAAGCTAGTGGTTCCATTTAACATGAGTCTTCAATATTCCCAGTTAAGAAGTTTTAGGTTGTAGTTATTATAGGACTATTTCTCTCTATGCCATTTGTATTTCGAATACCTTTGACTATTGGATGTTCTTATAGGCACTATAGTATTTCCAGCCTAATCTCGGGAGTTGATAGGCTTGCTAGGCTTGATAGGCTTGCATAAACAGCGCTGTGCTTCAAGCATTGCGTAAAACTGCTGGCGAACGGAGGAAAGTTCGGTTTGAATGAATGCTTACGAGCCTGCTGCTGCCTACCACCGCTCAGTCAGACTGCTCTATCAAATATCAAATCATAGACTTAATTATAATATATAATCACACAGAAATACGAGCCTTAGGTCATTAATATGGTCAAATCCGGAAACTATAATTTCAAAAACAAAAAGTTTATTATTTCAGTGAAATACGGAACCGTTCCGTATTTTATGGAACGGGTGGCAACCCCAAGTCTAAATATTGCTGTTACATTGCACAACCTTCAATGTTATGTTATAATTATGTAAAGTTCTGGCAAATGAATTACGGTCTTTGTTAGGAAGAAATGGTCTTAACACAGTTCGCAACGAGCCAGGTGGCCCAAACTGCTGCATATACCCTGACTCTGCTTACACTGAACGCAAGAGAAGTGACACAATTTCAGGCACCGCATTGATTATATGCAACGCAGGACAAGCTAGATAAACTAGTAATATCTTCAACCATGTGTAGTTAACTAGTGATTGTGTTAAGATTGATTGTTTTTTATAAGATACGTTTAATGCTAGCTAGCACCTTACCGTGGCTCCTTGCTGCACTCGCATAACAGGTAGTCAACTTGCCACGCAGTCTCCTCGTGGAGTACACCATAATCAGTGTCCAAAAATGCAGATTACCGATTGTTATGAAAACTTGAAATCGGACCTAATTAATCGGCCATTCCGATTAATCGGTCGACCTCTACACCAGATACTGGGAGATTTAATTCAGCAGGAAAATAACCTAAAACAGAAGACCAAATCTACACTTGAGTGAAAGTTTTGACCTAAATGTGCTTGAAAATGTATGGCAAGAGTTGAATGGTTTTCTATCAATGATCAACAAATATGACAGAAGAATTTTCAAAAGAATAATGGGCAAGTATTGTACAATCCAGGTGTGCAAAGCTCTGAGACTTACCCAGAAAGACTCACAGCTGTAATTGCTTCCAAAGGTGATTCTAACATGCATTAACTCGGGTTCACTTTGTCATTATGGGGTATTGTGTGTCGTTGGGTGATGGAAAAAATCTATTGAATCCATTTTTAATTCAGGCTATAACACAACAAAATAAATGTGGAATAAGTCAAGGGGTATGAATACTTTCTGTAGGCACCGTATAACTAGGACTAAACTGATTAGGTATTGGAATAGATACCGGCCGTAACGGGAGTAAATGAAGATGGCTGCTTAGCGAAACTCCATATTTTGCGATCAACAAACGTGTTTTGATATAACGCTTGCAGAGCTGGTGAATGGGAGTTTGAATCTGTGCTTTGTCTCAAACACATATACTGGTTCAAGCCAACATCACATGTTGAACAGGTAAATGATTATGATGGGTACATAGCTATTCTATGTCTTCCCCCAACAGGGGAAATGACTACAAGGACCACATCAAATGCATCAGTGAGGATCAAAAGTATGGAGGCAAGGGCTATGAGGCTAAGTCCAAAAAAGGGGATGTCAAACAGCAACAATGGATTCAAGTGAGAAATAGATCATTCATCTGATTTCCCTCTTTTGTTTATCAGCACTTTGTGGGTAGATGATTAATGGATGAGATTTTTCCATAGAGGATCCAAGAAGCCATGAACAAACCAGGAATCAGTGCCAAGCTGAAAGATGTTCTAAATCAAGTCAGTTCGTATGATAACGTCCCACGAAAGAAGTCGAAGTTCCAGGTTGGTTATTTCTATCGTTGCTAAGGATATGATGGTTCGTTATTGTCAGTGGTGCGTGACTTTGTGCTGGCCCGCAGTGTCCGTTTACTGCTATTTTATGCTTGGCTTGCTGAAATGTTAAATCACTCTGTTGTAATAATGCTGTCACGTGGTGCTCACTCCATCAGAACTGGATGAAGAACAGTCTGAAGATCCACAATTCCACGCTGCATGACCAGGTGTGGGACATCTTTTCAGCAGCAACCAGCAGCGTGAGTATCTCTTAAAGGAAGAGTGTTAACATAATTAGGGTCACGTTTCAGCTCTGTCTGTCCATGGCCTCTTCTGTCGTGGGTCCTCTTCCTCGGTGTGCACTGTCACTCTGTCCGTTTCCATCTTCTCCAACTGTCTGTAACATTTCACGTAAACCCTGTTTCTTGTCTGCATCGAAGTAGCGGTCCTTGTACCTAGCATCGAGAATGGTGGCGACACAGTAAAGAGACCTCAGAGAGAATGCCACAGAATCGCTTGTTCACAGCCTCTAGTAGAGGACTTTTGCAGGTTTTAACCACACGTTCTGTGTCTGCAGTTTTGTTGAGCGGGCTTTTTAATGCCATGTCAGAGGGTATCACGTCTGCTGCAGATGCAGTTGATGAACTTATTTCTCGAGTCAGTGGCGCTAGGAGTGTGTTCATGTTTCCAAGGTTCAAACATGTTCTCATGGCAGCAGCGGTATGAGAACAAGCACATTTTTGAGAATGCAATACGGCTTTCCTCAGTACGAAATTCTCATCGGCCCACTGTGCTGTCAGACTTAGCATGCTCATGGGGCTGACATCGCTGGTCCAAATGTCAGTCGTGAAGCTAATAGCAGTGACGCCCATAGCAAGTAGCTCATGGATGTGCGTTTCAACAATACTGTGTAACTCTGGTAGGGCAACATCTGAAAAATAGCACCTACTTAGATGTGTGTACCGGGGCTCAAGGTGCTCAACCGGTCGGCGAAAGCCAACATCATCCACGACAGATAGTGGTTGATTGTCAAGGGCAATGAATTCCGTTATCTTGGCGTTAACTTCTACTTAGTACTCATCCCGGATCCGGGAGCACCCCCCACAGTAAAAAAGCTGACTAGCATAGCCTAGCATAGCGTCACAAGTAAATACAAGCATCTAAATATCATTAAATCACAAGTCCAAGACACCAGATGAAAGATACAGATCTTGTGAATCCAGCCATCATTTCTGATTTTTAAAATGTTTTACAGGGAAGACACAATATGTAAATCTATTAGCTAACCACGTTAGCAAAAGACACCACTTTTTTTACTCCACTATTTTTTTACTCCATCAGTAGCTATCACTAATTCGACTAAATAAAGATATATATAGCCACTAACCAAGAAACAACTTCATAAGATGACAGTCTGATAACATATTTATGGTATAGCATATTTATTTTGAAAAATTTGCATATTTCAGGTATAAATCACAGTTCTACATTGCAGCTGCAATCTGAAATAGCGTTGGAAGCAGCCGGAATAATTACAGAGACCGACGTCAATTACCAAAATACTCATCCTAAAACATTTCTGAAAAATACACAGCCTACAGCAATTGAAAGACACAGATCTTGTGAATCCAGCCATCATTTCTGATTTTTAAAATGTTTTACAGGGAAGACACAATATGTAAATCTATTAGCTAACCACGATAGCAAAAGACACAACTTTTTTTCTCCACCATTTTTTTCCTGCATCAGTAGCTATCACTAATTCGACTAAATAAAGATATATATATAGCCACTAACCAAGAAACAACTTCATAAGATGACAGTCTGATAACATATTTATGGTATAGCATATGTTTTTTTTGAAAAATGTGCATATTTCAGGTATAAATCACAGTTCTACATTGCAGCTGCAATCTGAAATAGCGTTGGAAGCAGCCGGAATAATTACAGAGACCGACGTCAATTACCAAAATACTCATCCTAAAACATTTCTGAAAAATACACAGCATACAGCAATCGAAAGACACAGATCTTGTGAATCCAGACAATATTTCAGATTTTCTAAGTGTTTTACAGCGAAAACACAATATATCGTTATATTAGCATACCACATGAGCTAACATCACCCCAGCATTGAATCAATGCAAAAGGGGCGATAACGTTATCGCCACCAAAATATATTAATTTTTTCACTAACCTTCTCAGAATTCTTCAGATGACAGTCCTGTAACATCATATTACACAATGCATATAGAGTTTGTTCGAAAATGTGCATATTTAGCATCACAAATCGTGGTTATGCAATGTAATCTGTCAAAACATGGCATGCAATCTGGCCGGCGCCATCTTGGAAAGGCACCTATGTTTACGATTATTTATCGATTAGATTGACAAAAAAAATACAGGTTGGACAGCTAATGAAAGATGCATTGGTTATTAATGCAACCGCTGATTTAGATTTTTAAAATTAACGTTACTAGACATACATTGTGAGTTACAGCCAGACTAGTGCCGCAAAAAATGGCCGACAACTGCGTTTACATTTTTCCACATAAATACGGAATAAAATCATAAATAACTCTTACTTTTGGACGAGCTTCCATCAGTATCTTGGGCAATGTGTCCTTTGTCCAAAAGAATCGTTGCTTTGTTGTAAAACGACCTCTTCAACTTCGGAACTAGCAGCTAACGATAGCTACACGGCACACACATGTCCAAATCCTCAAACGCAATACTAAGGAAATTCCGAAAAATAGCAATATACTCGCATAAACTGATATAAATCGGTTTCAAATAACTTCGTTATGATGTTTCTAACACCTATATCGAATTAAATCACAGACGGATAGATCTTTGGTCAATAACGAGAGCTTTTGAGCATGCCATTCTGATGTCCTCCCTTGCGTCCTGGCGAGCGTCGAAAAGAAGGGACATCTCACTCCATTGCCTTTTATAAACTCTGAGAAACACGTAGAGACGCCATTCCACTTCTCATTGGTTACTGACATCCAGGGGAAGGCGGGTGCAGTTCATTTCGATCCATAGGGCACACACAGAGCTTAAAACTGATCCGAGATCAGAGACTATTTTTCAGAGCTTCGCATGTCCTGTCATGATTTTCGCTGTAGAAAGAGTTCTGGTTCACCCACAGACATAATTCAAACGGTTTTAGAAACTAGAGATTGTTTTCTATCCAATAGTAATAATAATATGCATATTGTACGAGCAAGAATTGAGTATGAGGCAGTTTAATTTGGAGACGATATTTTCCAAAGTGGAAACAGCACCCCCTGTATTGAGAAAAGGTTAATGGATTTCGCCTTTGAATTGTCTCGCTGAAATTCTTACTCTTTCAAATGACTGCTCAACTTGAACTTGTTTAGTTGTTGGACGTGTGTGTGTTTTTTTCTTTTTTGCTTTTGTTCTAAGTAGCCGCTGAACGTCTGGGAGGATGCACTTTCGAATGAGTTATTAGGTTTCTGGTATTGACAGATTTCACTTTCTCCCCTCTGGAAATAATAGCAGCACAGACGTTGCATATGGACATTTCGTTATCTTCCTTTGAAACTTCAAAAAAATAGATCCACACAGCAGACATGGGCGAGGTTAATCAGCTTTGATGTCGGTTTTGCACATCGACGTTAAACTAGACATCGGGCCGATGTTGGCATTTTTAGCTAATATTGTCCAATTCCAATATGCTTACCGATATATCGTGCATCCCTATTTTTATCTAAATTTTGACACTTGACACCACTGGACAGATGTCACGTTAGTACTGTACACTGAGTGTACAAAACATTAGGGACAGTTGCTCTTTCCATGTCAGACTGACCAGGTGAATCCAGGTAAAAGCTATGATCACTTATTGATGTCACTTGTTAAATCCACTTCAATCAGTGTAGATAAAGGGGAGGAGACACATTAACTTCTCACGAGTCACCATCCCGGATCCGGGAGCATCCTCATCAGTAAAAAAGCTGACTAGCATAGCCTAGCATAGCGCCACAAGTAAATACTAGCATATAAATATCATGAAATCACAAGTCCAAGACACCAAATGAAAGATACACATCTTGTGAATCCAGCCATCATTTCCGATTTTTAAAATGTTTTACAGCGAAAACACAATATGTATTTCTATTAGCTAACCACAATAGCAAAAGACTCAACCGCATATTTTCACCATTTTTTTTACCGCATAGGTAGCTATCACAAAACCGACCAAATAGAGAGAGAATTAGTCACTAACCAAGAAACAACTTCATCAGATGACAGTCTTATAACATGTTATACAATAAATCTGTTTTGTTCGAAAAATTTGCATATTTGAGGTATAAATCATAGTTTTACATTGCAGCTACAATCACAAATATCACCAAAGCAGCTAGAATAATTACAGAGGACCGTGAAATACCTAAATACTCATCATAAAACATTTATGAAAAATACATGGTGTACAGCAAATGAAAGACAAACATCTTGTGAATCCAGACAATATTTCAGATTTTTTAAGTGTTTTACAGCGGAAACACAATATAGCATTATATTAGCTTACTACAATAGCCAACCACACAACCGCATTCATTCACCGCAAAGGTAGCGATCGCAAAAAAACAGCAAAAGATATAAAATTATTCACTAACCTTGACAAACTTCATCAGATGACAGTCCTATAACATCATGTTACACAATACATATATGTTTTGTTCGAAAATGTGCATATTTAGCGGTACAATTCGTGGTTTTACAATGTGAATACGTAGTCAAAATGCACAAAATTGTCCGGAGAAATCTTGGACAGTCACCTAATCTAATCAAATAACTCATCATAAACTTTACTAAAAAATACATGTTGTACAGCAAATTAAAGATACACTAGTTCTTAATGCAACCGCTGTGTTAGATCTTTAAAAATAACTTTATTACGACATACAGCTTACGTTATAGCGAGACAGCGCCCAAAATAAGGGCGGAAAATATGACTAAACATTTTCAACAGAAATACGAAATAACATCATAAATGTTTCCTACTTTTGCTGAGCTTCCATCAGAATGTTGTACAAGGAGTCCTTTGTCCAGAATAATCGTTGTTTGGTTTTAGAATGTCCTCTTCTCCTGTCGAATTAGCAAACATAGCTAGCCATGTGGCGCAAACGTGCCCAACTTCACATGACGCAAAGAAAAGAAAATTCCGAAAATCGCAATAAACGTTCAATAAACTGATATAACTCGGTTTAAAAAAACTACTTTATGATGTTTTTATCACATATATCAAATAAAATCAGAGCCGGAGATATCTAACGTGTATACCGGAAGCTTTTCAGAAGACAATCTGGTGTTCCTTCTCGCGCCTTCGAAGACAATAAATTCCAGACACGTCATTCCAAAAGCTCTTGTTCGGCCTCAGATCAAGCTAGACACCCCATTCCACCTCTCACTGCCTGTTGACATCTAGTGGAAGGCGTATGCAGTGCATGTAGATCCATAGATTTCAGGCAAATTAATAGGAAGGCCCTGGAACAGAGCCTCGATTTCAGATTTTTCACTTCCTGTCAGGAAGTTTGCTGCAAAATGAGTTCTGTTTTACTCACAGATATAATTCAAACGGTTTTAGAAACTAGAGTCGTTTCTATCCAATAGTAATAATAATATGCATATTGTACGAGCAATAATAGAGTACGAGGCAGTTTAATTTGGGCACGATTTTTTACAAAGTGAAAATAGCACCCCCCTATTGACAAAAGGTTAAAGAAGGATTTTTAACTTCTCTGGGATAGGCGGGACGCTAGCGTCCCACTTGGCCAAATGCCAGTGAAAATAAAGAGCGCCAAATTCAAATAAATTACTATAAAAATCAAACTTTCATGAAATCACACATGAAAGACACCAAATTAAAGCTACACTTGTTGTGAATCCAGCCAACATGTCTGATTTCAAAAAGGATTTATCCCGCGAAAGCACACCAAACGATTGTTAGGTCAGTACATAGCCACAGAAAAACACAGTCATTTTCCCAGCCAAAGATTGGAGTCACAAAAAGCAGAAATAGAGATAAAATTAATCACTAACCTTTGATGATCTTCATCATCATGTTACACAATACATGTATGTTTTGTTCGATAATGTGCATATTTATATCCACAAATCTTAGTTTACATTGGCGCCATGTTCAGAAATGCCTCCAAAATATCCGGAGAAATTGCAGAGAGCCACATCAAATAACATAAATACTCATCATAAACTTTGATGAAAGATACATGTTTTACATAGAATTAAAGATATACTTGTTCTTAATGCAACCGCTGTATCAGATTAAAAAAAAAGTTTTTAAAAAAATTACGGAAAAAGCAAACCATGCAATAATCTTAGACGGCGCTCAGAAAATAAATAAATGTATCTGCCATGTTGGAGTCAACATAAATCAGAAAATACAATATAAATATTTCCTTACCTTTGATGATCTTCATCAGAATGCACCCCCAGGAATCCTAGTTCCACAATAAATTGTTGTTTTGTTCGATAATGTCCGTTATTTATGTCCAAGTAGCTACTTTTGTTAGCGCGTTTAGTAAACATATCCAAACGCTAGTGCAGGTCCCGCATAACGTCGGACGAAAACTTCAAAAAGTTATATTACAGGTCGAATAAACTTGTCAAACTAAGTAGAGAATCAATCTTTTGGATGTTGTTATCCTAAATATTCAATAACATTCCAACCGGAGAATTCCTTTGTGTCTGTAGAAGTAATGGAACGCAAGTCGCTACCATGTGAAATGCGCGTGACCAGGACTTGGCTCTCTGCCAGACCACTGACTGAAACAGCTCCCATCCGGCTCAACATCACAGTATAAGCTTCATTCAACGTTCTACAGACTGTTGGCATCTAGTGGAAGGCGTAGGAAGTGCAAACAGATCCATATCTTACTGGGATTTGAATAGGCGATGAGTTGAAAATCGGCCAGCTTCAAAATTCTCACTTCCTGTTTGGATTTTTTCTCAGGTTTTTGCCTGCCATAGGAGTTCTGTTATACTCACAGACATCATTCAAATTTTTTTTTAGAAACTTCAGAGTGTTTTCTATCCAATAGTAACAATAATATGCATATATTATAATCTGGGACAGAGTAGGAGGCAGTTCACTCTGGGCACGCTATTCATCCAAAAGTGAAAATGCTGCCCCCTATCCCCAAAAAGTTAAGCTTTGAGACACAGACTGTATGTGCGCTATTCAGAGGGTGAATGAGCAAGACAAAGGATTTAAGTGCCTTTGAACGGAGTATGGTAGTAGGTGCCAGGAACACCGGTTTATGTGTTAAGAACTGCAACGCTGGTGGGTTTTTCACACTCAACAGTTTCCTGTGTGTATCAAGAGTGGTCCACCACCCAAAGAACATCCAGCAAACTTGACACAACTTTGGGGAGCATTGGAGTCAACATGGGCCAGCATCCTTGTAGAACGCTTTCGACACCTTGTACAGTCCATGCCCTGACAAATTGAGGCTGATCTGAGTGCAAAAGGGGGTGTAACTCAATATTATGGTGTTCCTAATGTTTTGTATACTCAGTGTATATGATATATAAAACAGAATCAATGTGTATTTTTACAAATCAGGTGACGTTTACTAAAGCAATTGATATAATTTTCATAATTCAAAACAATGTTATATGAATAAACTTTTGATTTTAGCTGGCTCCCGAAGCCCCGACTCAGACAGAGGAACCCAAGCAGTCTGTTGCTGAAAGCAAAACCGAGACTAATGGGGGCCATCAGAATGGCACATCGGAGGAGCCACCACCAGAGAAGAAGAAGTTGAACAAGCGTGAGCGCAAAGAGGCAAGACAAAAGAAGAGCGGGAAGAAAGAAAAGAAAGCCCCGGAGAACGGTAACACCGAGGAGGAGGAGGAGGAAGCCAGTGCAGGCAAACGAAAGGACAAAAAAAGGAAGAGGAGTTCTGAGGAAGATGCTGGAGGAGAGGTGACCACCAAGAAACGGAAGACAAGTAAAAAGGACAGTTCCGGAGGTATTTAACACATTTTCAAGGGGTTCTTTTCTCAAGTGAGTGTGACACTGCGTTGCTTCTCTTCTTCACACTTGCGGTTGGAAAATGCACATTAGTCTTTGATTCAGTTTCTTTTTATTCTACCTTCCAGATGACCAAAACACAGAGGCGGCTGAGGAGGAGGCAGAGGGTGCTGCAGGACAAACAGGTTCCAAAGGTACCAGTTCTTCTGAGAATGTGCTCATTGTCCTGCACAGTTTTCATAGTGTGAAAAGACCCAATTCATCCCAATTCACCACACTTTTCCCCCCGATGTGTGCACTTGCACACCACACATGCCCCTTTCGTGGATTGAAAACCATTGGCTGGAGGGAGTTTTCAACTTTGTTAAATCCATGCCGAGAAGGGTGCACACTTCGAGAGAAGTGGAGAATTTGGGACGTACATTGGACTTAGTTCATTACCTCAGTTTTTTACATTTTCAAAATGAAGCCACCAGGGGACAGTGTTGACACGTCCCTTTGCTGCAGAGTAGGCCTACATGAATGTTCTTTCAAGAATAGTTGGAAACAGTGATTATTTGATATCCAACAAAAGCACCTTCAATTTTAAATTGTCATGCATGTAGTCGGACTCCAGCCACCCAAGTCATAGCCTGTTCTCTCTACTACCGCACAGCAAGCGCTACCGGAGCGCCAAGTCTGTGACCAAAAGGCACCTGAACAGCTTCCAAAGCAATAAGACCGCTAAACAGTTCATCAAATGGCTACAATTTACATTGAAACCCCCCCCCCTATTATTTATTTCTTAATTGCTTTGCACTGACTCCATTGCACTGGCTCTATGCACACTCACTAAGCACACTTACTAGACTCTACACACACACACACACACACACACACACACACTCATTGACATTCCAACACACATGCATACACACACACTACATACGCTTACACACACAAAAGACACGCTCATATTGACGCCACACGCACACATACACTTTCACACTTCACATACGCTGCTGCTACTCTGTTTATTATATATCCTAGTCACTTTTACCCCTACACACATGTACAGTGCATTCGGAAAGTATTCAAAAATAAAAATCCCTCATCAATCTACACACAATACCCAATGGCAAAGCGAGAACAGGTGTATTTTTTTTTTTGCAAATGCGTGGGGGGGGGGGAATGGATACCGTATTTACTTAAATATTCAGACCCTTCGCTATGAGACAAGAAATTGAGCTCCGGTGCATCCTGTTTCCATTGATTTCTACAACTTGATTGGAGTCCACCTGTGGTGAATTCAATTGATTGGACATGATTTGGAAAGGCACACACATGTCTAGATAAGGTCCCACAGTTAACAGTGCATGTCAGAGCAAAAACCAAGCCATGAGGTTGAAGGAATTGTCTTTAGAGCTTCGAGACAGGATTGTGTCGAGGCACAGATCTGGGGAAGGGTACCAAAAAATGTCGGCATCATTGAAGGTCCCAAAGAACACGGTAGCCTCCATCATTCCTAAACGGAAGAAGTTTGGAACCACCAAGACTCTTCCTAGAGCTGGCCACCCAGCCAAATTCAGCAATCGGGGGGGGGGGGCCTTGGTCAGGGAGGTGACAAAGAACCCCATGGTCACTCTGACAGAGTTCCTCTGTTGAGATGGGAGAACCTTCCAGAAAGACAACCATCTCTACAGCACTCCACCAATCGGGCCTTTATGGTAGAGTGGCCAAACGGAAGCCAATCCTCAGTAAAAGGCACATGACAGCCAGCTTGGAGTTTGCCAAAAGGCACCTACTCAGGCCATGAGAAACAAGATTCTCTGGTCAGATGATACCAAGATTGAACTCTTTGGCTTGAATGCCAAGCGTCACATCTGGAAGAAACCTGGCACCATCCCTACGGTGAAGCATGGTGGTGGCAGCATCATGCTGTGGGGATGTTTTTCAGCGGCAGCAACTGGGAGACTAGTCAGGATCGAGGGAAAGATGAACGTAGCAAAGTACAGAGATCCTTGATAAAAACATGCTCCAGAGAGCTCAGGACCTCAGACTGGGGTGAAGGTTCACCTTCCAACAGGACAACGAACCTCAGCACACAGTCAAGACAACACAGGAGTGGCTTCGGGACAAGTCTCTGATTGTCCTTGAGTGACCCAGCCAGAGCCCAGACTTGAAGTTGATCAAACATCTCTGGAGAGACCTGGAAATAGCTGTGCTGCGACGCTCTAACCTAACAGAGCTTCATAGGATGTGCAGAGAAGAATGGGAGAAACTCCCCAAATACAGGTGTGCCAAACTTGTAGCGTCATACCCAAGAAGACGTGTGGCTGTATTCGCTGCCAAAAGTGCTTTAACAAAGTACTGAGTAAAGGGTCTGAATACTTACGTAATGTGAGATTTCATTTTTTTTCTGCAAAAACTTCTAAAAAACTGTTTTTACTTTGTCATTATTGGGTATTGTGTGTAGATTGATGAGGGAAAAAGTACAATTTTAATCAATTTTAGAATAAGGCTATAACGTAACAAAATGTGGAAAAAGAGAAGGGGTCTGAATACTTTCTGAATGCACTGTAAATACTGTACCTCAACTACCTTGTACCCATACACATTGACTCTGTAATGGTACACTTTGTATATAGCGTCTTTATTGTTTTTGTGCTACTATTTCCTTTTTTATTTAGCAAATATTTGTCTTACTTTTTAACACTGCACTGTTGGGAATGGGCTCGTAAAACAGCATGTCACTGTGAAGTCGACACTTGTTCTAGTTGGCGCATGTGTCCAATACAATTTGATTAGCCATGATCAACTAATGCTCTTGTTTGACTTCCAGGAAAGTTCAATTGGAAAGGAACGATAAAGGCAGTCTTAAAACAATCTCCTGAAGAAGGACTTGCGGTTAAAAAACTCAGGAAGAAGGTATGTTCATCAGACATCTAGGAATATTGTGCGTCACACAAGATAGTTAGAGATCAGTTTTTCTGGCATCTCACTTTTATTTGCACATTTGATCAAATATAGTTCATACATACTACTGGAACAGCATGTTTAACCATTTTACATTATGCCCGTAGGGTTAGAATAGTGATATGACATGGTCATGATTGTAATTGTCACTGTTTTCACTAATGGCACAATACATTTTTCCTTCCAGGTTTTGTCAGCTTACTACTCATTCAGCGGAGAGGGAAATTTCAAATCAGAAGAGGAGCTGCTCGCACTCTTCAACAAGAAGATTAAAGGCAACCCCAAGTTTAGAGAATTAAAAGACAAAGTTAGACTTGTAAAGTAGATGTAAATCTCTCATCACACTCTCGTGAATTCCAGCATGGCTGTTTTAACAACTCTCCGTGGTATGCGTGTCATTTTTTTAAAAGACGTCACCTGAAAGATTAAATCATCTTTAACACCAAGTCATGACCCTTTACTGACTTTTAATTGGACACCAATGTTGTCTTGTGTCTTTAAGACTAGAAACAATGCAGGCTTTAGTGTAAAGAGCCACTGAACATGCCAATTTGCATGTGTTTTTCTGTTGCTCATTAGAAAAATTTCAGTCTTGGAGGTGTGTTTCCTGAAAGATTCCACGTTTGGTTAATGATGTTTGTTCCCCATGAGACACTAGCCTATTTCATGTCCTCAAAATCCCCAGAAAGAATCTATAACTCAAGAACTCTGTAATAAATGTTGACGCTTTTGCCGAGGATGTTTTAGTTGAGTAATTTTACATTTAACTAAGGTGTTTGGTGCAGTATTTCTATAGTTAGAAAATATGCGACATGTCTTATGTAAAGAAAGTCAGCTGCTGGGCAGGTCTGCCTCACTGTCTATGCTATTGGATAAAGCGTAATCACCGCAGCTGGTTGTACCATGTTAGTGGGAAAATGGACTTTGTCAAATCAGCACCCAACCTTCATTCACCCATTTTGACGTACAGATGTTCCAAACTTTTTTGGACATGACTGACCATTTAATATATGATTACTTACACTGTAGTCAATTTTGATACTATAATAACTGTTTCTGACTCATATCAATGCCAAATAGGCTGTTTTCAAGGGGATTTGTTGCTTTTTAAAGGCAGTCGCTCTGTTTGCAACATGTGCCAAATTTGTTAATTTGTATAGAGACACTTGTTTAATGATTGGTGTGAACAGACCTAATGAGTCTTCTGTAAAAGCAAGACTGACAAATGGAGGTGGTTTAGAAGCACTTGTGTGATAAGGGCTTACCAAGAAACTTCCAAAAGGACTTATTCAAGACAAAGAAGTTGGAGCACTTAACAAAAAAGGCAGAGATTAATTAGTTTAATTATTCCTTTTGGAAGTTTTTTTTGGTAAGCCCATTCGATGGATTTTTGTCATTGTTGTCGAACACCCCTCCTATTTTCCTGTTTACTTTAGTGCGGAGGCCCACCTGGACTCACCCCAGGCTAATACTTAGGCTTTAGTTCAGCAAGATAAACACTGTCTTGTTGCATGCTTTGTTTGTTTAATTGTTTGCATCCTATTAATTGAGCAATAAGAATTTACAAAAATTATTTTCATGTGCCTTAGGGTTAATAGTGGTTGTGGAGGATACAGGCTCTTTCACATTCCAACCCACAGTACGGCTGTGAAACGGTACCTTATCTCTGGGATTGGATGTGGAAGGGGAGGGGTGCACCTGAGGTGAATTTGACTCTCACACGGGACGGGGCTAATGCACATTCCTCGGCACCCAGAACGGGGTTCATTTGGCCGGGTACACAGAAGCGCCATAGAATCAAGACACTGGTGTCAGCCTCAGGTGAAGTTTTAATGCTGTCTGATTTCCACCACTCAAATGAGCAGCCTGTTACCTGCATACACACACATACACTCACTGCACACAAACACCCACGGCCACAGTCACTAGGAGATGCTGGAGGAAATATCCTCAGCTTTATGAAGCTCCTGCTAATCCTTCCGAGTTTAACACTGATCCTCATTCATCGCTGTGCTTACCTGTAATTATATATTGCATACTTTGGGTATTAGCAAAGCTGTTACTCAAGTTTGCAAGTATTAAAATTGTGTTTTCTGGCCTGTATTAGAGTTCAAGCTCACTTTAAAAAAAAAAAAAAAAAATTCAGTGCAGACCCTACAGAATGCTCCAAAGCATAAATGTCATTACACGAATATTCTTTATTTCACCAAATTTTAACATGGTCATAAAGAGCACATGTTTAACTTCATAATAAATATGTTTCCCATCTCAAGAGGTTTAAAATTGTTAAAACATTTCTAGCCATCTATATGGGTAACAGAGTTGACGTGTTAAGCTCAGTTTTCCACCAGACAATTGAGTAGAACCAGCTCACCTGCTTTTTATACTGTAATTTGACTAGTAGATGTTCAATATGTTTTTTTTGTTTTTTTCGATTTAAGGAATAGTTTTACTTCAGTTCATGTTAGAGGGTTGACATTAAACCTGAGGGACAGATGTAAATGAATCAATAATCACATTAAATAAGTAAAAATCTTCAGAAATTACATTCCCAAAGCAACAAAATAACTAGGGTTTTCCCTGATGGTGAACACTGGGGAGAACCTTGGTGTTAAGTGGGTTAAATTATTCCTAGAAGTTATATATGACCAGACATGCCAAAACAGGGATCTTCAGATAAAACAAATGGTTTAGTTAGAGCATAGATGGGTTATCCAATTGTTAAATTAAAACAATTTAAGACAAATTTACACACTTATTTGTCTAAAGGACATAAAAGGCACTATTTGTGGAGCGACCCATAAGACCTTGCATGATATTGACTTTGGACATTTCAATAATACTGCTTGCTCAAGCTGTCAGTATTGATCCAAGTAATAGTACTGAAACATGATTACAAATCAAATTGTATTTGTCACATATACATGGTTAGCAGATGTTAATGCGAGTGTAGCGAAATGCTTGTGCTTCTAGTTCCGACCTTGCAGTAATATCTAACAAGTAATCTAACCTAACAATTTCACAACTACCTTCTACACACAAGTGTAAAGGAATGAATAATATGTACATAAAAATATATGAATGAGTGATGGCCGAATGGCATAGGCAAGATGCAGTAGATGGTATAGAGTACAGTATATACATATGATATATGTATCATTATTACATGAGTAATGTAGGGTATGTAAACATTATATAAAGTGGCATTGTTTAAAGTGGCTAGTGATAAATGTATTACATAACTCTAGCCACTTTAATAATGGACAAATTTGAGTCAGTATGTTGGCAGCAGCCACTTAATGTTAGTGATGGCTGTTTATCAGTCTGATGGCCTTGAGATAGAAGCTGTTTTTCAGTCTCTCGGTCCCCGCTTTGATGCACCTGTACTGACCTTGCCTTCTGGATCATAGCGGGGTGAACAGGCAGTGGCTCGGGTGGTTGTTGTCCTTGATGATCTTTTTGGCCTTCCTGTGACATCGGGTGGTGTAGGTGTCCTGGAGGGCAGGTAGTTTGCCCCCGGTGATGCGTTGTGCAGACCTCACTACCCTCTGGAGAGCCTTACGGTTATGGGCAGAGCAGTTGCCGTACCAGGCGGTGATACAGCCCGACATGATGCTCTCGATTGTGCATCTGTAAAAGTTTGAGTGTTTTTGGTGACAAGCCAAATTTCTTCAGCCTCCTGAGGTTGAAGAGGCGCTGCTGCGCCTTCTTCACCACGCTGTCTGTGTGGGTGGACCATTTCAGTTTGTCCGTGATGTGTACGCCAAGAAACGTAAAACTTTCCACCCTCTCCACTACTGTCCCGTCATTGTCGATAGGGGGCTGCTCCCTCTGCTGTTTCCTGAAGTCCATGATCATCTCCTTTGTTTTGTTGACATTGAGTGTGAGGTTATTTTCCTGACACCACACTCCGAGGGCCCTCACCTCCTCCCTGAAGGCCGTCTCGTCGTTGTTGGTAATCAAGCCTACCACTGTAGTGTCGTCTGCAAACTTGATGATTGAGTTGGAGGCGTGGGTGAACAGGGAGTACAGGAGAGGGCTGAGAACGCACCCTTGTGGGGCCCCAGTGTTGAGGATCAGCAGGGTGGAGATGTTGTTACCTACCCTCACCACCTGGGGGAGGCCCGTCAGGAAGTCCAGGACCCAGTTGCTCAGAGCGGGGTCGAGACCCAGGGTCTCGAGCTTAATGACAAGTTTGGAGGGTACTATGGCGTTAAATGCTGAGCTGTAATCGATGAACAGCATTCTTACATAGGTATTCCTCTTGTCCAGATGGGTTAGGGCATACAAATAGGTTTGCATGTGATATTGCGACACAGGTTATCTATCCAATTTAGTGAACTGGCCACCAGAGGCAGCACCTTCAACCTTTTTAAATATACAAACATATTCATACAATATTCATGAATAGATTTCACTGGAGGTACAAAACCAGTGTGAGGTGCTCGGATGAATTTCAGATGTTCACTTGAATCTCATACTTCCTCGAACGGCAGCTGGCATCTACTGTGCATGTTTAACAAGCTACGCTGTGGTAGTGTCATTATGGGGAAACAACCTGAAAACAACTCGGGTGTGTCACTACCCATAAGCCGATGAGTGATGGACTTACCCAGTAGCACACTATGTTACTAAGAGAGACAAATGTAAAGTTATTTTGAAAGGCTAAGCAAACAAAAGCAATGCCTGCGTAACAAATGAGTTGCATAACTGACATGGAGAAACAGAAAGACAACAAGCCAGAGAATAGGGGCTTACCTAAATGAGTGTTACAAAATATCTTGCCATAATTGCCATATTTTAGCTGCTGTCAACATTCGCATTTGACTGCAGTCAAGGAAACATGCCAAATTGGAGTAATGTAAACAAAACGAAAAAACGCACTTAACTGAAAGCCATTATAAATAGTCAAATATAATTTATGTCAACATCAGTTGAGGCAAGTTTCAACAATTTTTTGATAAGGCATCAAAAAGCATAATTGATTCCCCTGCACTCACAGATACAAATCCCATCTGGGAATTGGACAAGACTTAAGTTGTTGTGCAGTGTAGAATTCAGGCCAAGTAGCCTGTATGTAAAAGTATACTTTTTTAAAACTAGGCAAGTCAGTTAAGAACAAATTCTTATTCACAATAACAGCCTAGGAACAGTGGTTTAACTGTCTTGTTCAGGGGCAGAATGACAGATTTTTACCTTGTCAGCTCTGGGATTCAATCTAGCAACCTTTCGGTTACTGGCCCAACACTAACCACTAGGCTACCTGCCGCCCCAAAATATGTAACAGATAAGCTTCCATACCTGCCACTGAGAATATAGTACTGTATTTCCCAATTAAGTGTGCGATGAGCAGGTTTTTATCCACACTTGGATTCATCACCTTAGGTAGCCATTTCTGCAGTCTGACTTTTAAATACTTTTCTTAACATACTTTTCAATGTCATATTGTGAAATGTAGGCTATAGGCATACCCATTCAGATTAAGCCTAAAGTTAGTGCTGGGCTAAAAAGCATGCTCAATGTAGAATCTCCATTGAAAGCTTTTTAGTCCAGGACGAGGCTTCAGCTTTGGCTTGGAAACTAGCCCTTAATATACCAAGCTTATTTTTTTTTTACATCATTCCAATTTGGATTTGAGACTGGATCTTTAGGTACCCTCTCAGCAAGCAAACATAAAGATATATATATATTTTTTGATGAACCATGTTGGTCTGTGATTTGTGCATTTTTTAAGTAAAAAGTAAAAGAAAAAATAATAATCATTTTAGATAACCCTTTTCCTAACCCGCTACTTTCAATCTCCTAACCTGCTGTGTAAATTATTCTAGCCTGTTACGATTCCGTTAGAATCAGAGGACTCAAAAAATACTGTGTTGAAAAGTTTAGGGAGAAAGTGGGTAAAATTGACTGGTCACCTGTGCTAGATAGTGTAGGGGTAGACAGTGCCTGGGAAGTATTTAAATGTAGATTCCTTGATGTGGTGAATGTGATGGCTGCTGTTAGACGGTTCAGGGTAAAGCAGAGATCTAGCCCTTGGTTTAATCATGACATTTTAGAATCTATCCAAGCAAGGAATAAGGCCTTTAAAAATTGAAGAACTCTCAAGAGCAGCATGATTTTGTCCTATATAAACATCACAGAAATGAAGCACAGAGCAGGATGGATGAAGCTAAGAGGTGTTACTTTGCTGAGAACAAAAATGACCCTAAAAAGCTTTGGAAATCATTTAAGGAACTAGGCTGTAGTAGTACTACCAAAAACAATCTAAACAGTATTGGACTGAACATCAAGGGGGAGATGGTATATGAAAAAGCAGAGGTTGCTTGGTTGCTCTTTTTTTACTTCTGTTGCCAGCAAGCTGGTTAGCAAGCTGCCCACCAGTTCTGGTCTGTATGGAAGCAACCAAGTCAAGAAGTATTATGTAAAGTTAGGGGTTCAGCCAAACTCTTTTTCTTTTGCAAAGGTAGAAACAGCCAAAATAGTCAGTATGATGGCAGAGCTTAAAGGCCACAGGCCTGGATAATATTTCTGCAAGGTTTCTTATAGATTCTGCTGAGCAAATTGCCCCTTGTATTACGCATATCGTTAATCTCTCTCTTGAACATTTCCCAGGGACATGAAATAAGCTAAAGTTATACCTCTGTATAAGAAGGGGATAAAGTCTGACCCTGGTAATTATAGGCCTGTATCTATCCTCTGTATAACATCAAAGATCCTGGGGAGAGTTGTACATGAGCAAATTTATGAATATGTTAGCAAACAGGGTCTAATGTATGATTTTCAGTCGGGTTTTAGAAAAACATACTCCAGTGATTCATGTCTACTTTACTTGACTGACTTCATCAGTGTCATCACTGTCACGCCCTGACCTTAGAGAGCCTTTTTATGTCTCTATTTGGTTTGGTCATGGTGGGATTTGGGGTGGGCATTCTATGTTTTATTTTCTATGTTTCTTTATTTCTATGTTTTGGCCAGGTATGGTTCTCAATCAGGGACAGCTGTCTATCGTTGTCTCTGATTGGGAACCATACTTAGGTAGCCCTTTTTCTCTCCTTTCAGTGTGGGTAGTTAACTTTGTTTGTGGCACTCTTGCCCTGTAAGCTTCACGATTGTTTTTCGTTTGTTGTTTTGTTGGCGACATTTTAAATAAAAAGAGAAATGTACACTCACCATGCTTCACCTTGGTCCACTTCTTTCAATGGCCGGTGATCCTAACTGACCTAAAACAGGGCATTTTTACTAGGATTAAATGTCAGGAATTGTGAAAAACTGAGTTTAAATGTATTTGGCTAAGCTGTATGTAAACTTCTGACTTCAACTGTAGATGTTCTTCTCTGTTTTTGTTTTATATTTCACTGCCATACTGTGTTCGAGCTTGTCTAGCCATATTGTCAAAAGAGGACCACAATGGAAATAAGTCCCAGACTTTGTGTTATCCTCGATGATTTTATTCATGTGCATGTATGGCTTTTTAAAGTTTTATGTGTGCTTGTTTTTTTAAATGGTCGAATTAATAAACAAAACTAAAAAAGAGAAATGTAACTACAACATTTCACATCATGCCAAACTAGTCTGCGCTACAGTCCGCCAAAAAGCTAGTTATCTTAGTTAGCTTTCTGCTTACCAGCTCTAAAGAAAACGCAAGGATGTTATATTGTTTTGCTTCAGGCTGCAACCATATCTCTTCAGCGGGAAGGTGCTCATTTATTTTTTATACGAACGATGTCCAGATGTCCAGCATGTCCGCTATACATCAATGGCATGAGACCTGAGGTGTAGTTTTATTTTTTAGATGTTAGCACATTGTTAACGTTTTACTTGTTTTGATTACATAAACGTCACAAAGAGTAACGTTAGCTGATGAGATATAGAACAAAATGTATAAGCTCTCTCTGTGTTGACCACAGACCTCATTTCGGTGTTAATCCCCAAGAAACATTAATTTCCCCCTAGACTTTGGCCAAGGATCCATGGCAGTTAGCCTTTGTCAGTGCCTACAAAAAGACACCGTTACTATTGCTTTCTATAACTATGATGTGGTTGATTGATACTTAAAACCAGTGGTGGAAAAAGTACCAAAACTTGAGTTAAAGTAATGATACTTTAATAGAAAATGACAAGTAAAAGTCACCCAGTAAAATCCTACTTGAGTATAAGTCTAAAAGTATTTGGTTTTACATATACGTAAGTATCAAAAGTAAATGTAATTGCTAAAATATACTTAAGTATCAAAAGTAAAACTATAAATCATTTTAAATTCCTTATATTAAGCAAACCAGACGGCACCATTTTTTTTTTTTTTTTTTTTTTAATTTACGGATAACCAGGTGCATGCTCCAACACTCAGACATCCTTTACAAACAAAGCATGTGTTTGGTGAGTCTGCCAGATCAGAGGCAGTGGGGATGACCATGGATGTTCTCTTGGTGTCATGGAAAATGTATGGGGTAAAAAGTACATCATTCTCTTTAGGAAGGTAGTGAAGTAAAAGTAAATATAAATAGTAAAGTACAGATAGCCAAAAATAGTAGTAAATAGTACTTTCAATTATTTTTACATAAGTACTTTACACCACTGCTTAAAACACCTTTCCAGGCATTGTAAAATGTTGCATGCTTCAGGAAAACCTGGGAAAAGGAACGCGCCTATATTCTTTGAATTCCCCCTGCTACGACTGTCGCATTAAATAAACGTCACCAGCAAACCTGTGAGCAGGAAGCGTTAGCCAAAGCTAGCCAGTCAGACAAGATAAACAGCCTGATATCAAATATGCTTGCTGGTAGTGATTTCGTAAATCTGCGAAATAGATTCAAGAAAGATGCTGAACTTCTTATGCAAGGGGTTTCAGCAGGTGACGGCAACGAAAAGAGTAAGTAAAGTTAACTGTTAGCCATTAAAATACCCTCGTAGCTAACGTTAGCAGCTAGCACAGACGACAGTTTCAAGAAGTAACAAATCAATGAATGAGTCGTAAATAACTTACTTGGACTGTGTCGTTGCCTATCATATTCAACTTCCCTATTTCCAATTGCTATTACACCTATAGGTGTGTAATATGGCCAAAATACCACGGCCAATGGCTGTTCTTAGGACATAAGCCTTAGCCGTAGTATAATGACCATATAACGTTACCACAAACCCCCGAGTTGCCTTATTGCAATTATAAACTGCTTCACAACGTAATTAAAACAGTAAAAAAATAAGTCATTCCCGTGGTACATGGGCTGCTGTTATGCGCCAGATGTTAAGACTACAACCCGTTATAAATGGCCAGATGTTAAGACTACTGTTATAAATGGCCTATTTGCGAGATTGACTTATTGCAATAGGCATATGCTACTTACTAAAATCTGTGTTTATAATTGCAATTAAACTTTGCCATGGTTTGCTGAGCTAGATGCAGGTAACCTATAGCCCCTGGTAGGCCAACATCTAATTTCAGGGAAATATCCTCAATGATACTTTTGCGATAGAGCTGTGAACATGATCACAATTGATCACTTTCAATTTAATGAATTAAACATGGCCATTAATAATTGCATAATAACACAAGCCTACAACAACAAACTGAGTAATAGGCTATTTAATAAAATCCATTTGCCAGCTCCAGGTAGGCTACACAGGTGGCACAAATTGATTCGCAAAGGCTCCAGTGATATCGTCATTTCAATATATTTATTGTACCAAATGGTAGGCTACAGTATACTACAATGGTATATAAATTAATAGCCTACTTGATGGTAAACAGATGCAAATGTACCCTATCATTCTCCACATTTAATGTAATTTTCATTGTGGACTTTTCCCCCATAACAGAAGCATGCTAGGCAGTTCCGTAACTTCCATTTAAAATTTCCACTCACGCAGCACTCCAGACCCTAGAACTGAGCACGAGTAAAACCCTTCGCTTGATACTGTTATCTGTAAGAAAAGTCGACATCAGAATGCAATTTACTTTAAACCACCTCTTGAGAGAATTTATCTAAAGAGCTCTAGTGCACCTAAAGTCGTTTTCCATGCTTTGTCGCCATTATAGCAGTTCTAGTGCGTTAATATGTTTTATAGAAAAGGGATGTCTCCATAATTACCAATCTAAATAGCCTACCTACAACTGGTAAAACGTGTGGGTGTGCTGCATCCGCTGCAGCACTCTCTCAACCAGTGCTCTCAATGCTCACACACCTCTCCGGCCCTCCCCACAATTCTCTCACTCACTCATAGCAGCAGCAGAGAACAGTGAAATATATTTTTTTTTTCTTTTTTAAGAGAAATGCCATGGTGGCCTCCGGCCAATTTAGAAGTGGCCCAAAAACACGCCACCTGCGACCAATACATTTCCACCCGCTAAATCGTTTTCAAAGTAGCCCAATTTCAGGAAAACCACAAACATGGCAACCCTGCATACATTCCTAAAATTTGCAGGCCAATGACCACTCAAAACCCGCTCACAAAGCCTAAAAACTAGACCAACCTTTTTGAGAGCAGTTGACACATTTATCCAATAGGTGTCTCCAAAATGACAATCTAAATACAACTGGTAAAATTGCTTTACCCTGTTCTCTGCATTTCTTCCTTTGTTATTTGTTCATCACACCAAATGACTTAATTTGAACTATACTATAGAAGTGATTGATAAAAAAAAAAAAATCTTTCAGAAAACATTGTGAAATTGTGTTATTCAGAAATTTGTATGGATATATTTAAAAAATGGCAATAGAAAAACAGGTCAAACTAAACTAAATGCAGTAGTTGCGTTCTTTCCAGCTTCAATTTGAAGTGATTGTTAGCTGTGTAGTTGGCTAGCTAGCAAAGGGGGAAGAGCCTCCGTAGTGGGAGTTGGAACCAGCTACGGGAACAGAACAGAAAACCGGAAAATAACAATTTGAGGAACTGAACTGGGAACGAAAGTGATCTCTAGTGTTCCGGAACAGAACCATTCTTTTAAAAGCATGATAATAGGTTAATAACGTTATTTTACATTCCTAGCATTTTTTTGAGTCCCTACAAAAAAATGCCATCAAAGTGCCTATGCAAAGCACTCACTGTCACGTTCGTCATAACGAGGAGACCAAGGCGCAGCGTGAGATGAATACATTCTTCTTTATTTAAATGAAGAACACTAAACAAACTAACAAAACGAACGTGACGCTATAAACACGAGTGCTGACATGCAACTACACATAGACAATAACCCACAAAACCAAAATGGAAAATGGCAACCTAAATAGGATCCCCAATCAGAGACAACGATAAACAGTTGTCTCTGATTGGGAACCAATTCAGGCCACCATAGACCTACATTTACCTAGACAATACCAAAACCCCATAGATATACAAAAACCCCTAGACAAGACAAAAACACCCATACCACCCTCGTCATACCCTGACCTAACCAAATAATTAAGATAACTAAGGTCAGGGCGTGACACTCACTCTGTCACTCAGAAACGTATCCTTCTATTGTTTTGCCTGCCAGCTAGTTTCGATGCTAGTTAAGGATGCTAAAGTTATGACGTTTCACATTGGATTTATTAACAACCAAAAGGTAAGATGTGTTTTAAATTCTGGTGCTGCTGCACCCACAAGCTTGTTAGCTAGCTCTGGTCCAGGGGTGTTGAGCTAGCCTTGGCGTTGAGACAACTCTCGGATGTTCAAAGTTCTTCCATATTTACCGCTTGTCCGTAGCTAGCTAGGAATCTAGTTGGCATATAATTATGTCATTCGTTGAAGTAATGATAGGCCTACTAATATCGTAAACACATAATGCACCTCATATTATGATGTCAAGCCTCCTCCATGTCCACCCCCTATCTTGCTCTCTCCCCACCCTGCAAAATAACAGTTGCATCTCACACACTACACTTGTCTGTTCATCAAGCATGTAAACATCTAGTTTGCCTGGTCCATAGAAAGCGGCTCTATCTGCATTGGTTGATTGGTGGAGTAAATTAATGAGTTAAATGTAAAAACTGTCGATTTCACAAGTTTAAAAAAGGAATGGAAAGGAACGATATAAACTGGTACTTTTCTGGTTCGAACCAGTTCAGACCTTCATTATGCTGGTCGGATAGTGGTTCGAAACGATTGGAAAATAATTTTGGTTCCAACCCCTGCTCCATAGCAACCATTTTTGTTTTCCATAGTAACCTGCCAATCAAATGAACAACCTGTAAACCTTGGCTGGAAACAATGCTAATCGAACGAACGACCAGACGGCTTGGGTAGCAACCTCGGGACTACAGTGGGGAGAACAAGTATTTGATACACTGCCGATTTTGCAGGTTTTCCTACTTACAAAGCATGTAGAGGTCTGTAATTTTTATCATAGGTACACTTCAACTGTGAGAGACGGAATCTAAAACAAAAATCCAGAAAATCACATTGTATGATTTTTAAGTAATTAATTTGCATTTTATTGCATGACATAAGTATTTGATCACCTACCAACCAGTAAGAATTCCGGCTCTCACAGACCTGTTAGTTTTTCTTTAAGAAGCCCTCCTGTTCTCCACTCATTACCTGTATTAACTGCACCTGTTTGAACTCGTTACCTGTATAAAAGACACCTGTCCACACACTCAATCAAACAGACTCCAACCTCTCCACAATGGCCAAGACCAGAGAGCTGTATAAGGACATCAGGGATAAAATTGTAGACATGCAACAGGCTGGGATGGGCTACAGGACAATAGGCAAGCAGCTTGGTGAGAAGGCAACAACTGTTGGCGCAATTATTAGAAAATGGAAGAAGTTCAAGATGACGGTCAATCACCCTCGGTCTGGGGCTCCATGCAAGATCTCACCTCGTGGGGCATCAATGATCATGAGGAAGGTGAGTTATCAGCCCAGAACTACACGGCAGGACCTGGTCAATGACCTGGAGAGAGCTGGGACCACAGTCTCAAAGAAAACCATTAGTAACACACTACACCGTCATGGATTAAAATCCTGCAGCGCACGCAAGGTCCACATGCTCAAGCCAGCGCATGTCCAGGCCCGTCTGAAGTTTGCCAATGACCATCTGGATGATCCAGAGGAGGAATGGGAGAAGGTCATGTGGTCTGATGAGACAAAAATAGAGCTTTTTGGTCTAAACTCCACTCGCCGTGTTTGGAGGAAGAAGAAGGATGAGTACAACCCCAAGAACACCATCCCAACCGTGAAGCATGGAGGTGGAAACATCATTCTTTGGGGATGCTTTTCTGCAAAGGGTACAGGATGACTGCACCGTATTGAGGGGAGGATGGATGGGGCCATGTATCGCGAGATCTTGGCCAACAACCTCCTTCCCTCAGTAAGAGCATTGAAGATGGGTCGTGGCTGGGTCTTCCAGCATGACAACGACCCGAAACACACAGCCAGGGCAACTAAGGAGTGGCGCCGTAAGAAGCATCTCAAGGTCCTGGAGTGGCCTAGCCAGTCTCCAGACCTGAACCCAATAGAAAATCTTTGGAGGGAGCTGAAAGTCCGTATTGCCCAGCGACAGCCCCGAAACCTGAAGGATCTGGAGAAGATCTGTATGGAGGAGTGGGCCAAAATCCCTGCTGCAGTGTGTGCAAACCTGGTCAAGAACTACAGGAAACGTATGATCTCTGTAATTGCAAACAAAGGTTTCTGTACCAAATATTAAGATCTGCTTTTCTGATGTATCAAATACTTATGTCATGCAATAAAATGCAAATTAATTACTTAAAAATCATACAATGTGATTTTCTGGATTTTTGTTTTAGATTCCGTCTCTCATAGTTGAAGTGTACCCATGATAGAAATTACAGACCTCTACATGCTTTGTAATTAGGAAAACCTGCAAAATCGGCAGTGTATCAAATACTTGTTCTCCCCACTGTATATCTTCGTGGAAGGATGAAATCGTATGAATTCATTCATAAAAATAATGTTTTTAATGATTCTAACCGTTGTATTTGTCTCGAATAGGCTTGCAAAATTCCGGGAACTTTCAATAAATTCCCTGGTTTCCCAAAATCCTAGTTGGAGGATCCCAGGATTTCTGGAAACCAGGGAATTTATTGAAAGTTCCCAGAATTTTGCAACCCTAGTCTCGAACCTAACACGGCCCAATATATCCTCCAAACCACGGCTTTAGGTATTATCACTTAAATATAGCCAACATTGTGCCATCACACAGGAGGTCCAGTAGGCAGATTTGACAACAGAGAGAACAATTGTCTTATCTTCAGAACCAAACTGGGCAACATGCCAGTGATTCTTGATTGTTTTGACTGTGTAAATGCTGTGTCAGCACTGCAGCAACATGATAGTTTCAGACTATACTTCTGGACTGTACTCAAGACTCAGCCCGGTGCTTGCGTAAGCTGATATGCATCAAAAGAAACAGCAGACCCAACATTGGCTGGCTGGATGGTCCAGTATATGGTATTCTTTTACGCTGGCGATATTTTGTGCCATACTGACATTATTCATGTGAAATATTCCCTTATTTTTAATACTATTAAATTACCTTTGAAGTTACTATTTGAACTGTCTAGTATGAGACAGCAGCATCTTGGTGGGCCCGGATTTTCAACTAGAGGAGATTTTTGTTCCAACGCCAGTGCGCTGGGTTCATACCTGAGGACAGACCTCGCAGCTTGTCCACTTCACCAGCCAACTCCTGTCTCTGATACTTTTAATCAACTGCTAAATTATAGGGATTAATAGGCTTTCCAAAAAATGATCTTATCGCCTACTGCCTCTCGTGCTATCTGTTTCATCTTGAAATGTCTTGAACCTTTAAAAGGTGCGGATTGGGCACCTTCTGTTCTCATATTTTGTTGTAAATTCAATCTGTTTTTGTAACCCCTTGGCAAACTGACAATATTCAGCATTAAACTCAATGATGCTGAATAGCCTAGGCTACAGCCTACTATCATCATGCATAGGCCTAGCTAGATTGTGTAGCACCCTTCAACAAATCTCGAAACACTAAACTGTGAGCGCAATTACACATGATCACTGTAGGCCTTTGCGGTTTCTTTTGAGAAATCAAATGAATAAGTGATGATCTAGGCCTACTTCATTACCAGTGACCATGGCATTTTGTCTCAAACCTGCAGGTCAAGAAGAGAAAGATGCCAAACCACTCTCTCGGATCAACCGCCATTCCATCTTCTGGATTGTGTCATCTGTTGGGTTGACGTATTATTTCGACTTCTTCCGGGTCCTCATGGAGAATGAGGATATCAAAAGGTGTTGTATTGAGGAAAAAATATTTTGTCCGCAAACCAATCCAGCTAGTTTGAAAAGATGAGGAATTGTGTGTATAGGTCTTTGCTGTAGGCCATCTATGATTAGTAGGCTCATCAAATGGGTTGTTAGCCTGGATCCAGACTTGAGAATTGGTCAATGGAATTGGAAAAGTCCCAAATATTGTGCTTATTTGTTCTTTTTTGGTTAGGCACATTTTATTCATGCAGGATTATCTGAATACTCAATGTTTGCAAAACGCAATTATGATGACTGCATTTACCGAAGTTCCTATCATGTATTTGCTGCTTTGGGGTTTTGTTTTCCAGCTGGTGGTTCAATCTCGGTGTGATACTGCTGGGAATATGCCTATCTTTGGCCACATTTTGCATCGTATACCTGGAGTGGTTCAAGGGCATAAAGGACTACGACCAGGAGTACCCTGCTATTGCTCCTATTACCACAGCAGCCTTCATTGCAGCATCATGCAGGTAATACTCTTTCAACTACATTGTACATCCTCAAAACTGACATGGGATGTGTTAACAAAAAGTATGTTTTTTTTCTTCCTGTTGCCGACATTAACTTACGCCTCTTGTAGAAGTGCATGGTGCTTTATGTTACAAATGTCATTAGTTCAAGCATAGAATATTAAGTGTCAAACATACATTTGTATAATTGTTACTCTCTTGTGGCTGGGTTTTGCAGAGAAATAACATTACTTTAGCTACGAAGGCTGTAGGAAACCCATCACTTAACTTTGTAAAAAGTAACCGGGGTTTACAAAAAAGACAGATTAATTTCTTATTTGCTTACTTTAATCCATTGTTCATCCTCAACAGTGGATTCAAGTGAGAAAATAAGAAATTAATCTGTCTTTTTTGTTGAGTTCTCCAACTCGTCTCTGCCTCGAATTAGTCCTTTTGGAAGTTTTTCCTTGGGTAAACCCTTTTTGTTGGATTTTTGTCATTGCTGTCAAGCACCCCTCCTTAGTTTTCTTTGTTTGCTGTAGCACGGCAGCCTTCCTGAAATCTTCGCAAAAAGTACCTGAATATTCATTAAAGCATACCCTGTTATTGATCTACAGTGTCTTGCAAAAGTCCCCTTGGCGTTTTTCCTGTTTTGTTGCATTACAACCTGTAATTTAAGTTGATTTTTATTTGGATTTCATGTAATGGACATACACAAAATAGTCCAAATTGGTGAAGTGAAAGGGAAAAAATAACTTGTTTCAAAAAATAAAAAACTTAAAAGTGGTGTGTGCCTATGTATTCACCCCCTTTTGCTATGAAGCCCCTAAATAAGATCTGGTGCAACCAAAGTCACATAATTAGGCCTCCTGTGTGCAATCTAAGTGTCACATGATATCAGTATATATACAGCTGTTCTGAAAGGCCCCTGAGTCTGCAACACCACTAAACAAAGGGCACCACCCAAGCAAGCGGCACCATGAAGACCAATGAGCTCCCCAAACAGGTCAGGGACAAAGTTGTGGAGAAGTACAGATCAGGGTTGGGTTATAAAAAAATATCAGAAACTTTGAACATCCCACGGAGCACCATTAACTCCATTATTAAAAAAATGGAAAGAATATGGCACCACAACAAACCTGCCAAGAGAGGGCTGCCCACCAAAACTCACGGACCAGGCAAGGAGGGCATTCATCAGAGAGGCGTCAAAGAGACCAAAGATAACCCTGAAGGAGCTGCAAAGCTCCACAGCGGAGATTGGAGTATCTGTCCATAGGACCACTTTAAGCCGTACACTCCACAGAGCTGGACTTTACGGAAGAGTGGCCAGAAAAAAAACATTGCTTAAAGAAGAAAATAAGCAAACACGTTTGGTGTTTGTCAAAAGGCATGTGGGAGACTCCCCAAACATATGGAAGAAGGTAGTCTGGTCATATGAGACTAAAATTTAGCTTTTTGGACATCAAGGAAAACACTATGTCTGGCACAAACCCAACACCTCTCATCACCCCAAGAACACCATCCCCACAATGAAGCATGGTGGTGGCAGCATCATGCTGTGGGGATGTTTTTCATCGGCAGGGATTGGGAAACTGGTCAGAATTGAAGGAATGGTGGATGGAGCTAAATACTGGGAAATTCTTGAGGGAAACCTGTTTGTCTTCCAGTGATTTGAAACTGGAACGGAGGTTCACCTTCCAGCAGAACAATGACCCTAAGCATACTGCTAAAGCAACCCTCGAGTGGTTTAAGTGGAAATATTTAAATGTCTTGGAATGGCCTAGTCAAAGCCCAGACCTCAATGCAATTAAGAATCTGTGGTATGACTTAAAGATTGCTGTACACCATCGGAACCCATCCAACTGGAAGGAGCTGGAGCAGTTTTGCCTTGAAGATTGGGCAAAAATCCCAATGCTAGATGTGCCAAGCTTTTAGAGACATACCCCAAGAGACGTGGAGCTGTAATTGCTACAAAAGGTGGCTTTACAAAGTATTGCCTTTTGGGGGTGGGGGGAGGGGTTGAATAGTTATGCAAAAAAAATACTTCTTCAAAAGTGGTAGGTAGGCATGTTGTGTAAATCAAAATGAAACAATCCCCCCCCAAAATCTATTTTAATTACAGGTAAAATAGGAAAAATGCCAAGGGGGGTGAATAATTTCGCAAGCCACTGTATGTGAATGGACACAAATGGCATAGCTAGCTGGCTACATAATGCTTTTGGTTAGTAAGTTGTTAGCCTATTTTACAATATCTCTAAAGGTGATCAGAATGATTTTGATCAAGCACATTTTTTTATTTCTTCTCCCCAGTTTAAATATAGCACTGTGGCCTGTGTGGTCGTTCCTCACCCCCATCCTCCTGTTTACCCAGTTCATGGGAGGTGTTATGCTCATATCCATGCTTGGGTGAGATGTTAAGGTAAGATAGCAAAATGTAAATAAAGATGGTCTTATGAATCAACAATATAGATTGTGTAAGAATCGGTATTGTGAACTGTATTGTTAATATTTGTTCCATCCAATACTTCTCCCTCCATTTCAAAATTATATCATTGTATTGCATAACTACCAATAATAGATAACCAAGTACCTACTGCTGAGTGCAATTATTTTTGTTTCATTTACAGAACTAAAGCCTCAACAATGACGACAGTTTGACTTTCGTGTTAATAAATTGATAATGTTCAGGATTTATTTTTTATTTTTACGTGAATATATTATATTTGATAAATTACCAAAGCTTTTTAAGTGCTTTAATTGTTTTTGTATCGCATGTGTATTTTTGACTCAAAAAGCCATTGTGCTATTAACATTGTAAATGTGTGCTTACATTCTGTCAAATCTGCTCAATAAATAATGGTTTGTAGCTAATGTCAACCTTGTTTTCCTGTATTGTTGGCAAAAAGCCTAACTGTCAGAATTATTGATATGAACTTGAGTGCCTATATTTATTTAATACTGTATGTGGGACTAATAGGTCATTTAAGTGGACAACATTCTTCCACTCATTGGGTCACAAATAATCCTCAAGGTTTTTGTTGCATCAAGATGAGCTATACTGTAGTTGTCTAACTGTTGTGGGATCAGTTATTATAATCTCCTTGAGAAAATCTATAGGCCTACCTAAAAATGTACAGGCCTACACCTGCAAGATGGTTGTAGAATCAAATACCCTTTACTAACAACTGCAATAAGATACACTTGAGCAAGACACCTTTAAAACACTTTACACTCGTAGGAATCGGCCTTATAGGGCTAAATTGAAATGTTTCTTACAGAAGTATGTGAAAAGCATATGCATAACCGTGGTAGCAACTGAAAGGGAACAATTTGGAGATAATGGGAAAGTTATTAGACCAAAGGTCAGGACACAACAGTTCATCTGACACCAGATTTAATCCAAATATTACTGTTGATTTTATGTGCATTTTACATTTCCTGTACTTTTCAACGCATTTGTTGAGAACAATATCTGAAAATACTCTGTATACATTCGGTAACGTGATAAGAATATTCCTGGAAAATGTGGGGTAGTGAGAGGACTAGTCCTAACTCCACGTGGCCGCACAACTCTCCAAAATGTGCACAGTTCCTAAGTAATTTAAATGTACTTTTATGATCCAAAGAAAAGTCTCCAGCTGTGCCGTTGAAGAACTAGAGCAAGCACAATTGTATTTGTTTTGTTTGGAACACAGACCTGTATCCCCGACATCACACAATTACTGTTGAGGTTTACGCAATCCAAAAACTTCTCAAAACATTAGGAACACCTTCCTAATATTGAGTTGCCACCTCATTTTGCCCTCAGAACAGCGTCAATTTGTGGACTACAAGGTGTCGAAAGCGTTCCACAGGGATGCTGGCCAATGTTGACTCCAATTCTTCCCACAGTTGTCAGGTTGGCCTGATGTCCTTTGGGTGGTGGACCATCCTTGATACACATGGGAAACTGTTGACTGTGGAAAAACTCAGCTTCGTTGCTGTTCTTGACATACTAATAATCGTAATAATCCAAGATGGCGTAGAAGTCGGACGTGTGTTTGTATTGTCCTGTAGCGTGTAAATAGTAAATAGTAAATAGTCTTCGTATTTTTCGTATACATTTCGTATATATTTTAATTTCACTTTCCATCTAGGAACTGAATATACATTCCTACATTCCGCCTCACCCAATGTGGTACGGACCTGCTATTTTTTTATACTTTAGAACCGTAACCCCAAGCAGAAGCTAGCCAGATAACTAGCTACTAGCTAGTAGTCAGTTAGCCACTGCTGCGGTCTTCACCCTCAACTCGGACACAGCCAGCTTCAATACCGGGCCAATACCTGCCAGTCTGCAAGCGCGATATCAACCCAGAGCATATAGGACTGCTTTTTCTCTACCACATCACCGGATTCCTGACGCAAGCTCTGGACAATTACACCGTATCATCACAGCTAGCTAGCTGCAACCGAGTGGCTACTACTGGCTAACACCACTGTCCCGAAGCAAGCACCAGTTAGCCTTGAGCTAGCCTCGAGCTAGGCCCATCTGCCGGCTAGCTGCAAGCGCGATATCAACCCAGAGCATATAGGACTGCTTTCTCTCTACCACATCACCGGATTCCTGACGCAAGCTCTGGACAATTACACCGTATCATCACAGCTAGCTAGCTGCAACCGAGTGGCTACTACTGGCTAACACCACTGTCCCGAAGCAAGCACCAGTTAGCCTTGAGCTAGCCTCGAGCTAGGCCCATCTGCCGGCTAGCTGCAAGCGCGATATCAACCCAGAGCATATAGGACTGCTTTCTCTCTACCACATCACCGGATTCCTGACGCAAGCTCTGGACAATTACACCGTATCATCACAGCTAGCTAGCTGCAACCGAGTGGCTACTACTGGCTAACACCACTGTCCCGAAGCAAGCACCAGTTAGCCTTGAGCTAGCCTCGAGCTAGGCCCATCTGCCGGCTAGCTGCAAGCGCGATATCAACCCAGAGCATATAGGACTGCTTTTTCTCTACCACATCACCGGATTCCTGACGCAAGCTCTGGACAATTACACCGTATCATCACAGCTAGCTAGCTGCAACCGAGTGGCTACTACTGGCTAACACCTCTGTCCCGAAGCAAGCACCAGTTAGCCTTGAGCTAGCCTCGAGCTAGGCCCATCTGCCGGCTAGCTGAAGAGCTAGCACCACTGCCACTGCCACGAAGCTAGCACCAGTTAGCAAACACAATTCTACAATTCACAACCTCTCTTTCGCCATCGCCATCTGGCTTGGATTCTCTGTCGACACAACCACGTCTGAGCAGACCCCCTCCGTCTGAGCAGACCACCCCCCGGGCTACTAACTTTATACGCCGCGTGCTAGCTTAGTGGAGGCCTCCTCTGCTCCATCTACGGCTGCCCCCTGGACACTATGATCACTTGGCTACATAGCTGATGCATGCTTGACTGTCCATTAATTCACGGTACTCCATTCTGTTTATTTGTGTTTTACCTGTCGGCTCTGTGCTTTAACTCAGGATCTGTGTGTAGTTAATCCGACCCTCTCTGCCTAGTCGTCGCCATTTTTTACCTGTTGTTGCTGTGTTAGACTAACACCCTGTTATTGCTGCTGTTATCTTACCTGTTGTTTTAGCTAGCTCTCCCAATCAAGACCTGCAATCACTTTGCCTTATTGTATGTCTCTCTCAAATATCAATATGCCTTGCATACTGTTGTTCAGGCTAGTTTTCATTATCATTGTTTTGGTTTGCAATGGACCCTGTAGCTCCACTCTCCGTACCTCTGATACCCCCTTTGTCCCACCCCCCACACATGCGGTGACCTCACCCATTGAGACCAGCATGTCCAGAGATACAACCTCTCTTATCATCACCCAGTGCCTGGGCTTGCCTCCGCTGTACCCGCGCCCCTCCATACCCCTGTCTGCACATTATGCCCAGAATCTATTCTACCACGCCCATAAATCTGCTCCTTTTATTCTTTGTCCCCAACGCTCTAGGCGACCAGTTTTGATAGCCTTTAGCCGCACCCTCATCCTACTACTCCTCTGTTCCTCGGGTGATGTGGAGGTAAACCCAGGCCCTGCATGTCCCCAGTCACCCTCATTTGTTGACTTCTGCGATCGAAAAAGCCTTGGCCTCATGCATGTCAACATCAGAAGCCTCCTCCCTAAGTTTGCCTTACTCACCGCTTTAGCACACTCTGCCAATCCTGATGTCCTTGCCGTGTCCGAATCCTGGCTTAGGAAGGCCACCAAAAATTCTGAGATTTCCATACCCAACTATAACACTTTCCGTCAAGATAGAACTGCCAAAGGGGGAGGAGTTGCAATCTACTGCAGAGATAGCCTGCAAAGTTCTGTCATACTTTCCAGGTCTATGCCCAAACAGTTCGAACTTCTAATTTTAAAAATTAATCTCTCCAGAAATAAGTCTCTCACTGTTGCCGCCTGCTACCGACCCCCCTCAGCTCCCAGCTGTGCCCTGGACACCATCTGTGAATTGATCGCTCCCCATCTAGCTTCAGAGTTTGTTCTGTTAGGTGACCTAAACTGGGATATGCTTAACACCCCGGCAGTCCTACAATCCAAGCTTGATGCCCTCAATCTCACACAAATCATCAAGGAACCCACCAGGTACAACCCTAAATCCGTAAACATGGGCACCCTAATAGACATTATCCTGACCAACCTGCCCTCCAAATACACCTCTGCTGTCTTCAATCAAGATCTCAGCGATCACTGCCTCATTGCCTGTATCCGCCACGGGTCCGCGGTCAAACGACCACCCCTCATCACTGTCAAACGCTCCCTAAAACACTTCTGCGAGCAGGCCTTTCTAATCGACCTGGCCCGGGTACCCTGGAAGGATATTGACCTCATCCCGTCAGTTGAGGATGCCTGGTCATTCTTTAAATGTTACTTCCTCACCATATTAGACAAGCATGCTCCGTTCAAAAAATGCAGAACCAAGAACAGATATAGCCCTTGGTTCACTCCAGACCTGACTGCCCTCGACCAGCACAAAAACATCCTGTGGCGAACTGCAATAACATCGAAGAGCCCCCGCGATATGCAACTGTTCAGGGAAGTCAGGAACCAATACACGCAGTCAGTCAGGAAAGCAAAGGCCAGCTTTTTCAAGCAGAAATTCGCATCCTGTAGCTCTAACTCCAAAAAGTTCTGGGATACTGTAAAGTCCATGGAGAACAAGAGCACCTCCTCCCAGCTGCCCACTGCACTGAGGCTAGGTAACACGGTCACCACCGATAAATCCGTGATAATCGAAGACTTCAACAAGCATTTCTCAATGGCTGGCCATGCCTTCCTCCTGGCGACTCCAACCTTGGCCAACAGCCCCGCCCCCCCCGCTGCTACTCGCCCAAGCCTCCCCAGCTTCTCCTTTACCCAAATCCAGATAGCAGATGTTCTGAAAGAGCTGGAAAACCTGGACCCATACAAATCAGCTGGGCTTGACAATCTGGACCCCCTATTTCTGAAACTGTCCGCCGCCATTGTCGCACCCCCTATTACCAGCCTGTTCAACCTCTCCTTCGTATCATCTGAGATCCCCAAGGATTGGAAAGCTGCCGCGGTCATCCCCCTCTTCAAAGGGGGAGACACCCTGGACCCAAACTGTTACAGACCTATATCCATCCTGCCCTGCCTATCTAAGGTCTTCGAAAGCCAAGTCAACAAACAGATCACTGACCATCTCGAATCCCACCGTACCTTCTCCGCTGTGCAATCCGGTTTCCGAGCCGGTCACGGGTGCACCTCAGCCACGCTCAAGGTACTAAACGACATCATAACCGCCATCGATAAAAGACATTACTGTGCAGCCGTCTTCATCGACCTGGCCAAGGCTTTCGACTCTGTCAATCACCATATTCTTATCGGCAGACTCAGTAGCCTCGGTTTTTCTAATGACTGCCTTGCCTGGTTCACCAACTACTTTGCAGACAGAGTTCAGTGTGTCAAATCGGAGGGCATGTTGTCCGGTCCTCTGGCAGTCTCTATGGGGGTACCACAGGGTTCAATTCTCGGGCCGACTCTTTTCTCTGTATACATCAATGATGTTGCTCTTGCTGCGGTCGATTCCCTGATCCACCTCTACGCAGACGACACCATTCTATATACTTCCGGCCCTTCCTTGGACACTGTGCTATCTAACCTCCAAACGAGCTTCAATGCCATACAACACTCCTTCCGTGGCCTCCAACTGCTCTTAAACGCTAGTAAAACCAAATGCATGCTTTTCAACCGTTCGCTGCCTGCACCCGCACGCCCGACTAGCATCACCACCCTGGACGGTTCCGACCTAGAATATGTGGACATCTATAAGTACCTAGGTGTCTGGCTAGACTGCAAACTCTCCTTCCAGACTCATATCAAACATCTCCAATCCAAAATCAAATCAAGAATCGGCTTTCTATTCCGCAACAAAGCCTCCTTCACTCACGCCGCCAAACTTACCCTAGTAAAACTGACTATCCTACCGATCCTCGACTTCGGCGATGTCATCTACAAAATAGCTTCCAACACTCTACTCAGCAAACTGGATGCAGTTTATCACAGTGCCATTCGTTTTGTTACTAAAGCACCTTATACGACCCACCACTGCGACCTGTATGCCCTAGTCGGCTGGCCCTCGCTACATGTTCGTCGTCAGACCCACTGGCTCCAGGTCATCTACAAGGCTATGCTAGGTAAAGTGCCGCCTTATCTCAGTTCACTGGTCACGATGGCTACACCCACCCGCAGCACGCGCTCCAGCAGGTGTATCTCACTGATCATCCCTAAAGCTAAAACCTCATTTGGACGCCTTTCCTTCCAGTTCTCTGCTGCCTGCGACTGGAACGAATTGCAAAAATCTCTGAAGTTGGAGACTTTTATCTCCCTCAACAACTTTAAAAATCTGCTATCCGAGCAGCTAACCGATCGCTGCAGCTGTACATAGTCCATCTGTAAACTACCCACCCAATTTACCTACCTCACCCCCCATACTGCTTTTATTTATTTACTTTTCTGCTCTTTTGCACACCAGTATCTCTTCTTGCACATGTTCCTCTGATGATTTATCACTCCAGTGTTAATCTGCTAAATTGTAATTATTCGATTTATTGCCTACCTCATGCCTTTTGCACACATTGTATATAGATTCTCTTTTTTTCTACCATGTTATTGACTTGTTTATTGTTTACTCCATGTGTAACTCTGTGTTGTCTGTTCACACTGCTATGCTTTATCTTGGCCAGGTCGCAGTTGCAAATGAGAACTTGTTCTCAACTAGCCTACCTGGTTAAATAAAGGTGAAATAAAAAAATAAATAAAATAAAATACTCAAACTGGTGCGCCTGGCACTAGTGGAGGCTGCTGAGGGAGGACGGCTCATAATGGCTGGAACGGAGCTAATGGAATGGCATCAAACGCATGGAAACCATGTTTGATGTACTTGATACCATTCCACTGATTCCCCTCCAGCCATTACCACGAGCCCATCCTCCCCAATTCAGGTGCCACCGACCTCCTGTGCCTACTGACATACCTCATTCAAAGGCACTTAACTTTTGTTTTGCCCATTAACCCTCTGAATGGCACACACACACAATCCATGTCTCAATTGTCTCAACGCTTAAAAATCCTTTAAACTATCTCCTCCCCTTCACCTACACTGATTGAAGTGGATTTAACAGGTGACATCGATAAGGGATCATAGCATTCTCCTGGTCAGTCTATGTCAATGTTTTGTACACTCAGTGTAAAACGCAATCTGGGTCAGGTGGGCATCATTTGAAAGCTTGTTCTATTGCTAACATGACTAGCTAAGTTATAAAGTACAATCTTAGTGTTTAGGCTTTCACGGGGCAATTCAGAGAAACTGATCGTAATTGTGGTGTGTATAGAAAGGAGTCGTGTGTGTTCAGCGGCACATTTTCATCACAACAGACAAACAGGCTCATTCTGTTCAGAACAACCCAGAGTACGACGCCATGTCGTCTCGTAAATAACTATGTACATCATAGTGATCATAAACGTTGACACTGTGTATGACATGAGTTTCATATGGAAATATGTAGTGCACATTTGGGCTCGGGTGTTTGGCTTGCTTGTGTGACATCATAGTTGTATTTGTCATCATCCTTAATGTCTCATCTTTAAAAATACATTGAGTCCCTCACTCAGACAACAAACAAGTAGCTGCTTAATTAGCGGAAGGGATGGGGGCAACTTCTTGTTGACTGCGGTGCTCAAGTTTAGAACTGCTGTCAGTCAAAACCCATCCAGCGCTGTGAAGTGCAGAGCCTGAGCTTTGATGTCATTTCTAGCATATTACTGTACAGCCACTGTGTTCCAATTTAGGAGCTTATCAGTGTCCAAAACTGCCATGTTCAACCTGTATATGGGTACAAGTGTAAAGGGCTACCTGCATATTATCGGTCTGTAATAAACAACTATTGCTGGCCTAGAATCGAAAACACTCGACTCCGTCGATCCAAGGGAAGTTTCAAACCTAAATAGGCCTATCTTTGGTTGAATAAGAGCACAGGGAAGTTGGAACCCCACCATGCATGCACGCGCGCTCCACTGTTCAAAATGACCGCCTCCAATCAATTTGAAATGCCCAGAAACAGAATCAATCAGGTTGATGGAATTAACATTTAATGGATGTTTGTTTACTTGACTGATAGGAATCGAGAGCAATGATTAACGACATGGTGTCATCTCCGATTAGGATTCCCATTCAGAAAGGTTAGCGCTGATGATCACCTCAACTGAGAGTCCATGAGTTAATTTCCTGATGCTTTGACTGCAATGATCAAAACAACGAGTGTAAATACAACAACGGAAACGAAGTTCTGATTAGGCATGTAGAGTAGTATTGAGATTCGATATAGATCTGCGCCAACCCATCTCATGAGCTAATTGATCATTATTTCATGGCCCTGTATTTGTTTTACGCCTCTCCTGTAAGCACTATTCAATGCACCCTGGTCAATGTATAATTTGCCTCTAAAACGGCAGCTATGGCAACATAAAAAGCACCAAAGGGAATTTGGAGTCATGCGTAAAAGGTGTAAACCACTCGGGACAACATCTTGGTCAGGGGTTCCCGGGTCAGATTTTCCCAGAGTTCCCGAAGGATATTGAAATATAATGGCTCCCATTGTTAAACCATTACTCCTACCTGTATCAATTTCACTAAGTGTATCTCACACTATCTACCACGCATTGATAGCCTATTGCATGCAATATGTTATCATGCATTTGATAAATGTGTTTTAGGGGGGGGGGGCAACAAATAGACTAGGTTAATTTTGACTTTACTTATATCCCCCTCACACAATCCCCTTAGTGCTCTAGATGTTGCCAAAGACGATTTCATTTCAAGGGGAGGGGGGCGGGGGAGCAATTCTCATTGAAGATGAGTCCTCCTACTTAAACAAATCCATTTACAAAAAGGGCCATTGTAAATTCGACCATTGAAATCCGATTCAGTTTTTTTCACTCTTGGAAAGCATAGTTCTTAACCATGACAAGGCAAGTGGAGGTACACGTTAACGGACTATTGGACTGAGGGGCGGTTGGGTACGAGCACATTTGGAGAGTTGGGAAGACTCTTAGCCCCATACCTATAAAACCTCGCCTAAGTGGTTTGTCAAATATCGTTTTATTTTTATTTTACACGGGATAACCCCTCAAAACGGATTTCAGAGACTTGGATAGCAGTGCTAGTTGGCAACGACTATAGAAACGAGGATCCGGTGACGAAAAAGCTTTTTGGGGATTAAGTTATTCCATGATCACTTAATTTTTTTATGTAGATTAAGTGAATGGTTGGCACTACTAGTCCACCAATTTAGCAAAAAAACGTATGACAGGTCCAATCGGACAACGGATGGCGGTCACCGATGGCTGAAACTCAATCTATTAATCTGAATTCACACTGCTAGAGGGTATATGATGCGCTATAAAGTAGCCTAATTTCAGCTAAATGGTCCAGGGTGACAATAGGTTACATCAAACAGTGAAGTTAGGGAAACTGGACACTGAAAGCATGCGAAACAATTGAGACCGTCTTTGGATTGAATCAACATGCAATTGGCACAGTTCCTATCCATTTGCGTCCCCGCCTTGTTGCAACAGGTTGCGCGCTTGGCCTTCCACAAATGCACTTATAGCGCACAGTTTTGACTTTGCTCTTACGTTCAGACTCGAATGTTACAGATTTCGGCGCCATGGTTGAGCACGGAGGCCTCGATCTTATGTGTTTAAATAAGTCCTACAGCCACAGTTCCACTACCTCGTCCTCCAGCTCAGAGCGAGAAAAGAGAATATTCACCAAGTTGAAAGTCAGTTTGACTGAGGACTATCCGCAGAAGAACGCGGAGATCCTGAGCGGCCAGTATGGGACTAATTTACTGTTGATCGGCGTGTCGCTGATGCTGGCTATTGCGCACCATGGCGCATCAGTGAAGGAAGAGCACCTGCTGTCGTTTATCACGACCCTCATGATCCTCCAGCTGATATGGATGATATGGTACATCGTGAGCAGAGACAGGCAGAGTAACTTACAGCCAGAAAAGGATGTGCATGCCACTACCTGTTGGATAAGAGGTGAAGCTGACACGCATGTTTGGAAGATTTAGTCTTTCCCTTACGTAAAAATGGATTTATTTCATCTCAAGGTCGTTATTAGTCCATAGGAATAACGTGGTATTATATTATATCTTGAATGTTTTATATAGTTTAATGCTTCTCAACTAGCTAAATGTGGCGTATTTTCCTAATATATTTGTTTTTCAAACATTTGATTGACATCAAAAGCAATTAAAAGTTATTTTGCATAGTTTTCCGTGCAGCCCCATAATAACGAATGTTTCATTGATATAGGTGGGTTAACTCTTCTTGCGCTCCTCTCGTTGATCATGGATGCCTTCCGAATTGGTTATTTTGTGGGCTATCGATCATGCGTGTCGGCTGTTCTAGGGGTATACCCTATCATCCACGCAACTCACACGATAGCACAGGTAAGATACAACCCCCATTCTATGTTAATTTGATCACGCTTTTCATTATGGCCTATACTTTCAAGGATTTATAAAGTGGTCTGTAATTTCTAAACGGTTAATTGTTCATTTAAAGATTGTTATTTTTGGTGCTTGCTTAATAATATGCTTGTGAATGTTCTAATGATTATTACTGTTATTATTGACAGTGCAGCCACATAAGCTCAGTATTTGCCAAGCAGCTAAATGACAAGCACACCGTTTAAACCAATGTGTTATTGGAGCCTACAATTGCAATGTACACAGACTAAGTAACAATTAACCGCTTATAAACCATGAATAAACCCCTTTGTCCTCCTAAATATGTAAAGTGTTACAGGTAAATTGGCTGCTCTGTTTGAAAAGTTATTGAGTAATGGTATCGAAATTCCACTTAAACAGGTATAGTGCTTTGTCTTGGAGTGGAATAATGTAAGCTTTGTTGCTCAGGCAAGAGAGTTGTCTGTACAACATAATCCTGTCATTGTCCATGTTACTGGAGTCTAATGTAGCACTAACGTAATCCATCAGCTGAGAGGTCGCTTGATATGGCCTTCACATTCTGATGATTCATTTTCACAGTCCAAATGAAAGCCTTCACCAGAAATTGAATGTTTTTTGTATTTTTTTTGTATTATGTAGTGTGTCTTGTCAGTGCTATGATACAAGTATAATTTTGAGTTTTGTTTTAGGTGCATTTCCTTTGGTTTCACATCAAGGACGTCATCAAGACCTTCGAGACCTTTGAAAGGTATTGTGAAATATAATAAACCAGTATTTTGAGATTGTCACAACCCATGCACGCCTCTCAAGCCTAAGGTATGTTTAGGTTATACTCAAGTACCTTTTTCATTGGTGCAATTCAATAAAACAGTTGATGAGTTTATTTATCCTGTTATAAACATTGTACTAATTTAAAGTGTCAATGTAAATTCATTTTGTTCCATTTTGTTTCATGTGTGTTTCCCTCAGATTTGGCGTCATCCATGCAGTCTTCACCAACCTGCTACTGTGGTGCAACGGTGTGATGTCTGAGGCTGAGCACTTCCTAAACAACCACAAGAGAAGGCTCTCTTCCCTGGGCTATGTAAACCTCACCATAGGTAAGGGGACCAGGGGTCGAGTGGCTGCTTGTACCCAAAGAAAAAAGGACAATAGTTCACTTGAGAAGCTCACTTCATTGGATGAAAGACAGGGGTGCGAGGGGGGTTGGAGGGGAAGGTGGGATGGATTAGGCAGTCTGGCAGGTCTTGTTTGTGTCGAACGCCTCTCTCTTAGGTTTCACGAGACATGCACGGTCGCTGGCCCCCACCACCCACCCACCCTCACCCCCCCCCCAGCTCTAGCGACCTCAGACGCCTTTGTCCCAGGCCGGGCTGCTCCCATGGGCGCTGCAATTACAGTAACTGATACATCTTAAGCCGTGGCTGCTCCACCGGCCCCCTCATATCCGGCCGACTGTGAGGCTGACTGTGCCGCTGTTGTTCCCTTTTTAATTAAAGAGAACAGGGCCGTAGTGGTACCCTTTGGGGAGGGGGTCGTGAGTGGGTAGAGATAGTGGTGCTTCAGGGTTGAGTTTAAAAGCAGTCTCTAGAGGGCAGCACTAGGAAAGAGTAGTACAAATGGTAAGGGCTTCAAGTACAAAGGGAAGCATTATTTTGAGGAAAGACTGGAAGTCATTGTATACCATTTTGTGGAATTGTGTATTTTGGTGTTCAGAAGGTTGATTGATACACTTGATCCACCAACCTGATGATCCTCATCACACATGTGAAGAGGAGTTTGTGGGAATATTTATCAGACCACCCACTGGTACATGAAGGATTGTCAAAGTAGAAATGACTAGGACATTGAGCTGGGAGGCCCTAACAGGACATTTTCTCTATATTCCTGTCCAGGTCAATTCATTTGGTAAATAACTGAATTCTAAATTCAATTCCTACCTCCCTTTAAAGTGTATTGTTGCTTTAGACTCTGATGGCAAAGAATTGATTAATTATGTTATATAAGACACAAAGAAAACAACTGGCTTCATGAAGAAAAAAAACGTTGAAATATACTTTATTGCCATATATAATTTATTTTGTTATATTTGAATAACTTGGGAGTTTACATCCTCTGTGTAGTCTAGTTGTATACACAAACTGGAGGCCACTGTTTTGTAAAGTACATTATGGTTGCAGAAGTGGGATTTCACTGTGCTTGAAACTGACAAGATATTGTTTTTTTCTATGTGTTTCAGTGGATATGGAGCCTCACTGTAATTGCACTACCAGCGCCTGCTCCATGTTCTCCAACAGCCTCTACTACCTATACCCCTTCAACATAGAGTACCACATCTTTGTCTCTGCAATGCTCTTCGTCATGTGGAAGAACATAGGGCGCAGCATTGACCTCCAGTACAACCGGAAAAGGCCGGCTACCAGGACCCAGGGGCTGGTGGTCGGCCCCATCCTGGGTCTTGTCGCCCTGGCCAGCACCATCGGCGTGCTGGTGGTCTACATCATCCATGTGGAAGAGTCGATGGACACCCGGGAGTCGGCCATCGCAATGTTCTACTGCTACGGCATCGTCATGCTGGTGTTCATGTGCTCGGCCGGGGCCACGGGTCTGCTCATATACCGTGCCGACCCTATGCCCATGGACACCACCAAGAACCCCTCGCGGACGCTGGACACAGAGATCCTATTCGGATCGTCGGTGGGCTCCTGGCTCATGTCCTGGTGCAGCGTGGTGGCTGTGACAGCCTCAAGCAGCAGCCCGAGCTACCGCTGGACCAACCTGATGTACTCGCTGCTCATCGTCCTGGAGAAGTACATCCAGAACCTGTTCATCATAGAGTCCCTCTACCGCCAGCGGGAGGACGGTGAGAGGGTGGACGCTGAGGCGGCGGGGCCTGTGCCGGAGATCTTCTCTGTGACCTCCTCCTTGGCGCCGCCCTACAACGGCATCATCAACCGGGCGTACGAGAACCCAGACAAGGGCTGTGTCACGCTGGAGAACGAGCAGGTGGAGAACGGACAGGTTTACGGAACATTCAGCCCACGGAAACATTCGGCAGTGCCCCTGCACGTCGGGAACAACGTAGCGGAGACCCCGAGCAAGAAGAGGCAGATTCTGAAGAACATCGCTGTCTTCCTCTTCATGTGCAACATCTCAGTAAGCTTGCTGTTTTTTTTACTTATAATTTATCATTTATTTATTGACAATAGTCAGCATTGATGTTATTGTCTCATAACTAGTTCTCAAATGCATAGGATTCCACATTTCTTACCCTACTAGCTACTCTTATTCTCTACCTTTAATGCAATGTTCCAGTAGGGAAATGTATTGTGTGTGAGTTTATGAAAATACAAGGCTTTTTCACCACACACAAAAACAAAACAAAAACAACAACAAGGTAAGTTTAACCTTATTTGGTATCTCCTCACTGCAGCTCTGGATCCTCCCCGCCTTCGGCTGCAGACCCCAGTATGACAACGGCCTGGAGCAGGAGACGTTTGGCTTCACCATATGGACAACAGTTCTCAATTTTGCCGTGCCCATGAACCTCTTTTACCGCATGCACTCTGTGGCCTCCCTCTTCGAAGTCTTCCGAAGGGTGTGACAAGACGAAGAGGGACCGACGAGACAACGCAACATGCACAAGAACACTTGTCACCAAGGGCTCCATAGAGGAAATTAATAGCAACACAGGTCAACCTTTCAGGAGGAGCTCTTGTCATGTACTTTAGACTTCTAAATAAGCATTGAAACATGTCAGTTTAGGGGGATTATACTAGATGAGATGTCCCTTGTAGCGATGCATCTTCGGAAACATTTTATAGCACCAGATATAAACAACAAATTACATTGATATCAGACCCTGGATTCAAATAGTATTCGGAATCTTTCAAATACTTTAGCTGTGCTTGATTGAGCTGGCCTGGCACAATGTAACCAATGGAATAGCCCCAAATGTGCAAGAACTGATCCCCCGTCCCGGGAAGGCTCACCCAAAACGCCAAAGTCTTTGAAAGATTTCAAATATTATTTGCTTTGCTGTGTGTTGCTGCACTGAAAAGTGAAATTGACATTTGAATTTAGGTCTCTGTTATAACAAGTGTTTGGGTTTGTCTTTTGATGTTCATCAAAGTTTTGTTGAACGCGTTATTAAACGCGTATGTAATAGTTTAGTGTCGAGTTGTCTCTCAGATCTAGTACAGATGTAAGCCAGGCTATGTATGAATGGATCATGAGAGTGGAGCATGATAAGTGATGATACATGATGAAAGTAGATGGTGCAGTGAAACAACTTATATCGAAAATGCCATGCCACATTCATTTTTCAAATCCTGTATCATGGTGAGACTAGTGGGCCTCATCCCCGGTTGCGCTGATTTCACACACACCACTGTGTTTGCAGCAGTACTCCAACATCATAGAGAAGCCAAAGAAGCTCTCTCGGTCTCGATTATTTAACGTCACATAAGAACTGTACTAAGGATTGTAAAGATGACGTGCAACTGTAAAAGCCTTAAAGTTTTTTTTTTGTTTTTTTTGTGTTGCCATTTTTATGTATATTTCAAATGCACATACTGTCATGGAGGATGTTCTCAGTGGTCAGAAAAATACACAGGAAACTCAATACTTCTGTGTCAAACACTTGAACTACTTGACTGGCCACAGTCTAGAGTCCTACATGTACTGTAGTATAGGGCAGCGCTAGACTTGGATTGCTCTTCGGTGTAATATTGGACTGTAGTTCTCAATCTCTCGAAAAAGTCCATTGGACTGTAGTTCTCAGAATCTCCAACAAATGAACACTGGACTGTAGTTCTCACAATCTTTCGCAAACGTCTCATTGTATTGACTGTCCTCAATCATGACTTGTTGACATCATTCCGCGTATATTTGATGGCATACACATACAGTTGAATGCTGTACGGTGTTGACTCATCTGTAATGCCCGTAGCTCTACTTTCCTTTCAGTTATATAGTTTCTTCTTCTAATGAACCTCAAATGTGGTTCCCTTAAATATATTTAACATTTCAATAATTGTTATGGAACTCAATTTGACTAAGAAACCGCCTGGGAGTGTGTGGAGCGTGCCCCAATGCCCACTGATGTATTCCCTGGACCCATATTAAGCCTAGTTCTGGACTAAAACAAATGCTCAATGGAGAATCTCCATTGAAAGTGTCCGTAAACTTGTCACCGGCCGACAGTGTGCCCCATTTGCTCTCCCACTCCATAATGTTGGTGAAGAGACTAAGTATGCACTCTGCATCTTAAAGTGACAATCTGCAGTTCAAACAACACCAAAGCGTTCCACCCTGCCACTGTTTTGGTAAACAGCGGAAGAATGGGGCGGTTATTATGTCATTGAAAAGGGAAACAATACAATATTTGCACACATCAGTATATACTGTATTGACTGACATGCATTTTCCAAAAAGCAAATATGTTGCTTCAAACTGAAAGAACTCTGAAACTGAACCAAATATCTTGATTGATGTAGTTTTGAAAAGTAAGCGTTGACAATAATCTTAACCTGTGATGTTGTTGATCGATTTTGTGATGAATTAGTGAAATGTAGTGCTACTGTATGGTTCATTTTTGGACAACATATTTAGGCTGTAGGGACTATCAGAAAACTGTGAGTTCTACATTGGTGCTAACTACTGTACTTGTTTTCAGTTGTACGTGCCAATCTGTGGTCAATGCTTATTGGTAAACCTGCACCAATACTATATCCTCCCTGTGTACATATCTGAACGTAGATTAAAGCGAATGTACATAAAGACTCCTGGCTCTGTAATAAAAATGATTGTGAAACTGACATTTTAAGTTAAAAGAAATGACATACATTCGGTCTATTATCTACAGTGAAGTTATCAATATATAACTCACATAAAACCTATGTACACACAGTGGGTCCTATAACCCACTGCTGGTAGGGGACCCTGGTCTCTCTCGCTCGCTCAATCTTTGCACGTTAGCTAAAAGTTCATCAATTCACTGTGGACCTTCATCAGAGCATATAGGCCTATGTAGCATAGCTCAATGCTCAAATAGCAGAAACTATCTTCTTTCACCGCAAGAGTTAAAACCATATTTTTGGAAACAAGATGAATCAATTTGCCTCGTTATAGAACTCTGGGAATATAGGCCTAAAGTTCTCACCCCGTCTTAGTTGATTATTTGAATTTCCTAACAATTTTCTAACTTGCTAAAATGTCGTCTTGATGGAATAGCTGGCCACGTGGTGGCGACAAATGTTAACTTTCTAGCCGACTATGCGTTAGTGCGTAAAACCTCGGAATCAGATACATTGCTAAGGTTGTTGCCCAATTCCAAGCGTGCTATATTATATTTGTATTCAACTCTTCAATAACGGTCAGCGAATGTAAAATTTTGCAATCACCCATTTTTGTCAGTTAGCCTAGTCCCATTGTTTGTTGGAATGGAATTGCTAAATAATTTCAAAACAGTTTGTGACTATACTCCCTAGGGGTTTTACAAATGATTGGGATATAGCCTATTTATTATCTGAATTATGTCAATCATAATTTCAAATGCAGAGTATTATCTGAATATAATTCATGCTCTATAGGTAAGCATATGCTCGCCTATTATAAATAGTTAACATTAAAATGTTCAATTTGTATACATCTTTGTCATTGATTGACATTGTGCAGGTACAGGGGCTGACAAATCTCTTTTGTTTGGTAAACTCTCACTCTCTATATTCAAGGAAGGTGAAAGACGGATCATCATTTGCACAAATTTCCATGAATGAAAGAAGTAAATCATGTCAGAATTCGACATAACATATCCTTGATTTTACTCGACAGAATTTTGCAGGACGCTGAGAGATTATGTAGATGGTGCATGAAATCGATTTGACAGGCATGTTGTTGACACAGCTAAAAATAAAGATGACGTTTAAAAGACGGAAACTGCCAACGCAAGAGAGGATACACTGCAAATGCAGATGTTGCAGTGCACTGAGTTATTGTGTTTCTACTTGCACGTCGAGTGTGAGAGTGAGTCACCTAGGATGTCTAGCCTGAAGTTGAAATTAAACTGAAAACATCACGCTCACTCCAAACGCGTCGTGCATAATTTAGAGAGAGCTGTACTATCAATTGCTCACAACGTAGTCTAGTGATGACCTTTATAAATGTATGACTTATATGCAATGTTTGTTTTCACACAAACAACGTCGATTAACAATAGAATTCCATCCACAAAAGGCTAATTCGAAAACAAGTATCGTGCGTAAAATTCGCATTCCTGGGGGAGAGTTGTCCCATGTGCAATTTCAGCACCCCTGGATATTACTATTCATTATCCCCACAGCAATGAAATGCTCCATAATTTTTTCACTGTTTATAGAAAGGTATAGATTAAATAAAAAAAACATTCACTCAGGCCTACATTTTGCAAATTGAATTGTTGCTTTTGAAGAACAGAAACCCACAACTGGAGTATGAGTGTGCAACCTAATCCAGAAATATAATCCAAATAGAATGCTCATTGGTATCTTTCTAGCGAGAGGAGTAGAAACTCAATTCATGTAGTGCGTGTTTCCACAACGGAGGTATGTATGTGTGTATGTGTGTGAGTGTGTGTGTGTGTGTGTGTGGGGGGGGGGGGGGGGCGGTGTTGGCTCAGGGGACTCCCTCCCTTCTCAAAGCGCTCACGAACTCAAAATAGCCTCGACCAACAGTGTCAGTGCTGCTGTCTTACTTTGGCAAGGCAGGTCAGACGACACGCGAGGTAATAACATGCGGTCGCCAACGCGCTTCAATCTTTTGACGCACCGAACGCTCTGTTCGGTTCAGCGTGGATGCAACACATTTGTCGCAAATTCACTAAGCAATCTCAAATCCTTTGTTTGTATATTTATTTCCAATAGAATGGCTGACGAAGGGACGACAGAGCACCGTGAGTTGGTTACTAGTGCGTCCTCAGACGCGCATGGCGCAATGGACTGGCTTTCCACTTGAGAGGACACAGAGAACCCTGCGAAATACAACTCAGTACATAAGAACCACTCCGTCCCGTTATCTCTTGGGGAGATTATGTGGAACTCGACCGAATCGGAGGGAACATCCGACGGTGGAAAGGAACTGGTCATCCGGACAGTGACGGGCTGTTTGCTCTCACTGCTCATCCTATGGACACTGCTGGGAAACCTTATGGTGTGCTCTGCCGTGCTACGAATTCGGCAATTACGAAGTAAAGTGACCAACATTTTCATCGTTTCTTTGGCTGTGTCGGATTTATTCGTTGCAATTCTGGTGATGCCATGGAAAGCTGTGGCTGAGGTGGCGGGGTATTGGCCATTTGGCACTTTTTGTAATTACTGGGTGGCGTTTGACATTATGTGCTCAACTGCGTCTATCCTCAACCTCTGCATTATCAGCGTGGATAGATACTGGGCCATATCAAGTCCATTCCGCTACGAGAGAAAAATGACCCAACGAGTTGCCTTTGTGATGATAAGCATCACGTGGACTTTGTCTGTTCTCATTTCATTCATACCCGTCCAACTGAACTGGCACAAAGCCAGCGAAGACGAAATAGTTAGAGCGCATAACGCCTCCTTGGGTCAAGTAGAGGAAAACTGTGACTCTAGCCTCAACAGAGAATACGCCATATCGTCATCTTTAATAAGTTTCTACATACCCGTAGCAATTATGATTGTGACATACACGAGAATCTATCGGATTGCTCAGATCCAAATCAGGACTATAGCTTCCCTAGAGCGCGCGGCAGAGCACGCCACAAGTTGCAGGACCAACAGACTCGAGTGCCAACACCACAATACCTTGAAAACGTCTATTAAAAGGGAAACCAAAGTTTTAAAAACGTTATCGATCATTATGGGTGTTTTTGTGTGTTGTTGGTTACCTTTTTTTATTTTGAACTGCATAGTTCCATTCTGTGACAAACCACAGACTGACCAAGATGCAGGTCTCCCGTGCGTCAGCGAGACAACATTTGACGTCTTTGTGTGGTTTGGCTGGACTAATTCATCCATGAATCCTATTATTTACGCTTTTAACGCAGAGTTCAGAAAAGCATTTGCCAGTCTGCTGGGTTGTCGTAATTTCTGCTCCAGCACACCAGTTGAAACGGTGAATATTAGCAACGAGTTGGTCTCCTACAACCAGGACACACTTGTCCACAAAGAAATCGTGAACGCCTATGTCAATATGATCCCCAACGTAGTGGAATGCATTGAGCACGAGGACACGTTTGACAGGATATCACAGTTAACTCACAACAATGAAAATTGCACCGACTCCGTTTGTGATTTGGGCGATTGCGAGGAAGAGATTAGCATCGAACGGACGACACCATTTACCCCCAATGGTTTACATTGAATTCCCTTGTCTCACCTCGTGCTTAAGAGGATGTGTTGCTTCAATCAGATATTTGACATGTGGTGTTGTTGTCCCATGCTGAAAAGTGACGTAAATTTGTGTCTTATAAGAGTAGACACCAGTCTTTGTTTATTCATATGATCTCTAAAGGTTATAGCTTCTATGTATTTGGAGCAGCAGATGTATTGAAACCAGTTGCTCCAATTGGTACAAGTTACCCAAGATGGTATTCAGAAATGACTGCTTATCCATTATCCGATCAATGACAGTGGGACCGCCGTCCTACAGACTATGGAAAATATGGTAAGCCTTACAGGCGCAGTGTAACCACATGCAGTTGTATAAATGCCTTATTTATTATGGGAAAGAGTGCAATATCGTTTTTAAACAAGGGAAATGTTAAAGGATTACAAAATGTTTAATTTACATGAGGCCAAAATATTAAAAGTGCTTACTCTCTCTCTGTCTCGCGCACAAACACACACACAAATCTCCCTGCTCTGCACGTACTCTGAAGTAACTGCACATTAGACAAAGCATTCTCAATCGAATTATGCACCTGCAGCAGCAGACCTCTTATAGGCTTGACTTTACCCATAATAAATCCACACCGGTCCAAAGCTAATTAGGAACTGTTGGAAACGTTCCTTTGAGTGATTATGGCGAACACCTGCCAAGTATGACAAGCTTAAGGCCAGGTACCACACCCTAATAGGGTAACCCCCCCCCCATCATATCACAATCAACTTTTACCAGTTGAATGTGGACACAATTATAATACTTTTTTGTATATATTTTTCTGAAATATTTTAATTAAAATATGCAAATTAGGTGGCCTCGTTAAATATGCGCATATTTGCATATCACGCAAATTCATTTTTCTGGACACTGGATGAAGTCAGCCTAAATATTTTGGTTTCATTTTGTTAAAACTCCAGGATCGATATGTAAAATACATACTGGCTCATTTTTCAGAAGAAAATGTAGTCGAGAAGAAACAATTTTACAACATATCAGCAATTCCCTATGTATAAGTATGGAGAATACTTCTAAGGATAACCACACACAAATTGGTGAATGCAGATGCGTCTGAGGCTGACAAAAATGAGTTGACATGTGGGAAGAGTTTGACTTTCGGCAAATGGCAGTTAAAGACAAGTAGACTGAATTTAGACTACCAACCCATTGGGCACAGATACCAATTCACCATCTATTCCACGTTGGTTCAAGGTCATTTCATTGAAATTACGTTGAAACAACGTTGATTCAACCAGTGTGTGCCCATGAGAAACGCCAAACACCTACAGTATTTAGACCCAATCACTATCTCTTCAAAATAAGTTACTACATATAGTCCAGTTTGTAACATTGTCTATGAAATGGGCTTTTATTAAATTATGTGTGATTCAATGTAGTGAGCTTTGCAATGATCGATATATGGACATTTAAAGCGGGTTACAATTCAATAACTTTTTATGATGGTATGATAAACTAACGAAAATATACATTTTTATCAACCTATTTTTACTTTTTAGAAATACTAATATTATTGGACTAAAGTACCAAAAAAATCTCCAAATTGCTAGGTAGATGAAAAAATTTAATTTCAGCTTGTGGTGCCTGACCTTAAGGGATATTCAATTCTACCTCTCTCTATTTGGTGAGAAAAATGGCCAAGACACACAAATCCAAACATTCTCCATTCTCTATCATACAGCATCCATGTTAATAAGAAGTCCACCAAACACCGTTCGCAAAGCTAATTCCCTCTTGGCAAAAACTGGTTGAATCAACACAGTTTCCATTGTCACTTCAACCCCACAAATCTATGTGATAACGTTGAACGTGGAAAACTGATTGGATTTGCAAAAAGTAATCAAATTAAGGGCATTTCATATTTTATTCACCCAAATTTTAGCCCAATGACATGGGGAATTTTCTGTTTTTGTTTTCACGTTGAATTCACCTTAGTTGACAACTCAACCAAATGTAAATCAAAACTAGAAGTTGAACTGACGTCTGTGCCATGTGGGTTGTCTCTATGAATCTCCCCAATTCCCAGTTAACAATCTGCTTTTCAAGATCACATAATATGTGATATGACATATTATGTAAACAAATTAATCAACAATTACAATTATGTGCAACGGGGTAATACAGATCTTGGTGTGAAACTCCACAGTGGGACCATGGTCAGTTTGACTTCATTTCATTTGAGCTACTTTACATATTTTGAAAATGTACAGATGATATTCAATGTATGCTGCCATTCAAACAGTGAAGTGTGTCACCATTTTGCAAATAAAATACTCTCTAGCAGAGACTCAATTTATTCTAGTGGTCACTGTTCTTGTAGCCTGACTACCCATCTACATGGCTCTGGCCAAATGCCACGCCCACTAGCGTTTCTTCTCCATGATGGGTCTGGGTTTGCTTTCCTCCCTGACGTCTTGTAGAATGCAAACACATTCTGATCATTTGGGTTGGGCCAGAGCCAGCCTACGTGATGATGTTATCAACTTTGATACTCTGATTGGTTAGATTGGTTAGAGATGATCCAATTGCTGATGAATTTGTTTTGTACAACGCCGCTCATTTTGAAGTCAACATAAGCGACTTCCCGGATGTCAGTTTCAGACTGAATGTATGTTTGAGCGATCGATAGAGCTTCAGAATTCAATTCAGGATAAGTCATCAGGCAACTGTTGTTATAGAATGAAAGGGGACAATTATACTGTGTCCATATTATGACAGCCTCAGAGTAACAAGGAGTTAGTCAAGAAACTGCTTTGTGTTTTATTCCCTAGTGGGAAAACAATGTTGTATTTGATATTAGCAATCTTTCATTTAATAAGTTCTTAGTTAATAAGGAGAATTCCATTCAAATCTATTTATATGATACTGCTAATAGGCCTACACACAAAAATACAGTTAAATGCTTAAGTGTTTAAATACTTTTGGTCTTTGGGAAAAAGTTGCACCATTGTGTTGTTCAAGGTCTCCTTTCAGAGTTGTTGAACATGCCACCATCGGAGGCCCTCCCAACCAACCATTCATGTATTAACTGTCAGAAGTAAATTTCCAGTTGAAAAGATCGACTTTGCTCAGACAAAATCACCCCGAGGGAAACGTTCCAGACTTTTGCCTCACCTTGCATCTCTGTAGAATTGTTTGAGTCTTCAGTTGTCGCTATTTCCTTCCCATAAAACAGAGTTTAGTTATACTGTGAATTGTTCTCATTTTGTCTCTGAAGAGTAGAACAAAACCTAGGGAGATGGCTACGTGCCATGCTCTTGTCTCGGTGAAACCACAGGGGCTTAGCGCTGTGGCTCGTCCTCCCCTCCCCGCGCTGAGGAGATGTGAAAGGTAGTTGGTCATGATGTTCTGCGATGACAGGAGGTTTGAAGAGGAAGCAGAGGCAGGCTCAAGGGGGTTTCTCTATCGGTCACTACATATTAATCAAAAGCCTCTCTATTTCCATAGATTCTCTCTCTCTCTCTCTCTCTCTCTCTCTCTCTCTCTCTCTCTCTCTCTCTCTGGTTGGAGTCATTAAAACTCGTTTTTCAACCACTCCACACATTTCTTGTTAACAAACTATAGTTTTGGCAAGTCAGTTAGGACATCTACTTTGTGCATGACACAAGTCATTTTTCCAACAATTGTTTACAGACAGATTATTTCACATATAATTCACTGTATCACAATTCCAGTGGGTCAGAAGTTTACATACACTAAGTTGACTGTGCCTTTAAACAGCTTGGAAAATTCCAGAAAATGATGTCATGGCTTTAGAAGCTTCTGATAGGCTAATTGACATCATGTGAGTCAATTGGAGGTGTACCTGTGGATGTATTTCAAGGCCTACCTTCAAACTCAGTGCCTCTGTGCTTGACATGGGAAAATCAAAAGAAATCAGCCAAGACATCAGAAAAACAATCGTAGACCACAAGTCTGGTTCATCCTTGGGAGCCATTTCCAAATGCCTGGAGGTACCACGTTCATCTGTACAAACAATAGTACGTAAGTATAAACCCCATGGGACCACGCAGCCATCATACCGCTCAGGAAGGAGACGTGTTTTGTCTCCTAGAGATGAACGTACTTTGGTGAAAATCAATCCAAGAACAACAGCAAAGGACCTTGTGAAGATGCTGGAGGAAACAGGAAAAAAAGTATCTATATCCACAGTAAAATGAGTCCTATATCGACATAACCTGAAAAGCCACTCAGCAAGGAAGAAGCCACTGCTCCAAAACCGCCATAAAAAAGCCATACTATGGTTTGAAACTGCACACGGGGAAAAATACTTATTGGAGAAATGTCCTCTGGTCTGACGAAACAAAAATACAACTGTTTGGTCATAATGACCATCGTTATGTTTGGAGGAAAAAGGGGGAAGCTTGCAAGCCGAAGAACAACATCCCAACCGTGAAGCACGGGGGTGGCAGCATCATGTTGGGGGGGGGTGCTTTGCTGCAGGAGGGACTGTTGCACTTCACAAAATAGATGGCATCATGAGGAAGGACAATTAGGTGGATATATTGAAGCAACATCTCAAGACATAAGTCAGGAAGTTAAAGCTTGGTTGCAAATGGGTCTTCCAAATATACAATGACCCCAAGCATACTTCCAAAGTTGTGGCAAAATGGCTTAAGGACAACAAAGTCAAGGTATTGGAGTGGCCATCACAAAGCTCTGACCTCAATCCTATAGAAAATTTGTGGGCAGAACTGAAAAGGCTTGTGTGAGCAAGGAGGCCTACAAACCTGACTCAGTTACACCAGCTCTGTCAGGAGGAATGCGCCAAAATTCACCCAACTTATTGTGGGAAGCTTGTGGAAGGCTACCCGAAACATTTGACCTAAGTTAAACAGTTTAAAGGCAATGCTACCAGATACTAATTGAGTTTATGTAAACTTCTGACCCACTGGGAATGTGATGAAAGAAATAAAGCTGAAAGAAATCATTCTCTCTACTATGTTTCTGACATTTCACATTCTTAAAATAAAGTGACCTAAGACAGGGAATGTTTACGAGGATTAAATGTCAGGAATTGTGAAAAACTGAGTATAAATGTATTTGGCTAAGGTGTATGTAAACTTCCGACTTCAACTGTATATATACTATACAAAAATGTATTGTATACTCACTGTACTGGAAGTCGTTTTACTACTTTAGCTTTTTCTCTTCACCCCTTCTAACCTTTCTTCCCACATCACATCATCTCCCCGACACCGTGCTTGATTCAAGTGTTTACGCCTTGCTGTTCGTATCTCCTCTCAGTCTCTACCAGACGTTTGATTCACTCAAGAATTCCCATTGGTCATGTAGGGTAATGCAACTGCTGTCCACTTTCGTAGAGTCACTTGGACTACTCCATTACATCTCTTCTAGCTCTAGGCTTAGGGCTCTATTCAGTCTGTAACGCTGAAGCATTACCGATTCCACGCTAGAAATGTAAAGGTAATATCCGAGCCTACATGTGCAGTGTTTACCGTGCATGTAGTCTCAGCTAAAACGGAAACATTGCCTTTTCAATCATGCTGAACTCCCGCGATTCGGATTGCGGGAGTCTGGGTGGGAACTGGGAAGAGGGTGTGTAGAAGGCATCAGCACCTCCCTGATACATGCTGTGGGTGAGTTCCACTACTTCCTCCCTGTGGGCCATTAGAAAGCATCAATTATGGATTTCATTCTAATGAACAGTTAACTCGTAGGCCATGCATTCACACTTACAATCCTCAAAGATGCTGTGTACTTCAAAATTCAAATAATTTGCAGATCCTTGTACATCCCAGGGTACACATAACGTTTTTGGATCGACTGAACATATTGTCAATGACTTGTCATATCCTCAATACATCTGAACGTTTCAGTTTCGAACCTCAACCCGGTAACATGGCTTAATAAATGCTCCAGCCTCTCTTTGCATCAACAACACCGTCATTTAACAAACATTGAATACATTTGGGTTGTTTTTAAGTGCTTGAATGGAATGAGCAATGCCTATTCAACTATGAAAACATTTCAACCATACACATTCAAGACACCACATATTCACTACTGTTGTACATTACCTACTGGATATGGTCACTACACCAACAGCACGGTGCTCCCCCAAAAGGTCAAAGGTCAGCAAGGATGACCCTTATTTCTTGTAGAGGTCCTTGTTATACATTGACTCTCAGTTGGCCTCTTGTTTTCTCTGACTTCACAGACCTGAATTCTATGTACGGTGTCACAGTCATAAGCATGCCCATGTCCTTTCCTCCTGTAAGGTGGTAACTGATCTCTAAGGGAGCATCATTGTGCTTCTGGTGTATGCTGACCATTAACCATGATACACTCCATTTACAACAGAGTCGTATTAAATAGGCAACAACTGGAACAAAAATATACGGAAATAGTGAGGGACTTCCTGAACTTCTCCAATAAGAAATGCTCATTTTAGTTTTCTTTTGCCAAACCTTTTACTACAGTGTGCCCTAATGAATGACTCAAGTAAAGTTAAAATGGTATGTCCAATATGTATATCATGAATTCAGTTGCTTTTACAGCAAGGTGGCTCAGAGATATGGAATTAATTAAGCAGGAAATTATAAAAGGAAGGACATTGGCATAAGGATAGTTATTAAATATTGTTTCATATCATACTTCTGTACAGTAATTGAAAATAAACGATTCTCATGTCACTGTCACCTTGAGATAAGTGTGGGGATTGGTGTATTTTTGGCCCTGTACGTCACACCACCCTATAATAAGTGTCCATCCATTTAAGGTTGTCTATCGCCATACAGCTCTAATTGATGCAAATAAACTGAAGGCCGCTGTCAAATGTCATTCTTATTCAGCGAGAGTGAATTTAAAGTGGAATTGTATGCATAAGTTCGGGACTCCATTAGGATACATAATGCAGGGGGAGTTTTAGTTTTATATCCCTATATTAAAAAAGCTAAAAAGTTCAAATGATTGTGTGATAGGTTGGCGCCCCCAAAAATCACTGTCTCCGCTGCACTGTGTCAGTACAATGGACAGGGCACGCTGCAATGTGTGTAGGCAGCCTGGTCTCATAGACTAGACGTAATATAGTACATGTAAATCTAAAACACTCAAATTAGTATGATATGTTACGTTTGGTATGGTTACATAAGACAGAAGGTTACTTAAAGGTGCAATATGCAGATATCGCACCGCCATTTCCTGGTTGCTAAAATTCGAATAGTTCGGCTAATTTCAGTTTATATGACAGAACAAACAGTCATTGTGTAGAGAATCATTATAACATCTAAACCGCTGTGAAATATATTTTCCATGATCAAATATATTGTATTTTCAGCTGTTTGAAGCTGGTGTACAAAACCGAAAGTAAAAGACGCAAAAACTAAACTTAAGAACTGGAAGGATAGTGCACATAGAACAGATCTACCACTTCTTAGACTTGCTTTCAATAAGAATTTATAACTCAACATTTCTATGCGAATTTGGTCAGGTCGAAGAAAAAGTTACATATTGCAGCATTAAGGCAAAAACGTATGGCATGCTTAGCAAATTCGTAACATATTGTACGTTTCACAAATTCGTAACATATCACACATGAATTTAGGGACAGAATAATAGAAAATGCTCTGAGAACAGGTTGCAGCAGGGGGTCTATGGAAAGCCACTGGGCAGTTAGGTATGACTCCTTTGGGTTACTGTAAAAAGCGGAGAAAAAATGCTTCTCATCTCTCTTCTCTGTGTTATTTTAGGAAAATTAGGAAAGCTAAGGAATTCATCTGCCCAAATTGTTGCAACCCCTATTACTAGCTTATTCAACCTCTCTTTCGTATCGTCTGAGATGTAGTAAGATTAGGGAGGTAAGGCAATAAATAGGCCATAGTGGCAAAATAATTACAATTTAGCAGTTAAATACTGGAGTGATAGATGTGCAGAAGATGAATGTGCAAGTAGAGATACTGGGGTGCAAAGGAACAAAAAAAAAAATAACAATATGGGGATGAGGTAGTTGGGTGGGTTATTTACAGATGGGCTGTGTACAGGTGCAATGATCGGTAAGCTGCTCTGACAGCTGATGCTTAAAGTTAGTGAGGGAGATATAAGACTCCAGCATCAGCAATTTTTGCAATTCGTTCCAATCATTGGCAGCAGAGAACTGGAAGGAAAGGCGGCCAAAGGAGTTGGCTTTGGGGATGACCAGTGAAATATACCTGTTGGAGCGCGTGCTACGGGTGGGTGCTGCTATGGTGACCAGTGAGCTGAGATAAGACGGGGCTTTACCTAGCAAAAACTTATAGATGACCAGGGGCCAGTGGGTTTGGCGACGAATATGAAGCAAGGGCCAGCCAACGAGAGCATACAGGTTGCAGTGGTGGGTAGTATATGGGGCTTTGAGTGACAAAACTTATGGCACTGTGATAGACTACATCCAATTTGCTGAGTAGAGTGTTAGAGGCTATTTTGTAAATGACATCGCCGAAGTCGAGGATCGGTAGGATGGTCAGTTTTACGAGGGTATGTTTGGCAGCGTGAGTGAAGGATGCTTTGTTGCAAAATAGGAAGCCAATTATAGATTTAATTTTGGATTGGAGATGCTTAATGTGAGTCTGGAAGGTGAGTTTACAGTCTAACCAGACACCTAGGTATTTTTAGATGTCCACATATTCTAAGTCAGAACCGTCCAGAGTAGTGATGCTAGACGGGCGGGGGGGGGGGGGGGGTTGCGGGCAGCGATCGGTTGAAGAGCATGCATTTAGTTTTACTTGCATTTAAGAGCAGTTGGAGGCCACGGAAGGAGTGTTGTATGGCATTGAAGCTCGTCTGGAGGTTTGTTAACACAGTGTCCAAAGAAGGGCCAGATGTATACAGAATGGTGTCGTCTGCATAGAGGTGGATCAGAGAATCACCAGCAGCGAGAGTGACATCATTGATGTATACAGAGAAAAGAGTCAGCCTGAAAATTGAACCCTGTGGCACCCCCATAGAAACTGCCAGAGGTCCAGACAACAGGCCCTCAGATTTGACACACTGAACTCTATCTGAGAAGTAGTTGGTGAACCAGGCGAGGCAGTCATTAGAGACACCAAGGCTGTTGAGTCTGCCGATAAGAATGCGGTGATTGACAGAGTCGAAAGCCTTGGCCAGTTCAATGAAGACGGCTGCACAGTATTATCTTTTATCGATGGCTGTTATGATATCGTTTAGGACCATGAGCGTGGCTGAGGTGCAGCCATGACCAGCTCGGAAACCAGATTGCATAGCGGAGAAGGTACGGTGGGATTCGAAATGGTCGGTGATCTGTTTGTTAACTTGGCTTTCAAAGTCTTTAGAAAGGCAAGGTAGGATAGATATAGGTCTGTAACAGTTTGGGTCTAGTGTCACCCCCTTTGAAGCGGCAGCTTTCCAATTGAGATTGAGGACATCTAGATTAGATTGTAGGACTGTCGGGATGTTAAGCATATCCCAGTTTAGGTCACCTAAACAGTTTAGGTCACCTAACATAACAAACTCTGAAGATAGATGGGGGGCAATCAATTCACATATGGTGTCCAGGGCACAGCTGGGAGCTGAGGGGGGTCTATAACAGGCGGCAACAGTGGGAGACTTATTTCTGGAGAGATACATTTTTTAAATTAGAAGCTCGAACTGTTTGGGCATAGACCTGGAAAGTATGACAGAACTTTGCAGGCTATCTCTGCAGTAGATTGCAACTCATCCCCCTTCGGCAGTTCTATCTTGACGGAAAATGTTGTAGTTGGGGGTGGAAATCTCCACATTTTTGGTGGCCTTCCTAAGCCAGGATTCAGACACGGCAAGGACATCAGGGTTGGGGAGCTTGGTGGAGTTTGGTAACTTTCTCAGCACTTGTTGTCTTTTTAAGTATTTTCTGGGAAGAATCCTCAGAAGAGTTTTTATTGTCACAAAAAAAGATTGAAGATATTGCTGAGGCTCTCAAAACACACTATGTGCTTGCTCACATCTAATAAAATTAAACCGCTCATGAAACTGAAAGAAAAGTAAAAGATGCTAGTTACACCTCTTGTTTGGGATACTTGACCCGTCAATTATATTAACCTAATTGACGCCTCTGGCAGGCCTGTCTTGACTATTATTTGTAGAATACCTCTATTTCTATAAAATCAAATTAATATTACATCTCTGTAAAACCCTGATGGTCTATTGATCGAAATGTTAGTGATAAGTAATGAGATTTGTTGACCAAATCCAATAAAATGATGCTTTAAAAAACCCTGTATCATCACCTGATGATGTTCATTGTGATTGACAAGACTAGAATAGACTATACTAGACGACCCTTGGCCGTCGATGACAAGCAGGGTCTGTCAATCCTCAGTGACATGTACAACCTACATCAAATTATTACTGAGTGTCTCCCCTTCAGGGACCCTTGTGATTACACAATCAATCAATCAACCGAAGGTTTCCGTGGGTGCTAGTTTGAACGCCAACATGCTAGGGTGACGCTCTAACCCAACATACCCAGGACTCTTTGACCTCTAACTGGCGTCCAGCATCTGGCTGCCTGAGGTCAATACTTTCCTGTCTTGGAACATATCCTGACTTAGATATGTTGGTGACGTGTAAAAAATGTATAGTTTAAGTTACAATGAGGATTTTTGAATGTTTCATTATTTAAATTTTCCCTCAATTTAATGAGGACTAACCTGACTCGGAAGCTACCTTGCCAATGGTGTTGCCCAGCTTCTCTGCCCTTAACCCTGCCCTTCCTCCAACAATGCCTTGTCTTTGTTTTAGGTCATCTTTGCAGTTTATCAGATCTCACAACTCCTATTTAAAAAGATTGAACTGAGGTTTTCTATACTTTTAAGCCAGTAGATCTGAAAGTATCGCTCAAGAGCCTAAAAGGGTCCCCAACAATTGTACACAATTGTGTACAACGTGATCACGTCATTTGTCTTGAGCCCCTGTAGCATGTGCACAAAGAGAGTAAAAAAACTGTGGTGTGCATGTTGAGCTCACCACACAACCTCATTGGACAATACTGTGCCAGCCTGATCCTGCCTCCCACTTTAACCTTGCAACCTCATTCCACCTGCCAATCAACATTGTCCTTCACGTTTGGTTGTTGCAGGCTAGTTTGCATTGTTGCATGCATGGTCTCATTTGACTAGTATTGCAAACGAGCAAACGAATGTGATATTGTCATTTTATACAATGGAAAAGTTATACTTACAGTATATGTTTGCATCAAATGTCCTGCTCCTTGAAAGTTATGTATTGATTACATATAGCATGTGATGGATGATGATCTCTGGCAATCAACAGCTGCAGTGTTGGAGGACACCGCTCAACTGGCATCCGTGGTCAGCCCGCAGGCAACTGGCCCACCACAAGGAGTCACTAGAGTGCAATGAGCCAAGTTAAAGCCCCACCGGCCAAACCCTCACAACGCTGGGCCAATTGTGCACCGTCCTATGGGACTCCCGACAATGGCCGGTTGTGGCACAGCCCGGGATATGAACCCAGGACCGTAGTAACGCCTCTAGCACTACTGCATGCAATGCAGTGCCTTAGACCGCTGCGCCACTCGGGAGCCTCACACAAACCCCAGCTTTACTGATCATTCCGTACAACACAAATTGATTTCATTATTTATTTACTACTACTAAATGATAACACAGGATACACACACACGGTATAGGTTATTGATTAGAAACTTAATACGATGGAAACAGGTCCCTAGCGGACAAACGACAACATGACTGCTTGTTTATCAAAAGAGGGAGGAGTAGAGAGGAACAAAGGGAGAAAGAAAAAGAGACAAACTTATGCACTTGGAACTACGCTCACTGTAATCAAAATACTTTGCCCCGAACCACCGCACGTTTGGGGTAAGAAATAATTAATGTATTTACGTGCTTGAAATGTCTTCCTTCGTCGTTCATCTCTGTTGGATCCAGGCCTTCGTGGACAGGGTTCCGTTGGCCTTCTCCCGAGCTCTTAAGTGTAAGGCTCTGATTGTCCACAAGAGGTCCACAAGAGGTCACAATACCTTCTTCTTAGTTGTCCATGGCGTCAATTCCTTTTCCTGTAGTCTAAAGCAGACTAACAGGGTGGTAACTTTCACTCCCAGGAAGAGAGGTTCTCTGAAGATAGCTAATCAGCCATGTCGATGGTCCTCAGTGGGGTGATGTGAGCAGTATAGTTGACGATGATTTGAAGAGAGTAACAGGATGGTCCTACTTAAATGATCTTTCTTAGATACAGTACTTCGAACAGCTACTCAGCAGTAACATTGATTGTTAGAGAGGCTATTTTGTCGTCTTCACCATGTGTGTTTAAGTTCCAATATTTTCGTTAACATTTTAATACAATTTTTAATGACATCCCAAAGTTGACATTAGTTTTCCATAGACCATCTCTCATCATTCCCCACATTTGGATGTTAGGAATATTGTTCCAGTGTCCACTTTTGGACGTTAGAGTTTTTGGGTGGCAAAAAGTCTCTGTTAACAAAGGACATTCCAATCACCAATACTAAAAGCTAAAAAGAGTCCTCTGCTGCATACAATTTACAACCGGGTGTGAGGTGTCACAAAACCCCCACATCAATACCCCCTCCACCTCTACGGGTGAGAGCGATCTGGTAGAAGTTGATCCATTGTAACCTGATCTTTGGATCCTCATAGGAGAGTCATGTCACAAGTTGTGTGTGTTGTGTCGCGATTCACAAACAGGATAAATGGATGGACGCTAGCTCTCAAACTCTAGGCGGCATTCTGCCTTCTCCCTACATTTTTCAGTGGTTAGCTTCGCCTACAATTGGCTCATGTGAACAAAAATCCTGACGCTGTGTTTTAACAATTAGAAATATCAAAAATATTACAAATAAAAAGTGAATATATTGTATTATAATGGAACTGAGAATGCCTGGAAAATATCTTATAGCCTATGTTGCGGCAGAGCGCTCACGATCGGGGTGGAGTAGTTAATGCAGAACAGAGTTTCCTAAGTACCACATTCCAGGCCAAGCGTTTACCACTCTGTATTTGACGGCCCCCTTTGAAGCCTATCACGAGACAAATCAACTGCTCCCTTTACGACTCTGAAGGGACTGAGGAAGACAAGTGACAAAGAACAGACCGTCTTTTACGACTCAAATGTAATGTTTCATCTAAGCTGCGTGCGTGCGCGTGTGCGCAGTAGCCCCGAGACTGACAAGCAGCTCGCCTGGCAGTAGAGTGCAGAAGAAATATCAGCCCACTGAGAGAAGTACGAGATTGAACTTCACTCAACTTTCTAGAGTTTTCCCTGTGAGTTAACACGATCGATGTTTCCCTTTACTGTGACAATTGTTCTCGAATCAACGCAATATTAGCAACTTTCAATGCAACATACCGAAACAAAACGAACTATGCAAGAGATTTTATTTTAGGCAGAACGCATCAGAGTAGGATTCTATTGTGATATTCAGCCCATACTCTACACAGACAAGTGCGGCATAACCAATTAGAGCTGCAGTAGGCCTATATGCAAATAGATCATTGTCACGCCCTGACCTTAGTTCCTTTATTATGTCTCTATTTTGGTTTGGTCAGGGCGTGAGTTGGGGTGGGCATTCTATGTTTTTTTCCTATGTTTTCTTTTCTATGTGTTTGGCCTGGTATGGTTCCCAATCAGAGGCAGCTGTCTATCGTTGTCTCTGATTGTTCCCACCTGGTGTTTGTGGGTAGTTGTTTCCTGTTTTGTGTTTGCACCTTTCAGGACTGTTTCGATTTTCGTTGTTTTCACTTTGTTATTTTGCATTTCGTGTTCAGTTATAATAAATTAACATGGACACTTACCACGCTGCGTTTTGGTCCGATCTATCCTGTTCATCAGATGAAGAAGATCGTTACAATCATTGCCATGTATGGATCTGTGCCATTTAATTGAACTAGACTGTGTTCACAGCTGTGGTCATGAGTTGATACCTTGTTTTGAGATCAAAGCACGTTTTCTTCATATCCTTTGCTAGTTAGTGAGTTATTAGCCCATTTATAGATACTTTGTAGTCAGCAATAAGGGAGTGTTTGCTTCCTACAACAGCAGAAAAACGTGTACATTTATAGACATCTTTGAAAAGCATGTCGTCAGGTTAAAAGCATTTTTTTTGGCTTAAAGGGACAGTGTTGTATTTTGAGACTTGCTTGAATAAGCTGAGAATCCAATAGGCAGAGGGTAGCATAATTTGTCTGATTCTCTGTTGTAATGGTATAGGAATAATAATGCATATTATTTTGTAAAGTGGTTTCTTCCACCAAACAACACAACATTTTCAGTCACCTCCTTGTCTGAAGGACAAGTGGCTAAACCGGTTAATGTCAAGCCCTGCATTTTTTTTCCAAAACTCTCACGGAATGTAGGCCTACATTGAACACAACACATTGGCTTCTGCTGTAGGCTGAATGATAGAACAGATATTTCCATGTTAAAATGTTATGGGATGCATGTCCATTGTTTTTGATGATAGGCCACTCTGATAGGCCTAGATTATGATCAAATAGCCACAGTAGCATACTTGGCCATTGTTAAATCTGTTTCTTAAAGCGGGTACAGCCTCAGTGTTCACAGTAAACGTGCTAGAAGTTACACAGAATTTTCACAACGTTCAAGTTTGCGCTCAGCAGACCTGAAATTTGCTCAGTGCCTAAAAATGTTTTCACGACCACATAAGAAGACATAGTAGTTGGTTGTTGTTAGCTAGCTACCGTTTTTTACAATCGCTAATGCAATCATCTTCTATCCTTCGACATCCTGCCTTTCATATCCCTTATGCTGGCACCATCAGTAAGTTGAACTTTCCTGTATGTTTTATGAATACTTTCATGTTGTTTAGCCGTTTATATAAAACTTTTTTACCACATCAAAAAGATTGCTAGCCAAAATGGTCTTGAGTTTAGCCTAGCTGTTTGCTAGCCCCATTGAAATGTAGCTATGTAGCCTGTGTTTTACGCCTCTGTTTTATGCCTCGATCACACCGATAGCGTCATTGCATTTTGGTACACCAGAAGTTCATTAAATATGTAAATATGCCTTGTCCATTGCTGTTCTGGTTAGTGTTTATTGGCTTATTTCACTGTAGAGCCTCTAGCCCTGTTCACTATACCATATCCAACCTCTCAGTTCCACCACCCACATATGCGATGACATCACCTGGTTTCAATGATGTTTCTAGAGACAATATCTCTCTCATCATCACTCAATACCTAGGTTTACCTCCACTGTATTCACATCCTGCCATACCTTTGTCTGTACATTATTCCTTGAAGCTATTTTATCGCCCCCAGAAACTTCCTTTTATTCTCTGTTCTAGTCGTTCTAGACGACCAATTCTCATAGCTTTTAGCCGTACCCTTATCCTACTCCTCCTCTGTTCCTCTGGTGATGTAGAGGTGAACCCAGGCCCTGCAGTACCTAGCTCCACTCCTATTCCCCAGGCGCTCTCTTTTGATGACTTCTGTAACCGTAATAGCCTTGGTTTCATGCATGTTAACATTAGAAGCCTCCTCCCTAAGTTTGTTTTGTTCACTGCTTTAGCACACTCTGCCAACCCGGATGTTTTAGCCGTGTCTGAATCCTGGCTTAGGAAGACCACCAAAAATTCTGACATTTTCATCCCTAATTACAATATTTTCAGACAAGATAGAACGGCCAAAGGGGGCGGTGTTGCAATCTACTGCAAAGATTGCCTGCAGAGTTCTGTTTTACTATCCAGGTCTGTTCCCAAACAATTTGAACTTCTACTTTTAAAAATCCACCTCTCTAAAAACAAGTCTCTCACCGTTGCCGCCTGCTATAGACCACCCTCTGCCCCCAGCTGTGCTCTGGACACCATATGTGAACTGATTGCCCCCCATCTATCTTCAGAGCTCGTGCTGCTAGGCGACCTAAATTGGAACATGCTTAACACCCCAGCCATCCTACAATCTAAGCTTGATGCCCTCAATCTCACACAAATTATCAATGAACCTACCAGGTACCACCCCAATTCCGTAAACACGGGTACCCTCATAGATATCATCCTAACCAACTTGCCCTCCAAATACACCTCTGCTGTTTTCAACCAAGATCTCAGCGATCACTGCCTCATTGCCTGCATCCGTAATGGGTCAGCGGTCAAACGACCTCCACTCATCACTGTCAAACGCTCCCTGAAACACTTCAGCGAGCAGGCCTTTCTAATCGACCTGGCCGAGGTATCCTGGAAGGATATTGATCTTATCCCGTCAGTAGAGGATGCCTGGATATTTTTAAAAAATGCCTTCCTCACCATCTTGAATAAGCATGCCCCATTCAAGAAATTTAGAACCAGGAACAGATATAGCCCTTGGTTCTCTCCTGACCTGACTGCCCTTAACCAACAGAAAAATATCCTATGGCGTTCTGCATTAGCATCGAACAGCCCCCGTGATATGCAACTTTTCAGGGAAGCTAGGAACCAATATACACAGGCAGTTAGAAAAGCCAAGGCTAGCTTTTTCAAGCAGAAATTTGCTTCCTGCAACACAAACTCCAAAAAGTTCTGGGACACTGTAAAGTCCATGGAGAATAAGAACACCTCCTCCCAGCTTCCAACTGCACTGAAGATAGGAAACACTGTCACCACCGACAAATCCACTATAATTGAGAATTTCAATAAGCATTTTTCTACGGCTGGTCATGCTTTCCACCTGGCTACCCCTTCCCCGGTCAACAGCACTGCACCCCCCACAGCAACTCGCCCAAGCCTTTCCCATTTCTCTTTCTCCCAAATACAGTCAGCTGATGTTCTGAAAGAGCTGCAAAATCTGGACCCTTACAAATCAGCCGGGCTAGATAATCTGGACCCTTTCTTTCTAAAACTATCTGCTGAAATTGTTGCCACCCCTATTACTAGCCTCTTCAACCTCTCTTTCGTGTCGTCTGAGATTCCCAAAGATTGGAAAGCAGCTGCGGTTATCCCCCTCTTCAAAGGGGGGGACACTCTTGACCCAAACAGCTACAGACCCATATCTATCCTACCCTGCCTTTCTAAGGTCTTCGAAAGCCAAGTTAACAAACAGATTACCGACCATTTCGAATCCCACCATACCTTCTCCGCTATGCAATCTGGTTTCAGAGCTGGTCATGGGTGCACCTCAGCCACGCTCAAGGTCATAAACGATATCGTAACCGCCATCGTTAGGAAACAATACTGTGCAGCTGTATTCATTGACCTGGCCAAGGCTTTTGACTCTGTCAATCACCGTATTCTTATCGGCAGACTCGACAGCCTTGGTTTCTCTAATGATTGCCTCGCCTGGTTCACCAACTACTTCTCTGATAGAGTTCAGTGTGTCAAATCGGAGGGTCTGTTGTCCGGGCCTCTGGCAGTCTCTATGGGGGTGCCACAGGGTTCAATTCTTGGACCGACTCTCTTCTCTGTATACATCAATGATGTCGCTCTTGCTGCTGGTGAGTCTCTGATCCACCTCTACGCAGATGACACTATTCTGTATACTTCTGGCCCTTCTTTTGACACTGTGTTAACAACCCTCCAGGCGAGCTTCAATGCCATACAACTCTCCTTCCGTGGCCTCCAATTGCTCTTAAATACAAGTAAAACTAAATGCATGCTCTTCAACCGATCGCTGCCTGCACCTGCCCGCCTGTCCAACATCACTACTCTAGACGGCTTTGACTTAGAATATGTGGACAACTACAAATACCTAGGTGTCTGGTTAGACTGTAAACTCTCCTTCCAGACTCACATCAAACATCTCCAATCCAAAGTTAAATCTAGAATTAGCTTCCTATTCCGCAACAAAGCATCCTTCACTCATGCTGCCAAACATACCCTTGTAAAACTGACCATCCTACCAATCCTCGACTTCGGTGATGTCATTTACAAAATAGCCTCCAATACCCTACTCAATAAATTGGATGCAGTCTACCACAGTGCCATCCGTTTTGTCACCAAAGCCCCTTACACTACCCACCACTGCGACCTGTACGCTCTCGTTGGCTGGCCCTCGCTTCATACTCGTCGCCAAACCCACTGGCTCCAGGTCATCTACAAGACCCTGCTCGGTAAAGTCCCCCCTTATCTCAGCTCGCTGGTCACCATAGCAGCACCTACCTGTAGCACGCGCTCCAGCAGGTATATCTCTCTGGTCACCCCCAAAACCAATTCCTCCTTTGGCCGCCTCTCCTTCCAGTTCTCTGCTGCCAATGACTGGAACAAACTACAAAAATCTCTGAAACTGGAAACACTTATCTCCCTCACTAGCTTTAAGCACCAGCTGTCAGAGCAGCTCATAGATTACTGCACCTGTACATAGCCCATCTATAATTTAGCCCAAACAACTACCTCTTTACCTACTGTATTCATTTATTTATTTTTGCTCCTTTGCACCCCATTATCTCTATCTCTACTTTGCACTTTCTTCCACTGCAAACCAACCATTCCAGTGTTTTTTTTTACTTGCTATATTGTATTTACTTCGCCACCATGGCCTTTTTATATTTTTATTTATTTTTATATATATTTTGTTTGCCTTCACCTCCCTTATCTCACCTCACTTGCTCACATTGTATATAGACTTATTTTTCACTGTATTATTGACTGTATGTTTGTTTTACTCCATGTGTAACTATGTGTTGTTGTATGTATCGAACTGCTTTGCTTTATCTTGGCCAGGTCGCAATTGTAAATGAGAACGTGTTCTCAATTTGCCTACCTGGTTAAATAAAGGTTAAATAAATAAATAAATAAAAAAGACAGGAAGATCACGTCAGTGACTCAACCCACTCAAGTGACGCACCCCTCCTAGGGACGGCATGGAAGAGCACCAGTAAGCCAGTGACTCAGCCCCTGTAATAGGGTTAGAGGCAGAGAATCCCAGTGGAGAGAGGGGAACCGGCCAGGCAGAGACAGCAAGGGCGGTTCGTTGCTCCAGAGCCTTTCCGTTCACCTTCACACTCCTGGGCCAGACTACACTCAATCATATGACCCACTGAAGAGATGAGTCTTCAGTAAAGACTTAAAAGTTGAGACCGAGTCTGCGTCTCTGACCTATGTTAGCATAATGATTGATAATGGCTTATAATTGGTTGTCCAAGTAAAAGGTTACTTGGTGGAGAAATGTGGCTGCAACAAAAAAAGAGGCTTTGAAGACAGTTAAATCAAAGCTGAATGAAGACCTCAAAGGCCTCAAAGGGATTAACAAAAAAGTGTAAATATGTAATTTAATATGTAATGAATTAAATGTAACTTATTGTTTCTTGTTTGATGATATAACTACAGTTACAAACTTAAGGAAATAACATGTGCACTAGAGTAGTAGTGACACAGTAGTGCAACAAGAATATGTCAGTAGTGATTTTGAATTGGCAAACAGTAGTAAATGTGTCAGTTTTCAATAGTAATTCATAAAGGTTTATCTAGGAAATTAAAAAGGATCAGGAGCAAGTCAGTAGTGACAGAACACACACAAAAAGCAGTAGTAATTCAATAGGGAATGAGTAGGCATACAGCAGTAATGTGTAGGCATTACGTAGTAATTCAATAGTGAACATGTAGTAATTGTGTAGGTTTTAGGTAGTAGAGACCCAAAAGCTCAGTAGTTACACAGTAGTCATTATCAAGGGAGAATTATGTAGTGATTTGAATTTCACTCATTACCAGTGATGGGGTAATTCATTACAAAAGTAAAGTGTTACGTAATCAGATTACTTTTATGAGTAACATATTACTTTTTGAAATTGGGTAATATTATTATAGTTACTTTGTCAAACAACGCGTGCATTACTTTCAGAATAATTTCTCTACCGGGCGCATTTCCATGATCCGATCTCGACTTCTTTCCTCATTTAGTTCTCGAGCGAGCGGAGAAAGGCTGTTTGGAGAAATGTCATGACAGCTGCTGTCCATAGAAATGTATAGGGCACACCTTTGTATTTTTCTCTGATGCGGCTGTTATAACAAAGGACATAGAAGTCTTTCCCGTCTACTGGCCCTCTATACATCTCTACGGGTCTGTGTGTGTGCAGTCTATAACCAGAGCAGGCGGCTCGAGACAGATTTTCAATGACAAAATAGGAAATCTGTACAGATGTTGGCTAACATTATGTATGGCTAATTAAGCAGCCCATATCGTAGCACAGAACTTGTAAACTAACAAAGGAAAGCAGCACCATAGATGAAATGAGAAACTGGTGATCAAACCTGAGTTTGATCGGGTCGGTAGCACTACTATTCATTGACTACAGCTCAGCGTTCAACACCATAGTGCCCTTTTACGCTGCTGCTACTCTGTTATTGTCTATGCATAGTCACTTTAATAAATCTACATACATGTACTATATTACCTCAATTACCTCGACTAACCTGTGCCCCCGCACATTAATTCTGTAGCGGTACCCCATGTATATAGCCTCGCTACATGGGGTACCGCACAGATCTTGTGCACTAAATGATGTCAGGTTAGAATTAAGAATGATGTGCCTTTCTCTGCTGGGAGAGGACTGCAGATGGTTTATTATGCATGTATGAGCCGTACATTGACACGTTAAGTCCAAAACAGGATGTTTAAAAAATAACGAGGTACTTTTCAATTCTCCATAATGTCCCTTTAAACATCTCAGGAGCCACATTCAAATACGAGCAATCTTATAGTAATCTCCAGCCTGCAACGCAATCTACTGGGCTGGGCTGGCCTGGTCCTACTTTGGCTTCCCTTAGGTGTTGGATTTTAATTGTCATCATGTTATTCTGTGAGTTGGTGTTCCAAAGGGAGTTTTTCATGTTGACCTTTAAGGCTCGTGTCTGTGTACAATAGAGGTCTCATGATGAAGTTCTCTCTTTTTTTGATCCCTCTCTTCTTTTGTCAGTTGGAAGGGTGAAGCGAAATCGATACAGTGGAATCAAGCGCTCAGCTAAATCTAATGCCACAGAGAAGAGGGGGGAAACCAAATGTCTGCCCCATAAACACTTTGGTGCTTGATCGACAGCACAGTACATAGTCAAAGGCCAATCAGAAGACATCAGAAACATCTTCACAAGAACAGCCTCTTCAAACTCTTCAAGCTTCACTCGCAGTCCCGCAAATCTCATTCCACCTTTTAATTTTGTTCTCCACCTCTAGCCTTTCTTATTGTATCCTCTCCCCCTCTCTCTTTCTCGATACTTCTATCTCTGATTTAATCTTTGTATCTTTCATTCCCTTTCCAGACTTTATTTTTTCTTACTTTGTCTTTACTCTGTTCTGTTCTCCATTTGTTTCTGTGCTCTCTATGTTAAGCAGTATCTCCCCTTCTCCAGTCCAGTCTCTTGGGCTTGACCAAAGCCCCCTCTGTAGCTATATTATGACTATGAGGTATATACAGTACATCCTTCTCCCCACACTCAGCTCTGTACCTAGTCTTGTATAAATCCTGCTGAGACTAAGGTTGTCTTAATATGCACACCGTACAGGCCGGAGGTCACTCGGCATTTGGTGTTGAGGAAAAGTGAAATTTTGTCAGAGGAGGTTTTGATTGATTACAGTAATTTGAGTGTACTCTAGATATTATGACGTGGCTTTTCACCAAGTGCATGCAGTTTATCGACGGTACAATATGTCAAGATAAATGAGGAGCTGAGGTGTTCCGGTTCTGGTGGAATGCATTGAAACGCGTGGCTTTCTGGTAGCTTTCTTTTGCAAAAGTAACTATGAATTCAGATACTTATTTTTTTTTAAATGTCAACATATAACATCACATTAAGGTGTGGGACCTTCTGTCACGCCTGCTCCTGCTCCCCTCTCGAGCACCAGGCTGCCCATCATTACGCACACCTGTCACCATCATTACGCTCATTGGACTCACCTGGACTCCTTCACTTTGTTGATTGCCTCTATATCTGTCTGATCCTCAGTTTGTTCCCCGTGTCAGCATTATTGTCCTTTTGTTTCCCCTGTCCAGACGCTGTCCGTGTTCTGTTTCATGTCCATTGTTTATTAAATGTTCACTCCCTGTACTTGCTTCTTGTCTCTCAGCGTCTGACCTTACAGAATGCTGACATCACAATTTGAAGCATCAGGGAGTTTTTGTTCTTTGTTTTTGTTGGTGATGTCAGGTCAGGGTGCCGCTGCTGAAGGAACCGGGGGTGCCTCAGCTGGCTCGTTGGGCTTCCATGCCTTAGCTGGCTCGAGAGGTTTCCTTGCCTCGGTTGGCTCGACAGGCTAACACCCCACGACATGCCTCAGCCGGCTCGTCGGGCTCCCACACCTCAGCCAGGCTCATCAGGCTCACATCCCACATCATGCCTCAGCTGGCCCGCTAGGCTCCCATGCCTCGGCCGGCTCGTCGGGCTCCCACGCCTCAGCGGGATCGTCAAGCTTTCACGCCTCAGCATGCTCGTCGGGCTCCCACGCCTAAGCCTGCTCGTCGGGCTCCCACGCCTCAGCCGGCTCGTCGGACTTCCACGCCTCAGCTGGCTCGTCCAACTCCCATGTCTCGGCCGGCCCGTCAGGCTCGCCCAGGTGGGATGCCGAGTGGCGCCCCTAGAGTGGGGGGTACTGTCACGCTTTCTCCTGCTCCCCCTCTCTGGTGCTTAAATGTTCACTCCCTGTACTTGCTTCTCGTCTCTCAGCGTCTGTCCTTACACATTCACTGTATTACAAGGAACAATTGCAGGTCTATTTGCTTTAGCAGCTGGCATATTTTGTCCGTTCACAATTCACCTGTGGGAACATGGCGGCTCTCAACACCCGACAACAGAAAGAGTTGGCCACTACTAGCTGAGAGATTGTTCTGAGGAAATTACCTCTGCCCTCGACTTGCAATTAACACCAATAAATGAATCTCTTGCACTGCTCACTTCTAAAGTGGATACCAGATCAACTAAAGTGGAATGTTTGGAGACAGGGGCCAATGTAACTGAGGAGCAACTTCATGACCTGTAAACAGCGCAAACTAAGTTAGGAGGGTAAATCAATCTCCTAAAAAATGTAATAGAATTTAATATTCTTCCCATAAATTCAATGTGCGGGTCCCTGGACTGGAAACTGGTGTGGAAGTGGGCAACCCAACTTCCTTCATGATCTTTTCTGTTTGGGCAAGAGAAGCTGGGTCCCATGCTGCTGATAAACATTGCGCACGGCATGGGTCCTCTCCGGAGCGGATCTCGGTGTATGATTGTACGAATCCACAGTTTTGAAGTCAAACTGCAAATTGTTTGCATCGCAGCGGAATTTGGGGCTCAGACCTATGCAGAAACGAGGATCAGCATCTACCCAGAGCTGAGCGCCGAACTGCTAAAACAGAGGGTGACCTACAACAAGGTGAGATCCCAGCTACGCAAGCTGCACCTGAGATGCGGCTTAATTCACCCTGGGTGGGGAACGCACAATGCACTTGCCAACACTAACGCTTGCCATTCTCTCTTGGAATTTCAAAGGCCTAAACTGTCCTATTAAACGTCCCAGCTGTCTTGATATCCTAGCAAGAAATCATGTTGATATAGCAATGCTCCAAGAAACACACCTGCTCCAAAAGGACTTAAATAGAATAGAGAACTATTTGTACAAACTGGCTGTTTTTTTCATCAGCTCCAAACAAAATGAAGGTGTAATCATAATGATACATTAGAAACTCAAAATTACCATCTTGGGTAAAGGCAAAGACCAAGAAGGCAGAATCACTTTCCTTAAATGTATCCATAATGGAAAGATAATTGCCTTTATTAATGTGTACGCTCCAAATTCATATGATCCTACTTTTTTCATTCTCTGAACAGCATATTGTTAGAATTAACTGAATTCCATCTGGTTATTGGGACAGACATGAATGTAATTTTGGATATGCGGGAACAATCTAATAAGACCAACTACAATCCGCACTCAACCAAGGCTCTCCAACATATAGTCTTTGATTACAACCTCATTGATGCCTGGCGAGCACATAATCCTAAAGCAAAAGAGTACTCTTTCTACTCAGGCATAAATCGTTCTCACGAATCGATTTCATACAATTATCAACACCTCTATTATCTTGAATTAAGAAAAAAAAAATTTGGCATATGAGCTTGTCTGACCACCATGCTTACTACTGCCAACTTCAAATGTCAGAATATTCTAAAAGCCACATGTTGGCGCTTCAACATTTCATTACTACAAAATCCTACATTCTGTGATCAATTTGAAATTGAACTAAACTATTTCATAATGATCAATAAAAATTCAGTCGATGACCCCATATTATATGGGATGGCACCAAAAGTTTTACAAAAAAGAATACAGCTGCATTTGCACCTAGGTTGAAGAAATCACAATGAAGGAAGATATTGTCACGCCCTGACCATAGAGAGCTTTTTATGTCTCTATTTTGGTTTGGTCAGGGTGTGATTTGGGTGGGCATTCTATGTTCCTTTTTCTATGATTTGTATTTCTGTGTGTTTGGCCGGGTGTGGTTCTCAATCAGAGGCAGCTGGCTATCGTTGTCTCTGATTGAGAAATATACTTAGGTTGCCTTTTCCCACCTGTATTTGTGGGTAGTTGTCTATGTGTTGTTGCCTGTCAGCACTCATTTTTGTATAGCTTCACGGCTCGTTTGTTTAGTGTTCGTTCTTTAAATAAATGAGTATGTACGCATCCCACGCTGCGCCTTGGTCTCCTCTCTTTGATGGCCGTGACAGATATACCCAATTTTGAAATGTTTTTAACTCTGTAAGAGTGTTCTCAACAAACACTCTTTTCAGACCAGGTAGCTATTATTGTTTGTAAAGTAAAGACAGAACTTAATTTATTGTTAAGACAGAGAGCAGAAGTTGCCATCCATTGAGTACGACTTATTACCTCCACGGTAATTGCCCCAGTTGTTTAGTTTCCAACAACTTACGCAGTAACGATACATTTGTTGATATAGCAACTATTGAATCTGAAACCGGGGGATTACTATAAGAACCCAAATTAATCAATCAAAGGTTCTGCCTCTTCTATAAAGAACTGTACACCTCTGATTGTAAATACACACCAAGTCAGACTAAGTCCTTTCTAAAATAATTAAGAACTCCTCTTCTCTCAACAGAGGAAGCCACCTGGCTGGGAGCCCAAATCTCTCTCAATGAACGCAAAAGGATAGCATGAATAAAGGCGAAACACCTGGATGGGACGCAATTCCTCCAGAGGTCTTTTTAACATTTTGGAATCGATTAGATCCAGGATTGCTCGAAATAATGAACCCTTTGACAAGTACGAACACACAGGTCTGATCATTATATAGTGGTCCCTGCAGCGTACGCTGAAACTGGTGTGATTGGAACACTTCATCAGAATATCTAGTTACAATTGACGCAACCATCAGCGTTTGAGCTGGCCATACTGTTTCTTCACAGAAACATTTTGCACCAACAGTTATACAACTTTATGTCCTCAATGTGAGCTGTTTATTTTTGGATGCAGATGTTCCGACATTTACAGAAGTAGCAATAGCATAACACAATTCTCATCCAAATCGGAAAATGTAGGCTACCTTCGTCTGAGGAAAGAGTGAGCTAACAGAAGCAGTCATATTTAGCGATCTCTCGACTGCCAGAAACCATAATTTGAATTAGCTAGTAGCAATTACTATTTATCACATGACACTTTTATGCTTTTCCCGCATAAACCAAAGATAAGACTAGGTGACAAGATGAGTTGGGTCTGTTTGCAGTATGCATGTTGAAGGCGAAGGGGGTGTGTCAACTACATAATTTGCTTCCCATCATTCACTTCCCGGAAGTTTACTCAAAAGACGAGTGAACCATCCCTTTACCTCAAATAAAATTTCAAATAAAATGTATTTATAAAGCCCTTCTTACATCAGCTGATATCTCAAAGTGCTGTACAGAAACCCAGCTTAAAACCCCAAACAGCAAGCAATGCAGGTGTAGAAGCACGGTGGCTAGGAAAAACTCCCTAGAAAGGCCAGAACCTAGCAAGAAACCTAGAGAGGAACCAGGCTATGAGGGGTGGCCAGTCCTCTTATGGCTGTGCCGGATGGAGATTATAACAGAACATGGCCAAGATGTTCAAATGTTCATAGACGACCAGCAGGGTCAAATAATAATAATCACAGTTGTTGTCGAAGGGTGCAACAGGTCAACACCTCAGGAGTAAATGTCAGTTGGCTTTTCATAGCCGATCATTCAGAGTATCTCTACCGCTCCTGCTGTCTCTAGAGAGTTGAAAACAGCAGGCCTGGGACAGGTAGAACGTCCGGTGAACAGGTCAGGGTTCCATAGCCGCGGGCAGAACAGTTGAAACTGGAGCAGCAGCACGGCCAGGTGGACTGGGGACAGCAAGGAGTCATCATGCCAGATAGTCCTGAGGCATGGTCCTAGGGCTCAGGTCCTCCGATAGAGAGAAAGAAAGAAAGAGAGAAAGAAAGAGAGAGAATTAGAGAGACCATACTTAAATTCACACAGGACACCGCATAAGACAGGAGAAATACTCCAGATATAACAGACTGACCCTAGCCCCCGACACAAACTACTGCAGCATAAATACTGTAGGCTGAGACAGGAGGGATCGGGAGACACTGTGGCCCCATCCGACAACACCCCCGGACAGGGCCAAACAGGCAGGATATAACCCCACCCACTTTGAGCCAAAGCACAGCCCCCACACCACTAGAGGGATAACTTCAACCACCAACTTACCATCCTGAGACAAGGCCGAGTATAGCCCACAAAGATCTCCGCCACGGCACAACCCAAGGGGCCAACCCAGACAGGAAGATCACGTCAGTGACTCAACCCACTCAAGTGACGCACCCTCCTAGGGACGGCATGGAAGAGCACCAGTAAGCCAGTGACCCAGCCCCTGTAATAGGGTTAGAGGCAGAGAATCCCAGTGGAGAGAGGGGAACCTGGCCAGGCAGAGACAGCAAGGGTGGTTCGTTGCTCCAGTGCCTTTCCGTTCACCTTCACACTCCTGGGCCAGGCTACACTCAATCATAGGACTTACTTAAGAGATGAGTCTTCAATAAAGACTTAAAGGTTGAGACCGAGTCTGCGTCTCTCACATGGGTAGGCAGACCAAAATGGAACTCTATAGGAGAAAGCCTTGCCTCCAGCTGTTTGCTTCGAAATTCTAGGGACAGTTAGGAGGCCTGTGTCTTGTGACCGTAGCGAACGTGTATGGTATATGCGGCAGGACCAAATTGGAAAGATAGGTAGGAGCAAGCCCATGTAATGCTTTGTAGGTTAGCAGTAAAACCTTGAAATCAGCCCTTGCCTTATTAACAGGAAGTCAGCGTAGAGAGGCTAGCACTGGAATAATATGACACACTTCTAGTCAAGATTCTAGCAGCCGTGTTTAGCACTAACTGAAGTTTATTTAGTGCTTTATCCGGGTAGCTGGAAAGTAGAGCATTACAGTAGTCTAACCTAGAAGTGACAAAAGCATGGATGAATTTTTCTGCATCATTTTTGGACAGAAAGTTTCAGATTTTTGCAATGTTACGTAGATGGAAAAAAGCTGTCCTTGAAACAGTCTTGATATGTTCGTCAAAAGAGAGATCAGGGTCCAGAGTAACGCAGAGGTCCTTCACAGTTTTATTTGAGACGACTGTACAACCATCAAGATTAATTGTAAGATTCAACAGAAGATCTCTTTGTTTCTTGGGACCTAGAACAAGCATCTCTGTTTTGTCCGAGTTTAAAAGTAGAACATTTGCAGCCATCCACTTCCTTATGTCTAAAACACAGGCTTTCAGCGAGGGCAATTTTGAGGCTTCACCATGTTTCATCGAAATGTACAGCTGTGTGTCATCCGCATAGCAGTGAAAGTTAACATTATGTTTCCGAATGACATCACCAAGAGGTAAAATATATAGTGAAAACAATAGTTCCTAAAACGGAACCTTGAGGAACACCGAAATTTAGAGTTGATTTGTCAGAGGAAAAACCATCTACAGAGACAAACTGATATATCTTTCCGACAGATAAGATCTAAACCAGGCCAGAAATTGTCCGTGTAGACCAACACTAAGGTCTAGGAGCACGAGGACAGATGCAGAGCCTCGGTCTGACGCTATTAAAAGGTAATTTACCACCTTCACAAGTGCAGTCTCAGTGCTATGATGGGGTCTAAAACCAGACTGAAGCTTTTCATATACATTGTTGGTCTTCTTGCTGCGCAACAGCTTTTTGTAAAATATTTCAGAGGAATGATAGATTCGATATAGGCAGATAGTTTTTTATATTTTCTGGGTCAAGGTTTGGCTTTTTCAAGAGAGGCTTTATTACTGCCACTTTTAGTGAGTTTGGTACACATCTGGTGGATAGAGAGCCATTTATTATGTTCAACATAGGAGGGCCAAGCACAGGAAGCAGCTCTTTCAGTAGTTTAGTTGGAATAGGGTCCAGTATGCAGCTTGAAGGTTTAGAGGCCATGATTATTTTCATCATTGTGTCAAAAGATATAGTACTAAAACACTTGAGTGTCTCCGTTGATCCTAGGTCATGGCAGAGTTGTGCAGACTCAGGACAACTGAGCTTTGGAGGAATACGCAGATTTAAAGAGGAGTCCGTAATTTGCTTTCTAATGATCATGATCTTTTCATCAAAGAAGTTAATACATTTATCACTGCTGAAGTGAAAGCCATCCTCTCTTGGGGAATGCTGCTTTTTAGTTAGCTTTGCGACAGTATCAAAAAGAAATGTTGGATTGTTCTTATTTTCCTCAATTAAGTTGGAAAAATAGGATGCTCGAGCAGCAGTGAAGGCTCTTCGATACTGCACGGTACTGTCTTTCCAAGCTAGTCGGAAGACTTCCAGTTTGGTGTGGCGCCATTTCCGTTCCAATTTTATGGAAGCTTGCTTCAGAGCTCGGGTATTTTCTGTATACCAGGGAGCTAGTTTCTTATGACAAATGTTTTTGGTTTTTAGGGGTGCGACTGCATCTAGGGTATTGCGCAAGGTTAAATTGAGTTCCTCAGCTAGGTGGTTAACTGCTTTTTGTACTCTGACGTCCTTGGGTAGGCGGAGGGAGTCTGGAAGGGCATCTAGGAATCTTTGGGTTGTCCGAGAATTTATAGCACGTAATAAACTTAATAAAATGGTGGTCCGATAGTCCAGGATTATGAGGAAAAACATTAAGATCCACAAAATGTATTCCACGTTACAAAACTAGGTCCAGAGTATGACTGTGGCAGTGAGTAGGTCCGGAGACATGTTGGACAAAACCCACTGAGTCGATGATGGCTCAGAAAGCCTTTTGGAGTGGGTCTGTAGACTTTTACATGTGAATATTAAAGTCACCAAAAATTTGAATATTATCTGCTATGACTACAAGGTCCGATAGGAATTCAGGGAACTCAGTGAGGAACGCTGTATATGGCCCAGGAGGCCTGTAAACAGTAGCTATAACAAGTTATTGAGTAGGCTGCATAGATTTAATGACTAGAAGCTCAAAAGACGAAAACTTTTTATTTGTAAATTGACATTTGCTATCATAAATGTTAGCAACACCTCCGCCTTTGCGGAATGCACGGGGGACATGGTCACTAGTGTAGCCAGGAGGTGAGGCCTCATTTAACACAGTAAATTCATCAGGCTTAAGCTATGTATCAGTCAGGCCAATCACATCAAGATTATGATCAGTGATTAGTTCATTGACTATAACTGCCTTGGAAGTGAGGGATCTAACATTAAGTAGCCCTATTTTGAGATGTGAGGTATCACAATCTCTTTCAAAAATGTCAGGAATGGAGGAGGTCTTTATTCCAGTGAGATTGCTAAGGCGAACACCGCCATGTTTAGTTTTGCCCAACCTAGGTCAGGGCACAGACACGGTCTCAAAGGGGATAGCTGAGCTGACTACACTGACTGTGCTAGTGGCAGACTCCACTAAGCTGGCAGGCTGGCTAACAGCCTGCTGCCTGGCCTGCACCCTATCTCATTGTGGAGCTAGTGGAGTTAGAGCCCTGTCTATGGTCGTAGATTTGATGAGAGCACCCCTCCAGCTAGGATGGAGTCCGTCACTCCTCAACAGGCCAGGCTTGGACCTGTTTGTGGGTGAGTCCCAGAAAAAGGGCAAATTATCTACAAAGTTCTATCTTTTAGGACGGGCAGAAAACAGTTCGCAACCAGCGATTGAGTTGTGAGATTCTGCTGTAGAGCTCATCACTCCCCCTAACTGGGAGGGGGCCAGAAACAATTACTTGATGCAGACACATCTTTCTATCTGATTTACACGCTGAAGCTATGTTGCGCTTGGTGACCTCTGACTGTTTCATCCTAACATCGTTGGTGCCGACATGGATAACAATATCCCTATACTCTTTTTTTAACCTTTATTTAACTAGGCAAATTATCTACAAAGTTCTATCTTTTAGGACGGGCAGAAAACAGTTTGCAACCAGCGATTGAGTTGTGAGATTCTGCTGTAGAGCTCATCACTCCCCCTAACTGGGAGGGGGCCAGAAACAATTACTTGATGCAGACACATCTTTCTATCTGATTTACACGCTGAAGCTATGTTGCGCTTGGTGACCTCTGACTGTTTCATCCTAACATCGTTGGTGCCGACATGGATAACAATATCCCTATACTCTTTTTTTAACCTTTATTTAACTAGGCAAGTCAGTTAAGAACAAATTCTTATTTTCAATGACAACCTAGGATCAGTGGATTAACTGCCTTGTTCAGGGGCAGAACGACATATTTGTATCTTGTCAGCTCAGGGATTCGAACTTGCAACCTTTACGGTTACTAGTCCAACGCTCTAACCACTAGGCTACCTTATGCCCCAATGAGCAACACCGGTTGAATGAGCGACACCGGTTGAGCATTCCTACAGTATTTCCCTCCAGAAGCCATGAGAAAGTTGTCCGGCTGCGGAGCATGTGTGAGGAGATTTATACTACTATCTGTACTTACTGGTGGCACAGACGCTGTTTCATCCTTGCCTATCCTGAAATTACCCTTGTCTAACGATTGCGTCTGAAGCTGGGCTTTCAGCACAGCTATCCTCGCCTTAAGGTGATCGTTCTCCTGTATATTATGAGTACAGCGACTGCAATTAGAAGGAATCATGTTAATGTTGCTACTTAGCTTTGGCTGGTGGAGGTCCTGACAAACCACGTCCAGATAAAGCATCCGGAGTGAAAAAGTTGAATGAAAAAAAGTAGCGCGAGGGAAAAACTAAAAATATAAAGGGTAATTAAAAAGTAAAATCCGTAAAGTTGTCAGGTAGCAAAGTAAGGTTAGCAACAAAACACACAGCAGCACGTAAACAAGTCTGCAAGTCACCTCATTTTTGCTGGAACATCTTTGGTCTGACAGACGTTTACATGACACCAGAGATCTGCATATAATGACGAGATGCTAATGTCTCCGCCCTAATGTTGTCCCAAAGGCAGGAAGGCAGGTCCAAAAATTTGCCCATAGAAACGCTATGGGCTTATTTTGGAGATAGTGAAACCACATATAGGCGGCAAATAGCTTAGCATTAGCTCATCATAATCAATACAAAGTTCCAAAAAGTATTTTACATATATCATATTTGTCCATTACAATCTACGGAAGAACAAGAATGCATGATTTGTCAATAGTACTTGAAAACATGTAAATAAGGAAATGATTACCACACAAACCAGTTTCTTATAGTGATTTATTGATACAAGTGGCACGTGCCGGTGCTATGATACTGATAATTTGTCGCCACAGATGATTTGTTTATGTTTCTACCATTGTGGCTAGATGGAGTAGCTAGGCCTACAACAGCTCCGTCTAGTGGTTGTGTCCGGGTCAGCAATTGTTGACAACTGTAGCATTCTAGCGAACCCTAGCCCTAACCCTTTTCCTAACCTTAACCTCATTCTCATAACCGCCTACGTTAATTCACCCAACCTGCTGTGTTAGTTAGTCCCTGATGTTATGAAAGGGTAGGCTTTCGTTCTGTCAATACATTCCCTCCAAAAGGCACAGGTTTGGGGTCTAGTTCTTTGTTATGTGCGATGTGAGGACAGGATTTGTCCAGGACATTATAGTTTACACAGGGTCCACCCAACATTATGAGAGGTTTGGTGTGTCCGGTTCCGTGATAATGACCATTCTGGCTCCTCATCTCGGGAAGGGCCACACTTTGTATGTGGACAATTTATACAGCAGTCCCACATTATTCCAGCATCTTCTCTCCAACAGCACAGGGGCCTGTGACACAGTCTAGACTAACAGGAAGGCGATTCCAGCATTCGGAAGCAGGAAGATGCAAAGGGGGGAGGTGGAGTTCAAGGAGAATGGTCAACAGCTGGCAGTAAAGTGGCATAACAAACGAGACGTCCATGTTCTCTCCACTGTCCATACAGCAACCATGTCGGCCACTGGGAAGGTGGACCACCTGACTGGAGAGAGAAAGATCGAACCAGTTGTGTGCTTGACTATATTCCACACGAGGGCGGTATTGAAGCCATGGAACATTTTCTTCCAGTGCATGTATTATAACATTGTCTGAAATAGTACTCACACACAACTATTTCAAGTTTCTAAATTATTTCTTTATTCAGATGAAGGATACTGCTATGGGATCCCCTATGGCTCCTGACTATGCTAATTTGTATGTGGGTTACATGGAGAAACAGTCAGTTCTCAATCCTTTCAAAAATGTTTTCCTGCCTAACATTATGATTTGTTCCATGGAGGGGTGATGCAACACAGCTCAAGGCATTCCATGCTTTTCTTAACTCTTGTTCTGAGCACCTGAGATTGACTATGCAATCTGACACACGTCAAGTCAGTTCCTTGATCTTATGATTTTGTGTGAGGATAATGTTCTATACACTGATCTTTACAGGAAACCTACTGATCCTAACAGTTTGTTGAGGGCTGATAGCTGTCACCCGTTTGCCCTACAGCCAATTCTTTTGAATCAAAAGAATTTGCAAAAAACAATCAGATTTTGACAGAAATATGGCTGAGATGCAAAGAAAATTCAAGGAGAGGGGGTACAAACATTTTCAGATTAAGATTAATACTGCCATTGAGAAAATCCAAAGGACAGTCTCGCAAAAAGAAGAATTCTTGCTTTCTTACTACGTGCTATTCAAAGTGCTCTGAACAAATTAAGGGAATCGTTCACAAACGTTGGCACATTCTAAGATCCGATGACAGTATCGGTATTGTGTTTTCGGACCCTTCCTTGGTCGTATTCTCACGGGGCAGAACTCTCAGAGATCAATGAGGCATGTCTTACCTTGTTTCAAAGTAGCCTAACCAAAATCCGACCATAGGCTAAACATTTCCTCATTAACATTATGAAATTGAAACCAGCATTTTCTCTTCTGTTGGTTTTCAAATAAACTTTATTTTTGATGTCCAGAAGCCAAACACAAAATCCTAATCATATTATCAAACCAAATCAAACTTTATTTGCCACATGTGCCGAATACAACAAGTGTAGACTTCACCGTGACATGCTTACTTACAAGCCCTTAACCAACAGTGCAGTTCAAAAAGAAGAAAATATTTACCAAGTAGGCTAAAATAAAAAGTATTAATAAAAATTGATTGTGGACAGTGAACTGGTTGCTGAATTCCCCCCTGTCCCACAGTGTGCAAATCTCCCTAATAAATTCCCCATTTGTATTCTAGTTGTGCTTCGTGTGCGTGTTTGGTTATTGAACTTGGTGACGTGGAAACCCCACCCCCTTGAGCCTGCTACAATATCTTTGACTGGGCTGAGCAGGAGCTGCCCTCCCATAGGGGTGGGAGGGCCAAGAGACCAGAGGTGGCAGAAGGGAGCACTTTGGTTGGGGTGTAGGGTTGGAGCATCGCCTAAAGGTAGGGAGGGGCAGTTCCTCTTGCTGCTCCATAGGCAAATGCCATGGTCTTGTAGTGGATGCGAGCTTTGAATCTAGTGGAGTGTGTGGAGGAGCGGGGTGACATGGGAGAACTTAGGAAGGTTGAGAACCAGGTTGGCTGTGGCGTTCTGGATAAGTTGCAAGGGTTTAATGGCCGAGCCAACAGCGAGCTGCAGTATTCCAGACGGGAGATGAGATGACAAGTGCGTGGATTAGGTCCTGCACCGCTTCCTGTATGAGGTTGGCAGTGGTCACCAACTGGTTGATCGCGATCGACTGGTCGATCTTCAAGGCATTCCTAGTCGATCACCAAACATTTCTCTAGAAAAGCCAACGATAAAGGCTTGCACTCCTTTTTTTCCTCCGCTGTTGGTGGTAGGTGAACTTGATTCAGATGCCCCCGGCGGACCTGGGAGAGTTGTGGCTAAATCAAGTGTGCCTACTGCCCTGGCCAATCGGATAGCTCAAATCACTGTGCCACAGCAAGGTTTGATACTAGTCTACTTGATAGTTCATAACTTTGAAAACCATGACCAGAGAGAGGCTGTCAAAGAATACAGCAAAGAGATGCTGTTTTATGACTGAGTTCATGTTTTTCTTCAGCACTCTCAACACGGTTAAAATTAAACACTTTTACAAAACATAAAATGCACTTCTCCCCACTCGCGCTGCAGCTGAAATGAATTAGTAGCCAAGTGTATTGATAGGCCTACATTTTTATTACAAGCAGGTCATTGTGTCTTTTTTTAGTATCGTGAAGTATTTTACTTTCTCTGGTCATAGGAACAACATGAATTTGTGCATGAGGCAGATGCGGATTGCAATGTGACTCGAGTTTTGCCATCAGGTGGAAGACGGTGTCCCCTCTCTCTGGTCAGTCTAACCGGAGAAAAGGAGTGAGCAGGGACGTGAGAGGCGGAGCATCTGCTGCTCTCGCCCTCCCTCCGCTCAGACTAATGCTGTGTTAAAAACAACTGGGAACTCTGAAGTCTTTGGCGTCCAACTTCAGCGCGTTCAAGAGAACTGGGAAGTCTGAAAAAAATGTGCTCAAACTGGGAAAAATAGTTTTGAACAGTCATCCAATTCCGATTTCCAAGATGGAAACTTCTAGAGCTCTGACCTGAAAATCACGGACATCATGAATTGACCTATTTTTTTTTAGAGTTCCTAGTTGTCTTGAAAGCACCATGACCATCAGATGCAGGTACCATCAGTCCAGTTCAATAAAAAAGCTCAGCTGTGCTTCACAAGCGCTACACAAACTGATATATTTTGTTATCAAAGTGTTGTGACGTTGGATTGATTCATGTGAAGACTGCTGTTCATCGAATGATTAACTGTTCATAATTATGTGATTAAATTAATCAGGTAATTATTAACTCATTAACCTGTCTAGGACTGGGGTTCCGCTAGCAGAACCCCGTTCCGCTAGCGGAACCCCTCTCCAACAGCCAATTAAATTGCAGGGCACCAAATACAAATCAACAGAAATCTCATAAATCAAATTTCTCAAACATACAAGTATTAGGCACCATTTTAAAGATACAATTCTCGTTAATCCAGCCACAGTGTCTGATTTAAAAAATGGTTTACAGCTAAAGCTCCACAAACGATTATGTTTGGTCACCACCAAGTCACAGATAAACCCAGCCATTTTTCCCGCCAAAGAGAGGAGTCACAAAAAGCACAAATAGAGATAAAATGAATCACTAACCTTTGATGATCTTCATCAGATGACACTCATAGGACTTCATGTTACACAATACATGTATGTTTTGTTCGGTAAAGTTCATATTTATATTCAAAAATCTTATTTTACATTGGCGTGTTAGATTTAGTAGTTTCAAAACATGCAGTGATATTGCAGAGAGCCACATGAATTCACAGAAATACTCATAATAAATGTTGATGAAAATACAGTTATTATACATGAAACTTTAGATACACTTCTCCTTAATGCAACTGCTGTGTCAGATTTTTAAAAACTTTACGGAAAAAGCATAATCTGAGAACGGCGCTCAGAGCCCAAACCAGCCAGAGAAATATCCGCCATGTTGGGTAGTCAACATTATTCATAAATAGCATTAGAAATATTCACTTACCTTTGATGATCTTCATCAGAATGCACTCCCAGGAATCACAGTTCCACAATAAATGCTTGTTTTGTTCGATAATGTCCATCATTTATGTCCATTTATGTCCAATAGCTTCTTTTGTTAGGGCATTTGGTAAACAATCCAAAAGCGCGATCTGGTCTATTCGGACGAAACGTTCAAAAAGTTATATTAAAGGTCGAAGAAACTTGTCAAACTAAGTATAGAATCAATCTTTAGGATGTTTTTATCATAAAAGTTCAATAATGTTCCAACCGGAGAATTCCATTGTCTGTAGAAATATACTGGAACGAGAGCAACCTCTCAAGTGAAAGCGCGTGACTGAGAACGAGGCTGTAGGCAGACCCCTTAGTAAAACAGCTCCCATCCGGCCCCCCTTCACATGAGAAGCCTGAAACCACGTTCTAAAGACGGTTGACATCTAGTGGAAGTCTTAGGAAGTGAAAAGTAACCCATATCCCACTGTGTATTCGATAGGGGTGAGTTCAAAAACTACAAACCTCAGATATCCCACTTCCTGTTTCGATTTCTTCTCGGGTTTTTGCCTGCCATAGGAGTTCTGTTATACTCACAGACATCATTCAAACAGTTTTAGAAACTTCAGAGTGGTTTCTATCCAATACTAATAATAATATGCATATATTAGCGTCTGGGACTGAGTAGGAGGGAGTTCACTCTGGGCATGCTATTCATCCAAAAGTGAAAATGCTGCCCCCTATCCCAAACAAGTTAACCTGGGGCACCATAGGAAAGTTTTGGCTTTATTGAGTTTCTATTTCCCAAATGAATATCAGAATATCGATTTTACAACAGTCGCTAATTAATTAATTTCCTCTACAGTGTCATTTTGAACGTTGCATAATCCGGGAATCTGCACAAACCCGAGTCTCACTAAATAAATCCGTAACCACACCAATTGAGTTGATTATTTATTTATTAACAAGCTAAAATGATAATATAAGATACACATACATAAACACAGTCTAGGTTATTGATTAGAACTTAGTACAATGAAACAGGTCCCTAGCGGGCCAACACAATATGACACGTGTTACACAAAATGGGGATTTCAAAAGAGAGAGAAAGAGAGAGTGCACGAGAGAAAAGCACACTTAGGTACATTTGTAAACTATGCTTATTTTAACCCTAACCTTGCCCGAACTGCCGCTCTTATGGGTCAGAATATAATGATGTAATTATGTGTCGAACGTCTCCGATGGGGTGTCTCTTAGTGGACCGGGTTCCGACTTCTTTGATGGCAACACTTCTGTCGTTACCAGGTGTAACTCTCTGATTGTCTACCAAGATGTCAGTGTCCTTTCTCTTAGTGGTCTGTTTCCTCGCACTTGTTCTAAAAGAGGGGTATTTTGAGGACGGCTAATCAGCCATGCAGGTAGTTCCAGCGTGGGAATGAAAGCAGTGTAGACACACGATTCCTTGGAGAGAATAACCGGGTCGTCCTGTTAGAATTCCCCCTCTTAGACACAGCTACTCATCGATAGCGTAGCATAGATTGTTAAAAGGTTCCTTTGTCTTCGTCAACATCGTGTTGCGTTTTGGGGTTACAACTCATCAGACCTTGGCTGCAGCTCGTGGTCCCTAGTCATGATGTTAATTCTTAACTCACATGTTTTATACCCTCGACTCATAAATGGCCGTTTCCGCCTTTAGGGCAAGTTCTCTGGGCGTTACGAGGCAAGGTCTGGATTTGACTCAGATCCAATTTAGACAACTAACTTCACATTTCATCTTTACAAAAACATTATATTTGATCTGGACAATTTCCACACAACGTACAGTATGCAAACATCAAGTACATATTGTGAAAACTCTTCAAGTTACAATGTTGTCGTTATAACGTCGTCATTTAACTTTTAATAACATAACCAAAAAAAGACATTCATTTTCACATTCCATCTATCGTCATTACTACCATTTTGGCTGACGAAACATATTGTCCCAAAGTCCATTTATTGCATGTTACTGTTCAGAGGTAGGTTCTCCATAGGCCCATCATACATTCCATTCCTCCGTACTGAGAGGACAAAGGGATTTTGTCTGCTGCCTTAAGATTTACCATGGGCTGCAGGTGTCATTAAAACCCCCCACCTCCAAAACCTTTCGATCTCTCCCCCGCTGGTGGGTGTGAGAGATATCTCTGTAGGATAAGGGTACACGGTAACCTGACCCGCACAGGCCAGTCATGACAAAAGCTTGAGTTTTGAAATATGATATGGTCTAAGAAGAACAAAATTGGCGGACCGAATATATAGCCAATAAGCTGTGATAATGTATTAGGCCTACTGCAAAAACCTAAATCCAACAGAACCGTTTTTAATAGGTCAATGTTCATTTTTTTAAAGTCATGGTAGATTTCAGCTTGCTTTTTGACTGCAAAAGTGATTTTGACTCAGAAAAGGTTGGTGATCACTGTTGTAGAGCATGTACCTGCACGAGTGAATCACTACTTAGATGTTTGCAGAGAATGACAGGGTTTTGTCCAGCGTACACCGTGGTTCTTTGCACTCTGGGATATCTGAGATATCTGCCAGGCACGCAGAGATGCGTGTCACCACCTGGGTGTCAAGAAGGGGGGAAGGAGAAAAGTAGTTGTGTCAACCACATAGCAGTGATAGCAGAGACCATGTGAGGATATGACGGAGCCGACATACCTGGCTTCTGTGTGTGCAGATCTCGATTCAGTTGGTGAGTAATTAACTGAAGACTGACCTCTAATTTTTTAATGTTTTATTTATTTCACCTTTATTTAACCAGGTAGGCAAGTTGAGAACAAGTTCTCATTTACAATTGCGACCTGGCCAAGATAAATCAAAGCAGTTCGACACATACAACAACACAGAGTTACACATGGAGTAAAACAAACATACAGTCAATAATACAGTAGACAAATAAGTCTATATACAATGTGAGCAAATGAGGTGAGATAAGGGAGGTAAAGGCAAAAAAAGGCCATGATGGCGAAGTAAACACAATATAGCAAGTAAAACACTGGAATGGTAGATTTGCAGTGGAAGAATGTGCAAAGTAGAAGTAGAAATAATGGGGTGCAAAGGAGCAAAATAAATAAATACAGTAGGGGAAGAGGTAGTTGTTTGGGCTAAATTATAGATCGGCTATGTACAGGTGCAGTAATCTGTGAGCTGGTGCTTAAAGCTAGTGAGGGAGATAAGTGTTTCCAGTTTCAGAGATTTTTGTAGTTCGTTCCAGTCATTGGCAGCAGAGAACTGGAAGGAGAGGCGGCCAAAGGAGGAATTGGTTTTGGGGGGTGACCAGAGAAAGATATACCTGCTGGAGCGTGTGCTACAGGGGGTGCTGCTATGGTGACCAGCGAGCTGAGATAAGGGGGGACTTTACCTAGCAGGGTCTTGTAGATGACCTGGAGCCAGTGGGTTTGGCGACGAGTATGAAGCGAGGGCCAGCCAACGAGAGCATACAGGTCGCAGTGGTGGGTAGTATATGGGGCTTTGGTGACAAAACGTGATAGACTGCATCCAATTTATTGAGTAGGGTATTGGAGGCTATTTTGTAAATGACATCGCCGAAGTCAAGGATCGGTAGGATGGTCAGTTTGGGGCGAGACAGTGCTTTAGGTCACATTGTTTAAAGAAGTTTGATCTCAAGTAGTAATAAGTACATATATAGTATATGCACAACTGGAGGTCAAATGGAGCCTGTGACTGAATCATTGATTGTTCTATATTAAATGCATTAAGTGATTTATAGATCTTTTTTATTATTTGACAGAAATACACAAATAATGTTACAATAATCATTTGACCATTTTACTTTGGATTTACAATGGTGTCCAACAAAATCTTGGGTTGCATCACAGCATCTCCAGACTCCGCATTGCATCATGCTTAAGAACAGCCCTTAGCCGTGGTATATTGGCCATATACTACACCCCCCTCAGTCCATATACTACACCCCCCTAGTCATTACCATCCTATTAAACTATTGCTGTACATTTACTAATCTATCTATGTATTATTCAGTGTGGATAGGGGGCTGCTCCCTCTGCTGTTTCCTGAAGTCCACAATCAGCTCCTTTGTTTTGTTGACGTTGAGGTTATTTTCCTGGCACCACACTCCAAGGGCACTCACCTCCTCCCTATAGGCTGTCTCGTCATTGTTGGTAATCAGGCCTACTACTGCTGTGTTGTATACTACATTTTCTATCCACATTTTGTCCATAAGGTCTATACATCAAATCAAATATAATTTTATTGGTCACATACACATGTTTAGCAGATGTTATTGTGGGTGTAGCAAAATGCTTGTGTTTCTAGCTCCAAAAGTGCAGTAATATCTAACAAGTAATATCTAACAATTTCACAACAATACACACAATACACACACATCTAAATAAAAGGAATTCTTCACCCCCACTGTCTGTGTTGGTGGAACATTTAAGTTTGTCAGTGATGTGTACGCCGAGGAACTTGAAGCTTTCCACCTTCTCCACTGTGGTCCCATCCATGTGGATAGGGGGGTGCTCCCTCTGCTGTTTCCTGAAGTCTACAATCAGCTCCTTTGTTTTGTTGACGTTGAGTGTGAGGTTATTTTCCTGGCACCACACTCCCAGGGCAGTCACCTCCTCCCTATAGGCTGTCTCGTCATTGTTGGTAATCAGGCCTACAACTATTGTGTCTTTCGCAAACTTGATGATTGAGTTGGATGCATGCTTGGCCACACAGTCATGGGTGAACAGGGAGTACCGGAGGGGGCTGAGCACACACCCTTGTGGGAACCCTGTGTTGAGGATCAGCAAAGTGGAGCTGTTGTTTCCTATCTTCATCACCTGGGGGTGGCCCGTCAGGAAGTCCATGACCCAGTTGCACTGGGGGAGGTTCAGACCCAGGGCCTCGAGCATAATGATGATCTTGGAGGGTACTATGGTGTTGAATGCTGAGCTATAGTCAATGAAGAGCATTCTTACATAGGTATTCTTCTTGTCAAAATGGGATAGAGCAGTGTGCAGTGCGATGGCGATTGCATCGTCTGTGGATCTATTGGGGCGGTAAGCAATTTGAAGTGGGTCTAGGATGTCAGGTAAGGTAGAGGTGATATGATCCTTGACTAGTCTCTCAATGCACTTCATGATGACATAAGTGAGTGGCTATAGTCATTTAGTTCAGTTACCTTTGCTTTCTTGGATACAGGAACAATGGTGGACACCTTGAAGCACGTGGGGACAGCAGACTGGGATAGGGAGAGATTGAATATGTCTGTAAACACTCCAGCCAGCTGGTCTGTGCATGCTTTGAGGACGCGGATAGGGATGCAGTCTGGGCCGGCAGCCTTGCGAGGGTTAACACGCTTCAATGTCTTACTCACGTCAGCCACAGAGAATGAGAGCCCACAGTCCTTGGTAGCTGGCCGCGTCAGTGGCACTGTGTTATCCTCAAAGTGGGTGAAAACGGTGTTTAGCTTATCCGGAAGCAAGACGTTGGTGTATGCGACGTGGCTGGTTTTCCCTTTGTAGTCTTGATAGTCTTTAGACCCTGCCACATACGTCTCGTGTCTAAGCCGTTGAATTGCAACTCCATTTTGTCTTTGTAATGACGTTTTGCTTGTTTGATTGCCTTACGGAGGGAATAACTAAACTGTTTTTATTTGGCCATATTCCCAGTCCCCATGCCATGATTAAATGCAATGGTTTGCGCTTTCAGTTTTGCGCGTATGCTATCATCTATCCACGGTTTCTGGTTTGGGTAGGTTTTAATAGTCACAGTGGGTACAACATCTCCTATACATTTCCTGATAAACTCAGTCAAAGTATCCGTGTATTTGTCAATATTATTTTCAAAGGCTACCTGGAACATTTCCCAGTCCACGTGATCAAAACAATCAGATTTTCTTATTTTTTTAACCTTTATTTAACTCAGCAAGTCAGTTAAGAACAAATTCTTATTTACAATGACGGCCTACCCCGGCCAAACCCTAACCCGGACGACGCTGGGCCAATTGTGCACTGCCCTATGGGATTCCCAATGACGGCAGGTTGTGATACAGCCTGGAATCTAACCAGGGTCTGTAGTGACGCTTCTAGAACTGAGATGCAGTGCCTTAGACCGCTGTGCCACTCGGGAGCCCTGGTCAGACCAGCTTTGAATAGTCCGTAGCACTGGTACTTCCTGTTTCAGTTTCTGCCTCTCCTAGAGATGAACATACTTCAGTGTGAAAAGTGCAAATCAATCCCAGAACAACAGCAAAGGACCTTGTGAAAATGCTGAGGAAACAGGTACAAAAGTATCTATGTCCACAGTAAAACGAGTCCTATATCGACATAACCTGAAAGGCCGCTCAGCAAGGAAGAAGCCACTGCTCCAAAACCGCCATAAAAAAACTGCACATGGACCAAAGATTGTACATTTTGGAGAAATGTCCTCTGGTCTGATTAAAGCAAAAATAGAACTGTTTGGCCATAATGACCATTGTTGTGTTTGGAGGAAAAAGGGGGAGGCTTGTAAGCCGAAGAACACCATCCCAACCGTGAAGCACGGGGGTGGCAGCATCATGTTGTGGGGGTGCTTTGCTGCAGGAGGGGCTGGTGCACTTCACAAAATAGATGGCATTATGAGAAAGGACAATTATGTGGATATATTGAAGCAACATCTCAAGACATCAGTCAGGAAGTTAAAGCTTGGTCGCAAATGGGTCTTCCAGATGGACAGTGACCCCAAGCATACTTCCAAAGTTGTGGCAAAATGGCTTAAGGACAACAAAGTCAAGGTATTGGAGTGGCCATCACAAAGCCCTGACCTCAATCCTATAGAAAATGTGTGGGCAGAACTGAAAAAGCATGTGTGAGCAAGGAGGCCTACAATCCTGACTCATTTACACCAGCTCTGTCAGGTGGAATGGGACAAAATTCACCCAAGTTATTGTGGGAAGCTTGTGGAAGGCTACCCGAAACGTTTGACCCAAGTTTAACAATTTAAAGGCAATGCTACCAAATACTAATTGAGTGTATGTAAACTTCTGACCCACTGGGAATGTGATGAAAGAAATAAGAGCTGAAATAAATCATTCTCTCTACTATTATTCTGACATTTCACATTCTTAAAATAAAGTGGTGATCCTAACTGACCTAAGACAGAGAATTTTTACTAGGATTAAATGTCAGGAATTGTGAAAAATTTAGTTTAAATGTATTTGGCTAAGATGTATGTAAACTTCCGACTTCAACTTTATAAATATATGGATGAGCGATGGCCGTGCACCATAGGCAAGATGCAGAAGATGGTACAGAACCGTATAAACATATGAGATGAGTAATGTAGGATTTGTAAACATTATTAAAGTGGCGTTATTTAAAGTGACTAGTGATACCTTTATTAAGTCCATTTATTAAAGTGGCCAGAGATTTAAGTCTGTATGTTGGCAGCAGCCTCTCTATGTTAGTGATGGCTGTTTAATAGTCTGATGGCCTTGAGATAGAAGCTGTTTTTCAGTCTCTCGGTCCCAGCTTTGATGCACCTGTACTGACCTCGCCTTCTGGATGATGGCAGGGTGAACAGGCAGTGGCTCGGGTGGTTATTGTCCTTGATGATCTTTTTGGCCTTCCTGTGACATCGGGTGCTGTATACGGGCAACGCATAACAAAACCACAGGGTTTAGTCCGTTTATGGTCATCACAGTTCGACCCATGTCACTACCAGGCACGTTAGATTTGAGAAAGGCAGACATAAGCTTTATGAGTGACACAATGCAACTTTCTAATGCAGTAGGCTTAAGCAGACAGACAAGTAAAAGGCCTTCATATGTTGCTTCTGATGCTATAGCAGGGAATCTTGCTAAATATCCTGTCATCATACTCAATGATTTACAGTGGTAGTAGGCTATAGATGTCTGGGAAACGTCATAGATGAAAACTGCGGAGGTGAAAACTTAAACTTAAATTTGTTAAAACAACCTCGAGAGGGTTTGATACGGTAGATGTGAAGCACTGTCAGTCTCCAATATTGTAAAAAATATATATCAAAGAGTATGTCATTTATTTATAATGAGCAGGGAGTGGAGATCCTCACGACACCAAGCCCGTAGGTCCTTAAGTGCATCAACCTACAGAGTTCCTGAGTTTCTCATAGCAGACAGAGCTCAAATGACAGTAGGAAAGACATTTTCATATGGCCACGGATCGGATTGTTTCTTAACCAGTCAAATGAACACAGTGAGAATCCTTGACCTATATTGTGACAGTACTGATAAGAGAACAATTCTCTTTTCTTTGGCTCTGCTTCGGCAGACAATCAAGTTGAGGTAAGCGAACATTCCAGCAGCTCAATGGATGGATCAATTCTCTGAGTTAAATAGAAAATGAGCAACTCAATATTTTCACTCAGAGTGCCCTCTCTCTCTTTTACACCACGACAGCCATCATTATTTAAGGTGGTGTTAGAAAATGACTTGTAAAATTGTAATCAGAGGAAGTGGAAGTGGTTTCCACGAGGTCTGAAAACGTAACCAGTTTGAATAAAAGTTTTTTTTTCACGGTCATTGCCCAACTATATTAGTGCTGGTTGTAAGATGGCTGAGAGGTATTGCTATTTTTGACACTGAGCCGTTTGGAAAGATGTTCTTTCGGCAGTGTACAGAATATCCCATTGACAGCTACAACCTGAAAAGGAACCTGGAAACAATTCTTTCTCTGGGGGAGTGAATGTTATTTATAATAGAAAATCGGACCCCAATGAAAATGGATGGACGTGGCTGGGAATGCCGTCTGGGCCTGCAGCCTTGCGAGGGTTAACATGTTTAAATGTTTTACTCACCTCGGCTGCAGTGAAGGAGAGCCCGCAGGTTTTGGTAGCGGGCCATGTCAGTGGCACTGTATTGTCCTCAAAGCGAGCAAAAAGTTATTTAGTCTGTCTGGGAGCAAGACATCCTGGTCCACGACGGGGCTGGTTTTCTTTTTGTAATCCGTGATTGACTGTAGACCCTGCCACATACCTCTTGTGTCTGAGCTGTTGAATTGCGACTCTACTTTGTCTCTATACTGGCACTTACCTTGTTTGATTGCCTTGCGGAGGGAATAGCTACACTGTTTGTATTCGGTCATGTTTCCGGTCACCTTGCCCTGGTTAAAAGCAGTGGTTCGCGCTTTCAGTTTCGCGCGAATGCTGCCATCAATCCACGGTTTCTGGTTTGGGAATGTTTTAATCTTTGCTGTGGGTATTACGTCACTGATGCACTTTCTAATGAACTCGCTCACCGAATCAGCGTATTCGTCAATGTTGTTGTTGGACGTTATGCGGAACATATCCCAGTTCACGTGATCGAAGCAATCTTGAAGCGTGGAATCCGATTGGTCGGACCAGCGTTGAACAGACCTGAGCACGGAAACTTCTTGTTTTAGTTTCTGTTTGTAGGCTGGAAGCAGCAAAATGGAGTCGTGGTCAGCTTTTCCGAAAGGAGGGCGGGGGAGGGCCTTATATGCGTCGCGGAAGTTAGAATAACAATGATCTAGGGTTTTACCAGCCCTGGTAGCACAATCGATATGCTGATAGAATTTAGGGAGTTTTGTTTTCAGATTAGCCTTGTTAAAATCCCCAGCTACGATGAATGCAGCCTCAGGCTGTGTGGTTTCTAGTTTACATAGAGTCAGATGAAGTTCGTTCAGGGCCATCGATGTGTCTGATGGGGGGGGGATATATACGGCTGTGATTATAATCGAAGAGAATTCCCTTGGTAGATAATGCGGTCAACATTTGATTGTGAGGAATTCTAAGTCAGGTGAACAGATGTTTGTTTCTGTCGGCGCGATGCGTGAAGAAACCAGCTGGCTGCACCGACTCCGTTAGCGTCTCTCGAGTGAGCCATGTTTCCGTGAAGCAAAGAACGTTACAGTCTCTGATGTCTCTCTGGAATGCTACCCTTGCTCGGATTTCATCAACCTTGTTGTCAAGAGACTGGACATTGGTGAGTAGTATGCTAGGGAGTGGAGCGCGGTGTGCCCTTCTCCGGAGCCTGACCAGAAGACCGCTTCGTTTGCCCCTTTTACAGTGTCGTTGTTTAGGGTCGCCGGCTGGGATCAGATCCATTGTACTGGGTGGAAGGCAAAGCACAGGATCCGCTTCGGGAGAGTCATATTCCTGGTCGTAATGATAGTGAGTTGACGTTGCTCTTATATTCAGTAGTTCCTCCCGACTGTATGTAATGAAACCTAAGATTACCTTGGGTACCAATGTAAGAAATAACACGTAAAAAACAAAATACTGCATAGTTTCCTAGGAACGCGAAGCGAGGCGGCCATCTCTGTCAGCGCCGGAAGTTAACATGGTACATGGTTACATGGTACTTTAATAGCGCACAGGGCTGAGAGCCAGAAGGTTCTGTGATCGCAGACCACCGTGGACAAGAGTAGGGGTGTAAAGATCTCCTTTATAGTAAAAGCATTGCATGAATCTATCATCGTATTTGCAGGTCCGAGAAAAAATTGCCTTTTATAAAAATGTCATGCAATTCAATGTAATTTAACATATTAGCAGAATATTTTTGTTAATACCACACAAATTACCTAAATTACAGGCTAAGAATTACAGGCTAAGAATGGACAGAAAGATATGCCTATGTGTTCATCATATTTCTCCAAAGCCAAATCTGTGTCTGAGACATCGTTATGAATCTGAGCATGGTACTTCAAAATGTAGGCCTGCCTTTCCAACCCAGACAGAGTAGACGTACCGACGCAGAAAAATGTAAGCTTTATATGCTGGCTACTCTTCTTCCATGGTTTAACCCAATGAGAGAAGGTCACAAGTGTTTCCCTAAAAGCTGTCTGGGTTTAAACATCTTCTATTGTACAGAAAGTGAATAGCTTATTCAATTGATAGTGACAGAATTAGATTACTGTACATGCCAAGCAAAATCAGCCTCTGAATGTCAAAGAAACGAACCAATCACTTAAACAAAATATATACGTATATATATACATTTTTTATTTAAATTTGTTCAAACTTTATTTAAATAGGGAAGTCAATTAAGAACAAATTCTTATTTACATTGACGGCCTACCCCGGCTAAACCCTCCCCTAACCCGGACGACGCTGGGCCAATTGTGCGCAGCCCCATATGCATCAGCTTCACGTTTTTCCAGGGTATTTTACAGCTTGTTTCTAGCAAATCAAAATCAAATAATGTGTTATTGGTCACATACACATGGTTAGCAGATGTTATTGCGAGTGTAGCGAAATGCTTGTGCTTCTAGTTCCGACAGTGCAGCAATATCTAACATCTAATCTAACAATTCCACAACAACTACCTAATACACACAAATCTAAGTAAAGGAATGGGATAAGAATATATACATATAAACATATGGATGAGCAATGACAGAGCGGCATAGACAAGAAGCAATAGATGCTATAAAATACAGTAAAATACATAAAGCATCACGGACCAAAGCGCTGTTATAGATCACTTTATATAATCATATCAGTTTTATTTTCTTAAAAACTTAAACTAACAAGGGTAGGCCTGTGCTTTTTGCCATGTTCTTTAATAAAAGGTAGGCCTATGGCATACCCTCTCATACCCCCTCAATTCGAGTCTTGGTTTGAACTTAACAGCCCTTCACTGACACGAAGGTAGGCTATTTAAAGAGTGGATGAATTGACCGACACATCTATGGATATAGAGGCCTATAGCCTAAATTCATCTGTCAAACAGGTAGGCCTACCTCTCCTTGAAAGCGGCAGCTCTACCCTTTTGCTCAGAGCGGCACTTATTGATGAAACCAGTGACTGATGTGGTGAACTCCTCAATGCCATTCAGTCTGTGCTAGCAAAACAGTCTTGTAGCTTAGCATCTGCTTCATCTGACCACTTTTTTATTGACCGAGTCACTGGTGCTTCCTGCTTTAATGTTTGCTTGTAAGCAGGAATCAGGAGGTTAGAATTATGGTCAGATTTTCCAAATGGAGGGCGAGGGAGAGCTTTGTACGTGTCTCTGTGTGTGGAGTAAAGGTGGTCTAGAGTTTTTTTCCCCTCTGGTTGCACATTTAACATGCTGATAGAAATTAGGTAAAACAGATTTAAGTTTACCTGCATTAAAGTCCCTGGCCACTAGGAGCGTCGCCTCTGGATGAGCGTTTTTCTGTTTGCTTATGGTGGTATACAGCTCATTGAGTGTGGTCTTAATGCCAGCATTGGCCTGTGGTGGTATGTAAACAGCTACGAAAAATACAGATGAAAACTATATAGGTAGATAGTGTGGTCTGCAGCAGTGATTCTCAACTGGGGGGTCGCGACGGGAGGATTTTAAGGGGTCGAGGGACTTGTAAAATAAATATAATAAACATTATTTTGAAAGGATACTGCCGCACCCCTTATTGTTGTTGACTTTACACGTGCAGTTGTGAAATGTCTAGCTAAATTTTCGTGCTGCACTCGCTCATTGACCAATAGAATAACGTTCTCGCCCCCCACACAAACACACTGATCCAATGAAATGACAGATTTCTCGACACACACACACACACCAAGCTTCAAGCGGAGATTACTGTGTTTCTTTCGGAAAACAAGTAATATCTGCCCGAACATTTCGATTGTGAGGAATGGTTCACGCAAGTTGCCTACCTGGCGGATATGTTTGATCTTCTGAATTCTCTCAATGTGTCAATGCAAGGGAGGGGGCATAATCGATTTGAACACAGGGACAAAGTGGATGCCTTCAAGATGAAGCTTACCGTTTGGGCAAATCATGTTTCTAACGGGAGGATTGACATGTTTCCCAATGCTGATTTTGAGATTCAGAATCTGATCAACAAAGCGCACAGCGACACACTGAAAAAAACGATTAAACAGCATCTTGTCAAGCTGCAGGGAAAGTTTTGCGACTACTTCCCGGAGGAGAACAGGAGACAAGATGACTGGATACCGGACTCCTTTCAAGTGGAGATGGGAAGCGTTGCCAAGCAACGAAGAGGATCTGCTGTTGGAGCTGTCGTTTGACCGCGGACTGAGCATGCGCTTCCCGGAAATGACACTGCCAAAGTTCTGGAGCAGCGTAATGGGAGAGTATCCTGCTCTCGTCTGTCATGCAATCAGAATCAAGCTACCGTTCAGAACTACCTATCTGTGTGGAAGTGGTTTTTCTGCTATAGTAGTGTTGAAAACTAAAAGCAGAAACAAACTACACAGCCAGCATGACCTTCAAGTTGCCCTGTCAACCAAACTTCAATAAACTTATCAAACTCAAGAAACACCCCCAGCTTCCCCCCCCCCCCCCCCCCACACACACACACACACACACACACACGCACAATAAATAAACAGGTTAATGAGTTATTGCTCCCTATGTTAATTAATTCTGACATTCATATTAAATGTTATTGAACTGGTTAAAAATGTACACCTTTAAAAACACTTTTCAAGGTTGTGAAACTATTGACATGATAATTGATGATTAAGAATTCCTAATGATAGTTGTTTTTTTCTATTTTAAACACTGGTATGTGTTACTGTTCATTAACACTATTGGTGTCACGCGGAATGACGCTGGCGGGACGAAGCAGGTACGGGGAGTAAACATTTAATAAACAACTGACAGAGACGAGACAGGAACAGCGTCAGAAACAAAGACAAAAGACAATCAATGCAGCAGCAGGGAACAGAGCAAAGGAACAGACAAATATAGAGGAGGAAATGAACATGTGATAAGTGAGTCCAGGTGAGTCCAATAACAAAGTTTTTTTTAAACCGACGCGGCCGCGTTGGTTTTTAAAAAACTTTGTTTCTATTGAACATGACATACTAATAAAGGCATTTTAATTAATTATATGAAGAGTGCCTTGGTCCTCCTTTCTTTTTGATGACCAATTTACCCCTTTTACTAAAGAGCACCTTCTATCTACCAAAATGTACTATTGTGTACCTTAGTAGCGCTTCCCTTCCTCCTCTTTCTACTGGTAGGATATACTGTTGAAGTCGTAAGTTTACACCCACTTAAATTGGAGTCATTAAAACTCGTTTTTTTTAACCACTCTACACATTTCTTGTTAACAAACTATAGTTTTGGCAAGTCAGTTAGGAAATCTACTTTGTGCATGACACAAGTCCTTTTTAAACAATTGTTTACAGACAGACTAAATCACTGTATTACAATTCCAGTGGGTCAGAAGTTTACATACACTAAGTTGACTGTGCCTTTAAACAGATTGGAAAATTTCAGAAAATGATGTCATGGCTTTAGAAGCTTCTGATAGGCTAATTGACATCATTTGAGTCAATTTGAGGTGTACCTGTGGATGTATTTCAAGGCCTACCTTCAAACTCAGTGCCTCTTTGCTTGACATCATGGGAAAATCTAAATAAATCAGCCAAGACCTCAGAAAAAATATTGTAGACCTCCACAAGTCTGGTTCATCCTTGGGAGCAATTTCCAAATGCCTGAATGTACCACGTTCATCTGTACAAACAATAGTACGCAAGTATAAACACCATGGGACCACGCAGCCGTCAAACCGCTCAGGAAGGAGACGTGTTCTGTCTCCTAGAGGTGAACGTACTTTGGCGTGAAAAGTGCTAATCAATCCCAGAACAACAGCAAAGGACCTTGTGAAGATGCTGGAGGAAACGGGTACAAAAGTATCTATATCCACATAACCTGAAAGGCCGCTCAGCAAGGAAGAAGCCACTGCTCCAAAACCGCCATAAAAAAACTCAGACTACGGTTTACAACTGCACATGGGGACAAAGATCATACTTTTTGGAGAAATGTCCTCTGGTCTGATGAAAGCAAAAATAGAACTGTTTGGCCATAATGACCATCGTTATGTTTGTAGGAAAAAGTGGGAGGCTTTCAAGCCGAAGAACACCATGCCAACTGTGAAGCACGGGGGTGGAAGCATCATGTTGTGGGGGTGCTTTGCTGCAAGAGGGACTGGTGCACTTCACAAAATAGATAGCATCATGAGGCGGGAAAATGATGTGGATATATTGAAGCAACATCTCAAGACATCAGTCAGGAAGTTAAAGCTTGGTCGCAAAGGGGTCTTCCAAATGGACAATGACCCCAAGCATACTTCCAAAGTTATGGCAAAATGGCTTAAGGACAACAAAGTCAAGGTATTGGAGTGGCCATCACAAAGCCCTGACCGCAACCATATAGAAAATGTGTGGGCAGAACTGAAAAAGCATGTGTGAGCAAGGAGGCCTACAAACCTGATTCAGTTACACCAGCTCTGTCTGGAGGAATGGGCCAAAATTCACTCAACTTATTGTGGGAAGCTTGTGGATGGCTAGCCAAAACATTTGACCCAAGTTTAACAATTTAAAAGCAATGCTACCAAATACTAATTGAGTGCATGTAAACTTCTGACCCACTGGGAATGTGATGAAAGAAAAAAAAGCTGAAAGAAATAATTCTCTATTATTATTCTGACATTTCACATTCTTAAAATAAAGTGGTGATCCTAAAACAGGGAATTTTCACGAGGATTAAATGTCAGGAATTGTGAAAAACTGACTTTAAATGTATTTGGCTAAGGTGTATGTAAACTTCCGACTTCAACTGTACGTGCATTTAGCTCGTCCAATTTATTTTCCAGCGATTGTGCTTTGGCCAGTAGTACAGATGGCAAGGGTAGATTAGCCTCTCGTCAGCGGATCCGTGCAAGCACCCAAATCTCTTTCCGCGATTTCTTTTCTGTCTCTTTCTCCTGCGAATGTTGGGGGTGAGGGCCTGTTCGGGTGTCTGGAGTAAATCCCTCTCGTCCGACTCATTAAAGAGAAATTCTTCGTACAGTCCAAGGTGAGTAATCGCTGTTCTGATTTCCAGTAGCTCTTTTCGATCATAAGAGATGGTAGCAGCAACATTATGTACAAAATATGTTACAAAAAATGCGAAAAAACAAACAAAATAGCACGGTTGAAACGGCAGCCACCCTCTCCTGCGCCATTACGATGTAACTTACCCGAATCTGGCTTATTGTGAGGTCAATAATTCTGATAAATACATTAGCAAGCTATCAAAGTCTCATTTTCACGATCTCCTTCTGAAACTGAACAGAACATAGGCTACAGGCTAGTCCGTGCGCAAGATAGTTCATTTTTAGGACTAGGCCTAATCAAAACAAATTTTCTGTAGACTTTGCTCTGTGCTTCTCCGAGCAGGCACTTCGTAGCCTATAGCCTCTGCATCTTCTTGATGAAACTGCATCAGTGCTAAAAGGTCAGCTCCACCGCCAAGCCCCAGGGAAATTTTTTCCCACAACTCATTCTTTGATTGTGAAGTAATAGGCCTACTACACCCAGCCACCAAGCAGATTGTGGACAGTAAAATAGGAAATGGTCATTTTAATTAAATGTCTGACCCACCCTTAACAATCTGGTTTGAGAAAGTCTTTAATAATAGACAGATGAAATGGATCGAAGAGAAATTTGATTATTTCATGAGCTTGATTATCAGTTATGCAAATATCCTACTCTGAATGTGTAGACTATTCAAAGTTTGCAAAAACGCATTAATCTGTCCGAAAAGACAGACAGGTATTTTAGTGAACTCGTTTCAACTGACACTAGAGGTTTAGCTATTTAAGCAACTGATTTGTATTGTGTCCTCATAACGCTTGGGAAGAGAACAGGGTGGAGCTGTGTTGACTAATCAAAAATACATATTTTGACACAAAGATCATGAGGAAATGTGAGATGATTCAGTTCTCAGTAAGTGGGGGTCTGACTCTTTTTTTTTTTTTTTGTGGATAGCGGCCAAGGAGAATAAATGTGGCAGTTTTGGAGATTTCAAATAGATCAGAAACAAGGTAGAAGCTTTCATTCCCACTGAATGGTGACTCTGGCTAGCACCAAATGAAGTGGTAATAGTGCTTGTTTCAATGAATCCCAAAGAAAGAGAAAAGTAGTTATTTGCTATGTTTTTACAATTTCACTGTCTAAAGGTGAGTTAAAACCAGGTAAAATAAAAATGAACCTGAAAAATGAATTACATTTTTTCCTAGTGTCCTTCACAATTTACATTACGACCTACTAGACATTCAGAATTAGCATCCTGGATAGCAGAGAGAACTATATACTCCGAGAAAAAAAAGGATTCCTAAAGGGTTCTTTGGCTGTCCCAATAGGATAACATTTTAAGTTCCAGGTAAAACCATTTTTGGTTCCAGGTAGAACTCTTTTGGGCTCCATGTAGAACCCTCTGTGTAAATGGTTCTACATGGAATTCAAAAGGGTTCTATTTGGAACCAAAAGGGTTCTTCAAAAGGGTTATCCTATGGGGACAACCAAAGAACACGTTTAGGTTCTAGATAGCACCTTTTTTCTAAGAGTGTAGCTACAGGGTAGTTATACAACCCCCCCCCCCCCCCCCGTGGTATGGAGGTAAATGTGTGTTTTCTTGGGTAAGAAAACATGTGAATAAACATATTTGAAGTACTGTGGTACTTTGACTGTCAAATCCATCTATCACTGCTAGGCTCCTTTGTAATGATGTGTCGTGCAATTTCAGTTGGTGCAACACCAAATCGCTCTGTCTCATGATGATGGAGTCATCAATTTCACACAATTGGCTTGGCCCAGACATCTGATAGGCCATTGAATGCTGATTGTAACTGTTGTAATGGTGACACTGATCCCAGCAGCATCATCTGAGAGAAAATAAAATAAATCCATACACTGTCAAACACTATTATAGTGTAAACCGGTGGGGAAATCAAGTAAACATGTGGATTGTCAGTGCTTGCATCCTTTCTGACGATGTAACCCCAGCACATTGACTCGTTACCGGTACCCCCTGTATATAGCCTCGTTATTGTATTGTGTTACTTTTTTATAATTTTTAAATTTAGTTTATTTAGTAAATATTTTCTTAACTCTTTTCTTGAACTGCATTGTTGGTTAACGGCTTGTAAGTAAGCATTTCATGGTTAGGTCTACTACACCTGTTGTATTTGGCGCATGTGACAAATAACATTTGATTTGAAGTTTATTTTGTTCCAACACAAGTGGCAGGCCTATCATTGGGATGAAACACAGAACAACTTTTAAATATATATACTTTTTTCTCTAGTCTGCCTGGAGTGCCAAATGTGCGGGGTTTGTAAGACTATTCAATTCGTTCAATTGCACCAAGCAAGCTAAACATTTCAAATGATTTCAAATAGTATTTATACCCAGGTCTGGTTATTATATCCGTCTGGCTGCAGAAGATTTCTATTGAAATTAACATATCGGTATTCATCTAATTAGCAGTTAATGTAGTCGTTGCTGAGACTATGAAGCATGTTGAACACCTCTTTAATGGAGGCCAGGTCCTTAGAGATCAAGAGCAAACAGGTTCTTTGCCATGGGGCCTTGAGAGAGGTTAATAGTGATAGATTTTATTTATTCAGCTAAAGTCCCTAAGTCCCTAAGCCAAGCAAAGAGAGAGCATACTAGGTACAAGGTCATGGAAAACTACATTAATTCAAATACAGAAGGGAATAATTAATTTTGCAGATGGTAGTCAGGTCCAATAGGTCTTCCTGTTGAGTGCTAAAACCAACATTCAGGCCATGAAATAATGTGGTAGAGCTCAAAGAAGGGCTATTTACACCCGCGGAATGAGACCGAACTCCAATGCAGATGTAATTTCCTGAGACTGAAATGTGATAGAATTAGATGGTGCGTTCCTTTCCCATTCATTTGGGATTGAACCATGTACGTATCTGGAGCTCCACAACAGATGGCATGGGGGCATGAACTTCACATTAGACCTTTTTTGAGGTGTGAAAACATCTGACAAACTTTGATTTCTTCCGTGAACGTTTGCTGGAGTAGATACTGTATCTCATGCATAGTATATGTAAAAAGAAAAAGAAAAGCCATATGCTAGCCTAGATACCAAGTGAATATGTTACAACAGCTTTAAACCACTGCACTGGACCCAACAAAGGTAAAATATTGGCCCCATGTAGGCTGCCCTCATTGGACCAATGAGACTTTGCTCATCGGCTCCACACTAAGGGTGGCCCTCACTTCGCCTAAAATAAGCCCACCCTTTGGATCGGCTGCCCTTATTGGACCCATTTGTCCCAAATATGAACTTATGGTATTTTCCCTATGTGTATTTCCCAACATATGCCAATTTATCAGTTGTATATATTATTTAATAGGTATTTATTTATTACAATTTAACTCAATGCATACATTTTATTATTTTTTCCCCGGCGCATTTGTTATTGTTTTTGTTTTGTTTATGAAACATTTGCAAAATATTCTCTGATGTTCTATCGCTTGTGCAATGATGTGCAATGACTTCAATTGACATATCTTTGTATATAACCATACAAATGATGCCAGCTGATTCATGATATCGACTGGCTTAGAAACGCTGCCTGCCTGCCTGTCTGTCTGTCTCGTCCCGACTCCCGACACGTTCATTACTATGGGACAGCTGGAGATGGGAATTTGAATATTGAAACAATGTTGCAAATGTCGGAGAGAGACAGCAAGGTTTATACAAATCTCCACTGTTGAAAACGAAATGTTAGTCTAAAATAAATGTGAGATAATGTCGAGATGCTTTTTATAGTGGAGATCAAGTTTATAAATTGCTTGGCTGGGCTGATGAGAAAGTTGTCCTTATCGTAGGCCCTGATATGGCTATGTCAAGATTTGCATATAATTCCCGTTGTATTATTTAATATTACTTTATATTAAGAAGAATACAATTTAACATATCTGAATAAAATAGAAAAACAATTTCCAAGAGAGTGCGCACATGCAGCTATTCTGTGTTGAGCAGTCCTCCAATAAGTGCTATGTTGTTTCTTGCACAGGCTGCACACACTTCATCAGTCTCTCATTCACAATTTGACAACCACTTGTTAATATTCTCACCATCATATTATTCTCAATTTAATCTGGTCTATACATATACACTAGTACTGTATATGTGTGGAATACGTTTTTATTTAGAATGGCCAACAAAAAAACATGTCATCCGTAGCCTGCACTCGAATAGTGAATAGGCTACACCAGGCTACACCAGTTGTAAAGTGGATTAATGTGCTTAATTTTAAGAGTTGAGCAATAAATATAGCAGCACAAGAAAGCTGGGATCCCCTATTTAAATAGTGGCCATTCACAATTCTGTTTTCACACACGATTGCACAATGATTGGGTTTATAAGAACAAATGTTTCACTAGGCTCTGTAGGCTATGGACTCTCCAACTCTGTTCCAGGGGTCCTAGGTATAGGCTATGCTTAGAGTTATTAGGCCACTTTAGTTGTGATACAAACCTTATCAAAACATACAGTACCAGTCAAAAGTCTGGACACACAATCTCATTCAAGGATTTTTTTTACTTGTACTATTTTCTACATTGTAGAATAATAGTGAAGACAGTGAAAACTATGAAATAACACATGGAATCATGTAGTAACCAAAAAAGTGTTAAACAAATCAAAATATATTTAATATTTGAGATTCTTCAAAGTAGCCATCCTTTGCACTGATGACAGCTTTGCACACTCTTGGCATTCTCTCAACCAGCTTCATGATGTAGTCACCTGGAATGCATTTCAATTAACAGGTGTGCCTTGTTAAAAGTTCATTTGTGGAATTTCTTTCCTTCTTAATGCGTTTGAGCCAATCAGTTGTGTTGTGACAAGGTAGGGTGGTATACAGAAGATAGCCCTATTTGGTAAATGACCAAGTCCATATTATGGCAAGAACAGCTCAAAGTGTGGCTACATTGAAGAATCTAAAATCTAATATTTTTAGGTTACTACATGATTCCATATGTGTTATTTCATAGTTTTGTTGTCTTCACTATTATTTTACAATGTAGAAAATAGTAAAAATAAAGAAAAACCCTGGAATGAGTAGGTTTGTCCAAACTTTTGACTGGTACTGTATATTTAAAGACAATGTTTCCACGTTGGCAGATACTGCATTCATGGTAAACACTGCATATGTTGGCTCAATTAGAAATTACATTTACATTTCTATCACGCAATCTGTAATGCTTCAGCGATACAGATTGAATAGAGCCCTTGAGCAGAGTTTTTTGGTGGTCTGAACATTGCATCTGTGCACAGTCCATCACTGTGCCAAGGGTCCCAGGATGCTTGAGGACTATTCATTTCTCCCTCTCTCCCTCCACCCCTCTCTCTCTTTATTGCTGTCTCTATCTTTCTCTCTCCTTCATCCCCTCTTTGGTTGAATTTGTATTTGATATATTACCGCCATTTACTAGCGTTTGTTCTATGCCCCTCACTTTCACATGATGAGAAGATACAACGTAAGTGTAGGTAAACAATAGCTCGTTAAACAACTTTATTGTGTGCAGAGTCTGTGGTGTAGTGACAGCACACCTGATTTAATACATACTTAATACACTGCTCAAAAAAATAAAGGGAACACTTAAACAACACAATGTAACTCCAAGTCAATCACACTTCTATGAAATCAAACTGTCCACTTAGGAAGCAACACTGATTGACAATAAATTTCACATGCTGTTGTGCAATAGGCAATTAGCAAGACACCCCCAAAAAAGGAGTGATTCTGCAGGTGGTGACCACAGACCACTTCTCAGTTCCTATGCTTCCTGGCTGATGTTTTGGTCACTTTTGAATGCTGGCGGTGCTCTCACTCTAGTGGTAGCATGAGACGGAGTCTACAACCCACACAAGTGGCTCAGGTAGTGCAGTTCATCCAGGATGGCACATCAATGCGAGCTGTGGCAAAAAGGTTTGCTGTGTCTGTCAGCGTAGTGTCCAGAGCATGGAGGCGCTTGCACATTTGTGGCCTGCTGGAGGTCATTTTGCAGGGCTCTGGCAGTGCACCTCCTTGCACAAAGGCGGAGGTAGCGGTCCTGCTGCTGGGTTGTTGCCCTCCTACGGCCTCCTCCACGTCTCCTGATGTACTGGCCTGTCTCCTGGTAGCGCCTCCATGCTCTGGACACTACGGTGACAGACACAGCAAACCTTTTTGCCACAGCTCGCATTGATGTGCCATCCTGGATGAACTGCACTACCTGAGCCACTTGTGTGGGTTGTAGACTCCGTCTCATGCTACCACTAGAGTGAGAGCACCGCCAGCATTCAAAAGTGACCAAAACATCAGCCAGGAAGCATAGGAACTGAGAAGTTGTCTGTGGTCACCACCTGCAGAATCACTCCTTTTTTGGGGGTGTCTTGCTAATTGCCTATAATTTCCACCTTTTGTCTATTCCATTTGCACAACAGCATGTGAAATTTATTGTCAATCAGTGTTGCTTCCTAAGTGGACAGTTTGATTTCACAGAAGTGTGATTGACTTGGAGTTACATTGTGTTGTTTAAGTGTTCCCTTTATTTTTTTGAGCAGTGTAGTAAGTATGACCCTGGCGAGAGGGGTTCGATACCTGTGTCCACTCTTTCTCCATCTCCCCCTCTACCATCTGCATAAAAATGCGAAATGATAACTTTTTCTTTTTACTTTAGCTACATTCTCATGAGTGAAAAATTCACTATCTGGACATTTTAATTCACCTAAACTTTAATGGGTATGCAGCCTCTGCAATGCATACAGTATGCATCCTATCCTATGGACTGGTTTTCCAGCATCCTCCTGAAATGTAAATCAGTCCCGGAACATTATGTAGATTTTGATGCCTTTCCTATCTCTTTGTGCTTCCATTCTAAATCATCTCGAAAGAAATACACATGATTTAACTCCAAGCTCTCCACCAGGGCATCTCAAACAGGAACTGCAATGGATTGTCACGTTCTGACCTTAGTTCTTTTTTTATGTCTTTATTTTAGTTTGGTCAGGGTGTGAGTTGGGGTGGGCATTCTATGTTGTTTTTCTATATTTTATTCTATTGTTAGATTTCTATGTGTTGGGCCTAGTATGGTTCTCAATCAGAGGCATTTGTCAGTCGTTGTCTCTGATTGGGAGCCATATTTAGGTAGCCTGTTTTTCATTGTGTGTTGTGGGTGATTGTTTCCTGTTGTAGTGTTTGTTTCACGTTTCGGTTTTCGGTATTATTCACTTTGTTATTTTGTCATTTTCAGTGTTCAGTTTTAATAAATTAAAATGGACACTTACCTACGTATTGGTCCGATCCTTGCTACCCCTCAGACGAAGAGGACGAGAACCGTTACATGGATGAATAATATACTCTCCTTGATCTTTCAATAATTGCACTAACAGTTACTAACGAGTGTAATATAACATACACAGTAGATATATAATAATTACTGTATAATCACCATGTATGATATTATTGCACCATGTACACGTGTGTAGCAACATAGCGGAGAGATAGCCTGCACATCACACAACTGTGGGTTTTAACTTTTACCCCAGAGTTTTCAAGAAAAAAAGGGTCTGTTACCCACAAAAAGGGTATTTACTTAGCCACAGAACCAAACAATTATTGTAAGCCTTGTCTATAATATATTGCACTCGTTGAATGAAAGATTAGCACCCACAGAGAGAAAACAAATCTGATGTTGTATTTACTTGTAAACAAACTCTTTCTATACAGTTGTAAAAAAAAATGCTGCGTTGTGGTTTCAACTGTGGACTAGACCCCCACATTTAAACTGACTCAGCAGCTTAGGCAAGATTTACAGTGCCTTCACAACATACTCATACCCCTTGACTTATTCCACATTCCACAGCCTGAGTTCAAAATGGATTAAATATATTTTATAAGTATTCACACTCAGTACTTTGTAGAAGTACCTTTGGTGGCGCTCGATTACAGCTGTGTGTCTTTTTGGATTGTACAATATTTGCCCGTTATTCTTTTAAAAATCTTCTAGCCCTGTCAAGTTGATTGTTGACCATTGCTATTTTCATTGCAATTTTCAAGTATTGCCAAGCCGATTTAAGTCAAAACTGTAACTAGGCCACGCAGGAACATTCAATATCGTCTTGGTTATCAACTCTTAGGTTACTGTCCTGTTAGAAGGTGAATTTGTATCCCAGTGTCTGTTGGAAAGCAGACTGAACCAGGTTTTCCTCTAGGAGTTTGCCTGTGCTTATTCCGTTTATTCCGTATTATTCCGTATTCCGTTTTTTTTTTATCTTAAAAAACTCTCTAGTCCTTGCTGATGACAAGCATACCCATAAAATGATGCAGCCACCGCCATGCTTGAAAATATGAAGAGTGGTACTCAGTGATGTGTTGGATTTGCCCCAAACATGAACTTATTTAGGCTTGCCATTACAAAGGGGTTGAATACCTAATGACTCAAGACATTTCAGCTTTTCATTTTTAATTAATTAAAAAAAAATTCTACAAACAAAATTCCACTTTGACATCAGGCTGTAACACAACAAAATGGGGGGAAAGTAAAGGGTTTGTGAATACTTTCTGAAGGCACTGCATAAATTAGAAGCCTTGTTGTAATTTGTTACACACCCTGCACTAACCTAGGATCCATTTTTGTGCTCATTCTAAATACAAGGAACAAAAAACTGCACTTTTCGTTAAGGGCAGTTAGTTTATTTCTGCAACACAGCCACTAGAGTAAATTGCCACGATTGTAAACAAATTTCTGAAGTAATTGCAGACATGTAGCAAAATTAACACTTTCAAATAGAAGGCATGCTTTTTTTGTCCTACCAGGTCCATGAGAAGCTTCTAGCTAGTGTCTCCATTGAGTGTATCCCTCTGTCCGACTGTTGGATGTGGATGTCTATCAGGTCCTAGGCTCCTGTTTTGATTTATTTACTACATAATTGCAATTTGCTCTTTAGTGCCATATGTATAGTACCTGATAGAGCAGATCCAGAAGATCTGAGCACACATTTATGCGCCCGAGGACGGTCCATTTGCTTTGTGCTGTGACCTGAAACCCTTCAATCTCATTGGTGTAGTGCAGTCCCATTGCAAATAATGTAATAGCTGGCAATGCAATCCAAGCACTGGGCTGCAGGCCCTGGCACCCGGAGCTGCTGCTGGCAGAGTAGCAGGTAACTGAACAGCTTGTTTAGAATAATGTTTTTTGAATGAGTAAAATGTACATACTTTTACCACACTTTTATGAACATAATTCATGAATTATATAAAAATGTGTTTTTACCAATCACAAGTGGACTAGCTTGCAACATAAGGATAGTGGGTTAGATTCCCAGGACCACCAGAAGGTAAAAAATGTATGCACACATTGTAAGCGGCTTTGGATCAAAGCTTCTGCTAGACGGCATTTTTATTATATTACCATATATTATAAACTGGGTGGTTCGAGCCCTGAACGCTGATTGTCTGAAAGTCATGGTGTATCAGACCCTATCACGGGTATAAAAAAAGAAATAAAAAAATACTGTTCTAATTACGTTGTTAAACAGTTTAATAGCAGTAAGGCACCTCAGGGGTTTGTGGTATATGGCCAATATACCACGGCTAAAGGCTGTTTCCGTGCATAAGAACAGCCCTTAGCTGTGGTATATTGGCCATATACAACACCCCCTCGGGCCTTATAGCTTAATTATATATTCATCAGACTTCAGCATCTATTTTTGGTGTTGTTAAAATGTTCTAATAATTTTGGAAAATGTATTTGTACCTTTTATTTATACAAGTACGTCAATTAAGAACAAATTCTTATTTACAATGACGACTTGTCAAACACATCAAAAAACATCAATTACACTACACTGTCATATCTATATATACATCAATTACACAATACATTAAAAGCAAACACGAAAAGCAAAACACAATCATATGAAACAAACACATTCTTCAGTAAAAAAAGCCCTCTAACATCCAGCTGAATTACCCAGCTGAGGCACCAAATCCACCAAATTTAAGGACGTTTGGAGATCATTCCACATGAGAGACACAAAAAAACTAAAAGCAGATTTACCTAACAAGGTGAAGATTGAAGGGATCACCAGGGTTAGCCATCCCTGAGTCCGGGTCTGGTAACTTATATATCTTATATATAAGTTAACTTATATACATATATATAAGGTTAACAATGATGTAAGTTATGGCGGAAGTTTATGCAAGAGGGTTTTACAGACAACAAGAGCGCAACGCATTGATATACGAGACTTCAAGGAGGGCCAGCCTACTTTCTGATACAAAATGCAATGATGTGTACTGAATCTATCACCGTAACAAAGCGCAATGCACTATGATAAACTGCATCCAATGGCTTCAATATAGTGGCAGCTGCATTCATATAGACAATATCGCCATAGTCAATAACCGGAATGAATGTTGACTGAACGTTTTTTAACGGTAGACAGGACCTGTTCATATAGGAGAAGCCTATTTTAATTCTTAATTACTGAACCAACTCATTAACATGCTTTTTGAAGGATCGCTTTTCATCAATCAAGATGCCCAGATATTTATAGATGGTGACACAGTCAATGAGGGGACCATCCAAAGTACTTATGCATAAATCATCAGATATATATTTTTGTGATTAGGAAAATAACCTGTACTTGGTTTTTCCTGCATTAAATACCCATTTCAGTTCAACAAGGGCTTTCTGCTGGTCAATAAAAAAAGGGCCGTACAGTGTTTCTTCTTATCCAAACAATTAAGAACATTATTTAAAGTTGCAATACGTCATTTTTTGGGCAACCTGACGAAATTCACCAGCCTGGTCTCATAGGCTAGACATAACATAGTATATATAAATCCAGTACACTCAAATTAGTATGATATGTTACGTTTGGTATGGTTACATAAGATAGATGGTTACTTGTAAGTCGCTCTGGATAAGAGCGTCTGCTAAATGACTTAAATGTAAATGTAAATGTTAAGGCAAAAAACAAAAGTAGGGTTGGTCAGGGTGGATAGGTGGGCGTATAATGCGAACAACAAGCAAACAAAAAGTTGCGAGTTTGAATCTCATCACGGACAACTTTAGCATTTTAGCTAATTAACAACTTTTCAACTACTTACTACTTTTTAGCTACTTTGCAACTACTTAGCATGTTAGCTAACCCTTCCCCTCACTCTAACCTTAACATTTTTAGCTAATCCTTCCCCTAACCTTAACCCTTTAACCTAACTCCTAATCTTAAACTTAACCCTAACCCCTAACTCCTTGCCTAGCTAACGTTAGCCATCTAGCTAACATTAGCCGACTAGCCACCTAGCTAGAATTCGTAACATATCATACGTTTTGCAAATTAGTAACATATCATTCGAATTGTAATTCATAACATATCATGCGAAAAGGGTGATTGACATCCACATATTAATGCATACCATACGAAACGTAACATATCACACTAAATGGATTGTCACGGATTTACTTACAGAATAATATGAAATGCTCGGAGACCAGGTTGAATTCACATAGAAATGTGAGTTAAAGATCGGTCATTCTCATTGAAAGCAAGTCTAAAAAGTGGTAGATCTTTTGTTTTTGTGTCTTTTACTTTTCGGGTTTTGTAGACCAGCTGAAAATACAATATTTTTGGTTATGGAAAATATATTTTACAGCGGTATAGATGGTACGATGATTCTCTACACTATACTTGCTTGTTTTGTCACATAAACTCAAATTAGGCAAACTATTAGAATTTTAGCAACCAGTAAATGGCGGAGCGATTTCTGTATAGTGCATCTTTAAACCAAAGAAGTAGCAAAGATGGTGCCATGACCTGGTCTGAAACCTGACTGGTGTACATTTAGAATACATTTCGTAGTTAAAAAGGGTTCTAGAATTTTTGCTAGGCAAGAGAGTTTGGAAATGGGGTGATAATTATTTAGATCACGCAGGTCACCACCTTTGTGAAGGGGGGGTATATGGGCCGCCTTCTAGACCCTGGGAATGGTACCAGAAATAATTGTAAGGTTAAATATGAGTTGAAGATTGTGCAATTAGAGTAGCAGAAGGCTGCAGCATGAAAGGATCATGCAAATCAGCCCCAGTGGATTTTTTTACATCGATCATTCGCAAGGCGTCTAGCACATCACAAGTAGAAAGTTGTTGAAATGAAAACAAAGATTCACTAGAATTCATTCACAGAATGAGGAAGGGCCTCTGGGAGATTTAACACTGACAGAAGATTTACGATGTCTTTGGGTGATAAGCCTAACAAGACCGCATTCCATAGCATGAGTTAATGTTTCTGTTCTATAAGGTACCAGGCCTCTGGGAGATTTAACACTGACAGAAGATTGAGTTGAGTTCTCGTTGAGTTCTCAGTGGTCACCTCCACGTATGATTACAGACCAGCTCCATTACTGCAGTAGTTAAATAATAAAGTTGACTTGTTTTGAAGAAATTTAAAAGTCTCTCCTTTTGATTACGATAATTCCACGACAGCAGGCAGTCGACCGGCTGACCAGGGTCAATTAAACAATTGATTGAGGAAGTGCATCTATTTCTCAATTGCCTGAAAAGCTGCCAATCAGCTACGGAGTCCGTTTTTCTAGCCTTGGCCCAGGCGTGATTTCTCATCATAACAAGATCTGAAAGTTCTATAGAGAACCACGTGAATTTGCTCAATTTTTTAATCTAAGGCATTTATAGGCTGTGTGTTTGTCTGCCAGAGAGATAAAAATAGATGAGAGCGATGCTAAAGATAATTCAGGGTCAGGCATGCAGCTGACAGAGGAAAAGTCAGAGTAATACACATCATGAAGAAACATTCTGGGGATATTTTGTTTACATTTCTCTTCATAATTATACGAGGATTAGTGTTAATCTGATTGGTATCTCTAATACATGCAATAAGACAGTGATCACTGAGATCATTAGCAAAGACACCACTGGACATTGTGGGGGCTATTTGTCAGAATTAGGTCAATCAGTGAGGAGTTTGCTGACATCTTTACATTATTCTGTGTAGGTTTTGCAATGACTTGAGTCAGGTTAAAGTCAAGACATGGTTACCTGGAGGTTTTGTCTAGTTCCCTGTTGGACCCGGGGCCATTTTTAGGACGTTCTCAGAACGTCAGTGGAATAATGTCACACCGAAACCCTTAAGGGACCAAATGGAACGTTGCCGGATGTCCTCAGGACGTCCCTAGTTTGCTTGGTTTAGCCAAAGAAATCTCATCGCCTGAGCACTACAGTACGTTCTACCCAGGAATAAACTTTTTTTTTCGGTTATGCAAGCACTTAATTGGGGTCAAGGTGTACCACTTTCAAATGCATGAGATCAAACTGCTTTCATCTCATGTCCCCACTTGTAGTCAAGAGCCTGTCCAACTAATTCATTTTGAGTAATACTACGAGTAGAAAAGGGGTTTAGTTGAGCAGAACATTCCCCACAGCACACAGACGAGTGTGTAACCTGTCTTTAATACCACATTTGTCATATATTTGGTAATGTTGATGAACAGATCAATAAAAGAGAGAGGAAAGGACAGTATGTCTAAAAGGCAATTGATTGTATTGGAACCAGTGTGCATGTGTGCTGAGGAAGAGGCATGTGTTTTGAAGCAGTTTGCTAACTACAATTCCACATCTATGTGAGGGTGACGTAATTCCTAGGTTCAACAAAGCTGCTGAAATGTCAATGGTGCCAGATTTGTATTATTTCTCAGTTTATTAAATATATATTTTTCTTGACATGGGAAATGAATAGAAACGTGGAAATCAATGTTTTGCATCAGTCTTGACCATTAATTCCTCTCTTTTCTTGATTTATGTCCCCACTTGTAAAGTACCGGTAGTTATTTGTTGAGGACATATTGACTGTGCTGTCTCCTTAAAGTGTACATTCCTTGGAGGGGATTTAACTTACAATGTTATCGCTCTCTCTCCAGGGTTCTAACTAACTGTAAGTCATCCCCAGCTAATCAGCTGTTTTGCTGACTCAAAGCAATGGTAGCTCAAAGGGAATTACAAACCCTTGTGGGACTAGCAAAAGCAACTTTTGAAGAATTAGCTTGTTTTGCATAGGCTCTGTTTTTTGGGGGGGGGTTAGTCTCTTGGGTGAAGCCTTCATAAGCCCTTTATAAGGCCTACATAATAGCTTCATAGATCATTTTAAGGCAAACGTCAAACAAATCACCACTTGCAAAAAAAAAATTCTTAGTCACTGTTTAATATGCACTGAATTATGAGTCATCTGTTGGCCCTGAACCAAGCTTAGCAGGATGTCTCTGTTTTCTCACTAGGGTCTCCAGTGCACAGATATATGAGTGATCCTGTAAACTCTGAGTCCAAATACAACCCAAAATACAAGCCATTCCAAAGTCTCATCTCAATCATTATTAATGACCATAGTAGGCTATACTCTATCCAGCCAGACTCAGGCCAGGATTCAAGCAAATCACAATATGCCGACAGACCACAATTGACTTTTAAAGGCAATTTCCCTGATGTGCGCTGACATCACATGCGTGGTGACCTCCTGGATGTTGGCTGAAACATGAGTCAAGTGCAGAGTGATGTCAGCACATTGCTATTTGTTTGAATCCTGGCCTCTGTTGTTTCGAAACAAGATTTATGTTGTTTTACAGTCATTTGAATAACATGTTTCATTATGTCTTAACCCAATCAACTATACCCCACCAATTCTGAGCTCTGAGCTCCTTGAGAGAAAGCCATATCCCACTGGGCACAAGCTGGTTGAATCAACATTGTTTCAATGTCATTTGTCAACATATTGTGACGTGGATTCTACTTGAAAATACATTGGATTTGCAAAAAGTCATGAACTGTTGTTTTGAGAGGGAAATTTTTATCACAGGATTATGTCATCATGGTAACACATCTTCAACATAAACAAACCTTGTATAAATTAATTCAAAATGAAAAGTTAAAATGTCTTGAGTCAATAAGTATGCAACCCCTTTGTTACGGCAAGCCTAAATAAGTTCAGGAGTAACAATTTGCTTAAAAAGTCCCATTATAAGTTGCATGGACTCATCCTGCGTGCAATAATAGTGTTTACCATAATTTAAAAAAATCTACCTCATCTCTGTACCCTACACATATAATTATCTGTAAGGTACCTCAGTCGAGCAGTGCATTTCAAACATAGATTCAACCACAAAGACCAGGAAGTTTTCTAGGATGAAAAGAAATGGAGCAGAGCTAAGCACAGGCAAAAAAAACTGTTTCAGTCTGCTTTCCAACAGACACTGGGAGATAAATTCAACTTTCAGTAGGACAATAACCTAAAACACAAGGCCAAATATACACTGGAGTTGCTTACCAAGAAGACACTGAGCCACCTAGTTAAAGTTTTGCAGGCAGGCTCAGGGTCGAGGCAGGAAGAATGGTCAAAACCGGGAAAACTAGAAAACAGGAACTTTATAAAAAGACAGGAGCAAGGGGAAAAACACTGGTAGGCTTGATGGACAAAAACAAACAGGCAACAGACAAATCAAATCCAATTAATTTGTCACATACACATGGTTAGCAGATGTTAATGCGAGTGTAGCGAAATGCTTGTGCTTCTAAATCCGACCATGCAGTAATATCTAACAAGTAATATAACCTAACAATTTCACAACAACTACCTTATACACACAAGTGTAAAGGAATGAATACGAATATGTATATAAAAATATATGAATGAGTGATGCCCGAACGGCATAGGCAAGATGCAGTAGATGGTATAGAGTACAGTATATACATATAAGATGAGTAATGTAGGGTATGAAAACATTATATAAAGTGGCATTGTTTAAAGTGGCTAGTGATACATTTAATTACATCAAGATGGCAAGATGCAGTAGATGGTATAGCGTACAGTATATACAGTGGGGAGAACAAGTATTTGATACACTGCCGATTTTGCAGGTTTTCCTACTTACAAAGCATGTAGAGGTCTGTAATTTTTATCATAGGTACACTTCAACTGTGAGAGACGGAATCTAAAACAAAAATCCAGAAAATCACATTGTATGATTTTTAAATAATTAATTTGCATTTTATTGCATGACATAAGTATTTGATCACCTACCAACCAGTAAGAATTCCGGCTCTCACAGACCTGTTAGTTTTTCTTTAAGAAGCCCTCCTGTTCTCCACTCATTACCTGTATTAACTGCACCTGTTTGAACTCGTTACCTGTATAAAAGACACCTGTCCACACACAATCAAACAGATTCCAACCTCTCCACAATGGCCAAGACCAGAGAGCTGTGTAAGGACATCAGGGATAAAATTGTAGACCTGCACAAGGCTGGGATGGGCTACAGGACAATAGGCAAGCAGCTTGGTGAGAAGGAAACAACTGTTGGCGCAATTATTAGAAAATGGAAGAAGTTCAAGATGACGGTCAATCACCCTCGGTCTGGGGCTCCATGCAAGATTTCACCTCGTGGGGCATCAATGATCATGAGGAAGGTGAGGGATCAGCCCAGAACTACACGGCAGGACCTGGTCAATGACCTGAAGAGAGCTGGGACCACAGTCTCAAAGAAAACCATTAGTAACACACTACGCCGTCATGGATTAAAATCCTGCAGCGCACGCAAGGTCCCCCTGCTTAAGCCAGTGCATGTCCAGGCCTGTCTGAAGTTTGCCAATGACCATCTGGATGATCCAGAGGAGGAATGGGAGAAGGTCATGTGGTCTGATGAGACAAAAATAGAGCTTTTTGGTCTAACTCCACTCGCCGTGTTTGGAGGAAGAAGAAGTATGAGTACAACCCCAAGAACACCATCCCAACCGTGAAGCATGGAGGCGGAAACATCATTCTTTGGGGATGCTTTTCTGCAAAGGGGACAGGACGACTGCACCGTATTGAGGGGAGGATGGATGGGGCCATGTATCGCGAGATCTTGGCCAACAACCTCCTTCCCTCAGTAAGAGCATTGAAGATGGGTCGTGGCTGGGTCTTCCAGCATGACAACGACACGAAGCACACAGCCATGGCAACTAAGGAGTGGCTCCGTAAGAAGCATCTCAAGGTCCTGGAGTGGCCTAGCCAGTCTCCAGACCTGAACCCAATAGAAAATCTTTGGAGGGAGCTGAAAGTCCGTATTGCCCAGCGACAGCCCCGAAACCTGAAGGATCTGGAGAAGATCTGTAGGGAGGAGTGGGCCAAAATCCCTGCTGCAGTGTGTGCAAACCTAGTCAAGAACTACAGGAAACGTATGATCTCTGTAATTGCAAACAAAGGTTTCTGTACCAAATATTAAGTTTTGCTTTTCTGATGTATCAAATACTTATGTCATGCAATAAAATGCAAATGAATTACTTAAAAATCATACAATGTGATTTTCTGGATTTTTGTTTTAGATTCCGTCTCTCATAGTTGAAGTGTACCTATGATAAAAATTACAGACCTCTACATGCTTTGTAAGTAGGAAAACCTGCAAAATCGGCAGTGTATCAAATACTTGTTCTCCCCACTGTACATATGAGATGAGTAATGTAGGGTATGTAAGCATTATATAAAGTGGCTAGTGATACATTTTTACATACATTTTTCCATTATTAAAGTGGCTAGAGTTGAGTCAGTATGTTGGCAGCAGCCACTCAATGTTAGTGATGGCTATTTAACAGTCTGATGGCCTTGAGATAGAAGCTGTTTTTCAGTCTCTCGGTCCCCGCTTTGATGCACCTGTACTGACCTCGCCTTCTGGATGATAGCGGGGTGAACAGGCAGCGGCTCGGGTGGTTGTGGTCCTTGATGATCTTTTTGGCCTTCCTGTGACATCGGGTGCTGTAGGTGTCCTGGAGGGCAGGTAGTTTGCACCCGGTGATGCGTTGTGCAGACCTCACTACCCTCTGGAGAGCCTTACGGTTATGGGCGGAGCAGTTGCCGTACCAGGTGGTGATACAGCCCGACAGGATGCTCTCGATTGTGCATCTGTAAAAGTTTGTGAGTGTTTTTGGCGACAAGCCGAATTTCTTCAGCCTCCTGAGGTTGAAGAGGCGCTGCTGCGCCTTCTTCACCACACTGTCTGTGTGGGTGGACCATTTCAGTTTGTCCGTGATGTGTACGCCGAGAAACTTAAAACTTTCCACCCTCTGCACTACTGTCCCGTCAATGTAGATAGGGGGGTGCTCCCTCTGCTGTATCCTGAAGTCCACGATCATCTCCTTTGTTTTGTTGACATTGAGGGTGAGGTTATTTTCCTGACACCACACTCCGAGGGCCCTCACCTCCTCCCTGTAGGCCGTCTCGTCGTTGTTGGTAATCAAGCCTACCACTGTAGTGTCATCTGCAAACTTGATGATTGAGTTGGAGACGTGCATGGCCACGCAGTAGTGGGTGAACAGGGAGTACAGGAGAGGGCTGAGAACGCACCCTTGTGGGGACCCAGTGTTGGGATCAGCGAGGTGGAGATGTTGTTACCTACCTTCACCACCTGGGGGCGGCCCGCCAGGAAGTCCAGGACCCAGTTACTCAGGGCGGGGTCGAGACCCAGGGTCTCGAGCTTAATGACGAGTTTGGAGGGTACTATGGTGTTAAATGCTGAGCTGTAATCGATGAACAGCATTCTTACATAGGTATTCCTCTTGTCCAGATGGGTTGGGGCAGTTTGCAGTGTGATGGCGATTGCGTCGTCTGTGGACCTATTGGGGCGGTAAGCAAATTGGAGTGGGTCTAGGGTGTCAGGTAGGGTGGAGGTGATATGGTCCTTGACTAGTCTCTCAAAGCACTTCATGATGACGGAATTGAGTGCTACAGGGCGGTAGTCATTTAGCTCAGTTACCTTAGTTTTCTTGGGAAGAGGAACAATGGTGGCCCTCTTGAAGCATGTGGGAACAGCAGACTGGGATAAGGATTGATTGAATATGTCTGTAAACACACCAGCCAGCTGGTCTGCGCATACTCTGAGGATGCGGCCGGGGATGCCGTCTGGGCCTGCAGCCTTGCGAGGGTTAACACCTTTAAATGTTTTACTCACGTTGGCTACAGTGAAGGAGAGCCCGCAGGTTTTGGTAGCGGGCCTTGTCAGTGACACTGTATTGTCCTCAAAGCGAGCAAAAAAGTTGTTTAGTCTGTCTGGGAGCAAGACATCGTGGTCCGTGACGGGACTGGTTTTTCTTTTGTAGTCCGTGATTGACTGTAGACCCTGCCACATACCTCTCGTGTCTGTGCCGTTGAATTGCGACTCCACTTTGTCTCTATACTGACGCTTAGCTTGTTTGACTGCCTTGCGGAGGGAATAGCTACACTGTTTGTATTTGGTCATGTTTCCGGTCACCTTGCCCTGATTAAAAGCAGTGGTTCGCGCTTTCAGTTTTGAGCGAATGCTGCCATCAATCCACGGTTTCTGGTTGGGGAATGTTTTAATAGACGCTGTGGGTACAACATCACCGATGCACTTGCTAATAAACTGGCTCACCGAATCAGCGTATTTGTCAATGTTGTTGTTCGCCGCAATGCGGAACATATCCCAGTCCACGTGATCAAAGCAATATTGAAGCGTGGAATCCGATTGGTCGGACCAGCGTTGAACAGACCTGAGTGCGGGAGCTTCCTGTTTTAGTGGAGGGGGGGAATATACACGATTGTGATTATGATCGAAGAGAATTCTCTTGGTAGATAATGCGGTCGGCATTTGATTGTGAGGAATTCTAAGTCAGGTGAACAAAAGGACTTGAGTTCCTGTATGTTGTTATGATCACACCACGTCTCGTTAATCATAAGGCATACACCCCCGCCCTTCTTCTTACCAGAGAGATGCTTGTTTGTCGGGGCAATGCGTGAAGAAACCAGGTGGCTGTACCGACTCAGATAGCGTGTCTCGAGTGAGCCATGTTTCCGTGAAACAAAGAACGTTACAGTCTCTGATGTCTCTCTGGAATGCTACCCTTGCTCGGATTTCATCTACCTTGTTGTCAAGAGACTGGACATTGGCGAGTAGTATGCTCGGGAGCGGTGCGCGATGTTCCCGTATACGAAGCCTGACCAGAAGACCGCTCCGTCTGCCCCTTCTACGGCGTTGTTGTTTTGGGTCGCCGGCTGGGATCCGATCCATTGTCCTGGGTGGTAGGCCAAACAGAGGATTCACTTCGGGAAAGTCGTATTTCTGGTCGTAATGTTGGTGAGTTGACATTGCTCTTATATCCAATAGTTCCTCCCGACTGTATGTAATAAAACCTAAGATTTCCTGGGGTAACATTGTAAGAAATAACATATAAAAAAACTAAATACTGCATAGTTTCCTGGGAACGCGAAGCGTGGCGGCCATCTCTGTCGGCGCCGGAAGTAATCTCCAAACAGAGGACACTGATATAAATACACTGGGGATAATGGGGAAGATGGGCGACACCTGGAGGGGGGTGGAGACAAGCACAAAGACAGTTGAAACAGATCAGGGTGTGACAAAATCAGCTTTAATACATTGGATAAGTGGAGCCACCGCATGGACCTCTCACAATGTCCATGCGAGAGAGCATGAGACCGCCCACCCCGGGGGAAGGGAACAGAGAACCGGAAACTGGCCACATAATCAATATGTTTGATCAGGTATCATTGCATTGTCATATGCCTAGATGGGAGGCTAATGGGGACCAGTCTCTCCTGAAGTCCACTCCAGTGTTAAAAGATTACACCGTTTCTGAAACCACATTGAGACATTCAGCGGAGTTTCATCTAGCCATGCCTACAGAATTGACAAATGGGCTGCATACCATAGTACTCTTAGGAGTTTTTTTAATGATTCTTCAAAGGCAGTTTGTTTGGATCTAGGCCTAGAATGCAATAAAGAGAATTCAGGGGTATCGTTTGTAACCCAAGCATTCCCTGAATCTCTTCTTTGATTGCTATCCAAAAGGTTAATATTGGGGCCTGTCCATGACAGATGAAAACAAGTGCCTCATTACATTTAGGACACATGGGGAGTACAGTGGGTCATTTTTAGATCTAGTAATTGGTGTAACATTTTGAATTGGATTTCATAGGATTTGTTAGAGCATGATATTTATTTGGCATTCAACAGAGCAGTTCGCCACACATCCCCCTCTAGATGCAGCTCAAAATCTTCATCCTGTGCCAATCTGCTGCTAACAATTGATGCTTTTACATCTTGGAAGTTATCATTAATACCGCTAATAATATTCTTTCATGTAGCAGTGGCTCTCAAGAGTTTTTCAGCTTGATTAGTATTCAAGGCAGTTTTATATTCAGGTATAGAGTTTCAGCTTCTGAGCTGCAAATAGCGTAAGAATTGAGACTGCTGGGATTTAAATTCAGTTTAGAGTGGTTGGACTGATATGGATAGGGCTAAATTGAAATGTTTCTTACAGAAGAAATATGAAAAGCATATGCATAACTATGGTAGCAATTGAAAGGGAACAGTTTGGAGAAAATTGGAAAATATTAAACCAAAGTTGAGTACACAACAGTTCACTTGACACAAGGTTGAATCCAAACATTGCACTTTAGATTTGATGTGCATTTTACGTTCACTGTACTTTTTGCCGCATTTGTTGATGACGAAATCTGAAAATACTCTGAATACATTCAGTAACGAGACTATTCCTGGAAAATTTGGGGTAGGTACACCATAAAGCTAAAACATTACAAGGTGGGAGGACTAACTGCTCTCTCCGTATTGTGTACAGTTCCTAAGCCATTTCAATGCACTTTCATGACTCAAAGAAAAGTATTCAATTATAAGGTACTTTTGTTAGCTCTCCTAGTTGTGCCTTTGAGGAACTAGAGCACGTACACTTGTAGTTGTTTAGTTTGGAACTCAACCCTGCATCCCCGCCATCACCCAACTACAGTGGTAGTTTACGCAATCCAAAAATGGTGCATTACAAATCGTAATCTGGGTCAGGTGGGCATCATTTGAAAGCTTGTTCCATTGTCAACATGACTAGCTAAGTTATAAAATACGATCATACAGTGTTAGGTTTTCACATGTTTAACGCTCGTCTTCCTCCTCTTCTGAGGAGGAATAGTAGGAAGGATCGGAGGACCAATGCGCAGCATGGTAAGTGTCCATATTTTAATAACGAAATAGAACACTGAACAAAAACAACAAAGTGAAACAAACGAAAACGAAACAGTCCCGTATGGTAAAACACAGACACAGGAACAATCACCCACAACCCACAATGACAAAACAGGCTACCTAAATATGGCTCCCAATCAGAGACAACGACTGACACCTGCCTCTGATTGAGAACCATATCAGGCCAAACACATAGAAACAGACAAACTAGACATACAACATAGAATGCCCACTCACATCACACCCTGACCAAACAAAACATAGAAACATACAAAGCAAACTATGGTCAGGGCGTGACAACATGGTAACTCAGAGAAACAGATCGTAATTTCTTTGCGCAAAGAAAGGAGTCATGAGTGCATTCAGGTCCATGTGCACCGGGGAATTTTCTTCACAATAAACAAACATAGGCTCATTCTGTTCAGAACAACTCAGGGTATGACGCCATGTCCTCTTGTAACTGTACATCAAACATAGTGATCATAAATGTTGACACTGTATATGACATGAGTTTTATGATTTGGAAATGTGAAATCTACATTTGGACTCATGGTTGTTTGGCTTGCTTGTATGACATCAAAGCAGTATTTATTCTAATTGTCAACGTCTCATCTTTCAAAATACTTTAAGTAATCTTAATTTACAGCATTTCCCTCCCTTTGACAACAAAAAACGTATTGCTCATGTTCAGAACAGCTGTCAGTCAAAACCCATACAGTACAGTGAAGCGCAGAGCCAGAGCTCTGACGTCATGTAGAGCATGTTACTGTATAGCCACTTCGTTCCAATTTAGGCGCCTATTAGTGTCCAAATCTGCCATTTTCAACCCATATATGGGTACAGGTATAAAGGGCTAATATCCCATTATCAAAAAGATCATTCATCTTGTTGAATACCAGCATCATACTGTTGTGTCTTTACTATGGATTAAATTATATATGACATGCTGTTTTATCAAATCAATTGTCTGTAACTAATATTACCTGATTAAACTAATCATGTAAATGTAATTACCTAGGAAGTCGGGGCACCATGGAAGAATGTTTATAGAGCTGCTGTCTTCCGAATAAACTCTTAAAGACCTGGTAATCTTTTATCTTTCCTTTATAAAAGGAAAATGCAAGAAATATATTTACTCTGAGCTGCGCTTCGATAGATTGGTCAAAGATGGAAGGCTGGGTTGCCCAGCAGAGATCTCCCTTGTCCTTTGAATAATATTTCTGGAAGGATACGTTGTAGTCTGTCATCATGTGGTAGAACGGATATGTTGTAGTACCGTGTCATTGTGTGGTAGAATGGATACGTTGTAGTACCCAGTCGTTCTGAGGAGATTGTTCGTCCTTTCCTAAGCCACGCACGTTTACAGCTGGTGCTGACTCAACGTCTAGGATGTATCACTTCTTCGGTGAATAAGAGTTCAATGTTCATACCAAGTTGCCGTACTAAGCTCATGCTATATTCTGGCTGGTATAGTCGTATACCAGTATAGTTTAGTTTAGTTTAAATTCGCCCCTTTAAACATATTGACATCAGTCATCACGTCATCTGGAACACAATGTTAATTTTGTTAGGTTGTAGTCGTTCAACCATTTGCAACCAGAGCTTACGCTGGGGTTGGCTTAGTCTGCCGTGAATTGGGTCACGGGGCTCTTATAGAAATGTAGAAAAGGGGTTGGTTCATCATTTCCAACCAATGCCTATTCACGTGGGCGTGGCCACTGAGTGAGCATATTTTACTTATGAAAACAATTCTCTCATTTAAAAAACTAAAATTAAATTTAATCTTTTCACAAATAGTTTCATATTTAAACATTTAAATTGCACAACAATTCCATGTGAATCTGATAACTAGGATGTGTAGACTTTCCAAGATACAATTTATGTCGTCCTATCATCAGTAATAATGTCTCAGACGACAACTGATCTGACATCATATTTTTTAAGTACCAACGGATACTTTCAACCGGTTGGATTACCGAAATATTGTTTAGTTCCTAACCTTTTGTTGTTACCATACTCTCTCTACGTTAACAAAGGGCTTTCAAAGAGTCCATTCTGCAGAATAGAGAGAGAAGAGAGGGAAATGTATTTATGGGGTCATAAACCTCACCAACAGGGCAACGGCATTGTAACGGCAGCCTTCCCTCTCTTCACGAGAAGAGAGAGTGTAGCAGGGATCGGACCAACACGCAGCGTAGCCAGTGCTCAACATGTTTAATTACGACAAATAAACGTGAACACTTACAAAATAACAAATGTGGCAAACCGATACAGTCCTTTCTGGTGCAGACAAAACACAAAGACAAGAAACAACCACCCACAAATCCCCAACACAAAACAAGCCACCTATATACAGTGGGGAGAACAAGTATTTGATACACTGCCGATTTTGCAGGTTTTCCTACTTACAAAGCATGTAGAGGTCTGTCATTTTTATCATAGGTACACTTCAACTGTGAGAGACGGAATCTAAAACAAAAATCCAGAAAATCACATTGTATGATTTTTAAGTAATTAATTTGCATTTTATTGCATGACATAAGTATTTGATCACCTACCAACCAGAAAGAATTCCGGCTCTCACAGACCTGTTAGTTTTTCTTTAAGAAGCCCTCCTGTTCTCCACTCATTACCTGTATTAACTGCACCTGTTTGAACTCGTTACCTGTATAAAAGACACCTGTCCACACACTCAATCAAACAGACTCCAACCTCTCCACAATGGCCAAGACCAGAGAGCTGTGTAAGGACATCAGGGATAAATTGTAGACCTGTACAAGGCTGGGATGGGCTACAGGACAATAGCCAAGCAGCTTGGTGAGAAGGCAACAACTGTTGGCACAATTATTAGAAAATGGAAGAAGTTCAAGATGACGGTCAATCACCCTCGGTCTGGGGCTCCATGCAAGATTTCACCTCGTGGGGCATCAATGATCATGAGGAATGTGAGGGATCAGCCCAGAACTACACGGCAGGACCTGGTCAATGACCTGAAGAGAGCTGGGACCACAGTCTCAAAGAAAACCATTAGTAACACACTACGCCGTCATGGATTAAAATCCTGCAGCGCACGCAAGGTCCCCCTGCTCAAGCCAGCGCATGTCCAGGCCCGTCTGAAGTTTGCCAATGACCATCTGGATGATCCAGAGGAGGAATGGGAGAAGGTCATGTGGTCTGATGAGACAAAAATAGAGCTTTTTGCTCTAAACTCCACTCGCCGTGTTTGGAGGAATAGAAGGATGAGTACAACCCCAAAAACACCATCCCAACCGTGAAGCATGGAGGTGGAAACATCATTCTTTGGGGATGCTTTTCTGCAAAGGGGACAGGACGACTGCACCGTATTGAGGGGAGGATGGATGGGGCCATGTATCGCGAGATCTTGACCAACAACCTCCTTCCCTCAGTAAGAGCATTGAAGATGGGTCGTGGCTGGGTCTTCCAGCATGACAACGACCCGAAACACACAGCCAGGGCAACTAAGGAGTGGCTCCGTAAGAAGCATCTCAAGGTCCTGGAGTGGCCTAGCCAGTCTCCAGACCTGAACCCAATAGAAAATCTTTGGAGGGAGCCGAAAGTCCGTATTGCCCAGCGACAGCCCCGAAACCTGAAGGATCTGGAGAAGGTCTGTATGGAGGAGTGGGCCAAAATCCCTGCTGCAGTGTGTGCAAACCTGGTCAAGAACTACAGGAAACGTATGATCTCTGTAATTGCAAACTAAGGTTTCTGTACCAAATATTCAGTTCTGCTTTTCTGATGTATCAAATACTTATGTCATGCAATAAAATGCAAATTAATTACTTAAAAATCATACAATGTGATTTTCTGGATTTTTGTTTTAGATTCCTTCTCTCACAGTTGAAGTGTACCTATGATAAAAATTACAGACCTCTACATGCTTTGTAAGTAGGAAAACCTGCAAAATTGTCAGTGTATCAAATACTTGTTCTCCCCACTGTATGATTCTCAATCAGGGACAACGATTGACAGCTGCCTCTGATTGAGAACCATATTAGGCCGAACACAGAAACAGACAAACTAGACACACAACATAGAATGCCCACCCAGCTCACGTCCTGACCAACACTAAAACAAGCAAAACACATAAGAACTATGGTCAGGACGTGACAGTACCCCCCTCCTGAGGTGCGGACTCCGAACGCACCCCTAAAACTCAAGGGGATGGTCTGGGTGGGCATCTGTCCGCGGTGGCGGCTCCGGCGCAGGACGAGGCCACCACTCCACCATTGTCTTTGTCCCCCTCCTTAGCGTCCTTTGAGTGGCGACCCTCGCCCCCGACCTTGGCCTAGGAATCCTCACCAAGGTCCCCACTAAATTGAGGAGACAGCTCAGGACAGAGAGGTAGCTCAGGACAGAGAGGTAGCTCAGGACAGAGAGGTAGCTCAGGACAGAGAGGTAGCTCAGGACAGAGAGGCAGCTCCGGGCTGAGGGGCAGCTCCGGGCTGAGGGGCGGCTCTGGGCTGAGGGGCGGCTCTGGGCTGAGGGGCGGCTCCGGGCTGAGGGGCGGCTCCGGGCTGAGGGGCGGCTCCGGGCTGAGGGGCGGCTCCGGGCTGAGGGGCGGCTCATGACTGGAGGGGCGGCTCATGACTGGAGGGCGGCTCATGACTGGAGGACGGCTCATGACTGGAGGGCGGCTCATGACTGGAGGGCGGCTCATGACTGGAGGGCGGCTCATGACTGGAGGGCGGCTCATGACTGGAGGGCGGCTCCTGACTGGCGGGCGGCTCTGGCGGCTCCTGACTGGCGGGCGGCTCTGGCGGCTCCTGACTGGCGGGGGGCTCTGGCGGCTCCTGACTGGCGGGCGGCTCTGGCGGCTCCTGACTGGCGGGCGGCTCTGGCGGCTCCTGACTGGCGGGCGGCTCTGGCGGCTCCTGACTGGCGGGCGGCTCTGGCGGCTCCTGACTAGCGGGCGGCTCCTGACTAGCGGGCGGCTCTGGTGGCTCCTGACTGGTGGGCGGCTCTGGCGGCTCCTGACTGGTGGGCGGCTCTGGCGGCTCCTGACTGGCGGGCGGCTCATGACTGGTGGGCGGCTCATGACTGGCGGGCGGCTCATGACTGGCGGTTGGCTCATGACTGGCGGGCGGCTCATGACTGGCGGGCGGCTCATGACTGGCGGGCAGCTCATGACTGGCGGGCGGCTCATGACTGGCGGGCGGCTCCTGACTGGCGGGCGGCTCTGGCGGCTCCTGACTGGCGGGCGGCTCTGGCGGCTCCTGACTGGCGGGCGGCTCTGGCGGCTCCTGACTGGCGGGCGGCTCTGGCGGCTCCTGACTGGCGGGCGCTGGGCAGACGGGCGGCTCAGGCGGCGCTGGGCAGACGGGCGGCTCAGACGGCGCTGGGCAGACGGGCGGCTCAGACGGCGCTGGGCAGGCGGGCGGCTCAGACGGCGCTGGGCAGGCGGGCGGCTCAGACGGCGCTGGGCAGGCGGGCGGCTCAGACGGCGCTGGGCAGGCGGGCGGCTCAGACGGCGCTGGGCAGGCGGGCGGCTCAGACGGCGCTGGGCAGGCGGGCGGCTCAGACGGCGCTGGGCAGGCGGGCGGCTCAGGCGGCGCTGGGAAGACGAGCAGTGCAGGCGGCGTTGGGCAGACGGCCGACTCTGACCTGCTGAGGCGCACAGTAGGCCTGGTGCGTGGTGCCGGAACTGGTGGTACCGGACTGGAGACACGCACCTCAAGGCTAGTGCGGGGAGCAGGAACAGGGCACACTGGACTCTCGAGGCGCACTATATGGGATTGAGATCCGGGCTTTTCGCTGGCCATGGCAGAACACTGACATTCCAGTCTTGCAGGAAATCACACACAGAACGAGCAGTATGGCTGGTGGCATTGTTATGCTGGAGGGTCATGTCAGGATGAGCCTGCAGGAAGGGTACCACGTGAGGGAGGAGGATGTCTTCCCTGTAACGCACAGCGTTGAGATTGCCTGCAATGACAACAAGCTCAGTCCGATGATGTTGTGACACACCGCCCCAGACCGTGACAGACCCTCCTCCTCCAAATCGATCCCGCTCCAGAGTACAGGCCTCGGTGTAACGCTCATTCCTTTGACGATAAACGTGAATACAACCATCACCCCTGGTGAGACAAAACCGCGGCTCGTCAGTGAAGAGCATCTTTTGCCAGTCCTGTCTGGTTCAGCGATGGTGGATTTGTGCCCATAGGCGACGTTGTTGCCGGTGATGTCTGGTGAGGACCTGCCTTACAACAGGCCTACAAGCCCTCAGTCCAGCCTCTCTCAGCCTATTGCGGACAGTCTGAGCACTGATGGAGGGATTGTGCATTCCTGGTGTAACTCGGGCAGTTGTTGTTGCCGTCCTGTAACTGTCCCACGGGTGTGATGTTCGGATGCACCGATCCTGTGCAGGTGTTGTTACACATGGTCTGCCACTGCGAGGACGATCAGCTGTCCGTCCTGTCTACCTGTAGCGCTGTCTTAGGCATCTCACAGTACAGACAATGCAATTTATTGCCCTGGCCACATCTGCAGTCCTCATGCCTCCTTGCAGCATGCCTAAGGCACGTTCACGCAAATGAGCAGGGACCCTGGGCATCTTTCTTTTGGTGTTTTCAGAGTCCGTAGAAGGGCCTCTTTAGTGTCGTAAGTTTTCATAACTGTGACCTCAATTGCCCATCGTCTGTAAGCTGTTAGTGTCTTAACAACCGTTCCACAGGTGCATGTTCATTCATTGTTTATGGTTCATTGAACAAGCATGGGAAACAGTGTTTAAAACCCTTTAAAATGAAGATCTGTGAAGCTATTTGGAGTTTTATGAATTATCTTTGAAAGACAGTGTCCTGAAAAAGGAACGTTTTTTGTTGTTGCTGAGTTTATAAATGTTTATTTCAGATGTAGTAAAACAATGTTTACCACTCTTATCCTTTAACCTTTGTGAATTGAATTGTGAGAGGATCTGCTACTAATCAGATTTGCCAGATACCGTCCGACCTCTTGTATTCATGCATCTCATATCATTTTTTAAAATAGGGTCTTTTCAGCTTTTTTGGCATGTGAGTGTTCAATGCCGTCTGTTCCAATTAGACTGTGAACCATAGTGCTTGTGTTCCTGTTCTCTCAGTTTAATCTCCAGACATCTTTGTCCCTTAATTTAAAAAAAAATTGTGCAGGAACATGACATAATAACACCACTCAAGAATACTTTAGTTGTTTCCCAGAGATTTGAAGGGTCAGTATCATCATTATCATTTACCTGAATAAACATTTGAAGTTCATTCTTGGCCATGCAGCAGAACTCTGGGTCTGATAGATGGATATATTGCATTGCCAATTGAACCTCTGGGGGTTTGGATTGGAAATAAGAAGCTTTAAGGAAACTGGGTAATGGTCGGAGATATGGATAGACCCAATAGCGCATTTCTTAACTAAATCAATGGAGATCCGGGGAACCAGGAAGAAGTCAATCCTGGAGTATGACTTATGCGGATTTGAATAAAACGTAGTTACTATTGGCAGGATTTAACAGTCTCAACACTTCCGATAGACCAACCTCATCTAACAATTGGAGTATATAGCTTTTGACCTTGAGCATATATTTAGTGTAGTAGGCTTTGGTTGCTTGTCAAGATTCCCATCCAGCACAGCATTCCAATCACCACCAACAATTGAAATGGGACAGCTATATTCCACAAGCAGGTTTGTTAATCTAGTGAATAAGTTAAAATGTGCATTGGGAACAGCATATGCATTTAAAATTGTTACTCTCTCACCATAAAGAGAGCCGTGTAGGAAAGCATAGCATCCACCAGGATCATGATCATAATAATCCATTTATTAGTCCTATTCTTTAACTTTGATTGTTGGTTGAGATGGACACGTGAATCCAACATATCAATTATTAATTTGTATACAAATTTGATATTGAATTGCATTTGGTTGTCAATGCAACCAAATATCAGCAATTGAATGAGATGTACAGCATCTTCTGCTTGGATAGTTCCATCTGTGCCACTGACTTAGTTTGGTTTTAATTTCAGTTTGTCTACAAATTAATATTTGATATGTTGGATTTATATATCATCCAAAAATCAAAGTAAAAAAATAGGACTACATCAAATCAACTTTAAATGCCCTTTAAATAAAGTTTTATTGATTTAGTCCAATTCTTTAACTTAGATTTTTGGTTGAGAATCCAACATATCCATTAGTAATTTGTGGACAAACTTGAATTAAAGCCGGACTAAGTCAGTGGTTGATATTTAGTTGTGTTGACAACCAAACACAATTCAGTATCACTTTTGTAATACAGTTAATATCTTAAAGTTAATGCTATCTTACAAACTAATGTAACAGTATTTATTCAACCTTAAAATTAGTAACACATCCATGGCCATATTTTGAGGTTACTGTAGATACAAGTGTCCTTATGTGATCATAGAAAGCGTGCTATCATAGTGCCAGCTTAATCTGCACAGAATCTCGAACAGCACTAATCACTTGCACTATGCACTTTTAATGTAATCTCAACTGCAATCCAGGTCATTTGGTTTTGCTATTAGATTAAGTATAGTGATAACACACGTTGTTGTGTAAATACAACATATCTGAAATTGTATTCCCATTTGAACTTTGTTGTGCTTTTAAATGGTTGAAAGTGCAGTGAATACACATTAAGATGACAACTAAACCACAAATCAGACATTGTTTTTGGTTGTGCTTTTAGATAGGTTGAAAGCATGGTGATAACACATTGGGAATTCAACAAACCTCTGGCTGTCTTTTAGAGTGGGCGAATAAAGGCTGAATCAACGTCTCAACCAAATATTACCCACATTTCCACGGTGAAATGTGCCCAGTGGGATGGCCCTTGTAGAGCAAGAAAAACAACTGCCAAGTAGGTTAAGTCTCAGGAGAAGTGGCGTCACTTGCACGATGGACGCTACAAGCGCACCTAGTTAGAGTTGCATTATGCATGAAATCTTCCAACAGCAGGACCAGAAAAATCTAAGAACTAAAAATCAAAGCACTAGATGCTAATCCCCTCCATAGGTAGCTAGCTGAAAGCAGAACAGTGAAGGCTACTCTTCTCATGAACGTCAGCAGAAAAGGGGAACAACCACCTGGCATGAAAATTGGGCATCGGCACTTATGGAAAACGATCAAAAGTATGAAAGGCAATCTTTGTGATGCACATCCCATTTAAAAGGAACCCCTGTGGTGACTAGATGGAGCACCTGGGCCAAAATCGATTTAACAGAATCACCCCTTTATTCTCGTGGAGGCATTGTATTATGGCACGACTTTAAAAGGACTATTGTGTGGTAAAAGCCTCATTCCTGTTTCTTCAAATAGACTGAGGCAGCGAGATTTGAAAAGTGAAAGAGCTTCAGTTTTTATTTTATTTGATCTTCTTCGGGGAAAAAACATTATGGAGAAGACCAACCCACATTATGGTGACTGTGCATCAAACATATTATTAGAAACAAATAAATGTTTCTAATTATTGAAAAGAGACAATTTATTTATCTTTTGTTGTGGTAATCCTATTACGGATCTGTTCAGAGTCGATATTGCTACTTCTTTAATTTGTTTCCCGGTAATTCACTTTTTTTGCAGAGTGGATATCCAACATGGATGTCAAATGCTTGTGAACAGTGGTGATTAATACATTTTTTTCATTGTTTGATACTGAGTGTTTCTTTGTGCTTATGTTTAGTCTTGTTGAACCCCATTCCCCAAAGCTATTAACTAGGTCCCTAAAAATCGGAAAATCCTTCAAATCCGGGAGAAAGGAATTAGATGATCATTATTCAAAATGCTGATGTTCATTGATGTAGTTTTTATTGAAGGTCCTTCGACCACATTTTTCCAAAGAAATCGTGTAATTTTGGAGGGACAGATTAAATAAATGACAGTCTCTACAATTATTGTATTCGCACTATATGGTCAAAAGTATGTGGACACCTGCTCGTCGAACATCTCATTCCAAACTCATGGGTATTAATATGGAGTTGGTCCCTCCTTTGCTGGTATAACAACCTCCACTCTTCTGTGAAGGCTTTCCACTCGATGTTGGAACATTGCTGCGGGAACTTACTTCCATTAAGCCACAAGAGCATTAATGAGGTTGGGTACTGATGTTGGGTGATGAGGCCTGGCTCGCAGTCTGAGTTCCAATTCATACCAAAGGTGTTCGATGGGGCTGAGGTCAGGGCTCTGTGCAGGACAGTCAAGTTCTTCCACAATCTCGACAAACCATTTCCTTCAACTGTTGACAAAAAGTTGGAAGCACAGAATTGTCTAGAATGTCATTGTATGCTGTAGCATTAAGATATCCCTTCACTGGAACTAAGGGGCCTAGGCCCAGATCATTATTATTCCTCCACCAAACTTTACAGTTGGCACTATGCATTTGGGCAGGTAGCGTTCTAATGGCATCCGCAAAACCCAGATTCGTCCGTTGGACTCCCAAATGGTGAAACGTGATTCATCACTCCAGAGTACCTGTTTTCACTGCTCCAGAGTCCAATGGCCGTGACCTTTAAACCATTCCAGCCGATGCTAAGCTTTGCTCATGGTGATCTTAGGCTTGTGTGTGGCTGCTCGGCTATGGAAACCCATTTCATGAAGCTCCCAACAAACAGTTCTTGTGCTGACATTGCTTTCAGAGGTATTTTGGAATTTGGTAGTGAGTGTTGCAACCAAGGACAGACACACTACACGCTTCAGCACTCGGCGGTCCCGTTCTGTGAGCTTGTGTGGCCTACCACTTTGTGGCTGAGCCATTGTTGCTCCTAGAAATGTCCACTTCACAATAACAGCACTAACAGTTGACCGGGGCAGCTCTAATAGTGGCCTCCTATGACTGTGCCATGTTGAAAGTCACTCTTCAGTAAGGCCATTCTACTGCCAATGTTTGTCTATGGAGATTGCATGGCTGTGTGCTCGATTTCATACACCTGTCAGCAACGGGTGTGGCTTAAATAACCGAATCCACTCATTTGAAGGGCTGTCCACATACTTTTGTATATACTTTTGCATGAACTTGATAATGTCATTGAATAAAACAGAATTTGATTGTTAAATAGACACCAACTGGTGAAAGAGTCAATATTATCATCTAGCCATAATTATGATTTATTAATAATTGATGACCTGGGGTACCTGAGGGATTTTGTCAGATGGCCTATTAATTTAGTCATGAATCAATAAAGAAAATAATGTGCGTTTACCGTGAATAAAGTCTCAATCGTGCTTTAGTGCTGATCTTTGGTGCTACGTATTAAATCTAGGCCTAAGTGATGCTCCCTCTTGTCTCATATTTCTCTCAGGGGCGGAGGTAAAGTCGGTAACTGAACGAGACAGAGTGAAACAGATCCATTTTAATTAAGAAGAAAGAACCAGACATAACAGAAAGGCGGTACCCACAGACACATGGATCCCATCTGTTCCAATCAGAGAACCTCAATCAATTCCATTGATCAAACAGTACTCTTCACATTTGACAATAAATACATCCGAGAGTGAATCTTGATCAAGCTCAACGGCGCTTCATTCATCTTTTCAACTGTAGTAATTTTACACTCTCCGTCAATATTTATTTGTGAGACAATGGCAGCTGTTTCCTCTACAACAAAAGAGAGTGCAACTCACATGCTTGGATAACTTATGTGTTACAGGGATGTCAGGAATAAGAGACCAAAAATAATAATAATAGTAAGACTAATAATTATTTATTACATTTGTATAGCGCTTTTCATTATACCGAATAATCTCAAAGTGCATAAAATAAGACATTTAAACCAAATAGAATAAATAAATGGATACAACTAGACAGGGCAACTGACACAAAGAACTCAGCTGACGCTGCAAGGGACAACGACATTAAGGAGCACTGCTATCAACAGAAAGCCTTACAAAAGAGAAAGGTCTTTAGGCTGTTTTAAAGGAGCCATTAGTCTGTAACCATCAAACTGACCATTAAACTGGACTATGGTATCTTTGAATCTGTATTAGCTGGGCCTTGATGGACATAGTTCTTAGGAATAAAGGGATAGTCCAGTACTTCAGTAACCATGAGCTATCTAGTTTGTTATTTTTCTTTTATTATGATTTTATTTTCACCTTTATTTAACCAGGTAGGCCAGTTGAGAACAAGTTGTCATTTACAACGGCAAGCTGGCCAAGATAAAGCAAAGCAGTGCGACACAAACAACAACACGGAGTTACACATGGAATAAACAAACATAAAGTCAATAACCTAATATAAAAGTCAATATACAGTGTGTGCAAATGAGGTAAGACAAGGGGGGTAAGGCAAAACATAGGCCATAGTGGCGAAATAATTACAATTTATTAATTAAACACTGGAGTGATAGATGTGCAGAAGATGAATGTGCAAGTAGAGATACGGGGTGCAAAGGAGCAAACAAATAAATAAAAGTATGGGGATGAGGTAGTTGGATGGGCTATTTAAAGACGGGCTATGTACAGGTGCAGTGATCTGTGAGCTGCTCTGACAGCTGGTGCTTAAAGTTAGAGAGGGAGATATGAGTCTCCAGCTTCAGTGAGTTTTGCAATTCGTTCCAGTCATTGGCAACAGAGAACTGGAAGGAAAGGCGGCCAAATGGGGAAATGGCTTTGGGGGTGACCAGTGAAATATACCTGCTGGAGCGCGTGCTACGGGTGGGTGCTGCTATGGTGACCAGTGATGTGAGATAAAGTGGGGCTTTACCTAGCAAAGACTTATAGATGACCTTGAGTCAGTGGGTTTGGCGACAAATATGAAGCGAGTGCCAGCCATCGAGAGCATACAGGTCGCAGTGGTGGGTAGTATATGGGGCTTTGTTGACGAAACGGATGGCACTGTGATTGACTACATCCAATTTGCTGAGTAGAGTGTTGGAGGCTATTTTGTAAATGACATCGCCGAAGTCAAGGATCGGTAGGATAGTCAGTTTTACGAGGGTATGTTTGGCAGCGTGAGTGAAGGATGCTTTGTTGCAAAATAGGAAGCCAATTATAGATGTATTTTTGTATTGGAGATGCTTAATGTGAGTCTGGAAGGAGAGTTTACAGTCTGACCAGACACCTAGGTATTTGTAGTTGCCCACAAGTCAGAACTGTCCAGAGTAGTGATGCTGGACGGGCGAGCAGGTGCGGGCAGCAATCGGTTGAAGAGCATGTATTTAGTTTTACTTGCAGTTGGAGGCCACGGAAGGAGAGTTGTATGGCATTGAAGCTCGTCTGGAGGTTAGTTAACACAGTGTCCAAAGAAGGGCCAGAAGTATACAGAATGGTGTTGTCTGCGTAGAGGTGGATCAGAGAATCACCAGCAGCAAGAGCGACATCATTGATGTATACAGAGAAAAGAATCGTCCTGAGAATTGAACCCTGTGGCACCCCCATAGAGACTGCCAGAGGTCCGGACAACAGGCCCTCCGATTTAACACACTGAACTCTGTCTGAGAAGTAATTGGTGAACCAGGCGAGGCAGTCATTTGAGAAACCAAGGCTGTTGAGTCTACCGATAAGAATGTGGTGATTGACAGAGTCAAAAGCCTTGGCCAGGTCTATGAATACAGCTGCACAGTATTGTCTCTTATCAATGGCTGTTATGATATCGTTTAGGACCATGAGCGTGGCTGACGTGCACCCATGACCAGCTCGGAAACCAGATTGAATAGCGGAGAAGGTACGGTGGGATTCGAAATGGTCGGTGATCTGTTTGTTCACATGGCTTTCGAAGACTTTAGAAAGACAGGGTAGGATAGATATAGGTCTGTAACAGTTTGGGTCTAGAGTGACTCCCCCTTTGAAGAGGGGGATGACCGCGGCAGCTTTCCAATCTTTGGGGATCTCAGACGATACGAAAGAGAGGTTGAACAGGCTAGTAATAGGGGTTGCAACAATTGCGGTGGATCATTTTAGAAAGAGAAGGTCCAGATTGTCTAGCCCGGCTGATTTGTAAGGGTCCACATTTTGCAGCTCTTTCAGAACATCGGCTATCTGGATTTGGGTGGAAGAGAAATGGGGGAGGCTTGGGCAAGTTGCTGAGGGGGGTGCAGGGCTGTTGACCGGGGTAGGGTAGCCAGGTGGAAAGCATGGCCAGCCGTAGAAAATGCTTATTGAAATTCTCAATTATCGTCAATTTATCGATGGTGACAGTGTTTCCTAACCTCAGTGCAGTGGGCAGTTGGGAGGAGGTGCTCTTATTCTCCATGGACTTTACAGTGTCCCAGAAATGTTTGGAGTTTGTGCTACAGGATGCAAATTTCTGTTTGAAAAAGCTAGCCTTTGCTTTCCTAACTGCCTGTGTATATTGGTTCCTAACTTCCCTGAAAAGTTGCATGTCGCGGGGGCTATTCAATGCTAATGCAGTACGCCACAGGATGTTTTTGTGCTGGTCAAGGGCAGTCAGGTCTGGAGTGAACCAAGGGCTATATCTTTTCCTGGTTCAACATTTTTTGAATGGTGAGGAATGATGGTGAGGAAAGCACATTTAAAGAATAACCAGGCATCCGCTACTGACGGAATGAGGTCAATATCCTTCCAGGATACCCAGGCCCGGTCGATTAGAAAGGTCTGCTCGCTGAAGTTTTTTAGGGAGCGTTTGACAGTGATGAGGGGTGGTCGTTTGACCGCAGACCCATTTCGGACACAGGCAATGAGGCAGTGATCGCTGAGATCCTGGTTGAAGACAGCAGAGGTGTATTTGGAGGGCAGGTTGGTTAGGATGAAATCTATGAGAGTGCCTGTGTTTACGGATTTGGGGTTGTACCTGGTAGGTTCATTGATAATTTGTGTGAGATTGAGGGTATCTAGTTTAGATTGTATGACGGCCGTGGTGTTAAGCATGTCCCAGTTTAGGTCACCTAACAGCATGAGCTCTGATGATAGACGGGGGGGCAATCAATTCACATATGGTGTCCAGGGACTAGCTGGGGGGCAGAAGGTGGTCTATAGCAAGCGGCAACGGTGAGAGACTTGTTCCTGGACAGGTGGATTTTTAAAAGTAGAAGCTCAAATTGTTTGGGGACAGACTGCAGTAGATTGCAACTCCGCCCCCTTTGGCAGTTCTATCTTGTCGGAAAATGTTATAGTTAAGGATGGAAATGTCAGGGGTTTTGGTGGCCTTCCTAAGCCAGGATTCAGACACGGCTAGGACATCCGGGTTGTCAGAGTGTGCTAAAGCAGTGAATAAAACAAACTTAGGGAGGAGGCTTCTAATGTTAACATGCATGAAACCAAGGCTTTTACGGTTACAGAAGTCCACAAATGAGAGTGCCTAGGGAATGGGAGTGGAGCTAGGCACTGCAGGGCCTGGATTAACCTCTACATCACCAGAGGAACTGAGGAGGAGTAGGATAAGGGTAAGTCTAAAGGCTATAAGAACTGGTCGTCTAGTGAGTTCGGGAACAGAGAGTAAATGGAGCAGGTTTCTGGACACGGAAGAGTAGACTCAAGGCATAATGTACAGACAAAGGTATGGTAGGATGTGAATACAGTGGAGGTAAACCGAGGCATTGAGTGACGATGAGAGAGGTATTGTGTCTAGAGACACCATTTAAACCAGGTGATGTCACCCCATGTGTGAGAGGTGGAACAAAAGGGTTAGCTGAGGCATATTGAGCAGGGCTGGAGACTCTACAGTGAAATAAGACAATAATCACTAACCAAAACAGCAATGGACAAGGGATATTGACATTAGGGAGAGGCATGCGTAGCCGAATGATCATGGGGTCTAGTGAGTAGCTAAGCGAGCTGGAGACACGACGATTCAGACAGCTAGCGGGCCGGGGCTAGCAGGCTAGCAGAAGGGCCTTAGGGGGATGTCGCGACGGAAGAGTCAGTTGTAGCCCCCTAGGACGGTTACGTCGGCAGACCAGTCATGATGGATCGGTAGGGCTCCGTGTAGTAAAAGGGTCCAAGCAAATTGGCAAAATAGCCATTGTAGCCCAAGAAAATTGGCTGATGGACCTCTTTAGCTAACAGTCCGATATGCTCTAGACAGCTAGCGGGCTGCAGCTAGCAGATGGGCATTCAGGGGACGTCGCGACGGAGGAGCCTATTGAAAACCCCCTTGGGCAGATTACGTCGGTAGACCAGTCGTAAAGGATCGGCGGGGCTCCGTATCGGCTGTAAAAAGGGTCAAGGCCAATTTGCAAAATCGGTATTGTAGCCCAAGCTGGCCGAGAGATGGGCCTAGCATAGGCTAGCTCCAGGCTAATTGGTGCTTGCTTCGGAACAGAGATGTTAGCCAGGAGTAGCCACTCGGATAGCAGCTTGCTAGCAGCTATGATCCAGGTGAAAATAGTTCAGAGCTTGCGGTAGGAATCCGGAGATGTGGAGAAAAATAGTCCAGTATGCTCTGGTTTGAATCGCACTGTGCAGACTGGCAGGAGTTGTCTGGGCTAAAGATTAGCTGATGACCGCTAGCAGAAGCTAGCCAGCTAACTAGCTACTAGCTAGCTGTCAGCTAGTTAGCTGGCTAGCTTCTGTTGGGGGTTCCGGTTCTAAAGTAAAGAAAATAGCAGATTTATACCACATTGCGTGAGGCAGGTTGCAGGTTGAATGTTGCATGTTGGAGTTGAGGATTAAAAAATATTAAAAAAATATATACGAAATATATGCGAAGAAAATGCTAATAAAAAAAGACATATACATGGGACACGACAAGACGAAGACAAAGACGCCTGACTGCTACGCCATCTTGGATTTTCACAACTTGATTTGCTGATATAGTGATATACATGTGCATTGGTCAGAAAGGTATTGATTATGTTTTAATGGCTCTGAAAAGCTCATACATCCAACACAATGTGTAAAGGAAATGAATATATGAGATATTTCCAAGTATGTATCTCATAAATATACACTGCTCAAAAAAATAAAGGGAACACTTAAACAACACAATGTAACTCCAAGTCAATCACACTTCTGTGAAATCAAACTGTCCACTTAGGAAGCAACACTGATTGACAATACATTTCACATGCTGTTGTGCAAATGGAATAGACAACAGGTGGAAATTATAGGCAATTAGCAAGACACCCCCAATAAAGGAGTGGTTCTGCAGGTGGTGACCACAGACCACTTCTCAGTTCCTATGCTTCCTGGCTGATGTTTTGGTCACTTTTGAATGCTGGCGGTGCTTTCACTCTAGTGGTAGCATGAGACGGAGTCTACAACCCACACAAGTGGCTCAGGTAGTGCAGCTCATCCAGGATGGCACATCAATGCGAGCTGTGGCAAGAAGGTTTGCTGTGTCTGTCAGCGTAGTGTCCAGAGCATGGAGGCGCTACCAGGAGACAGGCCAGTACATCAGGAGACGTGGAGGAGGCCGTAGGAGGGCAACAACCCAGCAGCAGGACCGCTACCTCCGCCTTTGTGCAAGGAGGAGCACTGCCAGAGCCCTGCAAAATGACCTCCAGCAGGCCACAAATGTGCATGTGTCTGCTCAAACGGTCAGAAACAGACTCAATGAGGGTGGTATGAGGGCCCGACGTCCCGAGTTAGGGGAGGGTTTGGCCGGCCGGGATGTCCTTGTCCCATCGAGCTGTAGTGACTCCTGTGGCGTGCCAGGCACATGCACGCTGACATATATGGTTTGGATATGAAAAAGAAAACCCCTAAATGTTCGTTACACGAATAGACTGCCTTTTGCATCCCTTTGGTATTTTAAGTAGACATTGTGCACCAATGTAGAATTTTTCAAAGGCTGTTATATTAAACAAAGTGCCCTTAAAACCTCTATGGGATCGGTGACCCCCCAACGGGACGGTTGAGCTAACGTGCGCTAATGTCATTAGCATGAGGTTGTAAGTAACAAGAACATTTCCCAGGACATAGACATATCTGATATGGGCAGAAAGATTAAATTCTTGTTAATCTAACTGCACTGCCCAATTTACAGTATCTATTACAGTGAAAGAATACCATACTATTGTTTGAGGAGTGTGCTACAGTTATGAACTTGAAAATGTATCAATAAACCAATTAGGCACATTTTGGCAGACTTGATACAGCATTTTGAACAGAAATACAACAGTTCATTTGATCAGTCTAAAACTTTTTTACATACACTGCTGCCATCTAATGGCCAAAATCTAAATTGTGCAAAAACTGGAATTTTCTTTGTATTATCTTTTACCAGATCTAATGTGTTATATTCTCCTACATCAATTCCACATTTACACAAACTTCAAAGTGTTTCCTTTCAAATGGTATCAATAATATGCATATCCTTGCTTCAGGTCCTGAGCTACAGGCAGTTAGATTTGGGCATGTCATTTTAGGCGAAAATTGAAAAAAATGCATGTTTCCCCTCCTCTTTTCTCCGTCAATAATCCATATTCAACATTTCAACAATATTTCAACATTCAACAACATTTGGGACCCCAGCTGAGAACTCAATACCCTAAATGGTCACCATATGGCGCCGTGATCGGTTTGCTCGTTTTCTTGAAAAATGGGAGTTTAATTTATTAGCATTATCCAATTGGCACTTTTCGAAATGGCCTCCAAGAAATTCCACAAAGTTGTCAACAGTGACACTAAGTATGACCTCTTCCTTCCGTTTAAATATTCAAGAAAGGTGTTGTTTAATTCATTAAAAACTGTATTTTTTCTGCTATCTTTTACAACAAACAATGAAGGAAAGCTGACTAACTACCCTTCCGGGTAAAAAAGCTAGTCGGTAGGAAAGCTAGCCTTGCAGCGAGCTAGCCAAGTTAGCTAAGCCTTGCAGCTAAGCTAGTCAAGTCTCAGTAGCTAGCGGTGTGACACTATCTACCAAAGGAAACAAAGGGAAGAAAAATCAGTGAAGCTAGTTCTATCCCGAAGCGAAAACTTTCCTTTTGGAAAACTCAAACGAGAGCTGATAACCCAGTGCTCTGCGGTGTAATCTTGATGGCACACCTGTGAACAGTTAAACAAAAAACACATCAAGTCATGCTGAGGAGAGCTATATAGAACTCTTCTGTGAGGAAAAGAGGTGAGAATGATCAGAGGGTAGGCGAGTAGCTCATTAGTATGAAGGGAGGGAGTGTTGGAGTGTGTCCCTGTTTACCCATAAATAAATAAAAAACAAGAAAAAGGTGCTGTCTGGTTTGCTTAATATAAGGAATTTGAAATGATTTATACTTGATACTTAAGTAAATTTGAGCAATTACATTGACTTATGTTACTTAATTATATTTAAAACCCAATACTTTGACTTTTACTCAAGTATTATTTTACTTGGTGACTTTCACTTTTACTTTTACATTTTCTGTTTTGTTATTTTTTCCACCACTGCTGACAGACGTGTATGATTGGTTGTTCGAGCTACTTAGGAGATTCTGGTGAATCCCACTATGAGATGTCGAAACTAATAATTGAAAGATAACCGCTTAAATATCGATATTGATTCCAACTCGACCTCAATACTCATGGGGTAAATTGTTTCGCTCCCGCACAATGTCTTTATTGCAATGCCTCACTTATCCCAGGACGTCCTAGAAGCCAGTGGCAAGTGTTACTGAGTGGACTATCCTGGCAAAAATGTTAAATGCACACACGACTGGATTGCTGCTTTTATACAGAATTTGTATAGATTTTTACAAAAATGCAATTCGAAAGGCAGGAAAACCAAAGGGGAGTGTGTTGAAGGAGTTTCACTAATTCATAAATGTACCTGCTCTATTGGAATATGAACTGTAAGGGGGAAAACATCCTTAAAATGACGCAATCAGCATAACAAAGGGCACAATGTGCAACAGAGACGGAATGGTTACATTTCATACTGTAAAGGTCTGAGTAAGAGGACTTCTACTTAATCAAATTTCAGTTTTATTCCCAAGTTGCCTTTGGTCCATTCTTCCACTCTCGTATTATCAAAGATCTATACTGTTATTCTGAAGATTCTTCCCATGGTTCATCTCAACATGGTTCCTACCCCCTACAGGTTTCCACATCCTTTTAAGTATCACACTGCCGCTCTCTATTTTCCTCATGTAGTTTTATCTTCAGAAAACATATAGGAAGTCTTACCCCATATCTTTGAAGATATCCAGGTCCTTGAGGAACAACGGAGTGAGCTCTTTTCCCACATGATTGTGTTTAATGTGTCACGTTAGCGGTTAAAGTCAGTGAATGTCCTGCTGTCATGACTTTGTCCTTGCCTCTGTCAAGCCCTGGTTGTAAAAATGTAAGACAATTTTACACAAAGCTGGACCAACTATAAACCATCAAGCTGTTCATTTCCTGGTACAGTGATTTTGGCAATGACCAAAGTGAAGAACGTATCAGTCGTCAGAGAGGAGAATGATGTCTGACCTTCACCTGAAGTGCAGGGAGGAAGAGCAAAAGAAATGGTGCCGGATGTAAATATCACCCCATCACAGCACAAGCCCACCCCACAGCAGTTAAGGTTAGGGTTTCGGTTAGGGTCAGCGTGAGGTTAGGTTTAGCTATGGGCAAGTTGCAAGTTACCAGGTTATCTCACGGGGCAACTGGCTGTAACGCCAAATACATTTGTATTTGTCACACGCTTCGTAAACGACAGGTGTAGACTGACAGTAAAACGCTTACTTGTGGGCCCTTCCCAAACAATACCGAGAGAAAAATAAAAACATTTAAGAAAAATAATAGCACGAGAAATATATACACAATGAGTAATGATAACTTGGCTATATACACAGGGTACCAGTACCAAGTCAATTTGCAGGGGTACGAGGTAATTGAGGTAGATATTGAGGTAGATACATATAGGTAGGGGTAAAGTGACTAGGCAACAGGATAGATAATAAACAGTAGCAGCAGCATATGTAATCAGTCAAAGAGTTAGTGCAAAACGGTCAATGCAGGTAGTCCGGGGTAGCTATTAGGTTAACTATTTAGCCGTCTTATGGGTTAGGGGTAGAAGCAGTTCAGGGTCTTGTTGGTTCCGGACTTCATGCATCGCTTGCTGTGTGGTAGCAGAGAGAACAGTCTATGACTTGTGTGCCTGGAGTCTATTTTTAGGGCCTTTCTCTGACACTGCTTGGTATAGAGGTCCTGGACGTCTGGGAGGTCAGCCCCAGAGATGTACTGGGCCATATGCATTACCCTCTGTAGCGCCTTGCAGTCGGATGCCAAGCAGTTGCCATAACAAGCGGTGATACCGGCAGTCAAGATGCTCTCAATGGTGGAGCTGTAGAACTTTTTCAGGATCTGAGGGCTCATGCCGAATATTTTCAGCTTCCTGAGGTGGAAGAGTCATTGTTGTGCCTTCTTCATGACTGTGTTTGTGTGTGTGGACCATGTAATTCCTTAGTGATGTGGACACTAAGAAACTTGAAACTCTCGACATGCTCCAATACAGCACCATCGATGTGGATGGGGGTGTGCTCGGCTCTCTGTTTCCTAAATCAAATCAAATGTTATTTGTCACATACACATGGTTAGCAGATGTTAATGCGAGTGTAGCAAAATGCTTCTGCTTCTAGTTCCGCCAGTGCAGTGACATCTAACAAAAAATCTAACAATTCCCCAACAACTACCGACTACACACAAATCTAAAGGGGTGAATGAGAATATGTACATGTACGTAAGTGTTACCCAACTTTTTAACAAGGGCCTATACATATTGATATACTTTAGTTGCATCTGACATTCTGACACTTTAGTTCCATGTGATATGTTAATGAGAATTTTAATCAGCATTCTGGCATTGATTCCTTTGACCTGTCTTTCTGACATGACTCCTCATCAGTGGCAATTTTAGCATGTACATCTTGGTGGGGCAAACAGGGGAGCCTTGTCTGGCAGCGAAACAGTTCATTCAGCCTCATTTACTTCCTTTTTAAAAAACATAGATGATATGGTTGACTTGCTTAAACAAATGTGGTTTCTACTGACAATTGAGATGTACAAACTATGGCATAAGGGGACGACAAGCGGAAAAGATGCAATCTGTAATTTAGATTAAGACATTAATGAGCAAGCTAGGATGGACGAAGTCAATATAACTATTTGTTCAGCACTTTTGAAATGTTCAGCAACAGAATTCAGAACATGGGCCATTTTTAAAGTGTTCTCTCTGTACACCAAGTCAGAACCGTAGGATAAATAAAGGGGACATATAAGGAGACAATGAAAGCTCTTACAATATTCAATGATTACATTTCTCTAAAACAGGTTATAGGTTACATGTGCACCACCAAGTCAGAACAGTAGGTGAAATTAACAGGTGAAATAGACCAAATGATTAGGTTGAGGCACATGGGCTTCTAACAGCTTACTACACTTAGTATTGCTTTCTTAGCTACAGTATACATATCTCCCGGGCATATTACACCATTTACAGGGTAGGTTACTTTCTAAATGTAATCTGTTACATTTACTAGTTACCTGTCCAAAATTGTAATCAGTAACGTAACTTTTGGATTACCTAAACTCAGTAAAGTAATTTGATTACATTCAGTTACTTTTAGATTACTTTCCACTGAAGAGGTATTAGAAGAAGACAAAAATGTATGTTACCAATTGAAATACATCTATTGCAGGATAAATCAATGTTAAAGTTTACATAGCTGGCCATATATGGATGTTAAATTGTACTTTATGGGTTGGTTATGTAGGATTCTACTAACCCATTGCTTCCTACTACATATAATAACATGATTCAATTATATCTTTACATTAAAACCCAAAGTTTATTAGAATTCCAGTCATTCCAATAAATGTTATACTCCTTGATCTTCAAGAATAGGATTTGGAAATATGGAAGTATAGTTTAGCCAAATTGTTTCACCTAAGCACCCCAAAACAAAGGACTTATTAACCTGTCCTACTCTGCTGTTTATGATTTTGTTGTCATGGAGGACTGATTGGGCTCATTGATTCGAATAGAAAAATAAATGCTGCGCTCATGCTTTGAGCACTACTGAAAAGTGCTATTTACATGTGAAAAATGAATGCCATATGCCGCATTTGCTATAGGCCTATTGCTTACCTTTTTGTTGGAGACACTTTGATATTTTGATAATATGCAGCTATTTAAAGGGCAAATCCACAGATGAAACAATAACAAAAGGGCACCCCGCCTCTGTTTTGGTAAAAAGCTGAGGGATGAGCCTGGAGAAATGTAACCACTCTCGGATTAATAGACAGAGCTATGGATGCAAGGACTGACCGAACATGATATCAAAATTATTGTTTTAACCATGTTACGAGGCTATAGTGTTTGTTTACATTTACAATGTTTACAAAAAAAATAAATAATTTGGGTTGTCATGTTGAACTAAACTCATGAGGCTTTTATAAGTTATTTTCTTCAAGAATCAATCAATACATATATATATATATGAATGAGTAGGTGCATCCAAACTTTTGACTGGTACTGGATGCACCTAATCATTCAAGGGCTTTTCTTTATTTTTACTATTTTCAAAATGTTCTACATACATGTAATCTGTTACTCCCCAACCCTGATCATTTATGCAACAGCATACAATACATTTTTGGACTCACCTTGTTGTGCTGTGCTCACTTGAACAGGAAGGTGGTCTATCCTTCATGGGCAAACTTTGTCATCAAAGTCTGGCATTCTCTGGATTTATGGTGCTTTCAAGACAACTTGGAACTCGAAACAAACAAAAAAAAGAGGCTCGAGTTCCCGATTTATAATTCAGAGTTGGATGACCATTCAAAATGTATTTTCCCAGTTGGATCTTGTTTTTTCCCCGAGTTCCCAGTTGTCTTGAACATAACTGAAGTCAGATTTACCAGTTCCGAGTTAACAGTTGTTTTGAGCACGGCAGAAATCATGCTGGATTGACAGCATGGCCAATGTTGAATGTTTATCATTTTAAACTTGGAAAAGAGACCCTTAAACCCAGATATGGGACCACACATCCATTCAACTGACTAGCAGGCTAGTGATTGCTTTGCAATGCTTGCAGTTAGCCACTGATTCCTTCCAAACCCCTCATTGTTGAATTTGCGATTTCCAACTTGTTGTGCAATGTTTATGTCCAATGGCCGTTGAGCACCAATACATTTTATCTATAATTTCTCTTCATTATTTCTCTTCATATGACAAGGACTAAAACGATTTGCCAGTAGACTGTCGACTTGATTCGTGATGATGACTGCTTGCTTCTACAGGATCGGTGGGTTCCCCGTGGGACGGTTGAGCTAACGTAGGCTAATGTGAGAATATTTCCCAGGACAAAGACATATCTGATATTGGCAGAAAGCTTAAATTCTTGTTAATCTAACTGCCCTGTCCAATTTACAGTAGCTATTACAGTGAAAGAATACCATGCTATTGTTTGAGGAGAGTGCACAGTTATGAACTTAAAAATTAATTAATAAACCAATTAGGCACATTTGGCGGTCTTGATGCAACATTTTGAACAGAAATGCAATGGTTCATTGGATCAGTCTAAACCTGTGCACATACACTGCTGCCATCTAGTGGCCAAAATCTAAATTGTGCCTGGGCTGGAATAATACATTATGGCCTTTCTTTTGCATTTCAAAGATGATGGTACAAAAAAACAAACGCATGTTTTTTCTTTGTATTATCTTTTACCAGATCTAATGTGTTAAATTCTCCTACATTAATTTAACATTTCCACAAACTTCAAAGTGTTTCCTTTCAAATGGTACCAAGAATATGCATATCCTTGCTTCAGGTCCACAGTTAGATTTGGGTATGTCATTTTAGGCGAAAAGGTGCGGATCCTTAAGAGGCTAGCTAAGATTTTGAAAGTATGATGTTGACAAAGCTCTGTAGATATAACATGATTTGATGTAATTTTATCTGTGGCGAATGACTTTGAGCCTTCTTGGATGGGCACTTCTAATGTAACTCTATGGCAGCACCCAAGGGGCTTGATTTTTCGAGCTCTACCCTTAGATTTGGCAGACGTAGTGTCCCCATGAGTGACAGAACACTGAGCCAATCATGGCACAGGAGAACATTACCAACCCCTACGCTCCCTATTTTTCACTGGCTGCCCCACCACCACAGAAAGCGCTGAGCTAGGCTGAAACACCTCCATTTTGGAGCTGCCTTACTCAAGAAAGCAAAAAAGAGACCATGTCTGTATGGAGGGTTTATTAACTCAAATACTTTTAATTAATTTTTTTACATTGTTTGCAAACTGATATGTGACATACAGTGGGGAGAACAAGTATTTGATACACTGCCGATTTTGCAGGTTTTCCTACTTACAAAGCATGTAGAGGTCTGTAATTTTTATCATAGGTACACTTCAACTGTGAGAGGCGGAATCTAAAACAAAAATCCAGAAAATCACATTGTATGATTTTTAAGTAATTAATTTGCATTTTATTGCATGACATAAGTATTTGATCACCTACCAACCAGTAAGAATTCCGGCTCTCACAGACCTGTTAGTTTTACTTTAAGAAGCCCTCCTGTTCTCCACTCATTACCTGTATTAACTGCACCTGTTTGAACTCATTACCTGTATAAAAGACACCTGTCCACACACTCAATCAAACAGACTCCAACCTCTCCACAATGGCCAAGACCAGAGAGCTGTGTAAGGACATCAGGGATAAATTGTAGACCTCTACAAGGCTGGGATGGGCTACAGGACAATAGCCAAGCAGCTTGGTGAGAAGGCAACAACTGTTGGCACAATTATTAGAAAATGGAAGAAGTTCAAGATGACGGTCAATCACCCTCGGTCTGGGGCTCCATGCAAGATCTCACCTCGTGGGGCATCAATGATCATGAGGAATGTGAGGGATCAGCCCAGAACTACACGGCAGGACCTGGTCAATGACCTGAAGAGAGCTGGGACCACAGTCTCAAAGAAAACCATTAGTAACACACTACGCCGTCATGGATTAAAATCCTGCAGCGCACGCAAGGTCCCCCTGCTCAAGCCAGTGCATGTCCAGGCCTGTCTGAAGTTTGCCAATGACCATCTGGATGATCCAGAGGAGGAATGGGAGAAGGTCATGTGGTCTGATGAGACAAAAATAGAGCTTTTTGCTCTAAACTCCACTCGCCGTGTTTGGAGGAATAGAAGGATGAGTACAACCCCAAGAACACCATCCCAACCGTGAAGCATGGAGGTGGAAACATCATTCTTTGGGGATGCTTTTCTGCAAAGGGGACAGGACGACTGCACCGTATTGAGGGGAGGATGGATGGGGCCATGTATCGCGAGATCTTGACCAACAACCTCCTTCCCTCAGTAAGAGCATTGAAGATGGGTCGTGGCTGGGTCTTCCAGCATGACAACGACCCGAAACACACAGCCAGGGCAACTAAGGAGTGGCTCCGTAAGAAGCATCTCAAGGTCCTGGAGTGGCCTAGCCAGTCTCCAGACCTGAACCCAATAGAAAATCTTTGGAGGGAGCCGAAAGTCCGTATTGCCCAGCGACAGCCCCGAAACCTGAAGGATCTGGAGAAGGTCTGTATGGAGGAGTGGGCCAAAATCCCTGCTGCAGTGTGTGCAAACCTGGTCAAGAACTACAGGAAACGTATGATCTCTGTAATTGCAAACTAAGGTTTCTGTACCAAATATTCAGTTCTGCTTTTCTGATGTATCAAATACTTATGTCATGCAATAAAATGCAAATTAATTACTTAAAAATCATACAATGTGATTTTCTGGATTTTTGTTTTAGATTCCTTCTCTCACAGTTGAAGTGTACCTATGATAAAAATTACAGACCTCTACATGCTTTGTAAGTAGGAAAACCTGCAAAATTGTCAGTGTATCAAATACTTGTTCTCCCCACTGTATATTAATGCCAAAATAACATGCAAAAAAGGCAACCCCCCCATATCAGTCATGAGAATATTTACATTTCATGAAATCTGGAAACTTTAGTCAGTTTTTATAGCATGGCAGGATGTTCGCAAAGCACAAAGGGCAGCACTCTGTCATGAGATCCCTGCACTTAACACCAACCCCCCCGGCCCACACACACTATTCTGTCTCACCAGCTTTCTGGGGTCTTAAAGGTACTCCAACCCACTCACCACAAATATGTTGACTGGACTGGTAGGGAGCTTCAGGGGTTGGCTGAATTCTTAATGCAACTGCCAATAGAATAGCCCTCCAGTCAAATCAGTCGAGCTTGATGTCAAGTTAAAATATGACAAGTATTGCCTTGGGGCTGAAGTCAACTATAATGTTGATGTGTTGTAATTATGACAGTATTTCTTTGTCAGCACCACCGGGAAAGGCGAGGAGTCAGCTAGGCCTACGTCGAAGAAATAAGACTGCCCCTGCACTTTCAAGTAAACCTCAGCTGTGGGGTAATATTTCTCGTCACCATGTCTTGCAAAAGGGGATTTCTCACCCTGGTCAATGCACTTGGGCCTTGGCACAACACACATCTGGGCTATAGCATTGTTCCACATGGGCTTAGTATGACCTTCCTGACCATACTGGTAATGAATGGGAACTCTGCCTGGGGTCTAGAGGCAGAGCCTTGACTAAATTAACGGTCCTTAGGAGTGATAGGCTGGAAGGACGGTGTTTGTTGTCTCCTGGGTTCTTTGGCTGCTTGCCACTTGGCATAACCCCAGGGTTGGGCTCCGTGTCGGGCGGACACAAAGGTGTCGGCATGGGCTGCAGCTTCAGCAGTGGTTGCTGGGTCATGTTCCCTGACCCACACTTGCAGGTCCAGCACAAGCTTGCGGAGGAACTGTTCGAGGATGATAGTCTCTCCTACTTGTTAGCGGCTTGCACCCACTTCCTATAAAGGCCCTTCAGACATACATAGAGCTCCAAGGGCATCTCCTCTGGCTCTATCTCCAAGGAGCGGAAACAATGTCTGTAGGTCTCTAGGTTGATACTGTACTTTGCTAGGATTGCCTTCTAAACTTTTGGTTAGACTAGTGACTCAGTAATATCCATGTGAACATAATTACTTCTAGCCTTACCAGTAAGCAATTGGATCTATCTGATTTCCCAGCGGCTTTTGGCCACCGACATATTAACACGATCCTCTTAAAAGTGGTTGGATAATGTTCAATGTCATCATGGCCATTAAATTGCTGCAAATTGGGCTCTTGGACGCAAAATGGACGTGTACATGGACCTGGATCTGGATAAGGGTCAGAGGGGGAAGGATATGGGTGAAGGTCATCGGGGTCCAGATGGTTGCCGTGGAGGTAGCCTGCAGCTCCTAGGCCAGTGTCCCTGCCATTGGCCTCGGAAGAGCCACCTAGGGCATGGTCAGGGACAGGGGTCGTCCTGGTTTCGACCTCATGCTGCAGAAGCCTGAATTGATGCTGCATCGCTTTCCACCTTTGCTCATGTTGTTTGGCCTCCCGATCCAGCCTGATGTCGCGCGACTACTGCATCTCAAGGTCTCTCCTGAACAGGAGGGACAACCCTTAACCAACAATGCAGTTTTTTAAGAAGAAAAAAAGTGTTAAGAAAGTATTTAATAAAATAAACTGAAGTAAAAGATAAATAAATTTTTAAAAAAATAAAAAAATAAAAAAAATTAAGGAGCAACAAAAAATAACAGTAGCGAGGCTATATACAGGGGGTACCGGTACAAAGTCAATGTGCGGGGACACCGGTTAGTCAAGGTAATTGAGGTAATGCAGTTGAAGTCGGAAGTTTTTCACAATTCCTGACATTTAATCCCAGTAAACATTCCCTGTTTTAGGTCAGTTAGGATCACCACTTTATTTTAAGAAGGTGAAATGTCAGGGACAATAGTAGAGATAATGATATATTCCAGCTTTTTTTTCTTTCATCATATTCCCAGTGGGTCAGACGTTTACATACACTCAATTAGTATTTGGTAGCATTGCATTTAAATTGTTTAACTTGGGTCAAACATTTCGGGTAGCCTTCCACAAGCTTCCCACAATAAGTTGAGTGAATTTTGGCCCATTCCTCCTGACAGAGCTGGTGTAACTGAGCCAGGTTTTCTAGGCCTCCTTGCTCGCACACACTTTTTCAGTTCTGCCCACAAATTTTCTATAGGATTGAGGTCAGGGCTTTGTGATGGCCACTCCAATATCTTAACTTTGTTGTCCTTAAGCCATTTTGCCATAACTTTGGAAGTATGCTTGGGGTCATTGTCCATTTGGAAGACCCATTTGCGACCAAGCTTTAACTTCCTGACTGATGTCTTGAGATGTTGCTTCAATATATCCACATAATTTTCCTGCCTCATGATGCCATCTATTTTGTGAAGTGCACCAGGCACTCCTGCAGCAAAGCACCCCCACAACATGATGCTGCCACCCCGTGCTTCACGGTGGGATGGTGTTCTTCGGCTTGCAAGCATCCCCCTTTTTCATCCAAACATAACGATGGTCATTATGGCCAAACAGTTCTATTTTTGTTTCATCAGACCAGAGGACATTTCTCCAAAAAGTATGTCCCCTTGTGCAGTTGCAAACCGTAGTCTGGCTTTTTTATGGCAGTTTTGGAGCAGTGGCTTCTTCCTTGCTGAGTGGCCTTTCAGGTTATGTCGATATAGGACTCGACTTTACTGTGGATATATATACTTTTGTACTTTTGTGTTTCCTCCAGCATCTTCACAAGGTCCTTTGCTGTTGTTCTGGGATTGATTTGCACTTTTCGCACCAAAGTATGTTCATCTCTAGGAGACAGAATGCGTCTCCTACCTCAGCGGTATGACGGCTGTGTGGTCCCATGGTGTTTATACTTGCATACTATTGTTTGTACAGATGAACATGGTACCTTCAGGCATTTGGAAATTGCTCCCAAGGATGAACCAGGCTTGTGGAGGTCTACAATTTATTTTCCAAGCTGTTTAAAGGCACAGTCAACTTAGTGAATGTAAACTTCTGACCCACTGGAATTGTGATACAGTGAATTATAAGTGAAATAATCTGTCTGTAAACAATTGTTGGAAAAATTACTTGTGTCATGCACAAAGTAGATGTCCTAACCGACTTGCCAAAACTATAGTTTGTTAACAAGAAATTTGTGGAGTGGTTGAAAAACGAGTTTTAATGACTCCAACCTAAGTGTATGTAAACTTCCGACTTCAACTGTATATACAAGTTGGTTGAGGTAAAGTGACTACTCATGGCTAATAAACAGAGTAGCAGCAGCATAAAAATGGGAGTGGGGGGTGACAATGCAAATAGTTTGGGTAGCCATTTGATTAGCTGTTCAGGAGTCTTATGGTCTGGGGGTAGATGTCACGCCGTGATCTGTTTCACCTGTCCCTGTGATTGTCTCCACCCCCCCCAGGTGTCACTTATTTTCCCCAGTGCCAGTTCGTCTTGTATGTTTTACAAGTCAACCAGCGTTTTCCCCGTTCTCCTGCTGTTTGCTATTCTCCTTTTTCTAGTCCTCCTGGTTTTGACTCTTGCCTGTTTCCGAATTCTGTATCCGCCTGCCTGACCTTTCTGCCTGCCTTGACTACGAGCCTGTCTGCCACTCTGTACCTTCTGGTCTCTGATCTGGTTTTGACCTTTTGCCTGTCCACGACCATTCTCTTGCCTACTCCTTTAGGATTAATAAACATTGTAAGACTCCAACCATCTGCATCTGGGTCTCGCCTTGTGTCATGATAGTAGAAGCTGTTAAGCAGCCTTTTGAACCTAGATTTGGCGCTCCGGTATCACTTGCCATGCGGTAGCAGAGAAAACAGTCTATGACTAGGGTGGCTAGAGTCTTTGACAATTTTAGGGCCTTCCTCTGACACCGCCTGGTATAGAGGTCCTGCATGGCAGTAAGCTTGGTCCCAGTGATGTACTGGACCGTTCGCACTACCCTCTGTAGTGACTTGCGGTCAGAGGCCGAGCAGTTGCCATACCAGGCAGTGATGCAACCAGTCAGGATGCTCTCGATGGTGCAGCTGTAGAACCTTTTGAGGATCTGAGGACCCATGCCAAATCTTTTCAGTCTCCTGAGGGGGAATAGGTCTTTGTCATGCCCTCTTCACGACTGTCTTGGTGTGCTTGGGCCATGTTAGTTTGTTGGTGATGTGGACACCAAGGAACTTGAAGCTCTCAACCTGCTCCACTGCAGCCCTGTCGATGAGAATGTGGCTGTACCTTTTGCAGCTGTAATCGCAGCAAAAGGTATTTCTAACATGTATTGACTCAGGGGGGTGAATACTTATCAAATAAAGGTATTTTAGTTTTTAAGACATTTTAGATTTTTTCCACTTTGAGTATTTTGTGTAGCTCGTTGACAAAAAATGACAAGTGAATCCATTTGAATCCCACTTTGTAAAACAATAAATTGGGATGAAATCCAAGTGCGGTGAATACTTATGCTACCCACTGCACATTAAGTGCTTTTATTTCAAAACAGTAAAACAGATATGTATGAAAAAAACGTCAAATAAAAGGTGACATTCTGTACTGTTATCTCATATGAAACATTTGATCTCAAATACAAAATGCTGGTGTATAGTCAGATTTGAGCTTCACTGTTCAAATAAAGATGCAGGGGAGTGTATGTGAGTTTACTGCTGAAAAGCGTTTGTCCCTTCAACAGTTAAAGAAAGCTGTTTACACTGAAACAAGTTATTAATCCTTTAGTGCTTTTCTGGCACATCGTGTATAAGTTGAACACAGGCAGAAAGTCTTGTAATCAAATTAGTGAACATCTATTTTCTTTCCCCAGACTTTTGATATAATTAACTACAAGGTACCTTGTCTAATTCCTAATTCCACCTCCATGGCGGTTCTCGGAATCATTTGGCAACCCGTACGCTCCTTCGCTTTCACTTTGTAGAATGACAAAGTAATTAAAACCTCACTCCCATTCTTGCCAAATATGAGAATGGCAACAATATTTCACAAACAGCATTGCCTATACATTGTTCTTATAACCATAATATTTTATGGCTTTTGTTTGTGGGTCAATGCATTACATATCCAGGGACCAGACACCTTATTTGTAATTTCTCTGTTGATTCATGAAAGTGATTCTTCAAAAAACCCGCTGAAATGGAGCTACTACAGAGCCAACAGACCTTCCAATCATGTGTCTGCTCACCCCCTGCTTTGCAAGCCAATGTAACAAATGTGTGTGTGTCTGCGGGCTGATTCATTGAGTCTGATCAGAATTGAGAGCTAGGCCCAAGTTCAAGCTGTTTCCTCAGCTTTCGGATACACAGTGGAGTTGTGCTGGCTCGCTGTGTACTAACAGATTGTCTCAGTGTCCTCTGCTCGTCCCCAGGCGATGATTCTGTCGACATTTGGAGCCATCTTACTCTCCTGTAAACTGTGTTCCCACAGTACTCCGTTCCTCAGCACCGGTCACCGTTATTTCTCCATTCAGATCAGGTTTTCTAATGTATATAGTGGCCATCTGGTGGGGAGTTGTTGAGCAGCTTTCAAGGTTAATATAGTTTTGCGTTTTTTAAATTTGTTTTTATTTCTATTAGTTTTAAGATTTTTATTAGAAATTCTATTTAGTTTCAGTTATTTTTCATATCTGATGTACACTGAACAAAAATATAAATGCCAACATGCAACAATTTCACATTTTAGGAGTGACAGTTCATTATAAGGAAATCAGACAACTGAAATGAATTCATTAGGCCCTAGTCTATGGACTTCACATGACTGGGAAATCAGATACGCATCTGATGGTCACAGATACCTTAAAAAAAGGTAGGGGTGTGGATCAGAAAACCAGTCAGTATCTAGTGTGACCACCATTTGTCTCATGCAGTGCGACACCTCCGTCGCACAGTTGATCAGGCTGTTGATTGTGGCCTGTTGAGTGTTGTCCCGCTCCTCTTCAATGGCTGTGCGAAGTTGCTGGATATGGGCGGGAACTGGAACACGCTGTCATACACTTAGATCCAGAGCATCCCAAACATGCTCAATGGGTGACATATCTGGTGAGTAAGCAGACCATGGAAGAATTGGGACATTTTCAGCTTACAGGAATTGTGTACAGATCCTTGCAACATGGGGACGTGCATTATTATGCTGAAACATGAGGTAATGGCGGAGGATGAATGGCACAACAATGGGCCTCAGGATCTCATCACAGTATCTCTGTGCATTCAAGTTGCCATCGATCAGATGCAATTGTGTTCGTTGTCTGTAGCTTATGCCTGCCCATACCATAACCCCACCGCAACCATGGGGCATTCTGTTCATAACGCCTCTCTGAGTTAGTGATTGCTGTTTAGCAGTCTGATGGCCTTGAGATAGAAGCTGTTCTTCAGTCTCTCGGTCCCAGCTTTGATGCACCTGTACTGACCTCGCCTTCTGGATGGTAGCGGTGTGAACAGGCAGCGGCTCAGGTGATTGTTGTCTTTGATGATCATTTTGCCTTCCTGTGACATCGGGTGCTATAGGTGTCATGGAGGGCAGGTAGTTTGCCCCCGGTGATGAGTTGTGCAGACCGCACCACCCGCTGGAGAGCCTTGCGGTTGCCGTACCAGGTGGTGATACAGCCCAACAGGATGCTCTCAACTCGATTGTGGATCTGTAAAAGTTCATCAAGTTTGTGGGTGACAAGCCAAATTTCTTCAGCCTCCTGAGGTTGAAGAGGCGCTGTTGCGCCTTCTTCACCACGGATAGCGTGGTGGCACCTTAATTGAGGTTGGTGGCACCTTAATTGGGGAGGACGTGCTTGTGGTAATGGCTGGAGCAGAACAAGTGGAATGTGGTGACCTAGTCAAATCATGCTCTTTTTCGCATGCATGAAGTTCTGATTGCAACTGCTCTATTTCGCGCTCTGATATACTCTGGGACTTCACAGTCGTATCAAGCATGTTCAACGCTATTTTGCTGTGTCGCAATTCATTTTCCCCAAGTGAAAACACAACAAGCTCCAGAATTAATATCTTCTCATATTTCCAGTAATGAAGAATTTAATCCTTAGTCGAATCAAATGTAAGACCATTCACACCTTTTTTTAAATCAAATCATTAATACAAGATGATTGCTATAACTCTAAAATATCTATTGCTTGTATATTCTCCAACATGCATGTGTTCGTTATACAGTGCCTTCGGAAAGTATTCAGACCTCTTGACTTTTTCCCTCATTTTGTTACGTTACAGCTTTATTCTAAAATGTATTAAAACGTTTTTTCTCCTCATCAATCTACACACAATACCCCATAATGAAAAATAATAAATATCACATTTAACATAAGTATTCAGACCCTTTACTCAGTACTTTGTTGAAGCACCCTTGGCAGCCATTACAGCCTTGAGTCTTCTTGGGTATGACGCTACAAGCTTGGCACACCTGTATTTGGGGAGATTATCCAATTCTTCTCTGGAGATCCTCTCAAGCTCTGTCAGGTTGGATGGGGAGCGTCATTGCACAGCTATTTTCAGGTCTCTCCAGAGATGTACGATCGAGTTCAAGTCCGGGCTCTGGCTGGGCCACTCAAGGACATTCAGAGACTTGTCCCAAAGCCACTCCTGCGTTGTCTTGGCTGAGTGCTTAGGGTCGTTGTTCTGTTGGAAGGTGAATCGTCGCCTCAGTCTAAGGTAGAGGTCGACCGATTATGACTTTTCAACGCTGATACCGTTACCAATTATTGGAGGACCAAAAAAAGACGATACCGATTAATCGGACGATTTTTATATATATATTTGTAATAATGACAATTACAACAATACTGAATGACAACTGTTTTTACAATATATATAATACATCATTAAAATCTATTTAGTCTCAAATAAATAATGAAACATGTTGAATTTGGTTTAAATAATGCAAAAACAAAGTGTTGGTAAAAGTAAAAGTGCAATATGTGCCATGTAAAAAAGCTAATGTTTAAGTTCCTTGCTCAGAACATATGAAAGCTGGTGGTTCCTTTAAACACGAGTCTTCAATATTCCCAGGTAAGAAGTTTAGGTTGTAGTTATTATAGGACTATTTCTCTCTATACCATTTGTATTTCACATATTTGACTATTGGATGTTCTAATAGGTACTTTAGTATTGCCAGCCTAATTTCGGGAGTTGATAGGCTTGAAGTCATAAACAGCGCAATGCTCGAAGCACAGCGAAGAGCCCCTGGCAAATGCAGGAAAGTGCTGTTTGAATGAACGCTTACGAGCCTGTTGCTGCCTACCACCGCTCAGTCAGACTGCTCTATCAAATCATAGACTTAATTATAATATAATAACACACAGAAATACGAGCCTTAGGTCATTAATATGGTCAAATCCGGAAACTATCATTTCGAAAACAAAACATTTATTCTTTCAGTGAAATACGGAACCGTTCCGTATTTTATCTAACGGATGGCATCCCTAAGTCCAAATATTCCTGTTACATTGCACAACCTTCAATGTTATGTCATAATTATATACAATTCTGGCAAATTAATTACGGTCTTTATTAGGAAGAAATGGTCTTCAAACAGTTCGCAACGAGCCAGGCGGCCCAAACTGCTGCATATACCCTGACTCTGCTTGCACAGAACGCAAGAGAAGTGACACAATTTCCCTAGTTAACCTCACTAGGGTAGGGGGCACTATTTTCACCCCTCCGGATGAAAAGCGTGCCCAAAGTAAACTGCCTCTTACTCAGGCCCAGAGGCTAGGATATGCATATTGGTAGATTTGGATAGAAAACACTCTAAAGTTTCCAAAACTGTTAAAATAATGTCCGTGAGTATAACAGAACTGATATGGCAGGCGAAAACCTGAGTAAAATCCATCCAGGAAGTGGGATATTTTTGATGTGGTTGCTTTTCTCTTGCCTGCCTATACAGTATGTCAATGGTTAGGACCTAGATTGCAGTTCCTATGGCTTCCACTAGATGTCAACAGTCTTTAGACTTGGTTACAGGCTTTTATTTTGAAAAACGACGAGTAAAAAGTCATTTTGGTTAGGGGACAGGGGAAGAATGCAGACCTGATTTTGCGTGCATGAAATACAACCTGAGGATTGATTATAAACATCGTTTGACATGTTTCTACGAACTTCACCGGTACTATTTGGAATAGCATACCATGCGATTATCTGAGAACAGCGCCCAGCAGACAAATCATTACAAACAGTTACCAGCCAAGTAGAGGAGTTACACAAGTCAGAAATAGCGATACAATTAATCACTTACCTTTGATGATCTTCATATGGTTGCACGCACAAGACTCCCATTTACTCAATAAATGTTTGTTTTGTTCAATAAAGTCCCTCTTTATGTCCAAAAACCTCAGTTTTGTTGGTGCGTGTTGTTCAGTAATCCAATGGCTCAAAGGCAGTCAAAACATGCAGACAAAAATTCAAAATAGTACCGGTAAAGTTCGTAGAAACATGTCAAACGATGTTTATAATCAATCCTCAGGTTGTATTTACTCTAAATAATCGATAATATTTAAACCGGACAAATACAGTTTTCAATAGAAAGGGGAAAGAAAATCAGCCTGCCACGCAGTCTCCTCGTGGAGTGCAATGTAATCGGCCATAATCGGTGTCCAAAAATGCCGATTACCGATTGCTATGAAAACTTGAAATCGGCCCTAATTAATCGGCCATTCTGATGAATCGGTCGACCTCTAGTCTAAGGTCCTGAGTTCTCTGAAGCAGGTTTTCATAAAGGATCTCTCTTTACTTTGCTCAATCCATCTTTGCCTCGATCCCGACTATTCTCCTAGCCCCTGCCGCTGAAAAACATCCACACAGCATGATGCTGCCACCACCATGCTTCACCGTAGGAATGGTGCCAGGTTTCCTCCAGATGTGACGCTTGGCATTCAGGCCGAAGAGTTCAATCTCGGATTTATCAGAGCAGAGAATCTTGGCAAACTCCATGCGGGCTGTTATGAGCCTTTTAGTGAGGAGTGGCTTCCATCTGGTCATTCTACCATAAATGTCTGATTGGTGGTGCTGCAGAGATGGTTGTCCTTCTGGAAGGTTCTCCCATCTCCACAGAGGAACTCTAGAGCTCTGCCAGAGTGACCCTTCTCCACAGATTGCTCAGTTTGGCCGGGCGGCCAGGTCTAGGAAGAGTCTTGGTGGTTCCAAACTTCTTCCATTTAAGAATGATGGAAGCCACTGTGTTCTTGGGGACCTTTAATGCTGCAGGAATTGTTTGGTACCCTTTCCAGATCTGTGCTTCGACACAATCCTGTCTCGGAGCTCTACGGACAATTCCTTCGACCTCATGGCTTGGGCTTTGCTCTGACATGCACTGTCAACTGTGTGACCTTATATAGACAGGTGTGTGCCTTTCTAAATCATGTCCAATCAATTGAATTTACCACAGGTGGACTCCAATCAAGTTGTAGAAACATCTCAAGGATGATCAATGGAAACAAGATACACCTAGCTACCAAATGCAGCTAGCTAGTTTAGCATACTCAAACACCCGGCTTAAACAGAGAGGGATGCTATGTTAGCTAGCTGACAATTGCTATCCAACACTGGAACTCTTCCAAGTGAAGATAAGCTTTTGGTTTTATTAATTTATTGCTACCGGTGTAACTACTAAACTGCTTGCTGTAAACAGTACTGCATGATTGTAGCAGGTTTACTAACGCATTAGTTCTAGTAGCTATGTTGACTATGACATTAGCTAATATGGTGATAATTATGTAGGATGTGTGTAGGGGTTAGTGGTTATGGTATGAATGTTTGGCTTGGAAAGGTTTTTCCCCCTGACCACAGACAGCGGTTCTGTTGTGCACTGCAGTCCACAAGCGAAGGAATAAGGTGAAAGGGGAAGAGCGCATAGATGCGAGAAGGAATTATACAACAAGCAAAGTGATCAAACTATTAGTGTGGCTGCTATGAAAGTGAACTGTTTACAGGTGATCAAGGATGTATTCATTCCACCGATTCTGTTGAAAAACATTTCTTAAACGTAAGCAAACGATACGAGGATAAACATACCTGAATTTGTCCAGTAGAAACTGTAGTTTACAACTGTTTGGACTATTGATTACACCCTAGATTAGCTAGATACAGGCAAGAGTGTGCAAGGCGGTATTGAATGTATCACTGTCTGTCACTTTGATTACTCCAATTGTTCTCTCGATCTGTGCATCTACGTTGTAAACTTTCATTTGTAGGCTAGGTTGTAGCAACCTCATGATGGGTATATGTGTGGGAAAATGTGTGTATCATGTAGAAGGCTAAACCTATCGATGTTACATTGAGCTGGGTGAATGGAATATGAATGACAGTCGCCCCATATATGCTGTAGTATAAATAAGACCATGCTCATAAAAATAAAATTGTACTCCCTAATCTTAAACGACACCGACCAACACTGCATTTAGGTTAGTATTGTGGAGTAACTACAAAGTTGTTGATCCATCCTCAGTTCTCTCCCATCACAGCCAAAACTGAGCAGATTCCATCCTCTCTGGGAACTGAGTTAGGAAGGATGCCTGTATCTTTGTAGTGACTGGGTGTATTGATACACCATCCAAAGTGTAATGCATAACTTCACCATGCCCAAAGGGACGTTCAATGTCTGCTTTATTTAATTTTTTACCCATCTATCAATAGGTGCCCTTCTTTGCGAGGCATTGGAAAACCTCGCTGATTTTTGTGGTTGAATCTGTGTTTGACATTCACTCCTTGACCGAGGGACCTTGTGTGGGGTACAGATATCAGGTAGTCATTCAAAAATCCTGTAAACACTATTAAACACACCCTGAAAAAGGCAGGCACAGTGATGCCGAAACGTTGGTGATTCACCCAATAAATTACTGGGAGTTTATATATGGAGTGTGCGACTCTATTTTTATAGTTTATAGATTATTCGCCATTAGTACGCACCTCCAAACAAAATACTTTTTCTGGGGGTGCGCCAGCTCATGTTTTTTAAACACTATTATTGCACACAGAGTGAGTCCATACAACTTATTATGTGACTTTTTAAGCAAATATTTATACTGCAATAAAGTATAAAGTAAAACACCCTGCTGGTAGCTAATGTTAGCTAGCCCATAGATCTAGCCTAGATAGCTAGTCAACCTAGAATTGTGTCTGACAGTAGATATACAACTATTTTCATACAATACTATCTAATAACCTCTAGTTCGCTAATATCACAACAACATTAGGAAAGGATTTAAGAAATGTACATTCATATTTAGCATTTATGTGCTACACTATACACCGGATCACTCGTAAATAGCTAACTTAGCAACCTCTTCTCAGCAAGTAGACTGCACTGGAGAGCACAGGAGGTTGGTGGCACCTTAATTGGGGAGGACGTGGTTGTGGTAACGGCTGGAGCAGAATAAGTGGAATGGTATCAAATACATCAAACACATTTTCCCCATGTATTTGATGCCATTCCATTGACGCCGTTCCAGCCATTATAATGAGCCGTCCTCTCCTAAGCAGCCTCCACTGGTGGAGAGCGCACGAACACATCTGATGTCATCACACATTTACATCTGAACGGCCATTTCTTGAGACCTACAGCTGCAAATTAAAGAAAAGGGTTAGCTAACATAGCTAGTAGCCTAATTGACCGTATTTTATCCTGAAATAATTTGAGGTGGTCCCAACGTCATCCTCACATTTTTCTAGGTTATGGTTTAATGTAAATAGCCTACACATAGAAAGGAAAAAGTACCTTGATCAAAGGGGCAAGCTGCAGTTGCTACATCCAGGTTTTGGCTTATAAATGATTCATATATACCCATTGATTCATTAAGAATATAACTTATAAAATGCCTCATGAGCTTAGTTCAACTGTCGTACCCCATCAGAACTCAAAATATTAGCTTGTTTTACATCCTCAAAACATGGTTAAAACAATAATATTTGTATAATGGATGGTCGATCCTTGCATCGATAGATCTGTCTATGAATTTGAGAGTGGTTACATTTCTCCAGCCCCATTCCTTAGCTTTTTACCAAAACAGGCTCTATTGTTTCAACTTCTGATTGCCCCTTCTTCCCACATTTGGTTTTAATCCTTTGTACATTGTTGGGGACGGGGGGGCGTGGCATATCACTGAATTGTGATATCCGTCATATCTTGTGCATATCCTTTTTGTCAATAATGAATCTGAATGTGAACTGGGCTTTGCTTGTCATGTCAGGAATTTTGTGTCACTTTACGACGACATATGTCACTGTTATGTTGTGTTTGTTATAGGGAAGGGATGTAATGGTATAACTGAAGAGAAACAGGTAATGATGCATTTTCCAGCATTATTACATAGGAATGATCTTCTCTGTTTCCAGATAACAACCATGGGCTAGTTGGGATATCAGGAAAGGATTGGGGGAAACAACATGGAAACTATTTATGTTAACTAATGGTAATTACTAGCTAATTGCAGAGTAAATACATCTTATTACCGAGCTAGAATGTAAAGCGGTACCCACATTTCTCTCATGTAAATGAGAGATTAAGCAAACAATTTATCGCGGGAAATATTCAATCTTTGCTATTTTCATTATGCATGCTGATGATTTCAAATTGTGTTGTATTTATGTCTTATCTGTTAAGACATTGAATACATGTGGTTTAGTGTATTTAGCACATTTAGTATGTTTAGTTAAGTTTTCACTGTGAGAAGCAAGTTCATTTAACGCTATGTGTGATTTGGTTTATGTAGATACAACAATTCAAAGTTAACACACAAAGTAACCAAAAACCTGATCTAATGTGCATATTCATAATGAGTTTGCAGCACATCCGCAGCAAACAGTAGAATGTTTGCCACAAGTTTCCCAGAATTGTTAGCCAGAAGTTCACAAGTCGCTGTAAATTTACTGCAAAAGTTTGCCTCAAAACTAATTTGCAAATTTGCAGAAATTGGCCAAAGATTTACAATAACTGTTTGCCAATTGCCTGTTTGTTTTTTTTTCCTCGGAAAGAGAGCTTTAAAAATGTATTGAAAATAATTGCATACAAAAAAAACGTACACTCACCTAGCAGAAAAACTTTATCGTAAAAATTACATTTCACTTCAGTGAATCAAAATACAGTATGTACAACAGTAAACTGACACCTGGTGGCTTTTCTTTGATTCAGAACGAACTCTCCATCTCACCGTCGATGATGACTTTTCCATTTTCTTCTACTTCCTTTGACCCAGCCTTGATGGCAAGTTCGTTCTCAATTTCCTTGTCACCCAACGGAACCTTGTTGATTTTGGCGAAGCTCTGGCTGATGTCCATAAAGGTCTTGTTTTTGGTCTCGGGCAGAATAAAGTAGAGGTACACAGCACCCAGCACACACACCACCAGGAACACCAGGAAGGCATAGGTCTCCAGGGACTCCTGTGGAGACACACACCAAAATCTATTAAAGGTATACTTAGCAATATGACATCATCATACATAGTGGGGCGACTTCCCGTTTACAGATGTCAACAACAAATTTCAAATCTGCCAAGACTTGCCACATTTACAAACATTTCACCTTCATTTCCAGCCCAAACTTCCCCCTCACAAAAAGATAGGCTTCCCTGAGCTGTCAGCCTGAAGTGTGTGTACAGAGGCATCTAGCCATCTGTGTGAAACTGTTGGTGTGACAAGCAATAACAGCCTCATTCTCCTGAGGCGTGCTCTCCATTCCATTGTGGTCAGTGCAGTTCAATCCCCCCCCCCCCACACACACACAGATGTACACAAACAAACATTTGCAAGAGTCACCAGAGTAGTTATACTAACTCTGTGGTCCATTTCTACATTTAGATAACCTCCAGGGGGACCAAAGAGAATTTAAACTCAGTGGCGAGTCACACTTCTTAAAAAGTCACCAAGCAGGGAGCATCAATGTCGCCTCTCAGAGCAGTAAAACATCAGTAAAAAAGAAACAGGCAACGGAGTGTGGCTGGACCTAGTGCTTGCATAGGCCTACTGAAGAGCTGAAGCTTTGCAAGCATGTAATGCTGTATGTTCTATAATTATATAATCTATATAATGTATTTGGTAGTGAGTAGAAAGTGTATTTGCAATTACTTCTGAGAATGGGACTACACTGTTAGAAAAAATGGTGCTATCTAGAACCTAAAAGGGTTCTTTGGCTGTCCCCATAGGATTTTTTAATTTTTTATGTTTAAAATTTGTTTGCTCTGAATCCCACTGGGACTACACTCTTAGACCAAAAGAGTTCAAACCTGGAACCAAAAAAGGACCTACCTGGAACAAATAAGGGTTCTCTTATGGGGACAGCCTAAGAACCTTTTCGCAACCCTTTTATCTAAGAGTGTATGGCCTGCTGTGAATTACATTTCTCTGACCTGACTCCCTCTCAGTGGGAGCTTTATAAATTCTTAAATGAACTAAATCTATTCAGGCCAAACGGAATATTGGATTACGTTTTAGAAACATTTCAGAATCAAACAAAGAATCAAAGAAATTCAGAAGGATGAGCCTGGGAAATAATTGGGATTACTGAAAAACACAGTCCAATGCTGAGAAGTCGCAGGGAATAGAGAAAGAATCCAACATCCACAGGGAACCACAAATATACCCAACATCTTTGAAATCTGACAGTGCACTGTCAATCATTCAGTTTAATGAGGGATTTCAAATCTGGCCAGGCAGATTACCAGAGGGAGACTGCCTGGGAATCTTGATTGACCCCAGACTGGGATTTTGAATCTACTGTTCATGAGGACATGATGCACTAAAAGCTATTTTCCAAACAGTCTAATATACAGTGGGGCAAAAAAGTATTTAGTCAGCCACCAATTGTGCAAGTTCTCCCACTTAAAAAGATGAGAGAGAGGCCTGTAATTTTCATCATAGGTACACTTCAACTATGACAGACAAAATGAGAAAAAAAAACCAGAAAATCACATTGTAGGATTTTTAATGAATTTATTTGCAAATTATGGTGGAAAATAAGTATTTGGTCAATAACAAAAGTGTATCTCAATACTTTGTTATATACCCTTTGTTGGCAATGACAGAGGTCAAACGTTTTCTGTAAGTCTTCACAAGGTTTTCACACACTGTTGCTGGTATTTTGGCCCATTCCTCCATGCAGATCTCCTCTAGAGCAGTGATGTTTTGGGGCTGTTGCTGGGCAACACGGACTTTCAACACCCTCCAAAGATTTTCTATGGGGTTGAGATCTGGAGACTGGCTAGGCCACTCCAGGACCTTGAAATGCTTCTTACGAAGCCACTCCTTCGTTGCCCGGGTGGTGTGTTTGGGATCATTGTCATGCTGAAAGACTCAGCCACGTTTCATCTTCAATGCCCTTGCTGATGGAAGGAGGTTTTCACTCAAAACCTCACGATACATGGCCCCATTCATTCTTTCCTTTACACGGATCAGTCGTCCTGGTCCCTTTGCAGAAAAACAGCCCCAAAGCATGATGTTTCCACCCCCATGCTTCACAGTAGGTATGGTGTTCTTTGGATGCAACTCAGCATTCTTTGTCCTCCAAACACGACGAGTTGAGTTTTTACTAAAAAGTTATATTTTGGTTTCATCTGACCATATGACATTCTCCCAATCTTCTTCTGGATCATCCAAATGCTCTCTAGCAAACTTCAGACGGGCCTGGACATGTACTGGCTTAAGCAGGGGGACACGTCTGGCACTGCAGGATTTGAGTCCCTGGCGGCGTAGTGTGTTACTGATGGTAGGCTTTGTTACTTTGGTCCCAACTCTCTGCAGGTCATTCACTAGGTCCCCCCGTGTGGTTCTGGGATTTTTGCTCACCGTTCTCGTGATCATTTTGACCCCACGGGGTGAGATCTTGCGTGGAGCCCCAGATCGAGGGAGATTATCAGTGGTCTTGTATGTCTTCCATTTCCTAATAATTGCTCCCACAGTTGATTTCTTCAAACCAAGCTGCTTACCTATTGCAGATTCAGTTTTCCCAGCCTGGTGCAGGTCTACAATTTTGTTTCTGGTGTCCTTTGACAGCTCTTTGGTCTTGGCCATAGTGGAGTTTGGAGTGTGACTGTTTGAGGTTGTGGACAGGTGTCTTTTATACTGATAACAAGTTCAAACAGGTGCCATTAATACAGGTAACGAGTGGAGGACAGTGGAGCCTCTTAAAGAAGAAGTTACAGGTCTGTGAGAGCCAGAAATCTTGCTTGTTTGTAGGTGACCAAATACTTATTTTCCACCATATTTTGCAAATATATTCATAAAAAATCCTACAATGTGATTTTCTGGATTTTTTCTCCTCATTTTGTCTGTCATGGTTGAAGTGTACCTTTGATGAAAATTACAGGCTTCTCTCATCTTTTTAAGTGGGAGAACTTGCACAATTGGTGGCTGACTAAATACTTTTTTGCCCCACTGTACCTGTCATAAAACACACAGTACCCATACAACGGTGACCTCAAAGCCCAACTACTTCCTGTTGACATCCGCCTTCCTAAGGCTTTATGGGTTATTACTGTGTCACATCGAGACACGGTTGTTCCCTCTTTCAGATATTTCATAAGAAGATAAACAAGGCTGTATTTGGTAGCCTGATCCAGACTGAAAAAAAAAATAATGGTTTCTGTGATGTAACACTAATTTGCAAAAGTTGGAAAAATCCCTTAGTCCGATGAATTTTGCATTACACGGACAGATGAGTAATGCTAATTACAAACGCATTTCCTATAAAAAATATTTCAACTTCTTGTTATTGCTAAGATTGATTTTTCACTGGCCTATTGATTGACGTGAGAAAGGAGGTGGTTTCTGTTTTAAGGGGTAAGCTTTATTGCCTGCAGTGCTGGCTTGGCACATTTAGCCTCCCTGACACATACACAAACATACACTGACCTAGAGAGAAGTTTATCCTCGGCGGCTGCAATCTGTTCGGCGTGCGACGGGGACACAAGGATAATTAAATGTCCATAATGGAGGGGATATAAAAGTTAATACATCTGATCAGGGAGAGGTGTCCCCAGTGCAATAATGGGGCTGGCCTTCGGGAGGTCATGGTCACTGCATTGGTCATGGTCACTGCATTGTGGGGGCAATTGCTTGTCCCAGTTGACAAGGAGAGGGCTACAGTGTGTGTGTGTGTGTGTGTCTGGGGGGTGGTTTATGCAGACTGTGCTCATACTCTTAATGGCCCAAGGGGAGGCCGACCCAAGGACAGCAAATTAGCTGCTTGACTAGGCTTTACTCAACATTATTATTATGCGTTTTCAGCTTGGCAAACTGTCATTTTGGGAATGCAAGATGATTTATAATGCTGTTTCTACCTTTTACATTTTGGATTAGCCTCTAGCACTCCAGCAGTGACGTATGCTACATTGTGATAATCATATAATGAGTCTTAAAATTACATTATACTGTATATGGGTCTTTCTATAAACTAGGGTACCAGTGAGCATTTCCTGTAGCGGACAATTGTTTAGAGCTGCTACAAAGTCTTTAATAATTAGCCTTTTTTTCAGGTGAATACATTAAGACACCAACCTTTTCTGAGTCAAGATCACTTTCTGAGTCCAAAGCAAGATCTACCGCTCAGATAGTTTAAAAAAAGAAAATAATAATAAGCCTATGCAACATTAACCTATTAAAAACAGTTCTGTAACAATGAGGTTTGTGCAGTAGGCTATGAGGCCCAATACATTATCACATATTGGCTATGCTTGAATTGCCTTGTCAATGTTGTTCTTCTCAGACCATTTTGAAATTATATTTCAAAATGTTCGCTATACGATCACACTGGTAATATATCATTTGCTGTATTACTTGTGAGGCACAGCTGAGTGAGCACAATAATTAGCTTTGTTTTATTTTACTGGATGGCCTGCATCTGATGGTCAGTCAGAGGGGAGGGAGGAAAGGAGAGAGCAGCAGGGAGGCTGCCTCTCACCCGACTCACACCGTCCCTCCGCTCTCCCTCCCTCCGCTCTCCCTCCCTCCGCTCTCCCTCCCTCCGCTGAGAAAAGGGGACATTGTCTTCCAGCTGTTGGCGAAACTCAAGTCGCACTGCATTATTTCTGCCTCGTGCACCAATTCATGTTGTTACTCCCATGACCAGAGAAAGTTAAATTAAAATCTAAAAAAAGAGATATTAAAAAAGAGATACGCTGCAAAAAATAACAATGCAAGGTTATCGAAACACTTTGCTATACTCATCAGTTGCAGCTGCAGTGCTGGTTGTTGTAACGACTCTCGTTTGTAGAATGAAGAGTGGACCAAGGCGCAGCGTGGAAACTGTTCATGATTTTAATATTAAAAAAACACTCGAAACGAAAGCGCACAGTTCTGTCAGGCAAAAACCTGACCCATACCCTGACCTAACCAAACATAGAGAATAATAAGGAACTCTAAGGGGACGGTCGCTGGAGGCTCCGGACCGGGGACGGTCGCTGGAGGCTCCGGACCGGGGACCGTCGCCTCAGATGGCATCATGAGGTAGGAACATTTTGTGGATATATTGAAGCAACATCTCAAGACATCAGTCAGGAAGTTAAAGTTGGTCACAAATGGGTCTTCCAAATGGACAATGACCCCAAGCATACTTCCAAAGTTGTGGCAAAATGGCTTAAGGACAACAAAGTCAAGGTGTTGGAGTGGCCATCACAAAGCACTGACCTCAACCCTATGGAAAATGTGTGGGCAGAACTGAAAAAGCGTGTGCGAGCAAGGAGATCTACAAGCCTGACTCAGTTACACCAGCTCTGTCAGGAGGAATAGGCCAAAATTCACCCAACGTATTATGGGAAGCTTGCGGAAGGCTACCCGAAACGTTTGACCCAAGTTAAACAATTTGATGGAAATGCTACCAAATACTAATTGAGTGTATGTAAACTTCTTCTTTTGTTTTCCCATGATGTTAACCAAAGAGGCACTGAGTTTGAAGGTAGGCCTTGAAATACATCCACATGTACACCTCCAATTGACTCAAATTATGTCAATTAGCCTATCAGAAGCTTCTAAAGCCATGACATCATTTTCTGGAATTTTCCAAGCTGTTTAAAGGCACAGTCAACTTAGTTTAGGTAAACTTCTGACCCACTGGAATTGTGATACAGTGAATTATAGGTCAAATAATCTGTCTCTAAACAATTGTTGGAAAATTACCTATGTCATGCACAAAGTAGATGTAGACTTCAACGATACATAACTTTTCCCCAAGCGATTCACCAAAATTAAAGTAATTCAGGCATTTATATATAAATTCTAGTCGTTTATCAAATGCCTTTTCAAAATCTGCTATGAAGACCAGGCATGGTATCTTGGATGTTTCATAATGTTCAATTGTTTCAAGTAATTGTTGTATATTATCTCCAATATATCGTCAATGTAAAAAACTTGTCTGATCAGGATGAACAATATCTGATAATACCTTTTTTATTCTATGTGCTCTGCATTTCGCCAAGATTATCTCATCTCAGCAAGAGCTAGAGGCCTCCAGTTTTTTAAAAATGGACTGGATCTTTATACTTACCACCTGGGTCCTGTTTAAGTAGTAATGAAATCAGAATCTCTTGTGGAGTACCTGAAAGTCTACCATTTGTTTAGGAGTAAGTAAAACATGCTAATAATGGATCTCTGAGTACATCAAAAAAGGTCTGATATGCCTCTACTGGTATACCGTCAAGCCCATGTCACATTGGCATAAATTATTCGGGAGACAGGCGCAGGTATGGGCAATATATATATTTTTTAACAATAATAGATCATATTAATAGAAATAATAGCAGCACAATCTTATAAATGCATGCACATATTTAGAAAGTCCTAGTGAGGCTATAAGCATGTCAGCCCAGCCTGCTCAGTTCATTGGATTCAATTGTTGAAGCAATTTTGAAAAAATGAAGAGAAAACAAGTACAATATATCGCAAGATGTCCATTACATGCAAGACATATTTAATGTAGTCCTCATTAAATCCTGTTGTATTCCGACAAAAAAAAGAAGGAAAAAAGCACATAGAATCTAACGGCCACTAATGACTGCAAGTCAAAATTTGTCTTAGGCATCACAACGTCAACAGTGAAGAGGTGACTCCGGGATGCTGGCCTTCTAGGCAGAGTTCCTCTGTTCAGTGTCTGTGTTCTTTTGTCCATCTTAACCTTTTCTTTTTATTGGCCAGTCTGAGATATGGCTTTTTCGTTGCAACTCTGCCAGCATCCCGGAGTCGCCTCTTCACTGTTGACGTTGAGACTGGTGTTTTGCGGGTACTATTTAATGAAGGTGCCAGTTGAGGACTTGTGAGGCATCTGTTTCTCAAACTAGACACTCTAATGTACTTGTCCTCTTGCTCAGTTGTGCACCGGGGCCTGCCACTCCTCTTTCTATTCTGGTTAGGGCTAGTTTGCTATGTTCTGTGAAGGGAGTAGTACACAGCGTTGTACGAGATCTTCAGTTTCTTAGCAATTTCTCGCATGGAATAGCCTTCATTTCTCAGAACAAGAATAGACTGACGAGTTTCAGCAGAAAGTTCTTTTTTTCTGGCCATTTTGAGCCTGTAATCGAACCCACAAATGCTGATGACCCAGATACTCAACTAGTCTAAAGAAGGCCAGTTTTATTGCTGGCATAATTGCAAAAGGGTTTTCTAATGATCAATTAGCCTTTTAAAATTATAAACTTGGATTAGCTAACACAACGTGCCATTGGAACACAGGAGTGATGGTTGCTGATAATGGGCCTCTGTACGCCTATGTAGATATCCCATAAAAAAATCTGCCGTTTCCAGCTACAATAGTCATTTACAACATTAACAATGTCTACACTGTATTTCTAATCAATTTGATGTAATTTTAATGGACAAAAAAATTGCTTTTCTTTCAAAAACAAGGACTTTCCTAAGTGACCCCAAACCTTTGAACGGTAGTGTATATTCACAGTATTATAAATGAATTGTGGTTTATTTGGTAGCATTTCGTAGTGTGACCGATTTTACTAATTGCATTAGTACTGTAGAAAGTTAGAGGTGCGCTATTTGATAAGATTCCCCCGCTCCCCCTACCTTGGGCTTCCAGTGGGGAGACCTGAGGTCAACCTACCCCTGCCCCCCTCCCCATCTCGTACTTCTGAGTGGAAGACCTTCCCAGTCAGTAGCCTGCCTAGCTCACAGGGTGCCGACTTCGACAAGGTTAATTTACCCACAGTCCCACACGGTGACATGATATCATTGACGTGACGTGCAAATGAGCGATAGAAAACCAATCACGCAAATGTCACCATTCCCCCAAAAATTGTGCGGGCTCCCCGTGCCGCCCCCGGCGCCCATGCCTAAATCCGCCACTGAGACACCAATTATTTTAGGATCGTATAGGCCTACTCCAATAGAGAACCTAGGCAGGTTTTTAATTATATAATCCTTTGTCCTAGCCCTACAATAATTCTATTCATATTTATTAAGTTTTATCTTAAAAGCTAATCGTTCAGATTCACATCCGCGAACAAGGGCTACACTATATAACCGCTATTAAGTCATAATATACCCCAACTCTACAATTAGGCCATATCATATGAAAAAAAAACACACAAAAAAACTTGGTATTTCTAATGTACAATTTTCTAACTAAATAAATAAACAATCAAAGATATAAGTTCAGCCTTCCCTATCTTCGCCTGTCCCTAAATCAAAACCTGATTTTAAGTCCATATAGTTCAAAGTTACATATTGCCTAAATAGAAAAAGGATAAGTTCATCATACCCATTCTGCATTACCATAAGTCCAACCTTATTTTAAGTCCACGGTTCCATACTGCATGAACAAAAAAAAAGTCCATCATGCACAAAAATGTTTTTGTAAAAAACTAATGAATCCATATCTGTACTGTGTAATGAGGTGCAAATATGTATCAGGGACTACTTCAACAGGAAGTAGCTATCACTCACAGCCACGTTGTAATCTTCGAGTCCTTGAACATTTGGTTGTTAACATATAATTTATCGACCACTAGACGAACATTCTGCTTCTCTGCTCGGGGCCTTTTGAAAGTGGGGTACAGTGCACATTGTCTCTCCACTATTTCATGGGGAAATTGTTCATTAATAGACAATGGGGTGTTCTTCAATTCCATACCCTGTTGTAACAAGGCAATTTTCATCTTGTAGTGGGTTAGCATAGCTACGATCGGACGGGGCCTTCCCTCTGCTCTGCCACCAAAACGGCGAGCCCTTTGAAAATCAATTGTTTCCACCTGTTCGTCAGTTTTCTTGAGATTACGTTTCATGAATACCTTGACTTTTTCCTTCGTTGACTGATAGTTTATTCTCATCCTCCTTTATTCCCATTATAACAATATTATTTTTCATACTTCTGCACTTTAGATCAAGTAATTCAGCTTTCATTGTTTTATTATCATGCCGTAGCCTCTCTGTAGTGTCTTTTAGGCAGTCCATGTTAGTTTTCAATATCTTATTTTCCGCTCGTATTTCTTCCATCATTTTATTACTGTAATCCATTCCTGTTTTTAAGGCCTCAACCTCCCCCAGTAGGCCAGGCAATAGATCCAGTTTTTAAACTGCTCGCTCATGCTTGTAAGCCATGCTCTATCTTCTGGAGACAGAGTTATAAAAACGTCCCCCTCCCAATGTTACATTTGGAATTTTAGATGGCGGCTTCCCTTCAGTTTCTACCACGCTGCCATGTCATAAGAATGATGGAGGCCATTGTGTTCTTGGGGACCCTTAATGCTGCAGAAATCTTTTGGTACCCTTCCCCAGATCTGTGCCTCGACACAATCCTGTCTCAGAGCTCTACGGACAATTAATTCAACCTCATGGCTTAGTTGTTGCTCTGACATGGACTGTCACCTGAGGGACCTTATTTAGACAGGTGTGTGCCTTTCAAAAATCATGTCCAATCAATTGAATTTACCATAGGTGGACTCCAATCAAGTTGTAGAAACATCTCAAGGATGATCAATGGAAACAGAATGCCCCTGAGCTCAATTTCGAGTCTCGTAGCAAAGGGTCTGAATAATTATGTAAATAAGGATGTCCAGGTTATTATTTTTGATAAATTAGCTAAAATATCAAAACTGTTTTCGGTTTGTCATTATGGGGTAGTGTGTGCAGATTGGTGAGGAACATTTTTATTTAATCCATTTTAGAATAAAGCTGTAAGGTAACAAAATGTGGAAAAAGGGAAGGGGTCTGAATACTTTCCGAATGCACTTTATTCTTCTCTTTGATTGTGCATTTTCGTCAGTTCTTATATTCACCAATAGATGGCGATCAGCTGATTTCTAGGGTTCTGTACTCCCGAAGTTATTGACTTTTTTTGTGCTTGCCAGTTAGCTAGCTTTTAGCAGGCAATGGATAGCAGTTTCTTACTGCCGATAAAAACATATGATTGACATACTTTTTTTTACAGTCATTACTGAATTATTTAATGTAATAAATCAAACATTAAACCTTGTAATCAATCCATAGTAGCCTTGTAAACAATTCATTTAGACCCAGCGTTAATTTGAAACAGGCGTTTATTTGCTGAAAAATTTGCGGTTGCACGGCTATTAAAAAGGGACAGGCGGCTATTTGAGACTTTACATTTAATAATGTTTTTTCTCAATGTGGTGGTGGTTTTTATGCGTAAAATCCCCAAATGTTAAAACAGAAACAAAAGTTAAGGGGAGTCCCCAGGGTATGCAGCGTCAATCCGTGCCTTCTTTTCCGTGATTCCTTATTCCAGTCTTTTTTTTTCTTTACCCCCTTTTTCTCCCCAATTTCGTGGTATCCAATTGTTAGTAGTTACTGTCTTGTCTCATCGCTACAACTCCCGTACGGGCTCGGGAGAGACGAAGGTCGAGAGCCATGCGTCCTCCGAAACACATCCCAACCAAGCAGCACTGCTTCTAAACACAGCGCACATCCAACCCGGAAGCCAGCCGTGTCGGACGAAACACTGTACACCTAGTGACCTGGTCAGGGTGCAGTGCGCCCGGCCCGTCACAGGAGTCGCTAGTGCGCGATGAGACAAGGATATCCCTACCGGCCAAACCCTCCCTAACCCGGACGACGCTAGGCCAATTGTGCGTCGCCCCATGGACCTCCCGGTCGCGGCCAGCTGCGACAGAGCCTTGGCTCGAACCCAGAGTCTCTGGTGGCACAGCTAGCACTGCGATGCAGTTATTTTATTAAATGTTATTATAATATCCAAATTAGGCCATATCTAATTAAATATGCACATATTTGCATAAGACGCAAATTATTTTTGGGGACACTGGATGAAGTCATCCTACATATTTTTGTTTCATTTCGTTAAGACTCTCGAGGACCGGACTTATCCAGAGCAGATGGTGGATAAATACTTTCTATCTGTAAAATACTAAAGACGTGTAAGTAAAATACATTTTTGGTGCATTTTTCCAAATTAAATGTTATCTAGAATAACAAATTGACAGCATATCGACAATTCCCTCTGGGCAAGTCTGAAGAATATATCTAAGGATAACCACACACAATGTGGTGAATGCAGATGCTTCTGAAGCTGAGAAATGTGTTGGCATGTGGGAAGAGTCTGACTTTCAGGGAATTGCAGTTAAAGAAAAGTACACTGGATTAAGACTACCAAACGACAAAAGTGAATTTCAACCCAATCACCATCTCTTCAAAGTAAGTTACTAATTGTAGTACAGTTTGTAACATTCTTTATGAAATGGTCTTTGAAATTAGGTGTAATTCAATGCAGTGCCATTTGAAATTATTGATGTATGTCCATTTTAAAGTGGTTAAAATTCATGAAAATGTTGATGACGGTAGTATGATAAACTAAAGAAAATACACATTTTCATCAAGTTTTGACATGTTTTATGTTTACTTAACTAATATTAACGGACCAAAATCCTAACAAATCTGAAAATGTATAGGTAGAGGCAAAAACAAAATTTCAGCCTGTGGTGCCTGACCTTAATTAATTTAATTGAGCATAATCCCTATTTTTCGCATTCGTACAGGGTAGGGCATAAAATTAAGACCTGCCAATTGTGGGTAAACTTTGGTATTGGCAGGTAAGTTGGTCGACTGTACCAGCAACGTGGTGGGTAGCAAACGAGCGTTTGGGAACAATATACAGTTTCTTCGCAAAAACATGCTATATGATCCTCCTCTAGCAAATATTTACATTTTAGTCATTTAGCAGACACTATTATCCATAGTCATTTAGCAGACACTATTATCCAGAGCGACTTAATTGTTTTAACTTTTTCGTACTGGTCCCCCATGGGAATCGAATCCACAACCCTGGTGTTGCAAGCGCCGTGTTCTACCAACTGAGCAACAGGGCACCAGAAAAAAAGATGTAGGCTACTGTTAAGAAATAGGATAATTTTCGCTTTCTATTGTTGTAAACTTTATATCTCAACTCCCAATATTAAAGTTTATATCAATATTATATCAAACAATTTTTTGGGTTGTTTAAATGGCTGTGGGATGTGCCAGGAGAAATGTAACCACTCTCAAATTCATAGACATAGCAATGGATGCAAGGATTGACCATCTATGTTATCACAATTATACTTTCAACCATGTTTTGAGGCTATACTGTGGCATGTGGAAAATGCAACTCCCTCTACTCAGAGCGCGCCTCTCATAATTAAAGGGACAGTTCACCTCAAAGTTAAAGAGACCTAACAAAGCATGTTTTCTGGGATGTGAATGTTTTTTAATCTTTATTCTGCAGGTTCGAAATTGGCTGGTAAAAAGTCTAAGAGACTGGTAGAATTTTTTCATCTACCTGCCACAGTGGCTAGTGGACCAAAAAGTCAGTTCCAGGCCCTAGTACAGGCTTAATAATGTTGTGGGAAAAGCACACAATGACTATGCTTATTTGGGTGTGTCTACAAGGATTGTCGCTCTCATTCCTTGCTTGTGTCACCAAGTTAGCTAGCAAGATGGACATAATGCACCTAAAACAATATTCCTTAAAGATAAACGAATGTACTTCATAGTGAAATGCATTTTTGCTCTGCAATAAGTGGTTCACTGTTGGATTAACATGAAAATAACTGATGTATTACAAACTTCGAAAACATATTACTTTGTGACATGCTCCATTCCTATCAGGCACATGGACCACGACATACAGTGCCTTCAGAAAGTATTCAGACCCCTAGACATTTTCGGCCTTATTATAAAATGGATTAAATCAATGTTTTTCCTCATCAATCTACACACAATAACCCATAATGACAAAGCAAAAACTGGTTCAGACATTTTTGCAAATGTATTAAAAATAAAAAACAGGAATACCTTATTTACATAAGTATTCAGACCCTTTTCTATGAGACTCGAAATTAAGCTCAGGTGCATCCTGTTTCCATTGATCATCCTTGAAATGTTTCTACAACTTGAGTCCACCTGTGGTAAATTCAATTGATTGGACATGACCGGCACACACCTGTCTATATAACGTCCCACAAAAAAACAAGCCATGAGGTCGAAGAAATTGTTCATAAAGCTCCAAGACAGGATTGTGTCTAGGCACAGATCTGGGGAAGAGTACCAAAACATTTCTGCAGCATTGAAGGTTCCCAAGAACACACACACACAGAAAATAATAATATCAAATACAAATGGGCAGGAAAAGCAGTTAGTAACAATCCCACTTTTGTCTTGTGAGTCAAAGCCACCACATCCGGTGTCTCCAAGGCCGAAAAGCCCCCACCAATGATAGTTTGACTAAAGATCACATGAATGATTTCTTCCAGTTACCCCATAAACCATTCAATACATCATCACAACGCCCCAGTATATACATTTCTCAGGTCGATAGTGCAGTGTGGTGTCTTCACACCTTAACCTGGTAATGTATTGTTTTGGCATTGTCTTTCGACGCTACCTCAGGATTACCGCGATCCTCCCTCCTCTATTTACACCGAACGACCCATCTTTGAGGGGATTAGTGGCTAAAGAGTGAGAGAAAAGGGGAGCGTGGCCTTTTTAGGTGAGAATCAAAGCTGAAACAATCCCTTTATTTTTCTCTGTAATGAGCTTTGGGAGAGCCGGAAGTAATACAGATCTTAATTTGATCACTTATTTGTTGCGGAGACTTTTCCTGCACCATAGGAAATGCAGATGAGCTTCATGATTTACACTGTACATAAATTCACTGACAACCCACACTAACAAACAGTTATATTAACAGTATTGCACTTTTTATGTAGCCTAATTTTGGACAGCTAATAGCCTAAACACAGATCAAGCAACATTATGGACTAAACGTTCAAATCCTGTTGCTGCAGGATTACTGTGCTGCGACAATACTAGTCAAATTAAGATCCTACATCTGTAGCGATATAAAGTCAGTAAGCTGCAACCCAGCTATAATACACCCAGACACAGTAGCAAAGGGAGAGACCCGTGGAAATAAAGTTCCCACACAGGAACTTACAGCAGCGTTGCAGCATTACCACCCGGCTCAATGTTTTTGCCAGTGCCAGTCAAGACGATTCGTCAAAGACGATTTTGTCAGAGTAAGTTTGGGAAATTCTCTCGCTACGGAAATGAAATGTTGCCGAATGGAAGCAAAAGAAAAGGTAGAATAGAATCTCTGATCATTATGGAAATGACACAAAAGATACACATCTCATTAACCATGAATGTCAATGGCTATGCCATTGTTTCCAGGAAGAATGAGCTAACCACACTCAGTATTCAACACAACGATTCTGTGGTGTCCAGACATACTGAAGGGATCCGCTTGAGCGCAAATTAACTGTCAGTAGCGTTTGCTGTCATTGGGCAAATTATACTGACCAAAAATATAAACGCAACATGCAACAATTAAAAATATTTTACTGAGTTACAGTTCAAATAAGGAAATCAGTCAATTGAAATACATTAATTAAGCCCTAATCTATAGATTTCACATGACTGGGAATACAGATATGCATCTGTTGGTCACAGATACCTTAGAAAAAAAGGTAGGGGCGTGGATTAAAAAAACAGTCAGTATCTGGTGTGACCACCATTTGCCTCATGCAGCGTGACACATCTCAAGTCAAATTAAATCAAATTTTATTTGTCACATGTGGCAAATACAACAGGTGTAGTACATCTTACAGTGAAATGCTTACTTTCAAGCCTTTAACCAACAATGCGGTTTTAAGAAGAAAAAGTGTTAAGAAAGTATTTACTAAAATAAGTAAAACATTTAAAAATTAAATGTAAGAAAAATAGAAAAATAACAAATAATTAAGGAGCAACAAAAAAATAACAGTAGCGAGGCTATATACAGGGGGTACCGGTACAGCGTCAATGTGAGGGGGCACCGGTTAGTTGCGGTAATATGTACATGTAGGCAGAGGAAAAGTGACTATGTATAGATAATAAACAGAGAGTAGCAGCAGTGTAAAAATGGGGGTGGGGGGCACAATGCAAATAGTACTGGTAGACATTTGATTAGCTGTTCAGAAGTCTTATGGCTTGGGGGTAGAAGCTGTTAAGGAGCTTTTGGACCTAGACTTGGCGCTCCGGTACAGCTTGCTGTGCGGTAGCTGAGAGAACAGTCTATGACTAGGGTGGCTGGAGTCTTTTGGGCCTTCCTCTGACACCGCCTGGTATAGAGGTCCTGGATGGCAGGAAGCTTGGCCCCAGTGATGTACTGGGCCGTTCGCACTACCCTCTGTAGTGCCTTGCGGTCGGAGGCTGAGCAGTTGCCATACCAGGCGGTGATGCAACCAGTCAGGATACTCTCGATGGTGCGGCTGTCGAACTTCTTGAGGATCTGAGGACACATGCCACATTTGTTCAGTCTACTGAGAGGGAACAGGCATTGTCATGCCCTCTTCACAACTGTCTTGGTGTGTTTTGACCATGATAGTTTGTTGGTGATGTGGACACCAAGGAACTTGAAGCTCTCAATCTGTTCGACTACAGCCCTGTCGATGAGAATTGTGGTGTGCTTGGTCCTCCTTCTTCTGTAATCCTCAATCGTCTCATTTGTCTTGATCACGTTGAGGGCGAGGTTGTTATCCTGGCACCAGACTGCCAGGTCTCTGACCTCCTCCCTATAGGCTGTCTCATTGTTGTCAGTGATCAGGCCTATCACTGCTGTGATGTCGGCAAACTTAATGATGGTGTTGGAGTTAGGGCTTGGCCAGGCAGTCATGGGTGAACCGGGAGTACAGGAGTGGACTGAAAACACACCCCTGTTGAGGATCCTGTGGAGGATCAGTGTGGCAGATGTGTTGCTACCTATCCTTACCACCTGGGGGCAGCCCGTCAGGAAGTCCAGGATCCAGTTGCAGAGGGAGGTGTTTAGTCCCAGGGTCCTTAGCTTAGTGATGAGCTTTGAGGGCACTATGGTGTTGAATGCTGAGCAGTAGTCAATGAATAGCATTCTCACATAGGTGTTCCCTTTGTCCAGGTGGGAAGGGCAGTGTGGAGTGCAATAGAGATTGCATCATCTGTGGATCTGTTGGGGCGGTATGCAAATTGGAGTGGGTATAGGCTTCCTGAGGTAATGGTGTTGATGTGAGCCATGACCAGCCTTTCAAAGCACTTGATGGCTGCAGACGGTAGTCATTTAGGCAGGTTACCTTGGTGTTCTTGGGCACAGGGACAATGGTGGTCTGCTTGAAACATGTTGGAATTACAGACTCGGTCAGTGACAGGTTGAAAATGTCAGTGAAGACACTTGCCAGTTGGTCAGCGCATGCTCAGAGTACACGTCCGTCTGGCTCTGCGGCCTTGTGAATGTTGACCTGTTTAAAGGTCTTATTCACATTGGCTACGGAGAGCGTGATCACACAGTCGTCCGGAACAGCTGATGCTCTCATGCATGCTTCAGTGTTGCTGGCTTCGGAGCGAGCATAGAAGTTATTTAGCTCGTCTGGTAGGCTCGTGACTGTGCTTCCCTTTGTAGTCCATAAATGTTTGCCAGCCCTGCCACATCCGACGAGCGTCGGAGCTGGTGTAGTACGATTCAATCTTAGTCCTGTGTTGACGCTTTGGTTTGTCTTACGGCATAGCAGGATTTCTTATAAGCGTCCGGTTTAGAGTCTTGTTCCTTGAAAGTCGAAGCTCTACCATTTAGCTTAGTGCGGATGTTGCCTATAATCCATTGCTTCTGGTTGGAGTATGTACGTATGGTCACTGTTGGGACGTCGTCGTCGATGCACTTATTGTTGAAGCCCGTGACTGATGTGGTGTACTCTTCAATGCCATCGGAAGAATCCTGGAACATATTCCAGTCTGTGCTAGCAAAACAGTCCTGTAGCTTAGCATCTGCGTCATTTGACCACTTCCTTATTGAGCGAGTCACTGGTACTTCCTGCTTTAGTGTTTGCTTGTAAGCAGGAATCAGGAGGATAAAGTTATAGTCAGATTTGCCAAATGGAGGGCGAGGGAGAGCTTTGTACGCGTCTCTGTGTGTAGAGTAAAGGTGGTCTAGAGTTTATTTTCCTCTGGTTGCACATTTAACATGCTGGTAGAAATTTGGTAAAATGGATTTAAGTTTCCCTGCATTAAAGTCCCCAGCCACTAGGGGCACCGTCTTTGGATGATAATTTTCTTGTTTGCATAGAGTTGATCAGGCTGTTGATTGTGGCCTGTGGAATGTTGTCCAACTCCTCTTCAATGGCAGTGCGAAGTTGCTGGATATTGGCAGGAACTGTTACACGCTGTCGTATATGTCGACCCAGAGCATCCCAAACATGCTCAATGGGTGACATGTCTGGTTAGTTTGCAGGCCATGGAAGAACTGGGACATTTTCAGCTTCCAGGAATTTTGTAGAGCTCCTTGCTGATAAATAGCACGACAATGTGCCTCATGATCTCATCATGGTATCTCTGTGCATTCAAATCCCATTGATAAAATGCAATTTTGTTCGTTGTCTGTAGCTTATACCTGCCCATACCATAACCCCACTACCACCATGCGGCACTCTGTTTACAACGTTAACATCAGCAAACCACTCACCCACACAAAGCCATACACGTGGTTGGGAAGCCGGTGAACGCGCTTCCCTGACGTTGGATTTGTATACCAAACACGTGACAAAAATAGCTATTTGGACATAAATGATGGACATTACCGAAAAAAACGAACATTTCTTGTGGAAGTGGGAGTCCTGGGAGAGCATTCCGACGAAGCTCAGCAAAGGTAAGTGAAGATTTATAATGTATTTTATGAATTTTGTTGACTGCACAATTTGTGCGGGTAACTGTATGGCTTGCTTTTGTGGCTGAACGCTGTTTTCAGATGATTGAATATTGTGTTTTGCCGTAAAGCTTTTTGAAATCTGACACAGCGGTTGCATTAAGAACAAGTGTATCTTTAATTCTATGTAAAACATGTATCTTTCAAAGTTTATGATGAGTATTTCTGTTATTTGACATGGCTCTCTGCAATTTCTCCGGATATTTTGGAGGCATTTCTGAACATGGCGCCAATGTAAACGGAGGTTTTTGGATATAAATATGAACTTAATCGAACAAGACATACAGTGGGGCAAAAAAGTATTTAGTCAGTCACCAATTGTGCAAGTTCTCCCACTTAAAAAGACGAGAGAGGCCTGTAATTGTCATCATAGGTACACACAAAATCCAGAAAATCAGATTGTAGGATTTTTAATGAATTTATTTGCAAATTATGGTGGAAAATAAGTATTTGGTCAATAACAAAATTGTATCTCAATACTTTGTTATATACCCTTTGTTGGCAATGACAGAGGTCAAACGTTTTCTGTAAGTCTTCACAAGGTTTTCACACACTGTTGCTGGTATTTTGGCCCATTCCTCCATGCAGATCTCCTCTAGAGCAGTGATGTTTTGGGGCTGTTGCTGGGCAACACGGACTTTCAACTCCCTCCAAAGATTTTCTATGGGGTTGAGATCTGGAGACTGGCTAGGCCACTCCAGGACCTTGAAATGCTTCTTACGAAGCAACTCCTTCGTTGCCCGGGTGGTGTGTTTGGGATCATTGTCATGCTGAAAGACCCAGCCACGTTTCATCTTCAATGCCCTTGCTGATGAAAGGAGGTTTTCACTCAAAATCTCACGATACATGGCCCCATTCATTCTTTCCTTTACACGGATCAGTCGTCCTGGTCCCTTTGCAGAAAAACACCCCCAAAGCATGATGTTTCCACCCCCATGCTTCACAGTAGGTATGGTGTTCTTTGGATGCAACTCAGCATTCTTTGTCCTCCAAACACGACGAGTTGAGTTTTTACCAAAAAGTTATATTTTGGTTTCATCTGACCATATGACATTCTCCCAATCTTCTTCTGGATCATCCAAATGCTCTCTAGCAAACTTCAGACGGGCCTGGACATGTACTGGCTTAAGCAGGGGGACACGTCTCTCATTTTGTCTGTCATAGTTGAAGTGTATGACCTATGATGAAATTTACAGGCCTCTCTCATCTTTTTAAGTGGGAGAACATGCACAATTGGTGGCTGACTAAATACTTTTTTGCCCCACTGTATATGTATTGTGTAATATGAAGTCCTATGAGTGTCATCTGATGAAGATCATCAAAGGTTAGTGATTCATTTTATCTCTATTTGTGCTTTTTGTGACTCCCCTCTTTGGCTGAAAAAATGGATTAATTTTTCTTTGAGTTGGTGGTGACCTAACATAATCGTTTGTGGTGCTTTCGCTGAAAATCGGAAACTTTGGTGGGATTAACAACAAGATTACCTTTAAAATGGTATGAGATACATGTATGTTTGAGGAATTTTTATCATGAGATTTCTGTTGTTTGAATTTGGCGCCCTGCACTTTCACTGGCTGTTGTCATATCGATCCCGTTAACGGGATTGCAGCCATAAGAAGTTAATCAGCTTCTTGATATGCCACACCTGTCAGGTGGATGGATTATCTTGTCAAAGGAGAACCGCTCACTTACAGGGATGTAAACAAATTTGTGCACAAAATTTGAGAGAAATAAGCCTTTTGTGCATAATGAACATTTCTGGGATCTTTTATTTCAGCTTATGAAACATGGGACCAACACTTTACATGTTGCGTTTATATTTTTGTTCAGTGAAAGTGTTGGTTTCACTTGCATCAAAAAATAAAAACATGCAAAACAGGTAATTATGCAGCAGGGCAGGAGTTGTGAGTGGTTGGGACAGACACGCAAGAGAATATAAGAACAATGTTCCGCCGTTTCCACCAAAGAAAATGGTCGGCAGCCAACCAGGCAAGCCATCTCTGACATAGTCGGGGAAACACTCCGATTGAAATAAATGAGGAATTAAGGGCTCTATTCAATCAGATCCACATAGCAGTTGTTTTGGCGGCATCGGAGGTGGAACTGCATTAGAGCTGTTTGAGCTGCGGCTCTTGGCATTATACCTAAAGCGGACATTGCCATTGGCTGCACAGGGTCGCATTAAGATAAATCCCATGTAGCCTTGTTTACAAGTTTGAACATGTAACCTACACCTCGATTAGGATGATAAAAATACTCATTATTTAGTTTAATGATTTTTCAATTTGAGCGTAATTATTTAGCCTAAACTTTCTCATTCTGAACTTATAAAATGAGTGGGGCAGGTATGGCTTTGTGACAACGATTGCAAGAGCAGCTGCTCACCGGTTTGACAGCTCCAACGCAGTTCCCCCTCCAACACCTCCAAAACGTCCGCCACGCGGCTGTCTGCTATCGCTGGTTGACGCTTGATCTGATTGAATCTAGGCCTAAATGTTTTTTTCTGCATGGCACATTAGATCACTTTTTCCTCCTTTAAATTTGTTTAACTTGAACGGATATTTTGCTCCACAGCTCTCCCTGTGTTGTGACAGCAGGCCAATGAGTCACCTCATCACAATAGTAAAGCAGCCGCACATCTCCACGACAAGACAGCATTCTCCTGACCCAGCTGACATTTCTCAGCGACACTACAGTCCTGTCCAGGTTTCAGACTTTCAGAATTGTTGTCATCTTCCCAAGCCTGGAGCAGAAAATATGACAAATATTGTAGTCAGGTTTCAGACCACCAAAGCATTATGGTTTTGGTTTGACAATGTAATTGACTGAGCCCCTGTTCAGGTTTGAGTTCCGCAATTTTTGTCATCTTCATCACCTTCCCAAAGACTTGAGCAGAATGATGAATAATTTAGCTAGATTACGCTTTCCCGCATTTGATAGATTGTGTGTGAGTGAGCCCCTGTTCAGGTCTGAGTTCTGGAATTTGTGTTATCTTCCCAGAGCCTTTGTGTTTGGATGACGAGTAGCTAGACAAATATCGGAAAGGAGGGCGAGAAGGGCTGGCTGACCCTGTCAAAGGTGACCCGTCACACGGGGGCATGGGGTGTTTCATTTATATATTTAGGGGGTAGATCAGCTTTAATATTGCAGATAGATTGTGGCTTCTATCAATGTAGTTGTTTGCATCATGCATCATGGTGTTGATGTGACTGGTGTTATATTGACAGACAGCGGGTTGCTGGGTCCAGGTGCCAGAGAGTGCCCAGTGAGTCAGCGTGAGAGCATGTCAGCCCACTCCTTCCCCCGAGTACCGACTAACGTACCCAGCCGACACAGCTTTATTTTTAGGTCCCTGCATGCGTTGCTGCTATAAATAACCTCTGTCATTTCCCCTCCCCACCGCACCCAGTGTCTTGTGTCATCTCCCTCTCTCTCTTCCCTCTTTATCTATTCTTCGCTCTCTATACCCCTCCCTCTCTAACTGCATGTCTATACCGCTTTAATTTCTTCCCTCTCTGGCTCCTCCACTCTCCTCATCCCTCTACAGTATATGATCTAGCAGTGTTGTAGCCCCTATATCTCACTGTACTCTACATTAAATCTCTACACAGAGGTCCTTATTCCCTGTCTTTCACCTACTCATCATCTCTCTCTCTCCCAGTCTGCCTTCCCTGCTCTGCCTCTGGTTTCCACTGAAGTGACACTGTGTCAAAGGTGTCTGGGGAGAGAGAAGTGTACAGTAATTAGTGCACACGGTGGAGCCCTTGACGTCTATCAAATTAGGTTACCTCGTTAGGCTGAGACTACCCAGGTCATTCTCCTGATTCGCACAAATGACGGCTGATGGTGGACATTTATGGATATTTATTTTTATCAGGATATGGCCGGCAATGCCGGCAATGTTAGTTTTTCTGCTTTTGTTTTTTTTATTGGCTAAAAGCCAACAATTAGCAGATAATGGAAACGCTGGACTTTAGCTCGGAGTTAGCTTTCACCTCCATTATGCAGAGCGACAATGGTGTAGACTGCAACAGTGGATTTCGGAGACCTTGAGAGGCTGCGGCGAGAGCAGGGTGCACGTTTGACGGAAGGTCACTTCACATCATCGGTATGTTGAACGTGTCGCCGGTGGCAGCTCTTTGTGCTTAATCTTCGAGGGGGAGTTTTTGTTCAAAGCTTTACATTTTGCTCTCGGAGTCAACCTTCCAGGGCCCATCTGAATTATTTAGTTCAATATCTTCCATGATTAAAACTCGCACCTTCTACTTCTCCCTGCTGTTTTGCAATGAGATTGGTGTAAATCCAAGACGCACACACACTGAAATATACAACCACACTCAGAGACACACACACACACACACACACACGCGGATGCATGCACACACACAATAACAAAGTGAAATCCTTCAGACCCACTGTTTGCACTCACACAGAGACACAAGCATTCACACATCCTCAGACAGAACAAGACACACATTAATTAAACAAAGTTAAATAAGATTACAACCTCTAGTACGTAATGCAATAGAATCGTACAATCTTATACATTTTCTACATTATAGTCATTGATTCTACACTACTCGATGCAACACAACTGTGTGGGGGGTGGCCAGCATGTCATGTTTTGTCATTGATTATCATGTCTTGTCTCTGTGCTTCCCTTCTATTCGTTTCCCTCTGCTGGTCTTATTAGGTTCTTTCCCTCTTTCTATCCCTCTCTCTTCCTCCCTCTCTCCCTCTCTCGCTCTCTCTCTCTATCGTTCCGTTCCTGCTCCCAGCTGTTCCTCATTCTCCTAACTACCTCATTTACTCTTTCACACCTGTCCCCTATTTTGCCCTCTGATTAGAGTCCCTATTTCTCCCTCTGTTTTCCGCTTCTGTCCTTGTCGGATCCTTGTTTGATGTTTGCTGTTCTGTGTCCTTGTTCCGCCCTGTCGTGTTTTTGCCTTCTTCAGATGCTGCGTGTGAGCAGGTGTCTATGTCAGCTACGGCCTGTGCCTTCCCGAAGCGACCTGCAGTCTGTGGCCGCGTCTCCAGTCGTTCCTCTCTACTGACGAGAGGATTTCAGTTTTCCTGTTTTGGATTTACCTAAGATAATATCCAGGAGTATCGGTTTTTGTTTAAGACTGGAATAAAGACTCTGTTTCTATTAAGTCGCTTTTGGGTCCTCATTCACCAGCTTAACAGAAGGATCCGACCAAGAATGGACCCAGCGACTACGGATTCTCGCAACACTGCCGTCGAGTTCCAGGGAGCAATGCTCGGCAGACACGAGCAGGAATTGTCTGCTGCTCGTCATGCCGTTGAGACCCTGGCCGCTCAGGTCTCCGACCTCTCAGGACAGTTTCAGAGTCTTCGTCTCGTGCCACCAGCTACTTCCTGGTCTTCCGAGTCTCCGGAACCTAGGGTTAATAACCCACCATGTTACTCTGGGCAGCCCACTGAGTGTCGCTCCTTTCTCACCCAGTGTGATATTGTGTTCTCTCTCCAGCCCAACACATACTCAAGAGAGAGAGCTCGGATCGCTTACGTCATATCACTCCTTACTGGTCGGGCTCGGGAGTGGGGCACAGCTATCTGGGAGGCAAGGGCTGAGTGTTCTAACGATTATCAGAACATTAAAGAGGAGATGATACGGGTTTTTGATCGTTCAGTTTTTGGGAAGGAGGCTTCCAGGGCCCTGGCTTCCCTATGTCAAGGTGATCGATCCATAACGGATTACTCTATAGAGTTTCGCACTCTTGCTGCCTCCAGTGACTGGAACGAGCCGGCGTTGCTCGCTCGTTTTCTGGAGGGACTCCACGCTGAGGTTAAGGATGAGATTCTCTCCCGGGAGGTTCCTTCCAGCGTGGACTCTTTGATTGCACTCGCCATCCGCATAGAACGACGGGTAGATCTTCGTCACCGAGCTCGTGGAAGAGAGCTCGCGTTAACGGTGTTCCCCCTCTCCGCATCTCAACCATCTCCTCCCACCGGCTCAGAGACTGAGCCCATGCAGCTGGGAGGTATTCGCATCTCGACTAAGGAGAGGGAACGGAGAATCACCAACCGCCTTTGCCTCTATTGCGGTTCTGCTGGACATTTTGTCATGTCATGTCCAGTAAAAGCCAGAGCTCATCAGTAAGCGGAGGGCTACTGGTGAGCGCTACTACTCAGGTCTCTCCATCAAGATCCTGTACTACCTTGTCGGTCCATCTACGCTGGACCGGTTCGGCTGCTTCCTGCAGTGCCTTGATAGACTCTGGGGCTGAGGGTTGTTTTATGGACGAAGCATGGGCTCGGAAACATGACATTCCTCTCAGACAGTTAGGGAAGCCCACGCCCATGTTCGCCTTAGATGGTAGTCTTCTCCCCAGTATCAGATGTGAGACACTACCTTTAACCCTCACAGTATCTGGTAACCACAGTGAGACCATTTCCTTTTTGATTTTTCGTTCACCTTTTACACCTGTTGTTTTGGGTCATCCCTGGCTAGTATGTCATAATCCTTCTATTAATTGGTCTAGTAATTCTATCCTATCCTGGAACGTTTCTTGTCATGTGAAGTGTTTAATGTCTGCTATCCCTCCTGTTTCTTCTGTCCCCTCTTCTCAGGAGGAACCTGGTGATTTGACAGGAGTGCCGGAGGAATATCATGATCTGCGCACGGTCTTCAGTCGGTCCAGAGCCAACTCTCTTCCTCCTCACCGGTCGTATGATTGTTGTATTGATCTCCTTCCGGGGACCACTCCCCCTCGGGGTAGACTATACTCTCTGTCGGCTCCCGAACGTAAGGCTCTCGAGGATTATCTGTCTGTTTCTCTCGACGCCGGTACCGTGGTGCCTTCTTCCTCTCCCGCCGGAGCGGGGGTTTTTTTTGTTAAGAAGAAGGACGGTACTCTGCGCCCCTGCGTGGATTATCGAGGGCTGAATGACATAACGGTTAAGAATCGTTATCCGCTTCCCCTTATGTCGTCAGCCTTCGAGATTCTGCAGGGAGCCAGGTTCTTTACTAAGTTGGACCTTCGTAACGCTTACCATCTCGTGCGCATCAGAGAGGGGGACGAGTGGAAAACGGCGTTTAACACTCCGTTAGGGCATTTTGAATACCGGGTTCTGCCGTTCGGTCTCGCTACTGCTCCAGCTGTCTTTCAGGCATTAGTTAATGATGTACTGAGAGACATGCTGAACATCTTTGTTTTCGTTTACCTTGACGATATCCTGATTTTTTCACCGTCACTCGAGATTCATGTTCAGCACGTTCGACGTGTACTCCAGCGCCTTTTAGAGAATTGTCTCTACGTGAAGGCTGAGAAGTGCGCCTTTCATGTCTCCTCTGTCACATTTCTCGGTTCTGTTATTTCCGCTGAGGGCATTCAGATGGATCCCGCTAAGGTCCAGGCTGTCAGCGATTGGCCCGTTCCTAAGTCACGTGTCGAGTTGCAGCGCTTTCTCGGTTTCGCTAATTTCTATCGGCGTTTCATTCGTAATTTCGGTCAAGTGGCTGCCCCTCTCACAGCTCTGACTTCTGTCAAGACGTGCTTTAAGTGGTCCGGTTCCGCCCAGGGAGCTTTTGATCTCCTCAAGAAGCGTTTTACATCCGCTCCTATCCTTGTTACTCCTGACGTCACTAAACAATTCATTGTCGAGGTTGACGCTTCAGAGGTGGGCGTGGGAGCCATTCTGTCCCAGCGCTTCCATTCTGACGATAAGGTCCATCCTTGCGCTTATTTTTCTCATCGCCTGTCGCCATCGGAACGCAACTATGATGTGGGTAACCGCGAACTGCTCGCCATCCGCTTAGCCATAGGCGAATGGCGACAGTGGTTGGAGGGGGCGACCGTTCCTTTTGTCGTTTGGACTGACCATAAGAACCTTGAGTACATCCGTTCTGCCAAACGACTTAATGCACGTCAAGCTCGTTGGGCGTTGTTTTTCGCTCGTTTCGAGTTCGTGATTTCTTATCGCCCGGGAAATAAGAACACCAAGCCTGATGCCTTATTCCGTCTCTTTAGTTCTTCTGTGGCTTCTACCGACCCCGAGGGGATTCTCCCTGAAGGGCGTGTTGTCGGGTTGACTGTCTGGGGAATTGAGAGACAGGTAAAGCAAGCACTCACTCACACTGCGTCGCCGCGCGCTTGTCCTAGTAACCTTCTGTTCGTTCCTGTCTCTACTCGTCTGGCTGTTCTTCAGTGGGCTCACTCTGCCAAGTTAGCTGGCCACCCCGGCGTTCGGGGTACGCTTGCTTCTATTCGCCAGCGGTTTTGGTGGCCTACTCAGGAGCGTGACACGCGCCGTTTCGTGGCTGCTTGTTCGGACTGCGCGCAGACTAAGTCAGGTAACTCTCCTCCTGCCGGTCGTCTCAGACCGCTTCCCATTCCTTCTCGACCATGGTCTCACATCGCCTTAGACTTTATTACCGGTCTGCCTTCGTCTGCGGGGAAGACTGTGATTCTTACGGTTGTCGATAGGTTCTCTAAGGCGGCACATTTCATTCCCCTCGCTAAGCTTCCTTCCGCTAAGGAGACGGCACAAATCATCATTGAGAATGTGTTCAGAATTCATGGCCTCCCGTTAGACGCCGTTTCAGACAGAGGCCCGCAATTCACGTCACAGTTTTGGAGGGAGTTCTGTCGTTTGATTGGTGATTCCGTCAGTCTCTCTTCCGGGTTTCATCCCCAGTCTAACGGTCAAGCAGAAAGGGCCAATCAGTCGATTGGTCGCATATTACGCAGCCTTTCTTTTCGAAACCCTGCGTCTTGGGCAGAACAGCTCCCCTGGGCAGAATACGCTCACAACTCGCTTCCTTCGTCTGCTACCGGGCTATCTCCGTTTCAGAGTAGTCTTGGGTACCAGCCTCCTCTGTTCTCGTCCCAGCTCGCCGAGTCCAGCGTTCCCTCCGCTCAGGCTTTTGTCCAACGTTGTGAGCGCACCTGGAGGAGGGTCAGGTCTGCACTTTGCCGTTACAGGGCGCAGACTGTGAGAGCCGCCAATAAACGTAGGATTAAGAGTCCTAGGTATTGTCGCGGTCAGAGAGTGTGGCTTTCCACTCGTAACCTTCCCCTTACGACAGCTTCTCGCAAGTTGACTCCGCGGTTCATTGGTCCGTTCCGTGTCTCTCAGGTCGTCAATCCTGTCGCTGTGCGACTGCTTCTTCCGCGACATCTTCGTCGCGTCCACCCTGTCTTCCATGTCTCCTGTGTCAAACCTTTTCTTCGCGCCCCCGTTCGTCTTCCCTCCCCCCCCCCCGTCCTTGTCGAGGGCGCACCTATTTACAAGGTACGGAAGATCATGGACATGCGTTCTCGGGGACGTGGTCACCAGTACTTAGTGGATTGGGAGGGTTACGGTCCTGAGGAGAGGAGTTGGGTTCCATCTCGGGACGTGCTGGACCGTTCGTTGATTGATGATTTCCTCCGTTGCCGCCAGGGTTCCTCCTCGAGTGCGCCAGGAGGCGCTCGGTGAGTGGGGGGGTACTGTCATGTTTTGTCATTGATTATCATGTCTTGTCTCTGTGCTTCCCTTCTATTCGTTTCCCTCTGCTGGTCTTATTAGGTTCTTTCCCTCTTTCTATCCCTCTCTCTTCCTCCCTCTCTCCCTCTCTCGCTCTCTCTCTCTATCGTTCCGTTCCTGCTCCCAGCTGTTCCTCATTCTCCTAACTACCTCATTTACTCTTTCACACCTGTCCCCTATTTTGCCCTCTGATTAGAGTCCCTATTTCTCCCTCTGTTTTCCGCTTCTGTCCTTGTCGGATCCTTGTTTGATGTTTGCTGTTCTGTGTCCTTGTTCCGCCCTGTCGTGTTTTTGCCTTCTTCAGATGCTGCGTGTGAGCAGGTGTCTATGTCAGCTACGGCCTGTGCCTTCCCGAAGCGACCTGCAGTCTGTGGCCGCGTCTCCAGTCGTTCCTCTCTACTGACGAGAGGATTTCAGTTTTCCTGTTTTGGATTTACCTAAGATAATATCCAGGAGTATCGGTTTTTGTTTAAGACTGGAATAAAGACTCTGTTTCTATTAAGTCGCTTTTGGGTCCTCATTCACCAGCATAACACAGCATCTCAGTGTTTGCTGAATCACTCATCACTCATACTGTGAGTCATCCCTCACTAGATTCTCCTCCCTGTAACTGACTGACTAACAATGAAATGTCGTGGCTCAATATTTAAGATGGAGTCTTGCACAGAGGACATGTCTGGATCTGATAATAAGTCATAAATAAATACGTAATTTATTGGTCGAGAATTAAACAGCTTGGATTTGCCAGTGCACACACTGCACACACACACTGCACACACACACACACACACACACACACACACACACACACAACACACACACACACACACACACACACACACACACACACACACACACACTGCCCATAAGACTGGAGACAACTATGTTTCACACTGAGTTTGAATGACCATTTTATTTAGCTGGTGAGTTGCTTATTGATAACCCACTGCCCATAGAAAGGAGACATGGGATGAGAGAATAATTCAGCACTGTGTAATACAGGCTTGGCAAGACAGAATTTGAGGTTAAAAAAGGGAAAATGAATAAAGGTTAGAGATGTCCTTTAAAGAGAGCGACACTGCCTTCAGAAAGTATTCATACCCCTTGACTTATTCCACGTTTTGTGGTGTTACAGCAGGGATGGGCAACTGGTGGCCCAACCCCTTTTGTAGGCCCGCGGACCAATAAAAAAAAAAGTGCTACGCAGACCCACGAGCCACTCATGATGAAATCTGTTTTTTTGTGGATCCCACCCACATCAAAGTTCCCCATCCCTGTGTTACAGCCTGAATTCATAATTGATTAACCTCACTAGGGTAGGGGGCACTATTTTCCCCTCCGTATGAAAAGCGTGCCCAAAGTAAACTGCCTGTTACTCAGGCCCAGAAGCTAGGATATGCATATAATTGGTAGATTTGGATAGAAAACACTCTGTTAAAATAATGTCTGTGAGTATAACATAACTGATATGGCAGGTGAAAACCTGAGAAAAATCCACCCACGAAGCGGGATTTTTTTATGTTTGTAGTTTTCCATTGACTGCCCATATAGTATCCACTGACTTAAGACTCAGATTGCACTTCCTATGGCTTCCACTAGATGTCAGCAGTCTTTAGAAATTGTTTCAGGCTTGTATTCTGAAAAATTACGGAGTAAGACCACTCTGAGTCAGTGGATAGTGGAAAGTCCCCAGACCTGTTTTCTGCGCCCGACCGAGAGTGCGCCTTTCTTGTTTTTCTTTTATATTGATGAAGCTATTGTCCGTTTGAAATATGATTGATTTTTATGACTAAAAACAACCTGAGGATTGATAAAACATCATTTGACATGTTTCTACGAACTTTACTGATACTATTTGGATTTTTCGTCTGCCTGTTGTGACCGCCTTGGAGCCATTGGATTACTGAACAAAATGCGCCAACAAAACAGAGGTTTTTGGATATAAAGAGGGACTTTATCGAACAAAACTAACATTTATTGGGTAACTGGGAGTCTTGTGAGTGCAACCATATGAAGATCATCAAAGGTAAATGATCAATTTTATCGCTATTTCTGACTTTTGTTACTCCTCTACTTGGCTCGTTACTGTTTGTAATGTTTTGTGTGCTGGGCACTGTCCTCAGATGATCGCATGGTATGCTTTCGCCGTAAAGCCTTTTTGAAATCTGACACAACGGTTGGATTAACAAAAGTTAATCTTTAAGCCGATGTATAACACTTGTATGTTTTATGAATTCTTATGATGTATTTCTGTTTTTGCATTTGGCGCTCTGCAATTTCTCCGGATGTTGGCCAGGTGGGACGGTAGCGTCCCACATACCCTAGAGAGGTATTAAATAGATTTTCTCTCTCACCCATAACCCTCTTTTTTGCAAATGTATTGACAATTAAATACAGAAATATCTAATTTACATAAGTATTCACACAACTGAATCAATACATGTTAGAATCACCTTTGGCAGTGATTACAGCTGTGAGTATTTCTGTGTAGAGTACATCTCTAAGAGCTTTGCACACCTGGATTGTACAATATTTGCTAATTATTCTTTGTAAAATTCGTCAGGCTCTGTCAAGTTGCTAGACAGACATTTTCAAGTCTTGCCATAGATTTTCAAGCCGATTTAAGTCAAAACTGTAACTAAGCCACTCAGAAACATCCACTGTCGTCTTGGTAAGCAACTCCAATGTATATTTGGCCTTGTGTTTTAGGTTATTGTACTACTGAAAGGTGAATTCATCTCCCAGTGCCTGGTGGAAAGCAGACTGAACTAGGTTTTCCATTCTGACCCCAAAATAACACTTTTTATTCAGGACAAAAAGTTAATTGCTTTGCCACATTTTTTTTGCAGTATTACTTTAGTGCCTTGTTGCAAACAGGACGCATGTTTTGGAACATTTTTATTCTGTACAAGCTTCCTTCTTTTCACTCTGTCAATTAGGGTAGTATTGTGGAGTAACTAAATAGTCATTAATCCATCTTCAGTTTTCTTCCATCACAGCAATTAACTCTGTAATTGTTTTAAAATCACCATTGGCCTCATGGTGAAATTCCTGAGTGGTTTCTTTCCTCTCCAGCAACTGATTTAGGAAGGATGCCTGTATCTTTGCAGTGACTGGCTGTATTGATACATCATCCAAAGTGTAACTAATAACTTCACCCTACTAAAAGGGATATTCAGAGTCTGCCTTTTTTTTACCCATCTACCAATAGGTGCCCTTCTTTGAGAGGCAAAACTCCTGCCAGTCTGCACAGCACAATTCTACCCAGAGCATGTCAGAGTTCTTTTCTCCACATCTACGGATTCCTACCGCAAGCTCTGAACCTTTTCACCTGAATCATCGCCGCTAGCAAGCTGCTATCCGAGCGGCTACTCCTGGCTAACGTCTCTGTCCCGAAGCAAGCACCAATTAGCCTGGAGCTAGCCTATGCTAGGCTCATCTCCTGGCTAGCTGAAGAGGTCCATCAGACACTCATTGGGCCAAATTACCTATTTTGCCTTGGTTTCATGCATGTTAACATTAGAAGCCTCCTCCCTAAGTTTGTTTAACTCACTGCTTTAGCAGACTCTGCCAACCCGGATGTCCTAGCCGTGTCTGAATCCTAGCTTAGGAAGGCCACCAAAAACCTTGACATTTCCATCCCTAACTATAACATTTTCCGACAAGACAGAAGTGCCCAAGGGGCGGAGTTGCAATCTACTGCAGAGATAGTCTGCAGAGTTCTGTCTTACTATCGAGGTCTGTGCCCAAACAATTTGAGCTTCTACTTTTAAAAATCCACCTTTCCAGAAACAAGTTTCTCACCGTTGCCGCTTGCTATAGACCACCTTCTGCCCCCAGCTGTGCCCTGGACACAATATGTGAATTGATTGCCCCCCATCTATCTTCAGAGCTCGTACTGTTAGGTGACCTAAACTGGGACATGCTTAACACCCTGGTCGTCATACAATCTAAGCTAGATACCATCAATCTCACACAAATGATTAATGAACCTACCAAGTACAACCCCAAATCCGTAAACACAGGCACCCTCATAGATATCATCCAAACCAACCTGCCCTCCAAATACACCTCTGCTGTCTTCAACCAGGATCTCAGCGATCACTACCTCATTGTCTGCATCCATAATGGGTCTGCGGTCAAACGACCACCCCTCATCAGTGTCAAACGCTCCCTAAAACACTTCAGCGAGCAGGCCTTTCTAATCGACCTGGCCTGGGTATCCTGGAAGGATATTGACCTCATTCCGTCAGTAGACGTTGCCTGGTTATTCTTTAAAAGTGCTTTTCTCACCACCTTAAATAAGCATGCCCCATTCAAAAAATGTAGAACCAGGAACAGATATAGCCCTTGGTTCACTCCAGACCTGACTGCCCTCGACCAGCACAAAAACATCCTGTGGCGTACTGCATTAGCATCGAATAGCCCCCGTGATATGCAACTTTTCAGGGAAGTTAGGAACCAATATACACAGGCAGTTAGGAAAGCAAAGGCTAGCTTTTTCAAACAGAAATTTGCATCCTGTAGCACAAACTCCAAAAAGTTCTGGGACACTGTAAAGTCCATGGAGAAAAAGAGCACCTCCTCCCAGCTGCCCACTGCACTGAAGCTAGGAAACACTGTCACCACCGAAAAATCCACGAAAATTGAGAATTTCAATAAGCATTTTTCTATGGCTGGCCATGCTTTCCACCTGGCTACCCCTACCCCGGTCGACAGCCCTGCACCCCCCACAGCAACTTGCCCAAGCCTCCCCCATTTCTCCTTCACCCAAATAGCTTATGTTCTGAAAGAGCGGCAAAATCTGGACCCCTACAAATCAGCCGGGCTAGACAATATGGACCCTCTCTTTCTAAAACTATCTGCCACAATTGTTGCAACCCCTATTACTAGCCTGTTCAACCTCTTTCGTATCGTCTGAGATCCCTAAAGAATGTAAAGCTGCCGCGGTCATTTCTCTCTTCAAAGGGGGAGACACTCTAGACCCAAACTGTTACAGACCTTTCTAAGGTCTTCGAAAGCAAGTTAACAAACAGATCACCGACCATTACGAATCCCACCGTACCTTCTCCGCTATGCAATCTGGTTTCCGAGCTGGTCATGGGTGTACCTCAGCCACGCTCAAGGTCCTAAACGATATCATAACCGCCATCGATCAAAGACAATACTGCGCAGCTGTATTCATCGACCTGGCCAAGGCTTTCGACTCCGTCAATCACCACATTCTTATCGGCAGACTCAACAGCCTTGGTTTCTCAAATGACTGCGTCGCCTGGTTCACCAACTACTTTTCAAACAGAGTTCAGCGTGTCAAATCGGAGGGCCTGTTGTCCGGGCCTCTGGCAGTCTCTATGGGGTTGACACAGGGTTCAATTCTCAGGACGACTCTTTACTCTGTATACATCAATGATGTCGCTCTTGCTGCTGGTGATTCTCTGATCCACCTCTACGCAGACGACACCATTCTGTATACTTCTGGCCCTTCTTTGGACACTGTGTTAACTAACCTCCAGACGAGCTTCAATGCCATACAACTCTCCTTCCGTGGCCTCCAACTGCAAGTAAAACTAAATACATGCTCTTCAACCGATTGCTGCCCGCACCTGCTCGCCCGTCCAGCATCACTAATCTGGACAGTTCTGACTTGTGGGCAACTACAAATACCTAGGTGTCTGGTTAGACTGTAAACTCTCCTTCCAGACTCATATTAAGCATTTCCAATCCAAAATTAAATCTAGAATCGGCTTCCTATTTTGCAACAAAGCATCCTTCAGTCATGCTGCCAAACATACCCTCGTAAAACTGACTATCCTACCGATCCTTGACTTCGGCGATGTAATTTACAAAATAGCCTCCAACATTCTACTCAGCAAATTGGATGCAGTCTATCACAGTGCCATCCGTTTTGTCACCAAAGCCCCATATACTACCCATCACTGCGACCTGTATGCTCTCGTTGGCTGGCCCTCGCTTCATATTCGTCGCCAAACCCACTGGCTCCAGGTCACCTATCAAATCAAAGTTTATTTGTCACGTGCGCCGAATACAACAGGTGTATAGCTTACAGTGAAATGCTTACTTACAGGCTCTAACCAATAGTGCAAAAAAGGTATGTGTGTGTGTGTGTGTGTGTGTGTGTGTGTGTGTGTGTGTAGGTAAGTAAAGAAATAAAACAACAGTAAAAATAAATTTGAAAATAAGAGTAGCAAGGCTATATACAGACACCGGTTAGTCAGGCTTATTGAGGTAGTATGTACATGTAGGTATGGTTAAAGTGACTATGCATATATGATGAACAGAGAGTAGCAGTAGCGTAAAAGGAGGGGTTGGCGGGAGGTGGGACACAATGCAGATAGCCCAGTTAGCCAATGTGTGGGAGCACTGGTTGGTCGGGCCAATTGAGGTAGTATGTACATGGATGTATGGTTAAAGTGACTATGCATATAAGATAAACAGAGAGTAGCAGCAGCGTAAAAGAGGGGTTGGGGACACACACAATGTAAATAGTCCAGGTAACCATTGGTTACCTGTTCAGAAGTCTTATTGCTTGGGGGTAAAAACTGTTGAGAAGCCTTTTTGTCCTCGACTTGGCACTCCGGTACCGCTTGCAATGCGGTAGTAGAGAGAACAGTCTATGACTGGGGTGGCTGGGGTTGGTGACAATTTTTAGCGCCTTCCTCTGACACCGCCTGGTGTAGAGGTCCTGGATGGCAGGCAGCTTTGCCCCAGTGATGTATTGGGCCGTACGCACTACCCTCTGAAGTGCCTTGTGGTCAGAGGCCGAGCAATTGCCGTACCAGGCAGTGATGCAACCGGACAGGATGCTCTCGATGTTGCAGCTGTAGAACCTTTTGAGGATCTCAGGACCCATGCCAAATCTTTTTAGTTTCCTGAGGGGGAATAGGCTTTGTTGTGCCCTCTTCACGACTGTCTTGGTGTGTTTGGACCATTCTAGTTTGTTGTTGATGTGGACACCAAGGAATTTGAAGCTCTCAACCTGCTCCACTACAGCCCCGTCGATGAGAATGGGGACGTGCTCGGTGCTCCTTTTCCTGTTGTCCACAATCATCTCCTTAGTCTTGGTTACGTTGAGGGATAGGTTGTTATTCTGGCATCACCCGGCCAGGTCTCTGACCTCCTCCCTATAGGCTGTCTCGTCGTTGTCGGGAATCAGGCCTACCACTGTTGAGTCATCTGCAAACTTAATGATGGTGTTGGACTCGTGCCTGGCCATGCAGTCGTGGGTGAACAGGAAGTACAGGAGGGGACTGAGCGCGCACCCCTGGGAGCTCCAGTGTTGAGGATCAATGTGGCAGATGTGTTGCTACCTACCCTCACCACCTGGGGGGCGACCCGTCAGGAAGTCCAGGATCCAGTTGCAGAGGGAGGTGTTTAGTCCCAGGTTCCATAGCTTAGTGATGAGCTTTGAGGGTACTATGGTACTGTCGTCAATGAATAGCATTCTCACATAGGTGTTCCTTTTGTCCAGGTGGGAAAGGGCAGTGTGGAGTGCAATAGAGATTGCATCATCTGTGGATCTGTTTGGGCGGTATGCAAATTGGAGTGGGTCTAGGGTTTCTGGGATAATGGTGTTGATGTGAGCCATTACCAGCCTTTCAAAGCACTTCATGGCTACAGACGTGAGTGCTACGGGTCTGTAGTCATTTAGGCAGGTTGCCTTTGTGTTCTTGGGCACAGGGACTATGGTGGTATGCTTGAAGCATGTTGGTATTACAGACTCAATCAAGGACATGTTGAACATGTCAGTGAAGACACCTGCCAGTTGGTCAGCACATGCACGGAGCACACGTCCTGGTAATCCGTCTGGCCCCACAGCCTTGTGTATGTTGACCTGTTTAAAGGTCTTACTCACGTCAGCTACGGAGAGCGTGATCACACAGTCGTCCGGAACAGCTGATGTTCTCATGCATGCCTCAGTGTTGCTTGCCTCGAAGCGAGCATAGAAGTGATTTAACTCGTCTGGTAGGCTCGTGTCACTGGGCTGCTCGCTGCTGTGCTTCCCTTTGTAGTCAGTAATATTTTGCAAGCCCTGCCACATCCGACGAGCGTCGGAGCCGGTGTAGTATGATTCAATCTTAGCCCTGTATTGACGCTTTGCCTGTTTGATGGTTCGTCGCAGGGCATAGCGGGATTTCTTGTAAGCTTCCGGGTTAGAGTCCCGCACCTTGAAAGCGGCAGCTCTACCCTTTATCTCAGTACGAATGTTGCCTGTAATCCATGGCTTCTGGTTGGGGTATGTACGTACAGTGACTGTGGGGACCACGTCCTCAATGCACTTATTGATAAAGCCAGTGACTGATGTGGTGTATTCCTCAATGTCATCAGAAGAATCCCGGAACATGTTCCAGTCTGTGATAGCAAAACATTCCAGTAGTTTAGCATCTGCTTCATCTGACCATTTTTTTATAGACCGAGTCACTGGTGCTTCCTGCTTTAATTTTTGCTTGTAAGCAGGAATCAGGAGGATAGAGTTGTGGTCGGATTTACCAAATGGAGGACGAGGGAGAGCTTTGTCTATAAGTCTTTGCTAGGTAAAGCCCCGCCTTATCTCTGCTCACTGGTTACCATAGCAGCACCCACCCGTAGCACGCGCTCCAGCAGGTATATTTCACTGGTCATCCCCAAAGTGTCACGCCCTGACCTTAGAGATCCTTTTTATGTCTCTATTTTGGTTGGTCAGGGCGTGAGTTGGGGTGGGCATTCTATGTTTTTGTTCTATGTTTTCTATTTCTATGTGTTTGGCCGGGTGTGGTTCTCAATCAGAGGCAGTTGTCTATTGTTGTCTCTGATTGAGAACCATACTTAGGTAGCCTTTTCCCACCTGTGTTTTGTGGGTAGTTGTTTTCTGTTTTGTGTCTGCACTAGACAGAACTGTTTCGCTTTCGTTCTCCTGTTTGTTGTTTTTGGATTAAATCATGAACACTTTAAACGCTGCACCATGGTCCACTCTTCCTTCAGCCCACGAGAACCGTTACACAAAGCCAATTCCTCATTAGGCCGCCTTTTCTTCCAGTTCTCTGCTGCCAATGACTGGAACTAACTGCAAAAATCACTGAAGCTGGAGTCATACATCTCTCTCACTAACTTTAAGCACCAGCTGTCAGAGCAGCTCACAGATCACTGCACCTGTACACAGCTCATCTGTAAATAGCCCATCCAACTACCTGATCCCCATACTGTTATTTTTTTTTTTTTTCTCCTTTGCACCCCAGTATCTCTACTTGCACATTCATCTTCTGCACATCTATCACTCCAGTGTTTAATTGCTAAATGTTAATTATTTCCCCACTATGGCCTATTTATTGCCTTACCTCCCATATCTTACCTCATTTGCACACACTGTATTTAGACTTTTCTATTGTGTTATTGACCGTATGATTATTTATTCCATGTGTAACTCTGTGTTGTTGTTTGTGTTGCACTGCTTTGCTTTATCTTGACCAGGTCGCAGTTGTAAATTAGAATTTGTTCTCAACTGTCCTACCTAGTTAAATAAAGGTGAAATAAAAAATTAAAACAATTTAAAATGTAAAAACCTCCCTGGTCTTTGTGGTTGAATCTGTGTTTGAAATTCACTGCTGGAATGAGGGACTTTATAGATCATTGAATATATGGGGTACAGAGATGAGGTACTCATTCAAAAATAAGGTTAAACACTATTATTGCACACAGAGTGAGTCCTTGCAACTTATGTGATGTGTAAAGGAAATATTTACTCCTGAACAAATTTAGGTTTCCCATAAGAAAGGGATTGAATACTTATTGACTCAAGACATTTCAGCTTTTCATTTTGAATGAATTAGTAATTTTTTTAAAAACAATTATTCCACTTTGACATGATTGGGTATTATGTGTAGGCCAGTGACATAAAATCTCTATTTAATCCATTTTAAATTCAGGCTGTAACACAACAAAATGTGGAAAACGTCAAGGGGTGTGAATACTTTCTGACGGCACTGTAGCTCTTTGGAAGATCATGCCAAGCTAAATGTCACATTGATTTCTCCCACATAAAATACAAGGACGACGAATTCACCCCACTTCGACATCTCTGAGAGTGCAGAAAGTGGAGACGTCGAGGGGCTGTGGCAAGAGCGGGGTGTACGTTTGACAGAAAGTCACTTCACATCATTGGTATTGAGCATGGAAGCTCTAGCCATAACATACACTACATGGCCAAAAGTATGTGGACACCTGCTCGTCGAACATCTCATTCCATGGGGATTATTTTTGAAGTTGGTCCCTCTGTTGCTGCTAAAACAGCCTCCACTCTTCTGGGAAGGCTTTCCACTAGACGTTGGAACATTGCTGCGGGGACTTGCTTCCATTAAGCCACAAGAGCAGTGAGGTCGGGCGACTAGGCCTGGCTCGCAGTCTGCATTCCAATTCATCCCAAAGGTGTTCAATGGGGTTGAGGTCAGGGCTCTGTGGAGGCCAGTCAAGTTCTTCTACACCGATCTCGACAAACTATTTTTGTACTTTTTCCTAACCTCTCTGGATTACAACCAAATTAGGATTAGTGCAATATATTACGTATTGGATCACAAAAAAATATCTATTTTACATTTCCGTGTAGTTTACCAATAAAATTGTCTGACAGTGAAGTAGACATACTCGGTATTCATATCCCAAAAGAAAGAAATGATCTCAATACAATCAATTTTAAAAAGTTGGCAAAAATAGATAAGAACTTGCTACAGTGGTAAGGAAAATAAAGTTGAAGTTGGAAGTTTACATAAACCTTAGCCAAATACATTTAAACTCAGTTTTTCCACAATCCTAGCAAAAACTCCCTGTCTTAGGTCAATTAGGATCACCACTTTATTTTAAGAATGTGAAATGTCAGAATAAAAGTAGAGAATTATTTATTTCAGCTTTTATTTCTTTCATCACATTCCCAGTGGGTCAGAAGTTTACATACACTCAATTAGTATTTGGTAGCATTGCTTTTAAATTGTTTAACTTGGGTCAAACGTTTCGGGTAGCCTTCCACAAGCTTCCCACAATAAGTTAGGTGAATTTTGGCCCATTCCTCCTGACAGAGCTGGTGTAACTGAGTCAGGTTTGTAGGCATTCTTGCTCGCACACGCTTTTTCAGTTCTGCCCACACATTTTCTATGGGATTGAGGTCAGGGCTTCGTGATGGCCACTCCAATACCTTGACTTTGTTGTCCTTAAGCCATTTTGTCACAACTTTGGAAGCATGCTTGGGGTCATTGTCCATTTGGAAAACCCATTCGCGACCAAGTTTTAACTTCCAGACTGACGTCTTGAGATGTTGCTTCGATATATCCACATAATTGTCCTTCCTCATGATGCAATCTATTTTGTGAAGTGCACCAGGTCCTCCTGCAGCAAAGCACCCCCACAACATGATGTTGCCATCCCCGTGCTTCATCCCTGTGCTTTTTCCTCCAAACATAACGATGGTCATTATGGCCAAACATTTACATTTTTATTTCATCAGACCAGAGGACATTTCTCCAAAAAGTATGATCTTTGTCCCCATGTACAGTTGCAAACCGTAGTCTGGCTTTTTATGGCGGTTTTGGAGCAGTGGCTTATTCCTTGCTTAGTGGCAATTCAGGTTATGTCGATATAGGACTCGTTTTACTGTGGAAATAGATATTTTTGTACCTGTTTCCTCCAGCACCATCACAAGGTTCTTTGCTGTTGTTCTGGGATTGATTTACACTTTTCGCACCAAAGTACGTTCTTCTCTAGGAGACAGAACACGTCTCCTTCCTGAGCGGTATGGCGGCTGCGTGGTCCCATGGTGTTTATACTTGCGTACTATTGTTTGTACAGATGAACGTGATACCTTTAGGCGTTTGGAAGACTTGTGAAGGTCTACAATTTCTTGGCTGATTTCTTTTGATTTGATGTGATGTCCCATGATGTCAAGCAAAGAGGCACTGCGTTTGAAGGTAGGCCTTGAAATACATCCACAGGTACACCTCCAATTGACTCAAATTATGTCAATTAGCCTATCAGAAGCTTCTAAAGCCATGACATAATTTTCTGGAATTTTCCAAGCTGTTTAAAGGCACAGTCAACTTAGTGTATGTAGACTTCTGACCCACTGGAATTGTGATACAGTGAATTATATGTGAAATAATCTGTCTGTAAACAATTGTTGGAAAAATTACTTGTGTCATGCACAAAGTAGATGCCCTAACCGACTTGCCAAAACTATAGTTTGTTAACAGGACATTTGTGGAGTGGTTGACAAAAGAGTTTTACTGATTCCAACCTAAGTGTATGTAAACGTCCGACTTCAACTGTACCTGATATTTGTGGAAAAATCACTCTGATTTCCTCTTAGTCATATCATGTTTACATAATTGCTTATGCCCTTGCCTACACCTAGCAACCAGTTTTTTTTATTTATCATATGAACAAAACATATTTTGGGGGGGAGGGATCGGAAAGCCAGACAAAAATCAAACGGGCCTATTTATATATTGAATATGAATTCAGAGGACAGAAATTATTCAATATTAAAGTATTAGACCTCTCACTAAAGGCTTCAGTCACAGGTTGTCCCAAATTGAGGATTAGCTGATAACTACGAAACAAACATTCTGGATGATATAGAGAATCAGGAACTATTTATTGATCAGCATTTTGATATGCTCGAAAAAGAAACGGATACATCGAAGCGAACAAGAGAAGACCTTTCCTCGAGTTCTGCGTGTGAAACTGAAGGGAAGCCGCCATCTAAAATTCCAAATGTAACATTGGGGGGGGGATGTTTTATAACTCTGTCTCCAGAAGATAGAGCATGGCTTACAAGCATTAGCGAGCAGTTTAAAAACTGGATCTATTGCCTGGGCTACTGGGGGAGGTTGAGGCCTTAAAAACAAGAATGGATTACAGTAATAAAATGATGGAAGAAATACGAGCGGAAAATAAGATATTGAAAACTACCGTGGACTCCCTAAAAGACACTACAGAGAGGCTACGGTATGATAATAAAACAATGAAAGCCAAATTACTTGATCTAAAGTGCAGAAGTATGAAAAATAATTTTGTTATAATGGGAATAAAGGAGGATGAAAATAAACTATCAGTCAACGGAGGAAAAAGTCAAGGTATTCATGAAACGTAATCTCAAGATAACTGACGAACAGGTGGAAACAATTGATTTTCAAAGGGCTCGCCGTTTTGGTGGCAGAGCAGAGGGAAGGCCCCGTCCGATCGTAGCTATGCTAACCCACTACAAGATGAAAATCGCCTTGTTACAACAGGGTATGGAATTGAAGAACACCCCATTGTCTATTAATGAACAATTTCCCCATGAAATAGTGGAAATGACGTGCCCTGTAGCCCACTTTCAAAAGGCCCCGAGCAGAGAAGCAGAATGTTCGTCTAGTGGTCGATAAATTATACGTAAACAACTAAATGTTCAAGGACTCGAAGATTACAACATGGCTGTGAGTGATAGCTACTTCCTGTTGAAGTATTCCCCGATACATATGTGTACCATATTACACAGTACAAATATGGATTAATTAGTTTTTTACAAAAACATTTTGTAAACTGTTATGTAATAAAATGTTCATGCAGTATGGAACTGTGGACTATGTGGACTTAAAATAAGGTTGGACTTATGGTAATGCAGAATGGGTATGATGAACTTATCCTTTTTCTATTTAGGCAATATGTAACTTTGGACGATATGGACGTAATATCAGGTTTTGATTTAGGGGAAGGCGAAGATGGGTAAGGCTGACCTTTTTTCTTTATGATTTTCTTTATTTATTTAATTTGAAGATTGTACATTCGTTTTTTTTTTTTTATATGATATGGCCTAATTGTAGAGGTCGTTATATTATCACTTAAAAGATGTTATATAGTGCGGCAATTGTTGGCCGATGTGAATTGGAACAATTAGCTTTTAAGATAAAACTTAATAAATATGAATAGATTTATTATAGGGCTAGGATAAAAGATGAAATAATTAAAAACCTGCCTATGTTCTCTATTGGAATAGGCCTATACGATCCTAAAATAATTGGTGTTATTACTCCTTTACATAAAAAAAAAAAATCTCAATATAAAAAATGTAAAGGATGATTATTGTTCCGACACAAATGGACTAGATATTGTTAACAGGGTTGTTGTTTCTATTAGTGTGTGGCGGGCTGGTTAACACCGGGATAAACTGATTAAAGTTAACGGTATAACTAACTGTCACGATCGTCGTTACGTGAAAGAGAGGAGGACCAAGGCGCAGCGTGATAGCAATACATCTTTACTTTAATAAAGACGAAAACGAAGAACACTGTACAAACAAAATCAAAACAATAAACCGACGAACGTGAAGCTAAACAAACTAAGTGCTAACATGCAACATAGACAATCACCCACAAACTACCTAATGACTATGGTTGCCTAAATATGGCTCCCAATCGATAGACAGCTGTCTCTAATTGAGAACCAATCTAGGCAACCATAGACATACATACACCTAGACTAAACATTGCCCCATAAACATACAAAAACCCCTAGACAATACAAAACACATACCTCCCCCATGTCACACCCTGACCTAACTAAAATAATAAAGAAAACAAAGATAACTAAGGCCAGGGCGTGACACTAACACAATAACTGGCTTATGAAAGCACTTCTCTAAGAGAGAGAGAGGTATATTATATATTTCTACATAAGCTATTCATGCTACCTTTTATATTCTTGATCCTAATGATATAGGCCTAGGTGTAAAACAGCCGAGGTGATAGAGCAACGACCCTGGAATAAAAAACAAAATGTTTATGGGTGTAGAGAGAGTTGGTTTTACAGGTTTACTCGCTCTGGTTTGTCACTACTGCATGTATTCTTGGCTATCGTGCCATGGCTGTGTCAGAGTCGATTGTAAGTTAAACTTGGGTATTCCTTTATGCGCAGTGTGATGCCTAAGACACATTTTTACTTCCAGTCATTAGCGGCCGTGAGAATCTATGTTCCTTTTTCCTTCTACCTTTTTTTTTTGTCAGAATACAACAGGATATAATGAGGACTACATTAAATATGTCTTGCATGTAATGGACATAGTAAAAGGACTGGTCTTGCGATATACAGTACTTAGCTTGTTTTCTCTTCATTTTTTATATATTTTTTCAAACAATTGAATACAATGAACTGAGCAGGCTGGGCTGACATGCTTATAGCCTTGCTAGGACGTTGTAAATATGAGCATGCATTTATAAGATTGCTGTTATTATTTCTATTAATATGATCTATTATTGTTACAATTTTTATTAATTTTTTTACTGTTCTTTGGTTAGATATTTATGTTATCATGAGACTGCCCATATTTTCCTCTGGCCAACGCCAATTTGCGGCCAAAGGTTTGCCTTAGGACGCAAAGGTGCGTCATGAGTCAGGGAGATCGTCTGATAGTCGTATGCACACTATTATTATATTATTATATTATTACACACTGGCTGCCCCTGAGCAAAGTGGGTTTTATCAAGAGTGCATCCGGATCTATACTTGGCCCCATGGTCATAATTTAACAAAGTATTCTCAACTTGAAAGGGCTGTTACTTTTTCGTCTGTCGAAGGGAAAATACTAGAGTTGGAAAATGTAACTTGGGAAGAGAGAACCACTACCTATGTCTGCTGTATGTATTGCTGGCATGACTGTTGTTTTAGCTGAGGAGTGTGATGCCACACACTAACACCAGGGTTCAGGCCAATGTGGTGTGAGGGCAAGACTGACTCTGTCTGTGGCCCCAGGTGTAGAAGGTTCCTCTATGCTCAGATGTAATGGCTGTGGTCCTCAACCCAGTGCTCACACACTCCAAAAAGTTGATGCATGTTTGAGAGTGAGGTGAGTGAGGTGAGGTGAGGTGAGGTGAGGTGAGTGAGTGAGTGAGTGAGTGAGTGAGTGAGTGAGTGAGTGAGTGAGTGGGTGAGTGAGTGAGTGAGTGAGTGAGTGAGTGAGTGAGTGAGTGAGTGAGTGAGTGAGTGAGTGAGTGAGTGAGTGAGTGAGTGAGTGAGTGAGTGAGTGAGTGAGTGACATAGACGGAAGCCCGGAAGCTCCATATAACTCTTACAGAATTTCCACGTGGCCATTGGACATTTAATGAAAGCCTGTTGGATAACAATTTGTTCTTAACTTTTTCTTGCACAACATAGGTACAGCAGATCCCCCTTATTGTATGGGACATGTTCAAAATGTACTTTTGGAGTCCATTCAATACAATACTCATCATTAAAACAAAATCAGTTTAGGTCAAAAGAGATTAGACTAATAAAGGAAATAGAGGAAGTAACAGCGCAGGTAGATGGTAATGGAAACTATACTAGAGGCACAAAATAGGTCAGAGGAAAAACAAAAAGAAACGGAAGTACTTATTCAAGAACGATCAAGTGCAATGTCTTACAAAAATAAAGCGAATTGTATGGAAAATGGTGAAAAATGCAAAACATTTTACTTGAATCTTCAACATAGAAATTCTACCAAAAGTAATTTACAGAAACTCGTGACAAATGATGGAGTTATCCATGATTCACCAAATTTGTTTTATTTTTGTCTCCTCCATTTCCACTGAATGATGTAACTGTAAGAATTTCTTTCCTAATAATAATGTAAAATTAACACATTTACAGAAAAACCTATGTGAAAACCAACTTACAGAAGAGGAACTTTTTGAGGCAATAAAATCTTTTCAGTCTGGAAAAACACCAGGGCTTGACGGTGTACCTGTTTTACTTGGATTAAATGTCAGGAATTGTGAAAAACTGAGTTTAAATGTATTTGGCTAAGGTTTATGTAAACTTCCAACTTCAACTGTACATTTGATTTAATTTGATTGAATGTACTCTGCGCCAGCATATCAGCAAAAGAGAGAGAGAAGAGAGGAGAGAGAGAAGAGAGAAGAGAAAGAGAGAGAGAGAGAGAGAAAGAGAGAGCAGACAGAAGAGTTAAAGAAGAACTGCAGTGAATGTTTCTGGGAGTAGAAGGAGAACAGAATAGAAGAGACATTGTTGCTGCGCTGCCTGGGGCTGTGGGAGCTGTGTATGAAATAAAACAGTGCCCTGCAATTTCAGGAAATGTTCCAACGTAAGAATCCAATAGTCTATTCTTTCTGACACCATTATACTATTTTATTGGAACACACACAGCATGTGCACATTCTGATTTGGATCTCTTTTAGTCCCCATTTGGACTAATCTTCCAAGAGTCCTTAAACATTAAAATACAATTTATAATACAAACACATTTTCACATATAACACACTATTACAAACATACATAATATACTAACATAATGACCCAATAAATACTCGATCTAAAAAAATATTGATTATTCATCTATTATAGTCTCACAACATTTCTATGTATTATATTTAAATCCTTTAAAAATAATGTTTAAATGTATATATTGAAAGGTTTCTGGTTTGCTCAGCTAATTTATTCAATTTCTTTATTGCTCTAAATCGAAATGGTCTTTTGCCTATTTCTCTTTCCTGTCTGGATAACGCATAGATGGTGGACAATCTATTCCTAGTATTTATGGAATGTCTGTCTCTTACCAACTGAATACCGTTGTGAATAGAACTTGGCCGTTTTAAATGATGTATATTATGAAATAAAATAAGCATGTTTTTTTCAATTATCTTGTCGATTGATGACCAACCAAGAACAATGCGCATGACTGCAACAGAAGAACCATATCTCCACCTTAAAACAATCCTTGCTGCTTTGTTCTGTGCAATCTGCAGCCTCCTAACTTCACTTGATGATGCATTTCCCCAGACCACAGAACGGTAGTTCACCTGACTCTCAATTAATGCTTGTGTTATTTGCTGAAGAATTGTTCCTGGTAAATATTTAGCTATCCTTCTGATTATGCATGCTTTAAAAAAAAAATTATACATAGATTAGTTATTTGAGACAACCATAATAAGCAGTTGTCTAGCTGCACTCCCAATAGTTTGGTTTCTGCCACTACTTCAATTTGTACTCCTCCCATACTTAATTGTATCCCATGCTGTTTTGGCCTTTACCTAGTTGAACAGATCAACATAACTTTGGTTTTCTTGGTGTTTAAAACAAGTTTGTTTTGGCAAACCCACTCCCTGATATTCTCCAAATCTCCTTGTAAAGCCTGCTGTACCTGTTGAATCGATTGTCTTGCTTCATAAATTGTAGTATAATCTGCAAATATAGTAGCTTGAGTTTCAGCTAAGGCATAGGGAAGGTTGTTGGTATATATTAAATAAAGAAGTGGCCCAAGGCAGCTGCCCTGCAGTATTTCACAGTTTAACACATGAGGGGAAGAAAATGAACCATTGATATAGGTGGACTGTTTCCTGTCAGTTAGATATGACTGTACCCAATTCAATGCTACCTCCTTAAAACCATAATGCATTAATTTTGTCTAAATTATTTATTGATCCACTATATCAAATGCTGCATCTAAAAATAGTACACCCACAAACTTGCCATTATCCATAGCATTGAGCCACTGGTCAGTCATGTCAACCAATGCAGTGGTAGTGGAATGGTTTTTGCAATAAGCATGCTGCTTGGCTGTAATCAGATCATTATTTTCCATGTACTCCCATATTTGTCTACTCACAATACCCTCCAATATCTTACTGAGTGTAGGGAGTAGACTAATTGGTCGACTATTGGCAGGAGTAATGGGTTCTTTGCAGTCTTTCGGAATAGGACACAGTTTCGCATGCTTCCATACATTGGCAAACATCCCCTTTTCCAGTGACCAATTAAATATGTATCTCAGTGGAACTGCAATCTGGGGAGCAGCACAGCGAAGCAAAAAATTGTCCATAAGACCATAACCTGTAGATTTACCATCAGGTAATGACTTCAATAGGTTTAACACCTCCTCCACTGACACCGTTTGCAGACTAAAAGAGCAGATCTTGTTGCTCATAATATGATCATCAATCCATTGGACAATAGCTTGTTTGGAAGAATGTATGTTTACATTATTGCTCAGTAATTTAATTTTCTTTGTAAAAAAATCTGCTAAATGATTGGCAATATCAACTGGTTTTGTTATTATTCTCCCATCAACCTCCACACTAGATGGGCATGATGAGATAGATGTACCAAGTAAGCCCTTAACTGTGTTCCATACCTTTTTAGAATCATTTTTACAATCAATAAAAGCATTGTTGTAAAATAACTTGTTTTTCTTTCGATTCAATTTAACTGCATAATTACGTAATGTTCTATAATTCTGTTCATCAATTTCTAAATTTGACTTGGCTGCTAAGACTTTGGCCATATTTCTTTGAGAAAAAACCTCACCAAGTTCATCATCAATCCATGGAGATGGACGAGCACCAACTGTACTCTTTCTTATAGGGGCATGATGGTCCATTACCTCAGTGAGCAAATCAATAAAACATTCTGTAGCGTGATTCATCCTCTAGATAAATCAGCTCCCAGGGTACAGCAGCCAAATCATTTAGAAATAGCTCATGATTAAATGTTTTAAAATGTCTCTTGACCACAATCCTAGGGGGTTTCTTTGGAACCTTGGTGTTCATGGTTATGGTCACAATATTATGGTCTGTCCAGCCCACTGGCATTGATCTGGCTTTTAAGCATTGCAATGGTATATTACAGAAAATCAGATCAATGCATGTGTCTGAACGATGACCCAGCTTAATTGAAGATCTAGTAGTATCATTAACCATTTGTTTCAAACCACAGTTCTTGGCATATCTCATCAATTTTGTTATATTCGAATTATTGTGATCCTTCCAATTTATATTAAAATCACCCAAGATAAATACATCTCTGTTGCTATCTGTGGCCTGGTCAAACCCAGTACATAAGTCATCCAGATAGGACACCTTAGAGCTAGGAGGTCTATACACACATCCCACCAATATGGGTGCCTGGTGAGGCAGATGTACTTGAGCCCATAGTGCCTCTATTTGACATAGATTAATGTCATCCCTCCTTTTAAAAAGTATATGATTCTGAATATACAGTGCAACACCCCCACCATTCCTATTCCTGTCCCTTCTCAGTAGACTATATCCTTGAATGTTAATTTGCCCATCATTTACAGATGCATCTAAATGCGTTTCGGTCAAGGCCAAGATATGAATATTATTTATGTTGACCAAGTTAAAAACCTCATGTATTTTGTTAGGAAGGCTACATACATTAACCTGAGCTATATGCAACCCTTTCCTTATCAAGTGGAGATCAATAGAGCATGTATTCGTTATAGTTGAAGTTGATACACTACAACACACAAACTCAGATTTGAACATTAAATTAAAATAGCCATGGAGTTACTCTAGAGTCCCGATACAATTGCCCATTGATATAAAGTTTATCCATCACCATGGAGACTCGTTGATTAAGGCAACGCTTTTCCTTCTAGACGGGATATCGTTTTTTTCTCCTTTCATTGATCTCGGTGGGGAAGTGATCATTCATTCCAAAATCAGTGTTTCTGAGTTCTCTGCCCATGTTCTTCGTCATTTCCTTTTGCTTAAATTTGTCAAAACATGCAATAATAGACCGTGGCCTATTTCCAGAGGCCTTACCTATTCTATGGGCTCTGGAGAAAGTGGCATTACGCACAACATCAGTGGGCAGTTTAAGTTGAGTTGACATAAAGTGTCCTCACAGCCTCTGCTGTTGTCTTTCTCCGGTATCCCTGAAAATATTAGATTGTTCCGCATTGATCGACACTGTACATCAAGCAAGGTTTCTTTAAGTTGTTTGTTCTCCCTTTGCACCACCTCCACCTTGCTATGAATAGAGTCTACAGTACCTTTCAGCGCTGTGTTCTCTTTCCTTAGATCATCAATCTGACGTTGGCTGAATTCTAGACTAGCACATAATGCATTGATGTCCTCTCGTAATATATCCAAGATATCAAGTCAACATCCATATCAGTAAACCTCTCCCCACTCGCCACACACGCGCCCTCTTACTAGGGGATGGTTTGGTTCCATCGTTGATACCTATTGGCCAACCTGGTTTTGGTTTGTTTTGTTGATTGGGTTGGTTGTCCTTAACAATGCTTGAATCCTCCGAAACCAGCGACATGTTTCTTTGAGTTCGTAAGTATCTCTCGCCAATGAATCGTTCAAGCTCTTCAATGGATTCTGAATCATCCAGCGTGTTTACAGGCAGAGTTAAACACACAACCAAACTGTTCAGCCGCAACTGAAAACCGCTGGTTGAAAGTGGTGTGACGATGAGAGGGCTCACTCTGGCCAAAATCTGTCCTGAATCTGTCTGATAGTGCTGGTAAGCGCATAGCCACACATTTGAAGATATGCACACACAGCCAATCACACACACACTCACCTGCATGAATGGGAACAAAAGTCCGACTGCGAAGTTGGCGATCCAGTTGACGATCCCTGCGATCATGAAGGCTGCGGGTCGGTACGACTGCTCAAACAGCTCTCCGGTCAGTACAAAGGGGATGCCACCTGAGAGAGAAGAAAAGAACAGAAACACACAGTTCGTCAACAATCAATCCTCAGAGTCTGTCCTAAAATGGACACCGTATCAGTCAGATTAATTCAAATAGACCTGGGTCAAATACATATACTTTGAAATACATGAGATACTGCTGATTTAGCTTGCCCGATATAATGGAACCAATGGAATGTTACAGGTACAATTAATCATCATCACTAGCACAGCCCCTGTACCATTGCACGCATTCTATTAGGGTCTGGGGACATTGATAGGCAAACAGCCGTGTCCTGTTTGGACCAAAGTTGACAGCTTGATTTGGCAAATCAAAAGCTAGACACAGGGAATTTATCATTGTGACAGCAGGTATTTTCTATTGATCAATATCTACGCTTGTACTCTAGGTGTACTAAACATGGACTCATTAGATTATGTCAGAAATAGTGAGTTATATTAGTTAGTTACACAGTGAGGTCCAAAAGTATTGTGACACATTTGTTGTTGTTTTGGCTTTACTCCAGAACTCCTTGTTCATAGAACCCATTTTAGGGAACCAATAATTCACTTACATGTACATTAGTCAAAAGTGTAATATTTTGGGGCCTCCCGAGTGACGCAGCGGCCGAAGGCCCTGCATCGCAGTGCTAGAGGCGTCACTACAGACCCAGGTTCGATCCTGGGCTGTATTAGAACTGGCCGTGATCGGGAGTCCCACAGAGCGGCGCACAATTGGCCCAGCGTTGTCCAGGCTAGGGGAGGGTTTGGCCGGGGGAATTTACTTGGCTCATTGCGCTCTAGCGACTCCTTGTGGCGGGCCGGGCGCCTGCAGGCTGACCTCGGTCGTCCGGTGAACGGTGTTTCCCCCCGACATATTGGTGCGGCTGGCTTCCGGGTTAAGTGGGCGGGTGTTAACTTCTTCAGGCTGCAAGCCCGACATCGGGATCAATATGACAACAGCCTGTCCAAGTGCAGAGCGCGAAATTCAAAATCTATTTTTGTAAAATATTTAACTTTCACACATTAACAAGTCCAATACAGCATTTGAAAGATAAACATCTTGTCAATCCAGCCAACATGTCCGATTTTTTAAATGTTTTACAGAGAAAACACCACATATATTTATGTTAGGTCACCACCAAATAAAAAAAGACAGAAAGACATTTTTCACAGCACAAGTAGGCTGCATTTAGCATGCACAAGCCAACCTAACTAACCTAGAACCAACCTAAATAACCTAGAAAAAACTACCTCAGATGACAGTCCTATAACATGTTACACAATAAATCTATGTTTTGTTCAAAAAAAATGCATATTTTAGCTATAAATCAGTTTTACATTACTGCTACCATCATAGTTACAGTAAGAAATCGCACGGGAGTAGCCAGAGAAAATACAGACACCAACGTCAACTACCTTATTACACTTCAGAAAACATTTCAGAGAAATATATGGTGGATAGCTAATGAAAGAGAAAGATCTTGTGAATACAGACAATATTTCAGATTCTTTAAATGTTTTACAGCGAAAACACCACATATATTCATGTTAGCTCACCACCAAATACAAAAAGAGAGACATATTTTTCACAGCACCGGTAGCATGCAGCTAGCATGCAGCTAGCATGCAAAGCCAACCTAACTAACCTAGAACTAACCTAAATAACCTAGAAAAAACTCCCTCAGATGACAGTCCTATAACATGTTACACAATAAATCTATGTTTTGTTCAAAAAAAATGCATATTTTAGCTATAAATCAGTTTTACATTACTGCTACCATCATAGCTACAGTAAGAAATCGCACGGCAGTAGCCAGAGAAAACAGACACCAACGTCTACTTCTAATTTCACATCAGAAAAGATTTCAGAAAAATATATGGTGGATAGCTAATGAAAGAGAAAGATCTTGTGAATACAGACAATATTTCCGATTTCTGAAGTGTTTTACAGCGAAAACACAATATATCGTTATATTAGCTTACTACAATAGCTAGCACACAGCAGCATTGATTCTAGTCAAACGCTAGCGATAGCACAGTTCGACAGATATATGAAAAAGCATCCCAAATTGGGTCCTTATCTTTGTTGATTTTCCATCAGAATGTTCTCCAAAGGGTCCTTTGTTCAGAACCGTGTTCATTTGGACCTAGAACGAACGATGTCCCTGTTGAATTAGCATGACACACTGGCCATGCCATGCTAACCTCTCCGTCTTGACAAAATTCTTGCGTCGCATCACGTCTAAAGTCCAGAATAAATTTCAATAATATAATTAAAGTATATTGAAAAAACATACTTTAGGATGATTTTGTGACATGTATCAAAGAAAATCGAAGCTGGAGGTCATATTCACCTATAACGAGTGTTTTCCAGGAGCGCGGTCCAGTTCCTACTTCGCGCCCAGAAAAAATTATAAAGTGCGCACTTATCACTCAAAGAGGTTCCTTTCAGTCCCTGACAGAGATAATCAAGTCCTTTTTTCTCTCACTTCCGCATGACAACCAGGGGAAGATGTGTGACGTGTTTGTACAGTCCCAAGTGCCAAGGCCTTTTATAGAGAGTATCTTGAAGAGAGACATAGCTTCTTGGAAAATTCACTTTTTCCAGAAAATGGGCTGTAAAAAGAGTTATGTTTCACTTAGAGAAATAATTAAACCTGTTTTAGAAACTAGAAGGTGTTTTATATCCAAAGGTAATAAATAATATGCATATTGTACGAGCAAGAATTGAGTACGAGGCCGTTTGAAATGGGCACCTTTTTTCTGGCTACTCAATAATTTCCCTTGCAGCCATAAGAGGTTAAGAAGCACCGTTTGGCGGGTCATGTTTTGGAGGACGCATGACTCAAACTTCGCCTCCCGAGGCCGTTGGGGAGTTGCAGCGATGAGACAAGATTGAAATTGGGGAGAAAAAAGGATGCTACCATGACTATGGATAACCATGAATGAATCATGAATAATCATGTGTGAGAAAGTTACAGAGGCATAACTATCATACTGTACCTCCCAAAAAATGCTAACATCCCCTGTTATTGGTAATAGTGGGAGGTTAGCATGTCTTGGGAAATGTGTCACTGTCTAAATAATTTTGGACGTCACTGTATGTCACCTATGGTGGCTATGGTCAAAATGTTGACATAAAAACAAAAGGACAACATTTCAACCCACACACCAAAATCTCCGAGCTGTTCACTAATTTTATGTCATAGACACAAAATACTGAAAATGGCCCAAGATGAACTTGTTAGAATAGTCTGGAGACCCGCAAGGAATACAAGAAGAATTTAAGATTTTTCATATAATTTTCACACAGATACCTCACACACACACAAACACACACTTACAGTGGTTGCTCAACTAAAAGTTTTGAGATTTTGCTTTTTTTTTTGTGGTTTAGTACGGTACCCGGCGTCACTGCTTCATTGCTCCAGACTAACGCAAGCAGGAGTTAGAGCACTGATTACGCTTTTGGGTCCCAAGGCGCTAATGTGTCTCTAACTGACAATGAATGGGCGACATAAACCAAATAGAAACTGATAGTAGTGCACGAATTCAAAATTGAATTTCAATGAAGTGAATGATGAGGATGAAGGTGACTGAATTTAGAACAATAGTGTAAGAATTGCTATTCCTCTGTCCTGCACACGCACACCCTGAAAAATACATGTATTTTTTGGTTTCTACTCGTCAGTATTACTTACTAAAACTGTTGTTACACTAAGGTTTTTATTCTAAGAGAAACTAAAATGTGCAGTTATATTCCATGATATTCTTAAGATATATATGTTTACCGAATATTGGCAAGCGATGTCTACTAAATAATCAAGTTGATGGCGCAGTCATACAGCCTCGGCACCTACATTAAGCTGAGTGACTCACTCATTCATGGCTTTGGATCAAAATAAATAAGTACCAACATTCTTTCTGGTCGTCTTTAATAAAGAGATGTTTTGGTTATCCTGACCTGGACACCATGTATTATAATAGCCCGTTATGGTCTATTAGCAGGACAATAGACTCTTGCCAACACCTCTCTGTATTTTTACACTTTGTGCAAGGCAAATGATCAGCATTAAAACGTTTGTGGATGGGCCTCCAGAGTGCCGCAGCGGTCGAAGACACTGCATCGGAGTGCAAACTGCGATGCTACAGATGCTGGTTCGATACCCGTACCGGCCGCGACTGGGAGACCCATGAGGCGACGGTGGGCTTTTGGTTTCTCTCCCTCTAAAAACAGAAATACATCATTCTAAATAACAGAGTGGCTTTATTTACAAATTAGTAAGAATGTCTCACCCCATGTTCAAGAATGGCCTTTTTCTCACTCACTTTAGGGTATTTGAAAACGAAATAATCTCCAAAATATCATAATTTTTTAAACAAGCCATAGAAAGTTGGTTGCAATTTCAGTTTAATCCACCAGGAAAGACGGAACAAAAAATACAACAAATATTGTGGTTAAACTCAAATATACTAATTGGTAAAAAAAACTTTGTCTGTACTAGATACTAAAAAACAAAGAATCCGCAGCATAATCTCAAAACTTTTAGTTGAGCAACCACTGTTCCTCCTGAAAGCCCTAATCTGCTCACTTAAATAAATAGAGATCCTGGTCATGGTGCTACAGTATGTTATCACAGCATAATCAAAGTGAGGACAATCGACGATCTGCTGTATACTTATGGCCTATTGTAAGCTGAAAGTCACACCTTTCCAGTACTCCTCACCCAGCCCCAAACTCCACCCGAAAAAACGCATGGTTGCCAAGAAAGCGGTTAGTTTTGCTAGATTCTTAAAATGTGTACGCAGCACTTGTGTTGGAGTCATTTTAAATTCTTAATTGATCTACCGTTTCTATCATAGGCCACTGTAATCGATGGGGGCTCAGGGCGGAACCATTCTGCTCATCTGATGAAGGTGGACATGGATCAGATTCAAACTTTTAAGACCGAGATCGAGTCATTGATGGCAGACCGGCAGAAAGAGAAACATTATCTGAGGGCAGAGATACGGGCGACAGCTGATGCATTGGTCCAGAGCCAGGCGGTATTGGCAGAGAGTCACTCGTCATTGGCAGAGAGTCAGGCGGCATTGGCGGAGAATCAGGCGGAGAATGACGCGTTGAAGAGGGCGAGGAACGAGATGGAGTCACAATCCATGCCAGGCACACGTGAGCTCTGGAACTCCACCTCCGACAGGCAGAGTCAACATACCTGGCGGGTTCGTCAGGTCGTCGGTTCACCCTGACATTTCCATTCCTCTTCTGACAACAGAACTTGACCAATTGCTCACCAGGCACAGAAAGGGCCGTCCGGACCGTTATGCTGTTCTGCTATTCCAAGGATGTGTAACCAAAGAGAGATACCATGAGTGGACACAGAATACCAACTGGGATGGATCCTGAGGCAAATGTGGCTTACCAGTGAACCTCTGGGTGTTCATCAATAATACTGTGTCTCAGATGTTTTTGTCAATGACTGATGCAACCTGAAAAAGCATTAAAGACAGAGTTAATGAGTACTTGAGGTCACCGAGAAAGTCTGGACATGGCCTGCTCTCCCTTATGTAAGGAATTAGGCACTTTACCATGTTTACCATGTTTATGTCATGCAATAAAATGCAAATTAATTACTTAAAAATCATACAATGTGATTTTCTGGATTTTTGTTTTAGATTCCGTCTCTCACAGTTGAAGTGTACCTATGATAAAAAATTACAGACCTCTACATGCTTTGTAAGTAGGAAAACCTGCAAAATCGGCAGTGTATCAAATACTTGTTCTCCCCACTGTATCTCTCAGATATATGACAGATATTTCAGAACAAAATTCCCTTAAGATTTTGTTTTGTTGAACTATCTGTTGTTCCATGTAGTGAATATTTTATTCAATGTGTTTCTATTGGCTAATAGCAGTAATGCCAAATTCAATATTTCATTCAATAATTGTTGTATATATTTTTTGGGTAGAATTCAAAATCAAATAGCTAAATAATCCTTGGTATGACCATCTTAAAACAATTCAATATGTTATTTTAGAATCTCCCCCAGTTTAGACAGGGCTTAGAATCTAGAGGGTTAAAACAGAGCTGATGGATTGGGCTACCTCCTCGCCTTCTTACTAATTCTGTGGTACTGCAAGGCCTTCTTAATGATAGCAAAGTGTTAGCTGACTCAGTAATAGTAACACATGTTATGACCCCTGCAACAACACACACTAAGATTTTTCTGTAACTTCAACAGTAAAACACTGTAGAATGCACAGTTGTAGATTACACAGCATTATGGGTAAAATGCTGAAAAAATACTGTTTCATTAACTGTAATTGGAAGCCTCCTGTAAAAATCGCTCTAACATACTGTATTTCTTTACAGTAATAGCTTATGCCTACTGTAGATTAAAATGATCAGTTTCAGTGACCAACCTCATGCTAACAGGTGAGACACACAAGCTCAGACTATTTAGTAAATATTTTCTTGAAGTGGAATAATATTTTCAGCAGCTGCCTGGTAGGTACCTTGACATGTTTATAAGTATCTTTATTGCTAGCCAATGTTAAATTACTGCATATTTTCTTTGCCAATGTAGCTAGCTAGCTGGTTGACTTTTGCTTGCTAGCTAGATAGTTAGCTAGCTCAAATTGACACAAGCCATTTCAGTCTGCTCTAAATTGCTCGTAAATATGTTGCTGTGCAAACTAGAAAAAAATAAGCCAGATAATAATTGTTGTGATGATAGGCTTGCTGTACCGCAGCCTCTGAGTTTCATAGAACATAAACTGAACCCAGATTTGTTCGTGACCCTTATGTTTTCACCATTATTACAGAGAAAATGGCTTGTTTCTAGAAGTTCAAAAGATATTACCCATATTACCAGCGCAACGTTTTTTTTATTGATGGCCCACATTTTATACACAAGCCATGTTGTGGGCCACTAAAGTCAATGCGAATGACCAGTGTGCCGGTATTGTATCGAGGTGCCTGTTGACCTAGGCGCTTCTCCCACTCGGCAGCTGTTTCACAGCTGGTGCACAAATTTGTTTACATCCCTGTTAGTGAGCATTTCTCCTTTGCCAAGATAATCCATCCACCTGACAGGTGTGACATGTCAAGAAGCTGATTAAACCGCATTATCATTACACAGGTGCACCTTGTGCTGGGGACAATAAAAGGCCACTCTAAAATGTATAGTTTTGTCACACAACACAATGCAACAAATGTCTCAAGTTTTTAGGGAGCATGCAATTGGGATGCCGACTGCAGGAAAGTCCACCAGAGCTGTTGCCAGATAATTTAATGTTAATTTCTCTACCATAAGCTGCCTCCAACATCGTTTTAGAGAATTTTGATATTTCTCGGGCTATCTGCATTGTGTTCCACCACCCGCCAACCCCTCTTTTTACGCTACTCTCTGTTCATCATATATGCATAGTCACTTTAACCATACCTACATGTACATACTACCTCAATAAGCCTGACTAACCGGTGTCTGTATATAGCCTTGCTACTGTTATTTTTCAAATGTCTTTTAACTGTTGTTTTATTTCTTTACTTACACACACACACACACACACACACACACACACACACACACACACACACACACACACACACACACACACACACACACACACACACACACACCTTTTTTTCTTCGCACTATTGGTTAGAGCCTGTAACTAAGCATTTCACTGAAATGTCTACACTTGTTGTATTCGGCGCACGTGACAAATAAACTTTGATTTGATAGGCTGCCACCGCTACATTTTGAAATGTGGATGGTGTCTTTGGGGGCAGTGTCCTAATTGCCGTGGGGAGTGCCATCCTGAAATCGGAGCCGGCGCCGTCAGGGAGTTTCCTTCTGACCTTGCCCCTCGGGTGACGAAACCGCTGCATTGTCTGGTGGTCCAGGGCTGTGAGGAGGAGTAACCATTCTCTCTTTCCAGTACACAAGGTGTATGAGGTTGGTAAGGCGCAAGCCGACCTTGATGGATGACCACAACATGTCCACGAGTCTAAAGCTGAATGCGATACACCATCTCAGTTCCAGAACCTTGCATGGGCCTTCCCAGCGACTCGTTAGTTTCGGGCTCAGACCACACTGGCGTCGGGGGCTGTAGACCCACACTTCTTGGCCAGGCTGGAAAGGCTGACTTCGACAGCGGGTGTCGTATGCCCTCTTCTGCTTTGTCGCTGCTCCGGTCAAGCGATGCTGTGCAAAGTTGTGGGCTGTGTCCAGGCGCTGCTTTAGGTGGTGAAAGTGCTCCAAGCCTGCATCTCCAGGAACCTCTGGCCACAGAGGTCTTCCAAAGAGCAAGTCCACTGTAGTGCGTAGTTCTCTGCCAAACATCAGAACTGCTGGTATGCAGCCACAAGACCAATGGCAGATGTCGTTCACAGTCCTTCTGCTAGTTGGATGTGAGCGTGGCCAGCTGTATCGCCAAAGTCCGATTAAACCGTTCAATGAGCCCATTGCTTTAGGGGTGAAGGGGGGTGGTCCTTGTCTTGCCAGCTTCTCACAGACTTTGTTGAACACCTTAGCTTAAAAATGTCTCCATTGATCGCTGTTGAGTTCTTCCGCTGCTCCAAACCGGCAGAACATTTCCTCCACCAGCTTGTTGGCAGTGGTTGTGGGGCGCTGGTCGGGCCACGTAGGCCTCTGGCCACATGGTAATATAGACCATGGCCACAAGTACGTATTGATTGCCCACGTCTGTCATGGGGAAAAGGACCAAGGATGTCCACACCAACCCGCTCCATGGGGGCCACCACTTGGTAATGCTACAACAGAGCATGGTAGCATCCAGTTGGTCCTATGTGGGATGTACAGGTGTTACAGGCATGCACATACTGTTCTGTGTCTTGACGGCAGCAAGCCCAGTAGAGTGTTCCTCGGAGGAATTGGTGGGTCTTTGTGTACCCAAAGTGGCCTGCCCCCACCAACCCATGGACATTTCTGAGGGTATGGGCATGCAACGAGGCACCAACCGCTGCCACACCACCGACCTGCATGTTGGTTCCCTCCATCTTTGAAACAGCAACCCATTGTCAACGGCAAGGTTGTCCCACTGGGAGTTGTAGGCCTTGGCTTCGGGGCACAGGGGTAAGACTCTGTTCCAGGCAGGCCGCTGGCCGGACTCCAACCAGCCCTGAACAGTTACCAACACCGGGTCACCCTCCTGCTCCCTCTTCAGGTCTTGGTCATTCCAGGTCTCCAAGGGTGCTGAGCTCCTTTTTGCCGCCTGAATTGTGAGCTTTTGTTCCAAGGATGAGCAGTGCTTGCAGTCTTCCTCTTCAGGCAACTCATCAGCGTTTGTGTGGAGACAACCAGCCGATGCTGCATCTGGTAGTCATACTCCTGTAACTCTTCTATTCAGCGAGCCACCTGGCCATGTGGTTCTTGGAAGGTGAGGAGCCAGGTGAGTGAGGTATGGTCAGTACGGAGGAGTACTACAGCCAACAACTCTCGCCGGGTGACACAGTAGTTGCACTCGGCACAGTTGAGGCTCTGACTGTAGAAGGCCACCACCCGTTCCCCATCCGGCTCCTCCTGCGAAAGAAAGGATCCAATGCCCACATTGCTGGAATCTGTGTCAACGATGAATGGATGATGGGGATTGGGTTATGCCAGGACTGGAGCCTTGATAAGGACCTGACGCAGTTTAGCGAATGTGGCCGCACAATCATCATCCCAATCGAATCGCTGGTCCTAGTTTGTAAGGCGCTGTAGAGGGCTGGCTACTGTTGCAAAGTCCTTCATGAACCTTCGGTAGTAAGAAGCCAGGCCAGCAAATCTTCTCAACTCAGAGGTCGTTGGAGGTCGGCCAGTGCTGAATAGCCACCACCGTGGCTGGATCTGCCCCTGACAAGATGGCCTAGGAACTTGGCCTTCCGCTGCGGTAGGTGACACTTCTTGGGGTGGAAGCTTGAAGTCCTGCCTGCAAAATGGCAAGTAGAACCATACACAGATTCCTCAGAGATCCACGGAAGTTTGCTGCATGCACAAGGAGGTTGTCCAGGTAGACCACACACTTGTTGCGGGGGATTATGGCCAGCACTTGCGCCATAAGATGATAGAAGGTTAGCGGAACATTACAGTCTGAAGGGCATCACGGTGAACTGCCTCAGTCCTTGTCCAATTGAGAAGGCGTTCTTCAGCCTCGTTTCAAGGGCAGGCTCCAGTTGCCAATAATTGCTGCGGAGATCGAAGGAACTGAACCACTGTGACCCTGTGATGTAGTCCAGTGCATCATCTATGCACGGGAGGGTATCGGAATCCTTCCTGGTCACATATTTCAGCTGCCTGTAGTCTGCACAGAAGTGCCAAGGACTACGGGGGCCACCTAAGGGCTGTTGGATGGCTTGATGAACCCTGTCTCTCCCATCTCCCGGATCTTCTGCTCCGCTACCTCTCTCTTTGCCAGTGGCAAGTGATGGGGTGCAAACATATAGGTGCTTCGTCGATAGAGTGCTGGACCAGATTGATTATCTGGCGGACTTTGTCTTGTGCTGCAAAGACATTCACAAACTCTACACGCAGTGCTTTCTATCCCGCTGCTCAGGCTACACCCCTGCCCTAGTTCCTGCACAGCTTGCCAGGTACGTCCACTGTGCCACTGCTCACCTGCTGGGGCACACTCACCTCTTCGGCTTTAGCTGCTCCTTCTCATCTGGGGGAAGGATATTTGTGGAGCTGTCTGTCACCAATTCCTGCCAAGTCACCTGAGGCTGCCGTTGTCTTCTTACACTACTCCGAAGTCCCATGACGAAGTCTTTCATCTGGAGTTTCTGCGTTCCAACATCTAGGCATGCTCCCTCTTGACTGAGGAAATCCAACCTTTGGATGCAGTTATTGTGGATATTGTCCAATCAGAACTCGTGCACCAACGAGACATAGCCGGCACGCATCGATAAGGACCTCTGGCCCTTCATGTCCACGAGCTCCCCTGTCACAGAGCAAAGACATACCGAGGTAGGGGTGCAACCCGGAGGGGAGGGGCCCACTGTCTGGAAGAACACCAGGCCAAACCAGGGATATCATGGAACCGGTGTCAAATGAATGCCTGTCAGGCCTCACCGCTGATGCTGCATGGAAGGTGGAGGCCACTTCCTGCCAAGGCTCAGCTCCACCTCTTCTTGCCCAGTCTTCTTCGTCAGCTGCTTCACGGTGTCATCCATCTTGTCAAGGCATGGGTTAAAGCTATCCCACTTCTGACACCAGTCTAAGAAAAGGTGACTTCCTTAAGTTCTCTAGGGTCTGTGGGACGCTAGTGTCCCACCTGGCCAACATCCAATGAAATTGCAGAGCGCCAAATTCAAAAACAGAAATACTCATCATAAAAATTCATAAAACATACAAGTGTTATACATCGGCTTAAAGATTAACTTCTTGTTAATCCAAACGCTGTGTCAGATTTCAAAAAGGCTTTACGGCGAAAGCATACCATGCAATCATCTGAGAACAGCGCCCAACACACAAAACATTACAAACAGTAACCAGCCAAGTAGAGGAGTAACAAAAATCAGAAATAGCGATAAAATGAATCACTTACCTTTGATGATCTTCATATGGTTGCACTCACAAGACTCCCATTTACTCAATAAATGTTAGTTTTGTTTGATAAAGTCCCTTTTTATATCCAAAAACCTCCGTTTTGTTGGCGCGTTTTGTTCAGTAATCCAATGGCTCCAAGGCGGTCACAACAGGCAGACGAAAAATCCCCAAAGTATCAATAAAGTTCGTAGAAACATGTCAAACGATGTTTATAATCAATCCTCAGGTTGTTTTTAGTTATAATAATCGATAATATTTCAACCGGAAAATAGCTTCGTCAATATAAAAGGAAAACAAGAAAGGCGCACTCTCGTTCGCGCGCAGGAATCAGCTCTGGGGACTTTCCCAGACCACTCATTCAGTGGTCTTACTCACTCATTTTTCAGAATACAAGCCTGAAACAATGTCTAAAGACTGTTGACATCTAGTGGAAGCCATAGGAAGTGCAATTTGAGTCCTAAGTCATTGGAATCTGTATAGGCAGTCAATGGAAAACTACAAACATAAAAAAATCCCACTTCCTGGATGGATTTTTCTCAGGTTTTCACCTGCCATATCAGTTATGTTATACCCAGACATTATTTTAACCGTTTTGGAAACTTTAGAGTGTTTTCTATCCAAATCTACCAATTATATGCATATCCTAGCTTCTGGGCCTGAGAAATAGGCAGTTTACTTTCGGCACATTTTTCATCCGGAGGTGAAAATAGTGCCCCTTACCCTAGTGAGGTTAACAATGGTACTCTAGCAGGCTCTTTGGTATCACATGCACTTATGTCAGTCACATCATCTTCCGAACATTCAATCTATAAGCTTGACCATTATTAACACAGTACAACATAATACTTGAACTGGCACAACACTTTCTTCCACGGGCTGGTATCCAACAGAGCTAACCGAAGGCCACGCCTCCAACAAGCCACACCTCCAGATACTCTAATAGGCTGCCGCCGCTACAATAAATATAATTAATTTGTAGACAAACTGGAATTAAAACCAGACTAAGTTAGTGGAACTATCCAAGTATACGTCTCCTTAAAATGTTGATATTTGGTTGCATTGACAATCAAACACAATTCATTATCACTTTTGAAATACAATAAATAGCCTATTAACTTGTGGACAAGTTAACAAATTATATGTTGGATTCACGTATCCAACTCAACCAAAAATAAAAGTTAAAGAATGTGATTAAGCCTGTGGCTCCGATGGAACTATCCAAGCAGTAGATACATCTCCTTTAAATGTTGATCTTTTTGTTGCATTGTCAACCAAACATTATTCAATATTACTTTTGTGATACAGTAAATAGCCTAAAGTTAATAAGGCTATCTTACAAACTAATGTAACGTTCAACCTTAAAATGAGTTACACATCCCTGGCCACATTTTGAGATGATTGTAACTATACATTTCTTCTCATATAAGGCATGCATGTTCAAGATAGCATGCATAGGTCATTGCAGATCTGTTGAGATCTTCACAATTGCATTAATAATCTGTGCAGAATCCCGAACGGTATTGATTACTTGCACCATGTACTTTTACTGTAATCTCAACTGCAATCCTGGCCATTTGATTCTGCTATTAGACAAAACACAGTTATATACCACAATCAGTTGTATAAATAACCAACATATCTGACATCGTATTCCCATTTTAACTTTGCTGTGATTTTAAATGGTTGAAAGCGCAGTGAGAGACATTTGGGTGACAACTAAACCAAAAATCATACATTATTTTTTCCATTGGAATTTGGTTGTGCTTTTAGATGGTTGACAGCATAGTGATAACACATTGAACATTCAACTAACTTTGGGCTGTCTTTTTGTATGGGTGAAGTGAAAATAGCTTGCAATCTCAACTGACTCAACCAATGAAATGACCTGGTGTGCCCAGTGGGAAGCTTTATGACACAGCATGGAGAACATAGCCTCTGGGACACTTTTTGGGAAGCAAACCCTCATGTAATATCACAGTACTGCACTGTGCTCCTCCTTTTCATTGTCTTGTTTGGGGTGTTTTGTGAATGAAAAAGATAACAAAATAGATTGTGGATGTTTCACGACACTTTTGTGTGTGACTTGATTAGTTATTCATGGCCAAACAGAAAAGACTAGGTAAAGTGTCATAAGATGTGTTGAAACTGGTAACAATTGTCGGAACTTATGTTTACCAGTTAGAGTGAAAATGTAAAGAGTGTCATGACTTGCCCTCCTGGATGGAGATCAAAGGTGCCAACTAATCAAAGGTTTCAAGACCCCCCTTTCCTAGCCTCAGTGCAGTTAGAGCTACAGGATGCACATTTCTGTTTGAAAAAGCTAGCCTTTGATTTCCTAACTGACTGCGTGTATTGGTTCCTGACTTCCCTGAAAAGTTGCATATCGCGGTGACTATTCGATGCTAGTGCAGTACGCCACAGGATGTTTTTGTGCTGGTCGAGGGCAGTCAGGTCTGGAGTGAACCAAGGGCTATATCTGTTCTAAGTTTTTTGAAAGGGGCATGCTTATTTAAGATGGTGAGGAAATTACTTTTAAAGAACGACCAGGGATCCTCTACTGACGGGATGAGGTCAATATCCTTCCAGGATACCCAGGCCAGGTCGATTAGAAAGGCCTGCTCGCAGAAGTGTTTTAGGGAGCATTTGACAGTGATGAGGGGTGGTCATTTGACCGCGGACCCATAGCGGATGCAGGCAATGAGGCAGTGATCGCTGAGATCCTGATTGAAAACAGCAGAGGTGTATTTGGAGGGCAACTTGGTCAGGATAATATCTATGAGTGTGCTCAAGTTTACGGATTTAAGGTTGTACCTTGTGGGTTCCTTGATAATTTGTGTGAGATTAAGGGCATCTAGCTTAGATTGTAGGACTGCCGGGGTGTTAAACATATCCCAGTTTAGGCCACCTAACAGAACAAAATCTGAAGATAGATGTGTTGGTTAAGCACCTTCTACCCCCCTCCTTCTCAGCCAGGTTTGCTGTCAGAACAAAATGGGTAAGGCCACAAGACTTCCAGTTTCTAAATCAATTGTAAACTCCCAGAAAGTCACTATCTGTAATCGATTCAATACCAGCCTAAGGCTCAGCTGAAATAAAGCATTGAGATAAGTGTTGATATTGCAGTCCCTAACCAGTCAGCAGTATGTTCAGGCTCTTGGGGAAATTGCCAAGTGAACGAGTTACTGGTTCAATCAAGTCCCTTGTGGACAATACTGTATTGAAAAACTCTAGCAGTACATCACTGGAACAGTTGCAGCAGGATGTATCATGCTGTGTAAACGGTGAATCAGTAAACATGTAAACCACAGAGGTGCATGTCAACTGTCTGCTCAGCAAAATCGTTTTTATTTTTAACATTTCTTATGACATTTCCACAGCTGGGTTTTCTTGTCCAATCCAGGGTTTCCAGCCGATCCACAACTTGTGGATCCTGTCTGTTTTCATCCAGCCCTTAATTTTAAACAAGATGTTTTTCTGTAGTATGTTCAACTTCGTCTGTCCAGTACACATAATCACACAACAAAAGTATATCCAAAATATTCCATCTCATGGAGTAAATTCCAATTCAGGTGCCGTTTTTAGATTGTTTTACTCCAAACTATTCTATTGGATGAATGTGAACTGATGCAATAGGTCAGAGAGAGTCCACTGCTGGTTGTCACAGCTTTGCGTTTTCCTCCCGGGGGTGTTGGTACACCGGCCAGTAATTATGCAGTGTGTTATCGGTAGCGTCAGCAGGGCCTCTCACAGAGTCGCAGTGTGTTGTGGAGCGAGGGTGAGAAGAACTCGGTTTTCTCCTTTGCTATGCCACTCGGCTAACCTCTGACATCTATATATCAAGAGTGATGAGAGACGGACGGAGCTGAAACGTGTGACTGTTTATGAAGAAAAATGAGAGAAATGAAACGAGAGAAACTGTACGAAATAAACAAGAGTTCCATTTCATAGAAGGGTTGTGGCCTCTTGGCAGTGGTTTAGGTGGCTATCATATAGAGACTGAGATGGTACATCATATTTACAGTTAGGGAGGTTTAAAGTGACATAACTCTACAAAATCAACACTGTTTTCAGATGTTTTCAGACCTCAATGATAAGATGAATCCATATGCCACACCATCTGTTGTGTAGATCAGGCTCAGTGGAGGCTGCTGAGAGGAGGACAGCTCATAATAATGCCTGGAATGGAGTAATGGAATGGCATCAAACACATGGAAACCATGATATATGTATTTGATGCCATTCCACCTCAAGCCATTACCACGAGCCCGTCCTCCCCAATTAAGGTTCCGCCAACCTCCTGTGATCAAGCTATTTGCCTTGACCTGAAATGAATGAAAATGATAAGCACTACAAATCTGGAAATTATATGGTGCTAATCTTTCCATTTATTTTGAATTCTGAAATAGCTGGATCTACAAGACAGATGGCATGGGACCAGGTGAGAACTACTGCTCCCTCTCATTGAAGCCACAAAGTTCAAGGTCGACTGTGGTACTGCAGGCGTTGTTTTCAGAAAACAGGATCCCCATTATAGTGAATGGGAAAATGGCAATTTTTGAGGTCAATATTCAGGTGTATAAATAAACATTTAGAAGAAAATCATGGTACCAATAATTGTCTGCGCCCCCCTTACTAGCCCCGGGGTTCCGCTAGCGGAACACTCACAACATTCCGCTGAAATTCAAAAAATATTTTTTTAAAATATTTAACTTCCACACATTAACAAGTCCAATACAGCAAATGAAAGATAAACATCTTGTGAAGCCAGCTATCATTTCCGATTTTTAAAATGTTTTACAGCAAAAACACAATATATATTTATATTAGCTCACCACAATAGCCAAACACACAACGCCATTTATTCACCGTAAAGATAGCTTTCACAAAACCCACAAATAGAGATACAATTAATCACTAACATTTGAACAACTTCATCAGATGACAGTCTTATAACATCATGTTATACAATACATTTATGTTTTGTTTGAAAATGTGCATATTTAGAGGTATAAATCGTAGTTTTACATTGCAGCCACCATCACAAATAGCACCAAAACAGCCAGAATAATTACAGAGAGCAATGTGAAATACATAAATACTCATCATAAAACATTTATGAAAAATACATGTTGTACAGCAAATGAAAGATAAACATCTTGTGAATCCAGCCAATATTTCCGATTTTTTAAGTGTTTTACAGCGAAAACAGAATATATATTTCTATTAGCTCACCACAAAAGCCAAACACACAACGCCATTTATTCACCGTAAAGATAGCTTTCACAAAACCCAGAAATAGAGATAGAATTAATCACTAACCTTTGGACAACTTAATCAGATGACAGTCTTATAACATCATGTTATACAATACATTTATGTTTTGTTCGAAAATGTGCATATTTAGAGCTGCAAATCGTGGTTTTACATTGTGAATACGTAGCCACAATGCACCAAAATGTCCGGAGATATTTTGGACAGTCACCTAATCTAACCAAAGAACTCATCATAAACTTTACTAAAAAATACATGTTGTACAGCAAATGAAAGATACACTGGTTCTTAATGCAACCGCTGTGTTAGATTTTTAAAAATAACTTTAGTACAACATACAGCATGCAATATTGTGAGACAGCGCCCTACAATTCTCTGCCTTGTTGGAGCCAACATAAAACACAAAAATAGGAAATAACATCATAAATATTCTCTTACTTTTGATGATCTTCCATCAGAATGTTGTGCAAGGAGTCCTAGTTCCAGAATAAATCGTTGTTTGGTTTTAAAATGTCCATTTCTTCTGTCGAATTAGCAACTTTGGCTAGCCATGTGGAGCTCACGTGTCCAAGAAATCGTTGCGCCTGGAACGAAAAATTCCAAAATTCCCAATAAACGTCGAATAAACTGGTCAAACTCGGTTGAAAATCCTACTTTATGATGTTTTTCTCATATGTATCCAATAAAATCAGAGCCCGGAGCATTTCGTCGTGTATACGTAACGCATTTCAGAAGACAATGTGGAGTTCCCCTGTGCGCCGTTGAAAACTGACAAAAGAGCGGACCTGTCACTCCAAAAGCTCTCATTCGGCCTCACATCAAGCTAGACACCCCATTCAACCTTCTACTGCCTGTTGACATCTAGTGGAAGGCGTATGAAGTGCATACAGATCCATAAATATAAGCCAGTTGAATAGGCAGGCCCTGACACAGAGCCCCATTTTCAGAATTTTCACTTCCTTTTTGGAAGTTTGCTGCCAAATGAGTTCTGTTTTACTCACAGATATAATTCAAACCGTTTTAGAAACTTCAGAGTGTTTTCTATCCAATAGTAATAATAATATGCATATTGTATGATCTAGAACAGAGTACGAGGCCGTTTAATTTGGGCACGATTTTTCCCAAAGTGAAAATAGCGCCCCCTATTCACTAACAGGTTAATTTAAGAAAAATATTGATGCAAAAGCGTTAAAAAGAGGCACAAAGTGCTGTTTTTTTTTACTGATTTGCCTCATGATTTGACAACTCGCGCACAATCTCAGTCCTTCACATCCGAGTGCTGCTGTAGACTCTGTGCGTACCTTGACCATAAGATTCATGGAAATTACTGGTCGCGCGGGCCAGGCACCACACGCAAAGCTCAAGGTGCACTTTCCACCGAACGTGATAACATATCACTGTGTGGTATTGGGGTTGTGCCGCAGAGCACCATGGGAGCTGTGTGTGTTGAGACCGAGCACGTTCCAGATAAATGGTTGAACTAATTTCCGTCTCCCGTCTCATCATTATTGAATTGTTATGAAGACGTGATTATGAAACCCACGAGACATAACAACGAGTAAGTCTGAACCTACAGGAACTATTCTGTCCGGAAGTCATTTTTTTACACTTTTAAAACTGTTATTTTTCTGGGTACAGTCACCAAGCGGTCGATCGTGACCGATTTGTCGATCTCAAAGGCAATCCTAAGTGAACACCAAACAATTCTGTAAAAAACCCAATGATAAAACCTTGCGTTATTATATTTTTTTATTTGTTTCGCACTGTTAGCAGTAGAAGCACTTGACAGTAAAGTTGATACTGTGAGGTTTCAAAACTTTAAAAACCATGAGAGTAAAAGCAGCATCATGGATGGCAGAAAAGGATGAGACTGTTGTCGAAGCGGGAAACAACATGATTAAAATATGAGTAAGTCAAATATAAAGTGAGTAAGGGACATTTATTGAACTGTGAAGACCAACTTAGGAATTACAAACTGCTAGATGAGCGAACTTGAGGAAACGTCAGTGAGTGAAGTGAATGAATGTTTTTTTTATGCATCGTCAAGACCGCACCATACGGCAGCGTCGGGTAAGGTTAGGTGGGAATAATGCAACTCTTTGTTAACAGCTGGTGCGCAATCTCCAATATTAAGGAAGTCTCGAGATTCTGCTCGCCTGAATTAGAAAACCTCATGGTAAGCTGTAGACCATACTATTTACCAAGAGTGTTTTTAACTAGATTTTTAGTAGCTGTCTATTTACCCCCACAAACCGATGCTGGCACTAAGACCGCACTCAACGAGTTATATAGGGCCATAAGCCAACAAGAAAATGCTCATTCATAGGTTGTGCCCCTCGTGGCCTATGATTTTAATGCAGGGAAAGTGAAATGTGTTTTTACCTCATTCCTACAAGCATGTCATCTGTGCAACTAGAGAAGATACATCTCTAGATCACCTTTACTCCACACACAGAAACACATACAAAGCTCTCCCTCGCCCTCCATTTGGCAATTCTGACCGAAACTCTATCCTCCTGATTCCTGCTTACAAGCAAAAACTCAAACAGGAAGTATCAGTGATGATCTCAATACAGAAGTGGTCCGATGAAGTGGATGCTAAGCTATAGGACTGTTTCACTAGCACAGGCTGGAATATGCTCCGGAATTCATCTAATGGTATTAAGGAGTTTACCACATCAGTCACCGGCTTCATATTAATGAGTGCATCAACAACGTCGTCCACACAGTGACATAACCCAACCAGAAGCCATGATTTACAGGCAACATCTGCACTGATCTGAAGGCTAGAGCTGCCGCTTTCAAGGAGCGAGACACTAAACCGGACGCTTATAAGAAATCATTGCTTCGAACGCCGACGAGCTATCAAACAGGCAAAGCATCAATACAGGACTAAGATTGAATCCTACTGCACCGGATGTGGCAGAGTATGCAAACTATCACGGATTACAAAAGGAAACCCCGCCCCGAGCTGCCCAGTGATGCGAGCCTACCAGACACGCTAAATGCCTTCTACGCTCGCTTCGAGGCAAGCAACACTGAACCATGCATGAGAGCACCAGAAGACTGTGTGATCACGCTCTCCGTAGAAGATGTAAGACCTTTAAACAGTTTAATATTCATAAAGCAGCAGGGCCAGACGGATTACTAGGATGAGTAACCAGAGCATGCGCTGACCAGCCGGCAAGTGTCTTCACTGACATTTTCAACTTCTCCCTGACCCAGTCTGTAATACCTACATGTTTCAAGCAGACCGCCTGTCACGAATCCCGCTTCCTGAGTCTGTTTTTGCCTGTGTTCTGTCCTGGAGTGTTTTTCCGGTGTCCTGGAACGCACCCTGTCTGGTTGCCAGGCGACGTAGCTAGTTGGGAGATCTCTGATTACCCGCACCTGTATCCCATCAGCTATCTGCACACCTGGTCCTGATCATCACCCCTCCACTTCATAAGCTCTGACCTGACATCCATTCCCTGCCGGATCGTTAGCCATGAACAGTATGTTGTATGTTTTTTCTGTCTACAGTAATTCACCTGGAACACTCATCCCATCCCTACCTGGTCGTCGGTGACTTCAGTTACTTCCTTGGATCTGCTTACTCAATTCCATCAACTCACCTCCGCTGCCCGCTCCGCTACTTGGATTTTTCTATCACTACATTTACACTTGTAAATAAATACTCACCTTCGTCTTACTCTCCTTGTCCTGGTCTGCTTCTGGGTTCTACTTTAGAGAATCGTGACACCGCCATAGTCCCTGTGCCCAAAAACGCCAAGGTAACCTTTTAAATGACTTTCGCCCTGTAACACTCACATACTGTATGTAGCCATTTATCTGTAACTTTGCCAAGCCGACAAGCAAAGATGAATTGGTCAAAGCCATTATGATGTTTTGGCTAGAGAAATTGACGATACAACAATGTAACAAATACATTGATCATCTCAGCAAGGTTTTACCTGTGGTCGTGGAGCTGGGTGGAAGTGAGACAAAAATTTAGTTTAAATAAACATCCGCATTTGAATGTCTTTTTTCTCGTTATTTTATTAACGAAAGCATAAAGATGTTGATGAAGAAATACTGTACTGCTGTTTTGAGTTAGAAATGTAACACTTTAGAGTACATAAGCATTGAATACATTGCAAGTTGAGGGATTTTCACAACAGCTGCCGGGCTATAAAAAGTATATTGTCCTGCTAATAGGAAACATTTGCATGATGGGCTACACCTGCTACAGTACTACAGTGCACTTGTGAAAAACGAGTGTTTGAAAACCTGTTTTCAAAATGTCTACAGCTGTCCATCACTACTGTAAATAAAAACACAGCATCTTGTTTACATTCTTTACAATAACCACAATGTAACAAATAATTTGTATCTACCTTTCCAATTACTTTTAGAGTTTGGGATTTACAAATGTGCGCTTTTTGTTATTAGTTACATTGTTTTAGTTCGAACGTGCAGACTTTTTTTCTTTAAATTATTTTTTTTATGTAGGATGCTACATTTTTGACCAGTTGCAATTGTAAGTAGGCCTAATAAAAAAATCATATAAAAAAAAACCTGTTAAGCCTCATAGACTACCTCAGCCAGTTAAGTTATTTTATATAGGTCTTGGCTCTGAAGAAATAGACTCCAATTAAGCCCTCTTGTTGTTTGTAAAGTCAAATTAAAATGAAGATTACTGATAAAATGAATTGCTCAACTGGTGTAGGTTTTCTCCATTTGTTGGTGTGCAACACTTGCATAACAAGTTAGCTATATTTTCAGCACCAGCCACTGTTCACCTCCTATTGTTTGCGCTGCGGTTTCCAACAGATGTTTTTTAAATGTAACCGTTATTTAACTAGGCAACTCAGTTAAGAACAAATTATTATTTACAATGATGGCCTACCCCAGCCAAACCCGGATGACGCTGGGCCAATTGTGCGCCGCCCTATGGCACTCCCAATCACGGTCAGATGTGATACAGCCTGTATTCGAACCAGGGACTGTAGTAAAGCCTCTTGCACCGAGATGCAGTGCCTTAGAACGCTGCGCCACTTGGGAGCCATGACCAATATATATACACTGCTCAAAAAAATAAAGGGAACACTTAAACAACACAATGTAACTCCAAGTCAATCACACTTCTGTGAAATCAAACTGTCCACTTAGGAAGCAACACTGACTGACAATAAATTTCACATGCTGTTGTGCAAATGGAATAGACAAAAGGTGGAAATTATAGGCAATTAGCAAGACACCCCCAAAAAAGGAGTGATTCTGCAGGTGGTGACCACAGACAACTTCTCAGTTCCTATGCTTCCTGGCTGATGTTTTGGTCACTTTTGAATGCTGGCGGTGCTCTCACTCTAGTGGTAGTATGAGACGGAGTCTACAACCCACACAAGTGGCTCAGGTAGTGCAGTTCATCCAGGATGGCACATCAATGCGAGCTGTGGCAAAAAGGTTTGCTGTGTCTGTCAGCGTAGTGTCCAGAGCATGGAGGCGCTACCAGGAGACAGGCCAGTACATCAGGAGACGTGGAGGAGGCCGTAGGAGGGCAACAACCCAGCAGCAGGACCGCTACCTCCGCCTTTGTGCAAGGAGGTGCACTGCCAGAGCCCTGCAAAATGACCTCCAGCAGGCCACAAATGTGCATGTGTCTGCTCAAACGGTCAGAAACAGACTCCATGAGGGTGGTATGAGGGCCCGACGTCCACAGGCGGGGGTTGTGCTTACAGCCCAGCACCGTGCAGGACGTTTGGCATTTGCCAGAGAACACCAAGATTGGAAAATTCGCCACTGGCGCCCTGTGCTCTTCACAGATGAAAGCAGGTTCACACTGAGCACATGAGCACATGTGACAGACGTGACAGAGTCTGGAGACGCCGTGGAGAATGTTCTGCTGCCTGCAACATCCTCCAGCATGACCGGTTTGGCGGTGGGTCAGTCATGGTGTGGGGTGGCATTTCTTTGTGGGGCCGCACAGCCCTCCATGTGCTCGCCAGAGGTAGCCTGACTGCCATTAGGTACCGAGATGAGATCCTCAGACCCCTTGTGAGACCATATGCTGACATATGCACATTTGTGGCCTGCTGGAGGTCATTTTGCAGGGCTCTGGCAGTGCACCTCCTTGCACAAAGGCGGAGGTAGCGGTCCTGCTGCTGGGTTGTTGCCCTCCTACGGCCTCCTCCACGTCTCCTGATGTACTGGCCTGTCTCCTGGTAGCGCCTCCATGCTCTGGACACTACGCTGACAGACACAGCAAACCTTTTTGCCACAGCTCGCATTGATGTGCCATCCTGGATGAACTGCACTACCTGAGCCACTTGTGTGGGTTGTAGACTCCGTCTCATGCTACCACTAGAGTGAGAGCACCGCCAGCATTCAAAAGTGACCAAAACATCAGCCAGGAAGCATAGGAACTGAGAAGTGGTCTGTGGTCACCACCTGCAGAATCACTCCTTTTTTGGAGGTGTCTTGCTAATTGCCTATAATTTCCACCTTTTGTCTATTCCATTTGCACAACAGCATGTGAAATTTATTGTCAATCAGTGTTGCTTCCTAAGTGGACAGTTTGATTTCATAGAAGTGTGATTGACTTGGAGTTACATTGTGTTGTTTAAGTGTTCCCTTTATTTTTTTGAGCAGTGTATATATAGTTGAAGTCAGAAGTTTACATACACTTAGGTTGGAGTCATTGAAACTCGTTTCTCAACCACTCCACAAATTTCTTGTTAAGCCTTGAATACATTGCAAGTTTGCCCTTTCACTTTTGATTCATGCACTGAATGAGTGGAGGAGCTCCACTATCGGATCTTTAATTTTTCAATTAATTTAGATAGCCTGTAGCCTACATTAGGCCCACAAGTTAATTGCATTAATTTCAATGTGTTCAATAAGTAAAATGAATAGTCTGATAATTTACACATCAAAGAAAAGTGTCTCATATTGACAGCTTTATGAAATTAAATATTAGAGCCACACAATACAGGCTGTCAATTCACAACAAGGATTCTGAAAGTACATTAGGCCTTTGCTACTGTAGCCGGTGCATAACATCTTAGCAATGGAAATCTCACTTACTGTAACGGCCAACCACACCAAAGACCATAAATATACTGAACAAAAATATAAACGCAACATGCAACAATTAACGATTTAACTGGGTTACAGTTCATATAGGGAAATCAGTCAATTAAAATAAAGTCATTAGGCCCTAATCTATGGATTTCACATGACTGGGCAGGGGTGCAGCCATGGGTGGGCCTGGGAGGGCATAAGCCCACCCACTTGGGAGCCAGGCCCAGCCAATCAGATTGAGTTTTTCCCCACAAAAGGGCTTTATTACAGACGGAAATAGTCCTCAGTTTCATCAGCTGTCCGGGTGGCCGGTCTCAGACGAGAAGCCGGATGTGGAAGTCCTGGGCTGGCATGGTTATACGTGGTCTGCGGTTGTGAGGCCGGTTGAACATACTGCCAAATTCTCTAAAATGAGGTTGGAGGTGGCATATGGTAGAGAAATGACCATTCAATTATCTGGCAACAGCTCTGGTGGACATTCCTGCAGTCAGCATGCCAATTGCATGATCTGACAGAAAAAAATATGAGTTTTGCCCCAAAAATGTTTGTACTTTATTAAAAACAGAAGAAAAAAAACTCTAACCAAGTGGAGTATTTATCTTTAGGCTGCCCTACTTGCATATACACGTTCATAGATCTAACTTCATTAGATTCTATATATATTTAACTTTTCTAAATGACAAAATATTAGATCAATGTACCTCAAAATTGTTTTATGTTTAGGTGTCTAACGAGCACTGAGATGTTTTATCTCTACATTTCTTTCATAACGCTAGTCGACATGTTTCAGCTAGCTAAGCTACCTAGTTTGAAGACGTGGTAACAGTGCATGGTAAACAACTAGCTAGCTATGAAGTTGAGTCAAAGTTACTAGCTAGCTATGAAGACCAATCAAAGTTACTGGGCATAAGACGCTGATTTATTTTATGGCCAATTACAATGAGCCTTCTTGGGCGGGCACTTCTACTGTAAATCAATTGAGCAACGAAGAGAGTATTTTGCTGGCTAACTCTCCCAGCAGGTGCTGTGGTGACATAGTAACAGCACCCTGAACAAATCAACGACACATTACACTCTGTAATTTCTCTGTCTGCCCCACCACCAAAGATAGCACAGAGCGATGCTGAAATAGCTGCATTTTGGAGCTGCCTTAACTCAACAAAAATTCACCAAAATAACAATACAATGGGAAAGCGAACAAGTATGCTTTATTAGATGAAGCCATTTTTATTGTTGATAAAAGCTATTTGTTTGCTAACTGATGTGATATATTGTTGTGACATGAAATAACAGAATTGCATGCAAATCTCCTGGATATTGGTGGGGCTCTGCATCGCCACTGAGCCACGAAAGGTTGCGAGCTTACACCGCGGGACGATTTCAAGTTTTCATAACAATCGGAAATCGGTATTTTTGGGCGCCGATTTGCAGATTATTATTTTATTTTTTTACACCTTTATTTAATCTTTATTTAACTAGGAAAGTCAGTTAAGAACACATTCTTATTTTCAATGACGGCCTAGGAACGTTCTGCCTCGACAGATTTTTAACCTTGTCAGCTCGGGGGTTCCAATCTTGCAACCTTACAGTTAACTAGTCCAATGCTCTAACACCTGATTACATTGCACTCCACGAGGAGCATGCCTGTTAGCGAATGTAGTAAGCTAAGGTAAGTTGCTAGCTAGCATTAAACTTATCTTATAAAAAACAATCAATCAATGACTGTCATTGCTCCAACGTGTACTTAACCATAAACATCAATGCATTTCTTAAAATCATTACACAAATATTTTTAAACCTGCATATTTAGCTAAAAGAAATCCAGGTTAGCAGGCAATATTAACCAGGTAAAATTGTGTCATTTCTCTTGCGTTCATTGCACGCAGAGTCAGGGTATATGCAACAGTTTGGGCCGCCTGGCTCTTTGTGAACTAATTTGACAGAATTTTACGTAATTATGACATAACATTGAAGGTTGTGCAATGTAACAGGAATATTTAGACTCATGGATGCCACTCGTTAGATAAAATACGGAACGGAATAAACGTTTTGTTTTCGAGGTGATAGTTTCCGGATTAGTCAAAGGTATATGGTTTAGAGATAAATAGTCGACGCGTTATAATTCCTGTAATAACTTGCGGCTGAACTTGAAAGGGGTTCCTTCGTTATTTTACCGTTCATGTCTTCCATAGAGAATGTCTTGATCTACTTCAAATAAGGTCTGTGTTTCGTGCAGGCTTAAACCGCTTCGACGTTTTGATACCCGTGTAAATCTCACTAGGATAAGGTAACGTTTGTCAACATATTTTCATAAATCCACTCTACAATTTTTTTTATCTTCGCTTATATTTAGCCAATATTGATCAGAGTTACCTTGTCCTATGGATATCTACACAGTTATAAAATTGGCACGGTGGTGTAAGCCTACACGAAACACAGACCTTATTTTAAGTGAATCTAAAAATATCCTATGGAATAAATGAAGGAACCACTTTTCAGATTTTGCTAGAAGGTGTCATGGGAATTATGACTCGTACTTTGGTCGTCAATTCTTACCATGCCCATTATTAAAATAGGATTTCCTGCATATAGAAATTAAAGTTTTTGTTTTCAACATTCATCACAGGTAACTTAAACTCTATTTTTATTCAAACAGTTGAGAGTATTTGTCTCTTAAGCAGACTTCAGTATCATTGTCACTTCAGAGCTGTGTGTGTGTGTGTATTTATGTATTATATTAAGTTAAAATAAATGTGTTCATTGTTCATTCAGTATTGTTGCAATTGTCATTATTACAAAAATGTGTGTGTGTGTGTATGATATATATATATATATATATTTATTTTTTAAATAAATCGGCCGATTAATCGGTATCGGCTTTTTTTCTCTCCAATAATCGGTATCGGCGTTGAAAAATCATAATCGGTCGACCTCTACTCCAGACCACCGCAAAGGCGAGTTAGAGCACTCATTACGCATTTGGGTCCCAAGGTTTTTATATGACCAATCATATCGAGTGGTTCCAATAACGAATTTGACGCAAGCCACCTGTCCCTGGTCACTTTCTTCAGCAAAGATGGTCACGATAAAATGTTTTTTTGACAGTTGATTCGTAACCTTACGTTTGTTAGAAACCTTAAGATGTCCTCTTTTTTGATAATATATACTGTAGATCTCAAAAGTCATGGGTTGCGTTTATTATTATTTTTTTATGTGTGAGAGTCACTCTATTTCATGCCCCATTGCGCTCCATTCCCTAGGCTACCTCACTATTCTCAATGTCATCTCGTCTTTACATCTGATATTAAAGGCCTATGTGGGAAATTCGTTTTGATAGGCTACAGTAGGCTATAGTTTAGGTGTAGCCTAATGTATGGGCTGCATTTCGAATATACTTGACACTTTTATGTCATAGTGGACACCAATATCTATCTTGTGTTATTAAGCTATATAAAACAATGGTGTATGGATGAATTTCAGAAAAAAAATTGTACATTTGAATGTTGCAGTAATAGGACCTATAGGCCTACAGTAGCAGTAAGCCATTTATTATTAATAGTCTTTCTGGTGCTTTTAGCGTTTGAGTGAGCGAGAGAGGAAGGATCATTTTGATAGCTGTACGAATGACTCGACTACCCCTCATGGAGAGAAAGAGAACTGCGGGGTTTCAGTGAACATATCTAAATCAAGGCTCATTTGAATTTCCTGATGCACAGGAAAATTAACCCCAACAAAAGACTGATCAAATTAAGATCCAACATCTATATATGTTGAGACGCAGTATGTTCCAGATAAATGGTTGAACTAAATCCTGTCTCCCGTCTCATCATTATTGAATTGTTATAAAGACATGGTTATGAAACCCACAAGACCTAACAATCACTCCTTACATACACAAGCAAAAACTCTTTACATCAATGGGGTAGTAGCCTACAACTAAACATTAGCGATCTGACATGCTGTATTGCATGGAAAGGAGACCATTTTTTCAGTCTGATCAGCTGTAGGCTACTAATAATAGCAGCTACATACAGTTACCTAACGCCCTGTCCCTCTGGCCACACTCTTAGGAAAAAAAGTGCTATCTAGAACCTAAAAGGGTTCTACGGCTGTCCCCATAGGATAACTCTTTTTGGTTCCAGGTAGAAACCTTTTCACAGAGGGTTCTACATGGAATCAAAAAGGATTCTACCTGGAACCCAAAAGGGTTCTACCTGGAACCAAAAAGGGTTCTCCTATGGCAACACCCAAAGAACCCTTTTGGAACCCAGTGTGCAGGGTAAATGAAGCGATAACGTTGTGTATTTATAGCTTATTTGTTTGTTCTACGAGAAAATGTGAATTGGATCAAATTTGGTTTATATTCAAACTTAAGCTGACTAGGCTACCTAGAATTTTTTTATCAAAATTATTAACTGGAATTAATCAAAAAACACAATGGCTGACATAGCTTCTGAGTACATTTTTAATTAGGCATACAGTTGCAAAGGGCAGGCCTAGAAAATTAAAACATGCATGAAGCAAGCTCAGCTGTGTGAGATCTATTGTCCAATCAAGTTGCTGTCTCTGTTACTGTGTAGAGCAGGCCTGGGCAATTATTTTCCATGGAGGGCCACATTAGAATATATTTTTTCCCATCGTGGGCCAGAATCATATTACAGGATTATACATCATATGTATGACTGTGTTGGCAGATATGTCTACTGTAAATCATGCCCAGATATGCTACTTATTTTACTTTTTTAACATGCACAGAAAATAACCGCATCCATGTTCTCCTTTTGGTAGGTATTTTCATTATTAAACATGCAATGAACTACACGGAGGGAAAAGTCCACTGTGCATTCAGCATCATGGACAGAACTCTTGTTAACGGGTATGCACAAAAACACAAAGAGAGAGAGCTCAACATTACATTTAAACTACTCAATCAGTGTGAGGAGTGAAGTCTCTAATGGGCATTGACTAGAGCAGTGAAGTCAGGTATAGTTTCTGACGTCGCTATGCGCAGGATTTCTGAGAAGTGAGCGTCAGTAAGAGACGATCTGTGCATTGAATTGTTATATTTCATCACTGAAAATATCTGTTGACGTACAGTTGAAGTCAGTTTACATACACTTAGGTTGGAGTCATTAAAACTCGTTTTTCAACCACTCCACAAATTTCTTGTCAACAAACTATAGTTTTGGCAAGTCGGTTAGGACATCTACTTTGTGCATGACACAAGTCATTTTTACAACAATTGTTTACAGGCAGATTATTTCACTTAACCACAACTCCAGTGGGTCAGAAGTTTACATACTCTAAGTTGACTGTGCCTTTAAACAGCGTGGAAAATTCCAGAAAATTATGTCATGGCTTTAGAAGCTTCTGATAGACTAATTGACATCATTTGAGTCAATTGGAGGTGTAGCTGTGGATGTACTTCAAGGCCTACCTTCAAACCCAGTGCCTCTTTGCTTGACATCATGGGAAAACCTGAAGGTACCACGTTCATCTGTACAAACAATAGTATGCAAGTATAAACACCATAGGACCACGCAGCCTTCATACCGGTCAGGAAGGAGACGTGTTCTGTCTCCTAGAGATTAATGTACTTTGGTGCAAAAAGTGCAAATCAATCCAAGAACAACAGCAAAGGACCTTGTGAGTTGCTGGAGGAAACAGGTACAAAAGTATCTATATCCACAGTAAACGAGTCATATATCGACATAACCTTAAAGGCTGCTCAGGGAGGAAGAAGCCACGGCTCCGAAACCGCCATAAAAAAGCCAAACTACGGTTTGCAACTGCACATGGGGACAAAGATGATACTTTTTGGAGAAATGTCCTCTAGTCTGATGAAAGAAAAATATAACTGTTTAGGGTCTTCCAAATGGACAATGACCCCAAGCATACTTCCAAAGTTGTGGCAAAATGGCTTAAGGACAACAAAGTCAAGGTATTGGAGTGGCCATCACAAAGCCCTGACCTCAATCCTAAAGAAAAGCAGAACTGAAAAAGTGTGTGCGAGCAAGGAGGCCTAAAAACCTGACTCAGTTACACCAGCTCTGTCAGGAGGAATGGGCCAAAATTCACCCAACTTATTGTGGGAAGCTTGTGGAAGGCTACCCAAAACGTTTGACCCAAGTTAAACAATTTAAAGGCAACGCTACCAAATACTAATTGAGTGTATGTAAACTTCTGACCCACTGGGAATGTGATGAAAGAAATAAATGCTGAAATAAATTATTCTCTCTACTATTATTCTGACATTTCATATTCTTAAAATAAAGTGGTAATCCAAATTGAACTAAGACAGGGAATTTTTACTTGGATTAAATGTCAGGAATTGTGAAAAACTGAGTTTAAATGTATTTAGCTTAGGTGTATGTAAACTTCCGACTTCAACTGTAGATGACTAGTAGGGGTAGGGTCTTTTGATTTCTTTGCTTAGTTTTTCCTTTTGTTGTAACAGCTATTATGGGGGGGGGGGGGGGGATTTGGAGGTGAAAAACAAAAAGTTTGCTTCCTTTTCTTTCTTTATTGCATATATATTCATGTCTGTCAATGTATTGTTACTCATGCGTTGTCTTGGCTGTGTGCTTAGGGTCGTTCTCCTATTGGTGAACCTTCGCCCCAGTCTGAGGTCCTGTGCGCTCTGGAGCAGGTTTTCATCAAGGATATCTCTGTACTTTGCTCCATTAATATTTGCCTTGATCCTGACTAGTCTCCCAGTCCCTGCCGCTAAAGGAGGATATATTGGCATGGGTGTTGTTAGGCCTGAGACTAAGTCGCGAGGCAGCAAACCGTTACAATATATCCTCCAAACACCGGCTTCGAGGGCATTATCACTTGTATACAACGGGTTACCAACATATTCAAATAATGACTGACATATTTTCATAAAAAATGTTATTACTATTTTATCCTTCCACGAGATACAGTCCTGACACAAATCTAGGGTTGCTACCTAAGCCGCCTGGTCATTAGTTATATCGCTTCAGTTGCCAGAGACACGACTCAGTCGTTAAGTCTTTTTGTTTTGGATCTATGGACACAACGCAGTCGTTCGTTCTAAATGTTCTATTGCCATAATGGCTGGCAACATTCGTATCCCTTGCTTGCTAGCTAGCCAACTACGGCTAACTTACGGTCACGTCAAACAGTGCAGCCAGAATAACAAAGTAGCTGCATTTGCATTATCGGTTTTCTAGTGACATTTATTTCGATACATCCTTAACAAGGAGCTAATGATGGCATAGAATGGCATAGAAAATGTGCTCTCTCTCGTTAGGACACTGTTGTTCCGAGGCGCTAGCCAACAACAAAGCTAACACAATCACTTCAAATTGACGCTAGAAAGACTGCAAACTAGCTGCATTTAGTTTAGTTTGACCTGTTTTCTATAGACATTTCTTTGTATATGTAACGGATGTGAAATGGCTAGCTAGTTAGCGGGTACGCGCTAGTAGCATTTCAATCAGTTACGTCACTTGCTCTGAAACCAATATGTAGGGTTGCCCCTTGCTCTGCAAGGGCCGCGGCTTTTGTGGAGCGATGGGTAACGACGCTTCGTGGGTGACTGTTGTCGATGTGTGCAGAGGGTCCCTGGTTCGCGCCCGGGTCGGGGCGAGGGGACGTACTAAAGTTATACTGTTACATATATACTGTATATCCATAAAAATGATGCTGATTCATGATTTCTACTGGCTGAGAAAAACTGTTTGCCTGTCTGTCTCGTCCAGACTTCAGACCACCATACGTTCATTACTGTATGGAGCATCTGGAGATCGAATTTCAATATTGAAACAATGGTGCAAATGTCAGAGAGACAGACAGCAAGGTTCATACAGATCTCCGCTATTAAAAACCACTTTCTAGTCTAAAAGAAATGGGAGATAATGTCTAGATGCTTTTTACAGTGTCTGGCTGGACTGATGAGACAGTGAATTGCGGAGTGAGATGGAACAGAGTAAATAGGCATTTCAATGTCATAGCTTTAACTTATGGAATAGACACCGGCTGGAATGTGGTTTTTACCAATCACCATCCAGGATTTGACCCACACATTGTTTAATGTAACTTATGAAACACAAACAAATACAAATATATACTTTTTGGCCGATTGTGTGGTACTGCTCACCTATGTTACCCTTTGTAATGATAAAAGGACAATTGTACAAGAATTGATTTAACCTCCACACTGGGCCGACACCAGAACACGCATTTTTTGGGTAATATATCTGTAAACATGCATTACCTTTTAATGAGGCATGAACACAACCAATCATGATGTTTTCATCGGATTGTCAAACAAATCACTTAAACAAAAGCGAGCAAAACAGTTACCCTCTGTCTTACTATATGTAGCCCATGACATGCCATACTCTTTTTGGCCAGACAATATCAGATACATGGGCTCACACAGTGGTGGAAAAAGTTCCCAATTGTCAAAGTAAAGATTCTGTACCGTAATAGAAAATTACTCCTTAGATTAAAACAAAAATGACTCCTTAGATTAAGCAAACCAGACGGCACGATTTTCTTGTTTTTTTTATTTACGGATAGCCAGGGGCACACTCCAACAATCAGACATCATTTACAAACTAAGCATTTGTGTTTCGTGAATCTGCCAGACCAGAGGCAGTAGGGATGACCAGGGATGTTCTCTTGATAACTGTGTGAATTGGACCATTTTCCTGCCATGCATCTGAAATGTAACAACAACTTTTGGGTTTCAAGGAAAATATATGGAGTAAAAAGCATATTATTTTATTTAGGAATGTAGTGGAGTAAAAGTCAAATGTGTAAAAATGTGTTTATATAAATAGTAAAACTTCGATATCCCACAAAACTACATTTACTTAAGTACTTTACACTACTGGCTACACATACTGAGACAGAGGGGCACTGTTTCTCTCGCTCTGAAGCTTTATCTGAGATTGATTTGTCTTTCTGTTGGCGAGCATCTCGGTCCAAAAAAGTATACACATTTTTATATTTTAAACAGACAAGGAGGTACAGTAGGGCAGGCCAAGCCCCGCCCATAATGCCAGTCCTGCCTTCACACTAATATCTTTGAACCCTAGCCAAGGGGGACTCAAGCTTTTGACACAGGACTTTTCCTGAAGGCCAAAACAGTCCGCTTTGATTAAAGTCTAATTTCCCCAAGGCCAAAAGCCAAGAGACACTAACCTGAACACCACCTTTCATGTATTAAAAAGTAGCTATCTCAACTAATAAACAAAGTATGTAACCTAGCATTGTGGATGGCCCACTCATTTTTAAGGTCAGGTTGAGCTGTCAAATGCTTCAACAACCTGTACCCAGCAGCTTGCATTTATATTACGAATAGGCCATTCCTCTCACTCCCCAGTCCATTGCCACTAATCCAATAAACAGATTAGAAGTGATGCATTATAAACGAGGGAGCCCAAAAGCTGTCCATCTCCTCAAATCCCTTTTTGTTCTGACAGACACGTATGAGAGTGACACATCAATAACTGATCCAAGTGCAATCAGGTATGCTTTGCGGCTATGGATGGTCTGATGCCAGCAGACAATGGAACCACCTATCCATACTGACAGCAGAAGAGAAGTCATGCAGGAACTTTCTAATGAAATCCAAGAGACCAGCTGCCATTGAATAACAACACAATGGGTCAGTTTAATTGCACGAGATGATGTGAAGAGGAGAGAAAGACTCCATCACAATGATGTCAATAACACGCTGCATAGACAACACACATGGCGCTACAATGAAATGTTGAATCCTTTGGGTAATACTGGTTATAATAGCTATTACATCTTGCACAGCATTTGATACCATGTTTGCATATATTTTACCAGCACACATTCGGTTTCTCATCCATTCTGATGAGTTCCTCATCCATCCATTCATATTCAAAGTATTTTAATAGGAGACAAAACATTTTGTACATGTGAACTATGTTTTCTTCTATATTGTAAACTTGCCATCAACTCCAAATTCGCCAACTGTCTTGTATTAACTTTGTGTTGCAGATAGCAACATCAGACACTGATGATTGTCTAACAGAAATGGTTGTATTTTGCTCATTGCCTCTTTTAAAATCTCTTTATTTACTGTGGACCTTCTACTAATGAAGCCAATAAATGGCAGCAGCACTTTTAAGTTAAAGGGCTCTCTGCCACCTGGCCTTAATGGGAGATTAATGATCCTGGTCAAAACATTGAGGCCTGTCTATACAGCCTTATAAGAAGTCAAATAACAGTTTTAGTATGTTTGTTGCAGTAAAGTGTTCAATTACTTTTGCTAGTGCAAAAATCCCTTAGCATAAATGTAAAAAGGGACTCTCGATGGTAGGGTTGACAACTTGTGTTGACGGCAGTAGCCATTAGTGCCAGCTAGCAAACCTCGTCACAACAGGGCGAGCAAGGCTGTCTTTTCCTGTCTGCCACCTACATTATATACCTGTCTCCACCAAACAGAGGTGCATTTTTGAATTTCAAGCAAATAAATGTCAAGCGACTAATGGAAAAGTCGTACTGTAGTATATTGCTGGAGGGAACAGTAGAACCTATTGTATAGAGCACTATTAAAACATTTAAAAAAAACATTTTGTTTGTCACATGTGCCGAATATAACAGGTTAACACCTTACAGGGAAATGCTTACTTACAAGCCAATAACCAACAATGCAGTTTAAAAAATATGAAAAAGAATAAGAAATAAAAGGAACAAATAATTAAAGAGCAGCAGTAAAATGACAATAGTGAGGCTATATACAAGGGGCACCGTTACAGAGTCAATGTGAGGGGGAACCGGTTAGTCGAGGTATTTGAGGTAATATGTACATGTAGGTAGTTATTAAAGTGACTATGCATAGATAATAAACAGAGAGTAGCAGCTGCGTAAAAGGGGGGGCAATGCAAATAGTCTGGTTAGCCATTTGACTAGGTGTTCAGGAGTCTTATGGCTTGGAGGTAGAAGCTGTTTAGAAGCCTCTTGGACCTAGATGTCACGTTCCTGACCTGTTTTCTTTTGTCCTGTATTTATTTAGTTGGTCAGGGTGTGAGTTGGGTGGGTTTGTCTATGTGTGATTTTCTATGTTGGGATGTTTGTGTTCGGCCGGGTATGATTCTCAATCAGAGGCAGCTGTCAATCGTTGTCCCTGATTGAGAATCATACTTAGGCAGCCTGGGTTTCACGTGTGTTTTGTGGGTGTTTGTATCTCGTGTCAGTGTTCGTGCCACACGGGACTGTTTTCGGTTTGGTCACGTTTGTTGTTTTTGTATTTGTAAGTGTTCAGTTTACGTTCATTAAATAATGACCACTTTCCACTCTGCGTCTTGGTCCGATCCATGCTCCTCCTCGTCTGAGGAGGAGAACGACTATGACGACCGTTACAGAAACACCCACCAAAAAAAGGATCAAGCAGAGTGGGAACAGACAGCAGCAGAGACCGAGGACACAGGACTCGTGGACTTGGGAGGAGATCCTGGACGGCAAAGGACCCTGGGCTCAGCCAGGGGAATATCGCCGTCCCAAGGCGGAGTTGGAGGCAGCGAAGGCAGAGAGGCGCTGGTATGAGGAGGCAGCGCGGCGACGCGGTTGGGAGCCCGAGAGTCAGACCCAAAAATGTATTGGGGGGGGGCACACGCAGAGTGTGGCAAAGCCGGGTAGGATACCTGAGCCGACTCCCCGTGCTTACCGTGGAGTGAGAGGGCGTCGTACAGGTCAGACACCGTGTTATGCGGTAAAACAAATGGTGTCCCCAGTACGCGTGCTTAGTCCAGTGTGGGATATTCCACCTTGCCGCACTGGCCGGGCTAGGTTGGCCGGGCCCGGCCAGTGCGGCCGGGCTAGGTCGATCCATGACGACCGTTACACTAGACTTAGCACTCCAAACGACTATGACGACCGTTACACTAGACTTAGCACTCCGGGAACCGCTTGCCGTGCGGTGGCAGAGAGAACAGTCTATGACTAGGGTGGCTGGAGTCTTTGACAATTTTTAGGGCCAACCCTCTGACACCGCCTGGTAGAGAGGTTCTCGATGGCAGGAAGCTTGGCCCCAGTGATGTACTGGACCATACGCACTACCCTCTGTCGTGCCTTGCGGTCGGAGGCCGAGCAGTTGCCATATCAGGCAGTGATGCGACTGGTCAGGATGCTCTCGATGGTGCAGCTGTAGAACTTTTGAGGATCTGAGGACCCATGCCAAATCTTTTCAGTCTCCTGAGGGGGAATAGGTTTTGTCGTACCCTCTTCACGACTGTCTTGGCGTGCTTGGACCATGTTAGTTTGTTGGTGATGTGGACACCAAGGAACTTGAAGCTCTCAACCTGCTCCACTACAGCCCCGTCGATGTGAACGCTCTTTCCTCTTTTTCCTGTTGTCCACAATAATCTCCTTTGTCTTGATCACGTTGAGGGAGAGGTTGTTGTCCTGGCACCACACGGCCAGATCTCTGACCTCCTACATATAGGCTGTCTCGTCGTTAACAGTGATCAGGCCTACCACTTTTGTGTCATCGACAAACATAATGATGGTGTTGGAGTCATGCCTGGCCATGCAGTCATGAGTGAAGAGGGAGTACAGGAGGGGACTGAGCACGCACCCCTGAAGGGCCCCCGTGTTGAAGATCAGCGTGGCGGATGTGTTGTTACCTACCCTTACCACCTGGGGGAGGCCCTTCAGGAAGTCCAGGATCCAGTTGCAGATGGGGGTGTTTAGTTCCAGGGTTCTTAGCTTAGTGCTGAGCTTTGAGGGCACTATGGTGTTGAACGCTGAGCTGTAGTCAATGAATAGCATTCTGACATTGGTGCTCCTTTTGTCCAGGTGTGAAAGGGCATAATGGAGTGCAATCATCTGTGGATCTGTTGGTGCTGTTTGCAAATTAGATATGGTGTTGATTTGAGCCATGACCAGCCTTTCAAAGCACTTCATGGCTACATACGTGAGTGCTACGAGTCGGTAGTCATTTAGGTTACCTTAGTGTTCTTGAGCACAGGGACTATGGTGGTCTGCTTTAAACATGTTGGTATTACAGACTCAGACAGGGAGAGATTGAAAATGTCAGTGAAGACACTTGGTCAGCGCATGCTCGGAGTACAAGTCCTGGTAATCGGTCTGGCCCTGCGGCCTTGTGAATGTTGACCTGTTTAAAAGGTCTTACTCACATCGGCAACGGAGAAGGGGATCACACAGTCATCCGGAACAGCTGATGCTCTCATGCATGTTTCAGTGTTACTTGCCTCGAAGCGAGCATAGAAGTAATGTAGCTCGTCTGGTAGGCTCGTGTCACTGGGTAGCTCGCGGCTGTGCTTCCCTTTGTAGTCTGTAATAGTTTGTAAGCCCTGCCACATCCGACGAGCGTTGGAGCCGGTGTAGTATGATTAGATCTTAGTCCTGTATTGATGCTTTGCCTGTTTGATGGTTCGTCGGAGGGCATAGTGGGAATTATTATAAGCTTCCAGGTTAGAGCCTCGCTCCTTGAAAGCGGCAGCTCTACCTTTTAGCTCAATGCGGATGTTGCATGTACTCCATGGCTTCTGGTTGGGGTGTGTACGTACAGTCACTGTGGGGATGACGTCCTCGATGCACTTATTGATGAAGCCAGTGACCGATGTAGTGTACTCCTCAATGCCATCGGAAGAATCCCGAAACATATTCCAGTCTGTGCTAGCAAAACAGTCCTGTAGCTTAGCATCTGCTTCATCTGACCACCTTTTTATTGACCGAGTCACTGGTGCTTCCTGCTTTAGTTTTTGCTTGAAAGCAGGAATCAGGAGGATAGAAGTATGGTCAGATTTGCCAAATGGAGGGCGAGGGCGAGGGAGAGCTTTGTACGCATCTCTGTGTGTGGAGTAAAGGTGGTCAATAATTTTTTCCCCTCTGGTTGCACATTTAACATGCTGGTAGAAATGAGGTAAAACGGATGTAACTTTCCCTGCATTAAAGTCCCCAGCCACTAGCAGTGCAACCTCTGGATGAGCAGTTTCCTGTTTGCTTATGGCCGTATACAGCTCATTGAGTGCGGTCTTAGTGCCAGCATTGGTTTGTGGTGGTAAATAGACAGCTACGAAGAATATCGATGAAAACTCATTTGGTGGATAGTTTGGTCTACAGCTTATCATGAGATACTCTACCTCAGGCGAGCAAAACCTGTGCTATTAATGTCGTCGTTCAGTCACGACTCTGAAACATAAGATATTACAGTTTTTAAATGTCCCGTTGGTAGGATCTACATGCTTGTAGTTCTTCCACTTCATTATCCAACGATTGTACGTTGGCCAATAGTACCAATGGTAAAGGACACTCGCCGCCGTATCCTCACAAGGCACCCCGACCTCCTTCCGCGATACCTGCGTCTCTTTCTGCTGCAAATGACGGGGATGAGGGCCTTTTCGGTGTCTGCAGTAAATCCCTCTTGTCCGACTCGTTAAAGAAAAATTATTTGTCCAGTTCAAGGTGAGTAATCGCTGTTCTGATGTCCAGTAGCTCTTTTCGGTCATACGAGGCGGTAGCAGCAACATTATGTACAAAATAAGTTACAAACAATGCGAAAAAACTAACAAAATAGCACGGTTAAGGATGGGACCCTGTTTTTCAATTTCCGCCTAAAATGACACTCTTCAAATGAAAACTGAGATGATTGCATTCAATTATAAACAGTAGGCTATAGGTGTTTTCAATCATATTGAAATACATTTCATGTTCAATCAATTGAGTTATATTTTGATAAATTACTTTCTGTAATTTGTCTCAATATATTTCATGATGTGTAGGCTAACATGTGCGCAATGATGTAGAATCACATGGTTGATCCTTCTCTCTGTGATCACCGATAACTTCAGAACAAAAGACAACAAATACGAGGTTGCCAATGTCTTTGCAATTGATACGAACAAGCAACGTATTAAAAGATTCTTCAAATGAAAACCGAGATGATTGCATTCAAATATGAACAGTGGACTATAGGTGTTTTCAATCATATTGAAACACATTTCATGTTCAATCAATTCAGTTCTATTTTGCTACATGTAGTCTACTTTCTGTAATTTGTCTCAAAATATTTTATGATGCGTCTGTGATTTAGTGCATTTTTATTTGGTAAGGTAAGCATTAGAATAAACTCCCTCAATATTTGCAGCCGTAGGTGGTAATATAGTGCATTCGGAAAGTATTCAGACCCCTTGTCTTTTTCCCACACAGCCTTATTCTAAAATTGATTAAATTGTTTTTTCCCCTCATCAATCTACACACAATACCCCATTATAACAAAGCAAAAACAGGTTTTAATATATTTTTGCTAATTTATATATATAAAAAACGAAAATATTACATTTAATAAGTATTCAGACCCTTTACTCAGTACTTTGTAGAAGCACCTTTGACAGTGATTACAGCCTCGAGTCTTCTTGGGTATGATGCTACAAGCTTGGCACACCTGTAGTTTATCCCATTCTTCTCTGCAGATCCACATAGCAAAGGTTCTGAATACTTACGTAAATAAGGTATTTCTGTTTTTATTTGTATATATTTTTTGCAAAAATGTTGAAAAACCTTTTTTTGCTTTGTCATTATGGGGTATTGTGTGTAGATTGATGAGGACATTTTTTTAATGGAAAAAGGGGTCTGAATACTTCCCGAATGCACTGTATATCTCTAGGAGCTGATCCGTCATGAGTATTGCCCTAATGAAAAAAGATTGCAGTTTGAGTGCTGTATAACTGCAGTACACTGTAGTTAGAGTGCAGTATAACTTCAGTATGCTTAAATTACTGCATCCAAAATAACACTGTTTTCTTAACTGCATGAATTTTGCAGTGTGACTGCAGTTACAGTGCAGTATAGCTGCAGTATACAGCAGTTATTCTGCAATTACTGCATTCAAAATACCACAGTCGACCGCAGTTACTGCACATTTACTGCAGTTTCAAAACTGCTATATTTATTTTGTAAGGGTGTGAAATAGTGATAATATTAAGGAAAGATTTGAATGGAGAAAGCTGATCTGAGAGCAGCACTCACTTTCTTTAGATCCGAACAGTATAGACATATGCTCCAACGACGCACTTCAGCGTTGATTACACTGCAGACCATAATGCTTGTCGTGGAAAATTGCAAGATGATGTTATAATGCTTGTAAGATGATGTTATAATGCTTGTATTACATTATAATAGTTGTTACATTCGACAGAATAGAGTATTGTGTGTGTGTGTTCCACTGAGGATGGGCCTCTATGAGATAGCACTGACAGAGGATATTTATGATGTCTTTGGGTGATAAAACCTAAAGAGCATTCCAGATAACATGAGGTAATGGTTCTGTGCTATGAAGTACCAGGAACGAGAATTAGAACCTCGTCTGAGGGACCAAACTGAACGATAATGTATAGTGAATGTTATCTAGTTAAGGGATACTCCTTTCTCAAGTAAGAGTCCCTTTGTGAAGAGTTCCTAAGATCTGTGGTTCGTCATGAAGGTTGAGAGGGGTGTATCTTGGCTATAAAAGATCTTTGTAATTTTCTGCAGTCACTTTCAATGGTTCATTAGAGATAGCGCATCATTGAAAGTCAAAGGCTATTGCAAAGCTTACTAAAGATGTAGTTTAAGTATAACTCTGACTGGTGTGTAGTTTGTAACTCTCCTCATTTGGTAAAGCAGAAAGATGCCACCACATGCTCAAATCAGTTTTGTTTTCAAATCCATTTATGACTACTGACTGTCCAAACAGCAAGTTTCAAGTGACCAAATCGGATTTGTGTGTGTTCAGACAGTAGACATTTGCTGACATGGCTACACTTCTTGTCATAGTACAGAAGTTATGTAGCAAGCTGACAACAATGCCTGCCATGGATGTTTCCCAGATTCTTAGAATGTTCAAAATCATAGTGTAAGTACACTTTTAAGGCCTCAAAGGATAGGATGATCCAACTTTCAAAACAAGTCCTTTTTGGCTAGCCACAGCAGTCAACTAGCTAGGTAGCTGTTTAGCTTTTTAGCACATTCACTAATTTGTTAGTAACAAGCTAGTTAGCTACCACATGTTCTTGTCAAACGGTCAACAAAGTAGCTAGCAAGCAACAAGATATGCCAAACCAGTCTAAAAACCACTTGAGAGCAAATAAATAGGTCACATGGCCCCCCAGCTAGCAATGAGGAATCGGCCCATAAACGGCCCTCTTCTGGGGGGCCGGAACTGATTGAATCGGCCCGGAATCGGGTGTCGGACTCGGCCCGGAATCAAAATGAATGACTGCCCAGAATCGGTCCGTTTCCGTCTACCAGAATTCAGCCAACTTTGCCGGCATCTTACCAGAATCCCCCCAGAAGCGACCCGACACAAATTTAAATAAATGTATACAAAATTAACTGATTTAGTCATTTTAAATATTACTATTATACATTTTATACATTCAAATTATACCCATCCACAAAAAAACATTTTGTCTCAGAGGAAACACCATACACCTGGTGACCGTGTCAGTGTGCATGCGCCTAGCCTGCCACAGGAGTCGCTACAGCTCGATGGGAGGACATCCCGGCCGGCCAAACCCTCCCCTAACTCGGACGACGCTTGGCCAATTGTGCGTCGCCTCATGTGTCTCCCAACTCCCAGATGCTGGTCGCGAACCAGCATCTGTAGAAACGCAGTTTGCACTGCGATGCAGTGTCTTAGACCGCTGCGCAACTCGGGAAGTTCCATCCACAAAGTTTTTAATGCTTATCAATTGCTTTCAAAATACTAAAATACTACACAGGACTCAAAGAATTTAATTTAAATGTTAATTGTATTTTTTGATCACAGAAAGAATGAAGAAAATATGGGAAAATAAATAAATAAATATATAAAGCAGCCTGTGTAATCATCTGCCAGAGAGTAGCCCCAATCGGCCCGAGCCGTAAATAATACATTTGGGCCAGATAACTCTCACCGAAATCGGCCTGAGCCCCAAGTAATACATTTGGGCCAGATAACTCACACCGGAATTGGCCTGAGCTCAATCCCCCCCCCCCCCCTGCATCCTAGCTATAAGTAATACTGCCGAAGGCGGCCCAGACTCGGGCAACAAGACGTCGGCCGAGTCTGACTCTCAGCCGAGTGCCCCGACTCTCAGCCACAATCGGCCCAAATCCACTGTGCTAACTGGGCAGGAATCAGATTTAAATATCTGACTTCAAACCACCTACCAAGGGGGTTTGAAATGTGGATTGAAATATCAGATTCCATGTGCTTTTTGGCTGTTCAGAATGCACGAAAAAGAACAGATTCAAATTGGATATGCAAATAAATAGGATGAGAGTCACTTCAAACTTCCACTGGTTAACACAGCTTTAGAAACCGTTCTCTCTGGGTGGTGTTTTAGGAAACGCATGTTACATCTTCAGCCATTGTAGGAAAGATGCATTGTTAAAAGCCTAAGTTCCATCGCTATTTGGAAACCGGGCCCAGGTCTAATGTGTCCATGGCGTATGGCACGAGATGAGGAAAAGCCATCATATTCACCTGTTCCAATGAAAATGTAGCACATAGACCTGTGTGCATGGGTGGGTGCACACGTGAGGGCTAAATGGCATACTGTGTCAGCAGATACAAACCAAGCCTGGTATTTGTACATGAAGGTCATGCTTCTGATTGCTTATAAAGTAGCAATATCTATGATTGTGGTTCTTTTACAGCTCAAAACCTTGGAAAAAGGAACATTTTCTGCACAAGAGGATTAATGAAACAAAGGTGCATTAACCAAATGAGAAATCTAGAGAGCTTTGATAATTTGTAACATTGCAAAAGCAAATTCGTTTTATCACATCGGATAGCCTACACCCCAACACGGTACCAAAAACAAAGGTCCATGGCCATTCATTCATTCATTGTGTTTTGTGTCTTCCCATGTGTTACCGTTGCTTCAGTATGCTTTCTCAGTATGCCAGCTCTTTTATATAACTTTCCCACTGACATAGTAAGACTAAGCTATGATGATCTATCAGTGGCCTCATTTGTTTGAGTTTTTACACCTTCGGGCCTGAGATTGAGGGGTTTGAACATTAGAATCACTTTGGAAAACTGTGACCTCCCCTTGGGCAGTGATAGAAAAAAGAAGAAGAAGGTAAAAGAGTCCTTGAACCCTTTCAAAAACCAGAAGGGCTGCAACTGGCAAGTCAATTTGGAATCCCAATGGGTTCATCTCCTTCATGCGCTGAAACCCTGAATAATGACAAATCTCTTACATATCACACCGATCTCATTATCACCACCTCTCATCTCAACCTCAGGGGGAACAATTACAGTATCATGTTGAAATGCAAACATCTCAGATGAATGCAAATCAAAACGCAACCAGTTCAGTGTGTGAAGTCCTCAATGTATACGTAGCCTTTTCCCCCCAGAGGGGACCTGACCAAAAAGGTTAAAGGCCCAGTGCAGTCAAAAACGTGATTTTCTTGTCTTTTACATATATTTCCACACCATGTGGTTGGAATAATACTGTGAAATTATTCAAATGATGATAATGACCTTTCAGTGTAAGAGCTGTTTGAAAAGACCCCCTGGAATTTCAGGCTGTTTTGCTGGGATTGAGTTTTGTCCTTCCATGGTGACATCACCATGGGGAAAATTTGTTAATAAACCATTGAGAAAGAGAGTTCCAAACCTCTCTGCTAATAACATAATTTGCAGTCTTCCCTTCCCCATTCAAACCACTCCCAGACAGTCCAAGCTAAATTCTTGCTTGAGAAATTGCCCTTTGCAAAGAAGTGATTTGTTTCTTTGTTTTCAATGAAATTGGTCAAAATCACAGTAATCACATTGTTACCCAGAAATTATTTGATATTGAGATTTTAAAAAAACAGCTGCATTTGACACCACACAAATATTGTATTTATTTATTTTTATTTCATCTTTAACTAGGCAAGTCAGTTAAGAACAAATTCTTATTTACAATGACGGCCTACACCGGCCAAACCCGGACGACGCTGGGCCAATTGTGCGCCGCCCTATGTGATACAGCCTGGAATCGAACAGGGTCTGTAGTGATGCCTCTAGCACTGAGATGCAGTACCTTCTCATCTGCTACAGTTTAACACAGCCGTTTGTCTAAATTATAGCCTCCGGCAGCCCAGCTGTCCGTCCCCCTTAACCAGGGCATTCTGCATTGGTTAAGGGGGACGGACAGCGGAATTGGATGATTTCGCCCTTTAGAGAGGTTGCTGTGACTGTTACCAGTGGTCTGCTGAGTACAGACCAATGACTGCATGTGAAGGAGGTGGTTGTATTACATTTTTATACTAGTGGTTAATCCTTATTTCATGCTTAGCATATCGACAGGTAACTGCCAAAATAAAATAAACACTTCAGTAAATGAGGGACACAAAGTATTTTGAAAGCAGGTGCTTCCACACAGGTGTGGTTCCTGAGTTAATTAAGCAATTACAATCCCATCATGCTCAGGCTCATGAAAATGCCCAGTTGTCCATTAATTTGGCTACCATGGTTAGAAGAAATCTCAGTGACTTTGAAAGAGGGGTCTCAAAGGAGCATAGGGGGTTTAAAGGGTGTGTGTGTCTCAGTCACCAGATCTCAACCCAATTGAACACCTTATGTGAGATTCTGGAGCAGTGCCTGCGAAAGCATTTTCCACCACCATCAACAAAACACCAAATTATGGAATTGCTTGTGGAAGAATAGTGTCACATCCCTCCAATAGAGTTCCAGACACTTGTAGAATCTATGCCAAGGTGCATTGAAGCTGTTCTGGTGGCTCGCGGTGGCCCAACGCCATATTAAGACCCTATGGGCTTTATTTTCGGCTGGTGTCAAGGCAGCGCTAGTGTCAAACGCACGTTTGCAATTTCGTCATGTAAAAACTGTAGCATTGGCATTTTCCAGCATTAACGTCAGGTTCTGCAACTTACCTGTCTTATCGCAGCTCGCTTGGGCTCAGATGGGCAGGGTGGAAATATTTGAGGTTTGTTCTTAAAAACATGATCCAAAGTAATCATTTCAGGCAGCTCTAACAGGGATATTTAAGACCAACCTAAAGTTGGTTTTATGCAGTTAGTTATGGTATGAATTTTGACAGCGGAAACGCAACCCATCCAGCCATGACACACACTGCCCATATGCGCATCGAACAAGAGTAGCCATAAAAAACTCACGTTGTTTACCATCTTGTTTTATTTCATTAAAAACCAAGCATAGCCTCCCCTCCTCTCAATGACTGCTTTTTTCGTCTGCCCAATGCAATAGCGAAGTAGTCAAGACTGTCGATAAAGGGTTTGGCTCCTGCGACCGCTTGGAAATAAATCTTAATCACCAATAGAATATCAAGTTTGAGAGGAGTAAAACAGTGAGATGACATTCCCTTTTTATCTATGCATTTTAAGAAGGCCTACATTATTTTAGCCATCCAGGTCCTGTTTTGGACGTAAGTAAAATCTAAAAAGACCATGCCCATCATGAAACAGGAGATGAGAATTTAGAAGTTTACTGTAACCTGTAAAAACGTATTGTTCAAAACCCAAGCCCTCGCTTAGGCCTACTATAACGAAGGCTGGTTCAACAGCAATGTGTGTCTTTTTTATCCTGATGATTTTATGATATCATTACATTTTAGATGGCTTGCAAAAGTATTCATCCCCCTTGGCATTTTTCCTATTTTGTTGCCTTACAAACTGGAATTAAAATTGATTTCTTGGGGGGGTATCATTTGAGTTACACAACATGCCTACCACTTTGAAGATGCAAAATATGTTTTATTGGAAATCTTAAGTCTTATTACATACAGCCGGGAGGAACTACTGGATATAAGAGCAACGTCAACTTACCAACATTATGACCAGGAATACGACTTTCCCGAAGGGGATCCTCTGTTTGGTCCACCACCCAGGACAATGGATCGGATACCAGCAGGCGACCCAAAACAACGGCGCCGCAGAAGGGGCAGACGGAGCGGTCTTCTGGTCAGCCTCCGTAGACGGGCACATCGCCCAACGCTCCCGAGTATACTACTCACCAATGTCCAGTCTCTTGACAACAAGGTAGACGAAATCCAAGCAAGGGTTGCCTTCCAGAGAGACATCAGAGATTGTAACATTCTCTGTTTCATGGAAACATGGCTCACTCGGGATACATTATCAGAGTCGGTACAGCCACCTGTTTTTTTCATGCATCGCGCCGACAGAAACAAACATCTCTCTGGTAAGAAGAAGGGCGGGGGTGTATGCCTTATGATTAACGAGTCGTGGTGTGATCATAACAACATCAACATCAAGTCCTTTTGTTCACCTGACCTAGAATTGCTTACAATCAAATCCCGACCGCATTATCTACCAAGAGAATTCTCTTCGATTATAATCACAGACGTGTATATCCCTTCCCAAGCAGACACCTTGACGGTCCTGAAAGAACTTCATTGGACTCTATGTATAATGGAAACCACATATCCTGAGGCTGCATGTATTGTAGCTGGGGATATTAACAAGGCTAATCTGAAAACAAGGCTCCCTAAATTTTAATCAGCATATCGAATGCGCTACCCGGGCTGGCAACATTCTGAATCATTGTTACTCTAACTTCCACGATGCATACAAAGCCCTCCCTCGCCCTCATTTCGGCAAATCTGACCACGACTCCATTTTGTTACTCCCAGCATAGACAGAAACTAAAACAGGAAACGCCCGTGCTCAGGTTTGTTCAACGCTGGTCCGACCAATCTGATACCACGCTTTAAGATTGCTTCGATCACGTGGACTGGGATATGTTCCGGATAGCGTTGAACAACAACATTGATGTATACGCTGATTCGGTGAGCGAGTTTATTAGCAAGTGCATCGGTGATGTTGTACTCATGGCGACTATTAAAACCTTCCCCAACCAGAAACCGTGGATTGATGGCAGCATTCGCGCAAAACTGAAAGCTCGAACCACTGCTTGTAACCAGGGCAAGACGACCGGAAACATGACCGATTACAAACAGTGTAGCTATTCCCTCCGCAAGGCAATCAAACAAGCTAAGCGTCAGTATAGAGACAAAGTAGAGTCGCAATTCAATGGCTCAGACATGAGCGGTATGTGGCAGGGTCTACAGTCAATCACGGACTACAAAAAGAAAAACAACTGGGTCCTGGACTTTCTGACAGGACGCCCCCAGGTGGTGAGCGTAGGAAACAACATCTCCACCCCGCTGATCCTTAACACTGGGGCCCCACAAGGTTGCGTTCTCAGCCCTCTCCTGTACTCCCTGTTCACCCATGACTGAGTGGCCATGCACGCCTCCAACTCAATCATCAAGTTTGCAGACGACACTACAGTGGTAGGCTTGATTACCAACAAAATAAATAACCTCACACTCAACGTCAACAAAACAAAGGAGATGATTGTGGACTTCAGGAAACAGCAGAGGGAGCACCCCCTATCCACATCGACGGGACAGTAGTGGAGAAGGTGGAAAGTTTTAAGTTCCAAGGCGCATACATCACGGACAAACTGAAATGGTCCACCCACACAGACAGCATGGTGAAAAAGGCACAACAGCGCCTCTTCAACCTCAGGAGGCTGAAGAAATGTGGCTTGTCACCAAAAACACTCACAAACTTTTACAGATGCACAATCGAGAGCATCCTGTGTCAGGCTGTATCACCGCCAGGTACGGCAACTGCTCCGCCCACAACCGTAAGGCTCTCCAGAGGGTAGTGAGGTCTGCACAATGCATCACCGGGGGCAAACTACCTGCCCTCCAGGACACCTACACCACCCGATGTCACAGGAGGGCCAAAAAGATCATCAAAGACAACAACCACCCGAGCCACTGCCTGTTCACCCCGCTATCATCCATAATGCGAGGTCAGTACAGGTGCATCAAAGCTGGGACCGAGAGACTGAAAAACAGCTTAAAAAAAACAGTCCTGTCTAGGACTGGGGAACCCCGTTCCGCTAGCGGAACCCCTCGCCAACAACCAATGAAATTGCAGGGCGCCAAATACAAATCAACAGAAATCTCATAAATCAAATTTCTCAAACATACAAGTATTAGGCACCATTTTAAAGATACAATTCTCATTAATCCAGCCACAGTGTCTGATTTAAAAAATGCTTAACAGCGAAAGCTCCACAAACTATTATGTTAGGTCACCACCAACTCACAGAAAAACCCTGCCATTTCTCCCGCCAAAGAGAGGAGTCACAAAATGCACAAATAGAGATAAAATGAATCACTAACCTTTGATGATCTTCATCAGATGACACTCATAGGACTGCATGTTACACAATACATGTATGTTTTGTTTGATAAAGTGCATATTTATATCCAAAAATCTCATTTTACATTGGTGTGTTATGTTCAGTAGTTAAAAAACATGCTATCATTTTGCAGAGAGCCACATGAATTCATAGAAATACTCATTATAAATATGATGAAAATGCAAGTGTTATGCATGGAACTTTAGATACACTTCTCCTTAATGCAACCGCTGTGTCAGATTTCAAAAAAACTTTACGGAAAAAGCATAATCTGAGAACGGTGCTCAGAACTCAAACCAGCCAAAAGAAATATCCGCCATGTTGCGCTGTCAACATTAGTCTGAAATAGCATTATAAATATTCACTTACCTTTGATGATCTTCATCAGAATGCACTCCCAGAATCGCAGTTCCACAAATGTTTGTTTTGTTCGATAATGTCCATCATTTATGTCCATTTATGTCAAAATAGCTTCTTTTGTTAGGGCGTTGGGTAAACAAATCCAATTCAGGTACAGTCGGATGAAAAGTTCAAAAAGTTATATTACAGGTCGAAGAAACTTGTCAAACTAAGTATAGAATCAATCTTTAGGATGTTTTTATCTTAAATGTTCAATAATGTTCCAACCGAAGAATTCCATTGTCTGTAGAAAAGCAATGGAACGAGAGATACCTCTCATGTGAAATGCGCGTGACTGAGAACGAGGCTGCTGGCAGACCCCTTAGTAAAACAGCTCCCATCCGGCCCCCCTTCACATGAGAAGCCTGAAACAACGTTCTAAAGACGTTTGACATCTAGTGGAAGCTTTAGGAAGTGCAACATAACCCATATCCCACTGTGAATTCGATAGGGGCTGAGTTCAAAAACTCCAACCTCAGATTTTCCACTTCCTGTTTGGATTTTTTTCTCAGGTTTTTGCCTGCCATATGAGTTCTGTTATACTCACAGACATCATTCAAACCGTTTTAGAAACTTCAGAGTGTTTTCTATCCAATACTAATTATAATATGCATATATTAGCATCTGGGACTGAGTAGGAGGCAATTCACTCTGGGCACGCTATTCATCCAAAAGTGAAAATGTTGCCCCCTATCCCAAAGAAGTTAACTTCAATAATAAAATATTGGATGTAATAAATGTATCACTAGTCACTTTAAACAATGCCACTTTATATAATGTTTACATACCCTACATTACTCATCTCATATGTATATACTGTACTCTATACCATCTACTGCATCTTGCCTATGCTGTTCGGCCATTGCTCATCCATATATTTATATGTACATATTCTTATTCATTCCTTAACATTTGAGTGCAAAAGGTAGTTGTTGTGAAATTGTTAAGATTACTTGTTAGATATTACTGCAAGCATTTCGCTACACTTGCATTAACATCTGCTAAACATGTGTATGTGACCAATAAAATTTGATTTGATTTGTGAAACAAACAAGAAATAAGACAAAAACAGAAAACTATTCACCCCCAAAGTCAATACATGGTAGAGCCACCTTTTGCAGCAATTACAGCTGCAAGTCTCTTAGGGTATGTCTCTATAAGCTTAGCACATCTAGTCACTGGGATTTTTACCCATTCTTCAAGACAAAACTGCTCCAGCTCCTTCGAGTTGGATGGGTTCCGCTGGTGTACAGCAATCTTTAAGTCATACCACAGATTCTCAATTGGATTGAGGTCTGGACTTTGATGAGGCCATTCCAAGACACTTAAATGTTTCCCCTTAAACCACTCAAATCAAATCAAAGTGTATTTGTCACGTGCGCCGAATACAACAGGTGTAGACCTTATAGTGAAATGTTTACTTATAGGCTCTAACCAATGGTGCGGGGGGGAAAAGAAGAGGGAAAAAAAGGTATGTGTGTGTGTGTAGGTAAGTAAAGAAATAAAACACTAAAAAGACATTTGAAAAAAGAGTAGCAAGCTATATACAGACACCTGTTAGTCAGGCTTATTGAGGTAGTATGTACATGTAGGTATCGTTAAAGTGACTATGCATATATGATGAACAGAGAGTAGCAGAACAGAGAGTAGCAGTTGTGTTGCTTTAGCAGTATGCTTAGGGTCATTCTCCTGCTGGAAGGTGAAACTCAGTCCCAGTCTCAAATCTCTGGAAGACAAACAGGTTTCCCTCAAGAATTCCCTGTATTTAGCCCCATCCATCATTCCTTAAATTCTGACCAGCTTCCCAGTCCCTGCCGATGAAAAACATCCCCACAGCATGATGCTGCCACCACCATGCCTCACTGTGGGGATGGTGTTCTCGGGGTGATGAGAGGTGTTGGGTTTGACCCAGACATAGTTTACCTTCATGGCCAAAAAGCTACATTTTAGTCCGATCTGACCAGAGTACCTTCTTCCATATGTTTGGGGAGTCTCCCACATGCCTTTTGGCAAAAACCAAACGTGTTTGCTTATTATTTCTTTAAGCAATGGCTTTTTCTGGCTACTCTTCCATAAAGCTCAGCTCTGTGGAGTGTACGGCTTAAAGTGGTCCTATGGACAGATACTCCAATCTCCGCTGTGGAGCTTTGCAGCTCCTTCAGGGTTTTCTTTGGTCTCTTTGTTGCCTCTCTGATTAATGCCCTCCTTGCCTGGTCCGTGAGTTTTGGTGGGCGGGCCTCTCTTGGCAGGTTTGTTGTGGTACCATATTCTTTGCATTTTTTAATAATGGTACTCCGTGGGATGCTCAAAGTTTCGGATATTTTTTCATAACCCAACCCTGATCTGTACTTCTCCACAACTTTGTCCCTGACCTGTTTGGAGAGATCCTTGGTCTTCATGGTGCTGTTTGCATGACAGATCATGTGACACTTAAATAAAGTACACCTGTGTGTAATCTAACTCATTATGTGACTTCTTAAGGTAATTGGTTGCACCAGATCTTATTTAGGAGCTTCATAGCAAAGGGGGTGAATACATATGCGCGCACCACTTTTCAGTTATTTATTTTTAAGAATTCTTTTAACAAGTTATTTTTTTCTTTTCAATTCACCAATTTGGACTATTTTGTGTATGTCCATTACATGAAATCCAAATAAAAATCCATTTAAATTACAGGTTGTAATGCAACAAAATAGGAAAAAGCGCCAAGGGGGGCAAATACTTTTGCAAGGCACTGTACTTATTGTTGTTTTAAAAGAAGGATTGCTTGTTGTTCTTAATTGTATTATAACCAAACATATTAGGATGATTCACCTTCCTGGTTTTACGGTGACAACGTCAGTGGCGTGCTTGCAATGCAACTTCAGGAGATGTGTAAATGTGATCTGATCTGAAAGATGCTTCCGGATATATTTATAAAACATATCCTTCCTCTGACATCGCCTCTGACACCGCCTGGGCCTTCCTCTGACACCGCCTGGTATAGAGGTCCTGGTTGCAGGAAGCTTGGCCCCAGTGACATACTGGGCTGTACACACTACCCTCTGTATTGCCTTGCGGTCAGGGGCCGAGCAGTTGCTATACCAGGCAGTGATGCAACCCGTCAGGATGCTCTCGATGGTGCAGCTGTAGAACCTTTTGATGATCTGAGGACCCATGCCAAATCTTTTCAGTCTCCTGAGGGGGAATAGGTATTGTCATGCCCTCTTCACGACTGTCTTGGTGTGCTTGGACCATGTTAGTTTGTTGGTGTTGTGGACGCCAAGGAACTTGAAGCTCTCAACCTACTCCACTACAGCCCCGTTGATGAGAATGGGGGCGTACTCAGTCCTCCTTTTCCTGTAGTCCACAATTATCTCCATTGTCTTGATCACGTTTAGGGAGAGGTTGTTGTCCATGCACCACACGGTCAGGTCTCTGACCTCCTCCCTATAGGCTGTCTCGTTATTGTTGGTGATCAGGCCTACCACTGTTGTGTCATCAGCAAATGTTGTGTTGGAGTCGTGCCTGACCATGCAGGCATGAATGAACAGGGAGTACAGGAGGGGACTGAGCAAGCACCCCTGAGGGGCCCCCGTGTTGAGGATCAGCGTTGCGGATGTGTTGCTACCTACCAGGATCGAGTTGCAGAGGGAGGTGTTTCGTCCCAGGGTCCTTAGCTTAGTGATGAGTTTTGAGGACACTATGGTGTTGAACGCTGATTAATTTCACTACAAAGGTGACAAACGGTGCCCACAAACTGTTAGGGCCTACATAAAGCTGTCCCAACAGCAGAGACCCAACAGCAGTCCCAACACCTTACCACTGCTACACCTGACTATCAGCGGAACCTTCCTGGCAGCGAAACATTTCAATCAGCCCAATTTACTGCCTTTTAAAAAACATACCTGATACAGCTGACTTGTTTAAAACAAATGGGGTTTCTACTGACAACTGAGATGTACAAACTATGGCATAAGGGGATGACAAGTGGATAAGAGGCAATCCGTAATTTCGTTTAAGACATTAATTAGCGAGCTAGGACGGACGTAGTCAATATAACTATTTGTTCAGCACTTTTGAAATGTCCAGCAACAGAATCCAGAACATGGGCTGTTCTTACAGTGGTCTCCCTGTACACCAAGTCAAAACCGTAGGATAAATAAAGGGGGGAAATAGGCATACATCGAAAAGTCTTACAATATTCGATGATTACATTTCTCAAACGAATATAGGCTACATGTGCACCACAAAGTCAGAACAGTATTCGAAATTAAGAAGTGAAAATAGACCAAATCATTAGGGTGAGGCACATGGGCTTCTAACAGCTTACTACACAACATACACTTAGTATTACTTTCTTAGCTACAGTATACATTTCTCCCTGGCATACTACATAATTTTTGCAGCAGCATACATTTTTGCTCTCACATTATTGTGCTGTGCTCACTTGAAGAGGAAGGTGGTACGGCGGTCCTTCGTGGCCAAATTTTGTCATCAAAGTCTGGCATTCTCTGGATTTATGGTGCTTTCAATACAACTGGGAACTCGAGAGAAAAAAAGGTTGAATCATGATGACGTCAGTGAACTTCAGGTCGTAGCTCTAGAGAGGCCCGAGTTCCAAATGTACAATTCCGAATTGGATGAAAGTTCTAAAGTATTTTCACATTCATATTTTCCCAAGTTCCCAGTTGTCTTGAACTCACTAAAGTCTGATTTTGCAGTTCTGAGTTAACAGTTGTTTTGAGCGTGGCACAAATCATGCTTCATTGACAGCATGACCAATGTTGAATGTTTATCAACTAGGAAAAGAGACTCAAATCTTAGACTTGGGACCACGCAGCCACTCCACTGAATAGAAGGCTAATGATTGCGTGCAGTTAGCCACACTGATTCCTTGCAAACAACTCATTGTTGAATTTGCGATTTCCAACTTGCTGTGCAATGTTTATGTCCAATGGCCGATGAGCACCGATACATTTTATGTGTAATTTCTCTTCATTATTTCTCTTCATATGACAAGGATTAAAAAGGATTTGTCGGTAGACTGTCGACTTGATTCGTGATGATGACTGCTAGCTAAGATTTTGAAAGTATGGACTGATCATGTCAACATCAATCAAAGCTACTGTAAATATAATGTGATTTGACGTCATTTTATTGAGCCTTCTTGGATGGGCATTTCTAATGTAACTATGGCTTGAATTTTCTAGCTCTACCCTTAGACTTGGCGGTGACGTAGTGTCCCCATGAGTGACAGAACACTGAGCCAATCACGGCGCAACGCTCTGGATTTCCTGCTGGATTTCCCAACCACCACAGAAAGCACTGAGCTAGGCTGAAACACCTGCATTTTAGAGCTGCCTACTCAAGAAAACAAAAAGAGATCATGTTTGTATGCGGCTTTATTAACGCAATGATATATATATTTTTTTTTACAATGTTTGCAAACTGATATGTGACACGTATTAATGCCCCCCAAAAATATATATTTATTGTGGGGCTCAAAACAGGTGGGGCTCTGCCCAGAATGACGGGTCACCGCTGTTCTACTGTATTTATAGGCGGGATCAATCTGTCTGTATACTACATTTTGCCTAGGTTTGTCAGTCGGTGTCTGCTGTCACACAGACCAAATATCCCATATTTTTTCAGCTGTCTAATTGTTATTGCATTTAATTTTGCTCTTATCTAAACCACTTTTGCTCCATCACAGAAAATAACACAAGTACTAAAATGAAGATGCTAACAAGGCATCTCATCATACTCTCAGCTCAACACTGTCCCCGTTATCTTCCGGTGTGGGGAGGGGAGATTTTTTTTTATCCTATTCTATTTAATCTTCGGTCGATTATCGTTAATTACACCACCTGTCCTTAATCACCACTCCAGCTGCACTAACAGACTTGTTTACTGGGTTGATATACAATTACATAGAATAGGAAACGTCTAATAAGTGGTTTCGGTAATGGGACAAATACTGTATGTATAATTTATTTTTTAAAGAATAATCACATTTGTATTACTCTTTGAACTAAGGTGATGGTGCAGACCCCTAACAATATACACCAAATTATATTAGGGCTAAATGGCCAAGAGCAATAATGCACAACCGATGTTGACATTATTGAAACAGGACAGCGACCGTGAAAATATTGTGTTGACCGATATTTCCCCTTCAGGTAAAAACTACATTACACCAGAGCAGGGGTATTCAAATCTTAACTTATGAGGTCAGGAGCCTGCTGGTTTTCTGTTCTACCTGATAATTAATTACACACACCTGGTGTCCCAGGTCTAAATAAGTCCCTGATTAGAGGTGAACAATGAACAAATGCCGTGGAAATGGCTTCGAGATCCAGAGTTGAGTTTTCTTTTATGACATAATTAGTAATCAATGTATGATCCACCCTGTGCATATGTAATTCTGTGATTATTTACGTATTTAGTAAATAAATAATGAAACCAAATTTTGTATTGCTTATTCAACTTGTTAGCCAGGGTTCGTGAAGATGACAATTAATAATTGACTGCTATTGATATGAAAGATTACCAGGTCTTTAAGAGTTTATTCGGTAGACAACAGCTCTATAAACATTCTTCTGTGGTGCCAAGACATCCTAGTTAATTACATTTACATGATTCGTTTAATCAGGTAATATTAATTACAGAGAATTGATTTGATAAAATAGCATGTCATGTATAATTTAATCCATAGTAAAGACACAATATAGATCACAGGCAATCGTTAAAGGTGTGATGTAGCACATAGCGGGTGAGAGAGAGAAGAAACAGAGTGTATGTGTAAGTGTGTGTGTGAGAGAGAGAGCGAGAGAGACCGAGAGACCAGAGCCATTAAGTTGTCTTTGTACAATGTACAATCGATAAGGCAGTCAATCCACTAACTGACTGTCCAACCAGTTCATGAACCACATAGGCTAGTGTGATATAAAAATGACATACTTAGCTGATTTGTTTGATATTAATAGTAAACGACCATATATGTACAGTTGAAGTCGGAAGATTACATACACTTAGGGTTGATTGATTCCAACTCGTTTTTCAACCACTCCACAAAATTCTTGTTCACAAATTATAGTTTTGGCAAGTCGGTTAGGACATCTACTGTGTGCATGACACAAGTAATTTTTCCAACAATTGTTTACAGACAGATTATTTCACTTATAATTCAACTGTATCAAAATTCCAGTGGGTCAGAAGTTTACATACACTAAGTTGGCTGTGCCTTTAAACAGCTTGGAAAATTCCAGAAAATGATGTCATGGCTTTAGAAGCTTCTGATAGGTTAATTGACCAAATTTGAGTCAATTGGAGGTGTACCTATGGATGTGTTTCAAGGCCTACCTTCAAACTCAGTGCCTCATTACTTGACATCATGGGAAAATCAAAAGCCAAGACCTCAGAAAAAAAATTGTAGACCTCCACAAGTCTGGTTCATCCTTGGGAGCAATTTCCAAATGCCTGAAGGTACCACGTTCATCTGTACAAACAATAGTACGCAAGTATAAACACCATAGGCCCACGCAGCCGTCATACCGCCCAGGAAGGAGACACGTTCCGTCTCCTAGAGATGAACGTACTTTGGTGTGAAAAGTGCAAATCAATCCCAGAACAACAGCAAAGGACCTTGTGAAGATGCTGGAGGAAACAGGTACAAAAGTATATATATCCACAGTAAAACGAGTCCCATATCGACATAACCTGAAAGGCCGCTCAGCAAGGAAGAAGCCACTGCTCCAAAACCGCCAATAAAAAGCCAGACTACGGTTTGCAACTGCACATGGGGACAAAGATCGTACTTTTTGGAGAAATGTCCTCTGGTCTGATGAAACAAAAATCGAACTGTTTGGCCATAATGACCATTTATGTTTGGAGGAAAAGGGGGGAGGCTTGCAAGCCGAAGAACACCATCCCAACCGTGAAGCACGGGGTGGCAGCATCATGTTGTGGGGGTGCTATGCTGCAGGAGGAACTGGCGCACTTCACAAAATAGATGGCTTCATGAGGCAGGAAAATTATGTGGATATATTGATCTCAAGACATCAGTCAGGAAGTTAAAGCTTGGTTGCAAATGGGTCTTCCAAATGGACAATGACCCCAAGCATACTTCCAAAGTTGTGGCAAAATGGCTTAAGGACAACAAAGTCAAGGTATTGGAGTGGCCATCACAAAGCCCTGACCTCAATCCTATAGAAAATTTGTGGGCAGAACTGAAAAAGCGTTTGCGAACAAGGAGGCCTACAAACCTGATTCAGTTACACCAGCTCTGTCAGGAGGAATGGGCCAAAATTTACCCTACTTATTGTGGGAAGCTTGTGGGAGGCTACCCGAAACGTTTGACCAAAGTTAAACAATTTAAAGGCAATGCTACCAAATACTAATTGAGTGTATGTAAACTTCTGACCCACTGGGAATGTGATGAAATAAATAAAAGCTGTCTACTTCCTGTCTATCTACTATTATTCTGACATTTCACATTCTTAAAATAAAGTGGTGAGCTTAACTGACCTAAGACAGGGAATTTTTACTAGGATTAAATGTCAGGAATTGTGAAAAACTGAGTTTAAATATATTTGGCTAAGGTGTATGTAAACTTCCGACTTCAACTGTAACTAAGAGTAAGACTGGCCTGCTAAGGCTGAGTTTTATGGCTAAAGCTGAGTTTTACTAGCTTCCTGCAGCTAGTCTGGGTGTCGAGGACATTTTTCTTTACTAGAGATAGCTTGAAGCTGACAATTGATTGATGTCTCTGTGATAAAACTTTACAGCCACATTCCATTCTATCATTAGTGGTGCAGGTAAGACATATGTCTCCGGTCTAACTGGACCTGCATTCTATAGATGAGATTGTGTGTGTGACTCGAGATAGAGATAGAACAAACAGTTTAGTGTTAGTTCTCATCCTTACATCTGGTAAACTTAGCCTGGAGGAGTAGAATAACACCCCCCACCCGACAGGATGAACCATGGGTGGGTTATGGTGCCCAATCTGCATGGGGGGGGGGAGCCATGGTTGAAGCAGATTTAGGTTTGGTATATAAAGACCAAGCACTCGGTCCGACAGTCAAGACGGTTGGACTGTTTCATTATTGCAACAATTAATCAATATTAAATCAAGATGATTGTTTGATGAAATGACCAAGTCTCTCTCAGTACTGAATTTCCACGACACCGTATTATGCAAAGCAGACAAAGCTCCAAGGTGACAAAAGTGAGCCTGTGACGTGCATTCATCTATTATTTTATTACTTTCTCTATGGTGACAGGGGCAGGGTATCAGGCACCCTTTCTACAGCTACACTTATGTCCAGGAGCACTAAGAGCTCCATCTGAATCCAAGAGAAATACATCAAGATATGTTGCTTCACCGTTTTTCACCTTTATGCCATTCATTATATTTATAGGCCATGAGCTGTTATGTATGCAGATCGTATAACGCACCACCTGTGTGACAAAATGACGTATGCATTTTGAGTCTTGACACATTTACAAAGGCTGTTACGAATGCATATAGCAAGTTTTATCATTCTGGGTTGATGGAGAGCAGTGAAAACACTTCCAATAATGAATTATTTCATAATGCATTATACCCTGGTGGCTGTTATAGAATGGTCTAAACTTCGTAAACAATTAATGGTAATTCATGGTAACCTCACAAACAATTAATTTAGACCAGGCTTTTATTTGAAACAGGTGTTAATTTGCTGAAATGTGTGCCATTGCCCGGCTATTAGAAGGGACAAGCGGCTATTTGAGACCGCATTTAATTGAAGTTTAACGGTAATCATAAATTGGCACTTTTCACTCACTCAATCGGTTTCTCTCTCTATCCCTTCATAATTCTCCTACTCTATTATTCCGTTCATCTCGTTCCATCTCCCGCAATATCCCTTGTCACTGAAACGTAAAATAATCACTGAATAACTGCGCAATCTCTCAGATTTTGAATTGCAAAGAACATCATCATTGCATCATCTGTGTCATCATCATTATTCCTTCCTATAGTAGCCAGTAGCTGCACACAATGGGCCAGTGGAGACAATAAATGCACAGTAGGATATTTAACCTCACAATACTTAGCAACTATCAATGTGTGCGACTGCAACTATTATCAATGGTACCTGTGGTGGTATTTCTAACCAAAAAGAGAAACTGTATTATTCAAAACAACAACTAAGATTTGCAAAAATGAAGCAATCAATAACAACCACTCAACAGTGCATCGGTAGGAAAGCTCAACGAACAAAGTGGTCTCTCTCCTCTTATAGAAAAAGTACAACTTATTTTGTCTACGTGGGAGTTTAGTAGATGGGTGGAAACAGGGACAGAACATGGTGTGTAAAAGCTGATTTAGCGTGTCTGTTCAGAATAAGATAGCTGACGTTACCACCATTGTCTGTTCCTTCCCGCATGTTTCCACACATATAAGTTCCTGTAGATGCCACATACCGTGGGGTCACACCCAAACAGCTCTTATCTGTACATCCAAACTTATGACTAAGTCACATGTGACAAGCCTGTATCAGCAAAAAAATACCTACATACAGTAAAAGTTTTAGAACACCTACTCATTCTAGGCTTTTTCTTTATTTTTATTATTTTCTACATTGTAGAATGATAGTGAAGACATCAAAACTATGAAATAACACATATGGAATCAAGTAGTAACCAAAAAAGTGTTAAACAAATTAAAATATATTTTACATTTGAGATTCTTCAAATTCACCCTTTGTCTTGATGACAGCTTTGCACACTCTCGGCATTCTCTCAACCAGCTTCACCTGGAATGCTTTTCAAACAGTCCTGAGCACTTGTTGGCTGCTTTTCCTTCACTCTGCGGTCCGACTCATCCCAAACCATCTCAATTTGGTTGAGGTCGGGGGATTGTGGAAGCCTGGTCTTGTGATGCACTCCATCACTCTCCATCACTCTCCTTCTTTGTAAAATAGCCCTTACACAGCTTGGAGGTATGTTGGGTCATTGTCCTGTTGAAAAACAAATGATACTCCCACTAACCCCAAAACAGAAGGGATGGCGTATCACTGCAGAATGCTGTGGTAGCCATGCTGGTTAAGTGTGCCTTGAATTCTAAATAAATCACAGACAGTGTCACCAGTAAAGAACCCCCAAACCATAACACCTCCTACTCCATGCTTTACGGTGGGAAATACACATGCGGAGATCATCCGTTCACCCACACCGCGACTCGCAAAAACACGGCGGTTGGAACCAAAAATCTCCAATTTGGACTCCAGACCAAAGGACAAATTTCCACCGGTCTAATGTCCATTGCTCGTGTTTCCTGGCCCAAGCAAGTATGTTATTATTATTGGTGTCCTTTAGTAGTGCTTTCTTTGCAGCAATTCGACCATGAAGGCCTGATTCACACATTCCTCTGAACAGTTGATGTTGAGATGTGTCTGTTACTTGAACTCTGTGAAGCATTTATTTGGGCTGCAATTTCTGAGGATGGTAACTCTAATGAACTTATCCTCTGCAGCAGAGGTAACTCTGGGTCTTCCATTTCTGTGGCGGTCCTCATGAGAGCCGGTTTCATCATAGCGCTTGATGGTTTTTGCGATTGCACTTGAAGAAACTTTCAAAGTTCTTGAAATTTTCCATACAGTCAGTATCTGTCTTAAAGTCTTAAAGTCATGATGAACTTCATGATGTTATTTGAGCTGTTCTCTACATAATATGGACTTTTGCCAAATAGGGCTATCTTCTGTATACCACCCTACCTTGTCACAACACAACTGATTGGCTCAAACGCTTTAAGAAGGCTTTTAACAAGGCACACCTGTTAATTGAAATGCATTCCAGTTGACTACCTCATGAAGCTGGTTGAGATAATGCCAAGAGGTGCATCAAGGGTGGCTTTTTGAAAAATCTCAAATATAAAATGTATTTTGATTTGTTTAACACTTTTTTGGTTACTACATGATTCCATACAGTTGAAGTCGGAAGTTTACATACACCTTAGCCAAATACATTTAAACTCTGTTTTCCACAATTCCTGACATTTAATCCTAGTAAAAAAATGTAAATCTTTCATCACATTCCTAGTGGGTCAGAGTTTACATACACTCAATTAGTATTTAGTAGCATTTCCTTTAATTTTTTTAACTTGGGTCAAATGTTTCGGGTAGCCCTTCATAAGCTTCCCACAATAAGTTGTGTGAATTTTGGCCCATTCCTCCTGACAGAGCTGGTGTAACTGAGTCAGGTTTGTAGGCCTCCTTGCTCGCACGTACTTTTTCAGTTCTGCCCACACATTTTCTATAGGATTGAGGTCAGGGCTTTGTGATGGCCACTCCAATACCTGGACTTTGTTGTCCTTAAGCCATTTTGCCACAACTTTGGAAGTATGCTTGGGGTCATTGTCCATTTGGAAGACCCATTTGCAACCAAGCTTTAACTTCCTGACTGATATCTTGAGATGTTGCTTCAATATATTCACATAATTTTCCGTCTTCATGATGCCATCTATTTTGTGAAGTGCACCAGTCCCTCCTGCAGCAAAGCACCCCCACAACATAATGCTGCCACCCGGTGCATCACGGTTGGGATGGTGTTCTTCGGCTTGCAAGCCTCCCCCTTTTTCCTCAAAACATAACAATGGTCATTATGGCCAAACAATTCTATTTTTGTTTCATCAGACCAGAGGACATTTCTCCAAAAAGTACAAACTTTGTCCCCATGTGCAGTTGCAAACCGTAGTCTGGCTTTTTATTGGCGGTTTTGGAGCAGTGGCTTCTTCCTTGCTGAGCGGCCTTTCAGGTTATGTCGATATGGGACTCGTTTTACTGTGGATATATATACTTTTGTACCTGTTTCCTCCAGCATCTTCACAAGGTCCTTTGCTGTTGTTCTGGGATTGATTTGCACTTTTTGCACCAAAGTACGTTCATCTCTAGGTGACAGAACACGTCACCTTGCTGAGCGGTATGACGGCTGCGTGTTCTCATGGTGTTTATACTTGCGTACTATTGTTTGTACAGATGAACGTGGTACCTTCAGGCGTTTGGAAATTGCTCCCAAGGCTGAACCAGACTTGTCGAGGTCTACAATTTTTTCATGCACAAAGTAGATGTCCTTACCAACTTGCCAAAACTATAGTTTGTTATCAAGAAATTTGTGGAGTGGTTGAAAAACGAGTTTTAATGACTCCAACATAAGTGTATGTAAACTTCCGACTTCAACTGTATGTGTTGTTTCATAGTTTTGATGGCTTCACTACTATAATACAATGTAGAAAATAGTAAAAGTAAAGAAAAACCCTTGAATGAGGTGTTCTAAAACTTTTGACCGATAGTATATAACAATGGACAATTCTCTAAGTAAAAACAGCATAGTCGTCTAAAAGTATAGCATGTGATGAATATTACATTTCCACCACACACCTCATGCTTGCAACATAACAAATGCTTGCATTTGGCTATTATATTTATGCAGTATATGTTAAAAATTGACCATATTATTAAGAATACCCTATAGGTCTCTCTCAACCTATCAAGTCATCCTGTATGATCCTAGCGCTACGGAACAACCAATGAGGACGAAAACAAACTCCTGCACTTGTTCATAATGAGATTCTCCAACTCTCTGGGGCAAAACATGTCAACACAGTTCACCTAGAACTCCATAAATTCTGGCTACTGCATTGAAAGCTGCATAACTGAGTGAGAATATCAGCGCCATATAACACTGGGCCGAAGGAAACTAGCGCACAGGCAATTTCTCATGCAAAGTGTTTGTGTGTGAACCACTATGAATATTCAAATGTGGTCATTCCAAGGGGAGTCTGTGCATAATGAGGTTGGCCAGTCACCCAAAATCAGATGCAAAACATCTGCTGGGTCTTTGGCCTGGCCTCAACTGATCTGACACAATCATTCTGACAGTGACACTGCAAAAATTGCCCACAGTGTTTTTAATGTATGGGACAGTGGTTGTATCTGAATGTAAGATGAGAGAAGCCAATTCATTTTCACGTTCACTCATTACCACTGTACTGCCATGACGAAATTAAATGAGGATTGTGATGACAATAATTTATGCCATTTAGCAGACACTTTTATCCAAAGAAATATGTGCATACATTTTACGTATGGGTGGTCCCGGGAATCGAAACCCACTACCCTGGCGTTACAAGCGCCATGCTCTACCTACTGAGCTTCAGAGGACCAGATGGCGATGTTGATAGTTGGTTGCTAGACTAACACTCAAATAAAATGAATTGGGTTCGTTACCTGTGGAATTATTGTTTTCCACAGGACCACTAGATAGGACGACAAACTTCTAAACCATTACTTTTCTGCATTTTTAGAAGTTAGGAACTACAGTGCAATCAGAAAGTATTCACACCCTTTGACTTTTTCCACATTCTGTTGTGTTACAGCCTGAATTTAAAATGGAAAAAAATGAGATTTTGTGTCTTGAGCTGAAATGTCTTGAGATAATAAGTATTCAACCCCTTTGTTATGGCAAGCATAAATAAGTTCAGCAGTAAAAATTTGCTTAACAAGTCACATAATAAGTAAAAGTGTTGAACATGATTTTTGAATGACAACCTTCTCTGTACCCCACATATAAGGTTGCACATTTTGGAAACTTTCCATGGGAATTAACGGGAATATATGGGAATTAACAGAAATATATGCAAATTAATACAATTTAAATGTTTTTTTTGCATTGGATATATTTACCATATCATATGGAGACAGAAACAGAAACCTTTTACCTGATCATAAGTAGACATAATTGCAAATGATTAAATCCTTCCAATTTAAATAAAATAAATTGTTACAAATTGAACTTTAATTAAATGAGTTGACTCGTCACATGGGATGATTTCACTGAACAACAAAAGAAAGGGAATATTGAATGATCCCCAATGATCCATCGCATCTTCCAAAAACGTTTTCAACATACATCTGTAAAATGAAAGTCTAGAAACTAAAGCTTTGTTTGTCTTCCTCTCAGGCTTTCATGTCTTCTCCATGGACCTCCTCAATGTCTACCTCTTGAACATCAGACTCTAAGGCCTCATCTTCACTGTCACTTTCCAACCTTGTTGAGGATGGCTCGTTGTCAAGCTCAAAAATCCTCAAATTTGCCTGGGTGGCCACCCATTTTTCAACCCTTGTATTGGTCAGCCTGTTGCGTGCTTAGGTGTCTGTGTTCCCAAACAAGGACCAGTTGCGCTCTGAGGCAGCTGATGTTGGTGGGATTTGGAGGATGATGGAGGCAACAGGGGAAAGAGCCTCAGATCCACAAAGTCCCTTCCACGAGTGGGCAGATGAGACATGTTGGCACGACTGCCATATTGCATCTCCATCCCAAAGCCCTTGCTTGGAAGTGTACTTCGCCAGACTGCCAATAACCTTGCCCTCATCCAGGCCAAGGCCTTGTTGATTTCCGCACCAGACAGGATGCTCTTGCTAGCATACTTGGGGTCCAACATGTACGCTGCAGCGTGTATGGGCTTCAGGCAGAAGTCTTCATGCTTTTTAATGTATTTCAGAACTGCAGTTTCCTCTGCTTGGAGCAACAGTGAAGTGGGCAGGGCAGTATGGATTTCTTCTCTCACATCTGCAAGCAGAGTCTGAACATCAGACAGGATGGCATTGTCTCCCTCAATCCGTGCAATGGCTACTGCTATATGTTTCAGGAGTTTCAGGCTGCTTACCACTCTCTCCCAAAATACATCATCCAGGAGGATCCTGTTGATGGGGCTGTCCATATCGGCAGACTGTGATATGGCCATTTCTTGGATAGTGCTTCCCCTCCAGGAGACTGTCAAACACAATGACAACACCACCCCAACGAGTGTTGCTGGGCAGCTTCAATGTGGTGCTCTTATTCTTCTCACTTTGCTTGGTGAGTTAGATTGCTGCTATAACTTGATGACCCTTCACATACCTAACCCTTTCCTTGGCTCTCTTGTAGAGTGTATCCATTGTTTTCAGTGCCACGATGTCCTTGAGGAGTAGATTCAATGCATGAGCAGCACAGCCAACGAGTGTGATGTGAAGGTAGGACTACTCCACTTTAGACCAAGCAGCCTTCATGTTCTCAGTATTGTCTGTCACCAGTGCAAATACCTTCTGTGATCCAAGGTCATTGATGACTTCTGTGGTCCAAGGTCATTGAGACCGGTGTGTCTGTTGTCCCATGTGTCTGTTGTCCCTTGTGTCTGTTCTCTTGTAGAATACTGGTTGAGGGGTGAAGATGATGTAGTTCATTATTCCTTGCCCACGGACATTCGACCACCCATCAGAGATGATTGCAATACAGTCTGCTTTCTCTATGATTTGCTTGACCTTCACTTGAACTCTGTTGAACTCTGCATCCAGAAAATGAGTAGATAAAGCATGCCTGGATGGAGGGGTGTATGCTGGGTGAAGAACATTCAGAAATCTCTTCCAATACACTTCGCCTGTGAGCATCAGAGGTGAACCAGTTGCATACACAGCTCGAGCAAGACATTCATCAGCATTTCTCTGACTATGTTCCTCCATTGAGTCAAAAAAACTTCTGATTCCAGGAGGACCATGAGCTGTTGTTATCGATAAGGTGTCTGATTCATCATTTCACGTCGAATAGAAATAGAGGGACTTTTGTCAGAGTTTGCTTGTTGTGAGCGCTGATGGAATTTTATGCACTTGGCCAGACGATTCTGCATCTTTGTTGCATTCTTCACATATGATTTGACACAGTATTTGCAAATGTACACAGCTTTTCCTTCTACATTAGCTGCAGTGAAATGTCTCCACACATCAGAAAGTGCCTGCGGCATTTTCCTGTCAAGATTAGGAAAAAAACGGGGGAAGAAACCCAAAATACAATTCCATGTACATGTCACGTTCTGACCATAGTTCTTGTGTGTTGTGCTTGTTTTAGTGTTGGTCAGGACGTGAGCTGGGTGGGAATTCTATGTTGTGTGACTAGTTTGTCTGTTTCTATGTTTGGCCTAATATGGTTCTCAATCAGAGGCAGATGTTTTGTGTTGTCTCTGATTGGGAATCATATATAGGTGCCTTGTTTTGTGTTGGGATTTTGTGGGTGGTTGTTTCCTGTCTTTGTGTTTCTCTGCACCAGCTAGGACTGTATCGGTTTGCCACGTTTATTATTTTGTAATTGTTAAGTGTTCACGGTTTATTCGTCGTAATTAAACATGTTGAGCACTGGCTACGTGGCGTGTTGGTCCGATCCTTGCTACACCTTCTCTTCACGTGAAGAGAAGGAAGGCTGCCGGTACAGTACAGATAAATAGTTAAGCAGATAGAAAAAAAACAACTCCTTTGTAAGATAAATGTTTTAAAAATAAACATGTCTGGAAACAGGTGAATTAACACTCCTTAGTTAGCAGGCACAAAAAAGCTCAAACCTACATGGTAGCAAAAACTAACTTGCAGAAATTGTTAACAAGTTAGAAATTATTTAAACACTTTGCTGTAGGCTACTATTTACTAGTTAACAAAAAATAATGTTTGTCATATAACATATATTCACCTCACCCAGTATTGTAATCAAAGCGTACCAGAAAGCATGTAGTCCTTGGCTCAGACAGTGTAGTAGTGTGGGCTCAATAGCATCTCATTAGTGTGCAAGATCTTGAGAATCAGCTGTACATGTGATGGAAGAATGCACTGTGTATGCAGAGGGTTGCAATTCCATTTAAATGGGGATAGTTTAACCAAAATATGCCACAAGACCTAGAATTGCCTTATGTGTATCCCACAAAAAAAGGTTCTGTTAAAAGCTAACTTTTTTGATGAATTTAAGCAAAATTATCCAAATTACCGGGTTTAATTTCCCATGGAAAATTTCCGGAATAATAATAATAAATTTACCAGAAAGTTTCAAATCCTTTGCAACCCTACCCTCACATACAATTATCTGTAAGGTCCCTCAGTCGAGCAGTGAATTTCAAACACAGATTCAACCACAAAGACCAGGCAGGTTTTCCAATGCCTCGCAAAGAAGGGCACCTATTGGTAGATGGGTAAAAATAAAAAAAGCAGACATTGAATATCCCTTTGAGCATGGTGAAGTTATTAATTACAGTTTGAATGGTGTATCAATACACCCAGTCACTACAAATATACAGGGGTCCTTCCTAGCTCAGTTGCCAGAGAGGAAGGAAACCGCTAAGGGATTTCACCATGAGGCCAATGGTGACTTTGAAACAGTTACAGAGTTTAATGGCTGTGATAGCAGAAAACTAAGGCTGGATCAACAACATTGTAGTTACTCGACAACACTAACCTAAATGACAGTGTGAAAACAAGGAAGCTTGAACAGAATTAAAATATTCCAAAACATGCCTCCTGTTTGCAATAAAACTGCATACAATTGGGCAAAGAAATTAACTTCAAGTCCTGAATACAAAGTGTTATGTTTGGGGCAAATCTAACACAACACATCACTAAGTACCCCTCTTCATATTTTTAAGTATGGTGGTGGCTGTATCATGTTATGGGTATTCTTGTCATTGGCAAGGACTAGGTTGTTTTTTTAGGATAAAAAGAAACGGAATAGAGCTAAGACACTGGGAGACATTGTCCTACTGAAAGATTAATTTATTAACCTAATACCCAAGGCCAAATATTCACTGGAGCTCTTTACCAAGACAACATTGAATGTTCCTGAGTGGCATACTTACAGTTTTGACTTAAATCGGCTTTCAAATCTATGGCAAGACTTGAAAATGGCTTTCTGGCAATGATCAACAACCAAATTGACAGAGCTTGAAGAATTTTACAAATAATAATGTGCAAATATTGTTCAATCCAAGTGTGCAAAGCTCTTAAAACCTTTTCTCAATATAGGGGGTGCTGTTTCAACGTTACCATTTATCGTTCCCAAATTAAACTGCCTCGTACTCAATTCTTGCTCGTACAATATGCATATTATTATTACTATTGGATAGAAAACAATCTCTAGTTTCTAAAACCGTTTGAATTATGTCTGTGGGTGAAACAGAACTCTTTCTGCAGCGAAATTCATGACAGGAACTGCGAAGGTCTGAAAACGAGGCTCTGTTCTCAGATCAGTTTAAAGCTCTGTATGTATCCTATGGGTCGACATGAACTGCACCCGCCTTCCCCTGGATGTCAGTAACCAATGAGAATTGGAATGGAGTTTCTACGTAGATCTCAGACCTTATAAAAGGCCATGGCATGGGGGGTGCGCTCCTTTCGACGTTCGTCAAGACGCAATGGAGGACCTCAGGATGGCATGCTCAAAAGCTCTCGTTATAGGCCTAAGATATATCCGTCTGTGATTTAATTCGATATAGGTGTTAGAAACATCATAACGAAGTTATTTTAAACCGAGTTATATCAGTTTATGCGAGTATATTGCTATTTTCGGAATTTCCTTAGTATTGCGTTTTGAGGATTTGGGCATGTCTGCGCCACATAGCTATTGTTAGCTGCTAGTTCCAAAGTTGAAGACGACGTTTTACAACCGAGCAACGATTATTTTGGACAAAGGACAACTTGCCCAAGATTCTGATGGAAGCTCGTCCAAAAGTAAGAGCTATTTATGATGTTATTCCGTATTTATGTGGAAAAATGTAAATGGATTTGTCGGCCATTAATTGCGGCACTAGTCTGGCTGTAACGCACACTGTATGTCTAGTAACGTTAATTTTAAAAATCTAACTCAGCGGTTGCATTAATAACTAATGCATCTTTCATTTGCTGTCCAACCTGTATTTTTTAGTCAAGTTTGCGATTATTTATCGATTAGATTAGGTGCCTCTCCAAGATGGCGCCGGCCAGAATGCATGAACTGTTGCTACTGATCACATTGTATAACCACGATTTGTGCTGCTAAATATGCACATTTTCGAACAAAACCTATATGCATTGTGTAATATGATGTTACAGGACTGTCATCTGATGAAGTATATCAAGGTTAGTCCAATTATATATCTTTTGCTGGATTGTTACGATCGCTAACATTTGCTGCTGGTAAATGTGGTTGTGTTTCTGGATATTGTGGTAAGCTAATATAATGCTATATTGTGTTTTCGCTGTAAAACACTTAAAAAATCTGACATATTGGCTGGATTCACAAGATGTTGGGCTTTCATTTGCTGTACGCTGTGTATTTTTCAGAAATGTTTTATGATGAGTAATTAGGTATTTGACGTTGGTCTCTGTAATTATTCTGCCTGCATCGACGCTATTTCAGATTGCAGCTGCAATGTAGAACTGTGATTTATACCTGAAATATGCACATTTTTCGAACAAAACATATGCTATACAATAAATATGTTATCAGACTGTCATTTGATGAAGTTGTTTCTTGGTTAGTGGCTATTTATATCTTTATTTGGTCGAAATTGTGATAGCTACCTATGCAGGGAAAAAATGGTGGAGAAAAAAAAGTTGTGTCTTTTGCTATCGTGGTTAGCTAATAGATTTACATATTGTGTTAAAAATCAGAAATGATGGCTGGATTCACAAGATCTGTATCTTTCATCTGGTGTCTTGGACTTGTGATTTAATGATATTTAGATGCTAGTATTTACTTGTGGCGCTATGCTAGGCTATGCTAGTCAGCTTTTTTTACTGATGGGGGTGCTCCCGGATCCGGGATGCGTAGCAAGTAGAAGTTAAGCCCAGTTTCCACTGGCACTTAAAATTAGGGCTAAATTCGAGCTGGCTCGAATGGATTTCTGAAATTCGAGCTGGGTTGAGGGAAACCTGGCCCAGTGCAGCCAAGTTTCACAACTGGTGCCAGCACGATTAGAATTTGGGCTAGTGATGCCGTTACTATCCAAACACCGAGCTGATCAATGCTGAATGCTGACACAATGTTTAGCTAGTTAGTCTGGGCTTGTTGCCGTTAGCTAGCACATGGACAAGCAGTACTGCAGTAATCAGCCATGACACGAATGGATTTCTGAAATTCGAGCTGGGTTGAGGGGAAACCTGGCCCAGCGCAGCCAAGTTTCACAACTGGTGCCAGCACGATTGGAATTTGGGCTAATGATGCCGTTACTATCCAAACATCGAGCTGATCAATGCTGAATGCTGACACAATGTTTAGCTAGTTAGTCTGGGCTTGTTGCCGTTAGCTAGCACATGGACAAGCAGTACTGCAGTAATCAGCCATGACACGAATTACCAGCATAGCTGGATCCTTCATTCATTGTTGCACTACATAATACAATTTTATGAGAACAGTCAGCCCTCAAATGTTAACTACTTAATGTTAGCTAGCAAATCAGAGTTGAAACAAGCTAGCTAACTTGCTAGCAGGAATTCTTGCTAGATAGCTCGTATTGAAAGCTAGCTAGCTACATATCAAACCTGTTGTCTGGTTTGCTTGGTTATTAAGCTAGCTAATAGCCAATGCCATGGCAAGCAAGGTAGGAATTAAGCTAGCCAGCTAGCCTGTTATGCTAGCGATGACGCTAACCATTTAGCAAGCTAGCTAACATCAGCAAGCTAAATACATGGCCCAGAGTCTGGCTGGCACTGGCAAGATGATGGGGTAACGTTAGTTACAGCATGGTGAGGCTGAATTAAATTATTCACCATCTTGTTCGCTAGCTAGCAACATTAGTGAAGTAGCAGCAGTCACATATTGGCTACCTAGCAACATGACATCATTTCTAATTTCTGTAGGCAGTGGAAATGCAATTTGAACTAGCCCATCAAGGCCAGCCCAACCTGGGTTGACTTCAAAGTGCCAATGGAAACGGGGCTTTAGAGATTTACCCAGATAGATTCACAGCTGAAATTGCTGCCAAAGGTAAAACAAATATTTGTATTTGTTTTAGATCCAATTGGTAGTTACACGGACTCGGGAGAGCCGAAGGTCAAGAGCCATGCGTCCTCCAAACACGATCCTGCCAAGCCACACTGCTTCTTGGCACACTGCTCGCTTAACCCGGAAGCCAGCCACACCAGTGTGTTGGAGGAAACACCATAGAACTGGTGACCGAAATCAGCATGCATGCGCCCGTCCCACCACAAGGAGTCGCTAGAGCGTGATGGGACAAGTACATCCCGGCCGGCCAAACCCTCCCCTAACCCAGACGACGCTGGGCCAATTGTGCGCCGCCTCATGAGTCTCCTGGTGGCGGCCGGCTGCGACACAGCCCAGGATTGAACCCAGGTCTGTAGTGACGCCTCTAGCACTGCGATGAATATAAATAGTTATGTAAATTAAATATTTTCAATAAAAAATTAATGTTTTCACTTTGTCATTATGGGGTATTGTGTGTAGATGGGTGAGATTATTTTTTCAATCAATTTTGAATTCAGGCTGTAACACTACAAAATGTGGATTTGGTCAAGGGGTATGAATACTTTCTGAAAGCACTGTACGTATTGAGCGATAGCCTACACCTGACTGGCTCAGCTGAAAGCACAAGGACTTAACGTCCACTGCAATGCATCATGGCAAACTGAAGACAGCCTATGTGATACTTCTTATTTTTTTGTCCAACTTTCAAATATCTGGGCCATGGTTTCCATGGTGAAGTAAATTGTTCACAGCAATGCTGCTCCTCATTTGCACAAAGCAGTCTCAAGGTCATCCCTTAATGAGGTTTTCTTTGATGCTGTTCGCCATCTAGCATTTGGCCATTTGACAATATACTGTATATAAAACCCAAAGGCCTATATAAACGTTGCATACATAAACAAATATGATCAAATATTTGTATAATATATACATGAATAAATCTCACACCCACCATACAAATAAATAATAATATGGATATGTATTCATCATGCAAGATGTACTCAGAACATTTGTACTCTTAGAAGTAAAAAATAAAATAAAAATGTCTTTAACACATGTTGGGTGGATTCCAACAGAAAATGTGTACATCCCTTTACAATTTCACTTGTTCCTTTCAGAGGTAATGAATCCAACAATATTACAGTAGGCTAAATCAAATTGCCCTAATAGAAATACATTCTGGAGGGGCCCTTTGGTAATAGTGGGGCCCTAAGCAGCCCTTTCTGTACGTTTGTTTTAAGATTCAAATGTCAATGTATATAATATAGCCAAATGTTTGCAAAGGTTACTTAAGATTGGAAAATAGCAACAACTGCTGCCCTTTAGAGCAGTGGTATTCCAACTTTTTCAGCTGGGAACCCATTTAAATTAAAACAATTTCAAGTGACTCCCCTAACCCAAATCTTATAGAATCAATCACCCGACCTCAACCCCAATTGAGATGGTTTGGGATGAGTTGGACCGCAGAGTGAAGGAAAGCAGCCAACAAGTGCTCAGTATATGTGGGAGCTCCTTCAAAACTGTTGGAAAATAACTCCAGGTGAAGCTGGTTGAGAGAATGCCAAGAGTGTGCAAAGCTGTCATCAAGGCAAAGGGTGGCTACTTTGAAGAATCTAAAATCTAAAATATATTTTGATTTGTTGAACATTTTTTTGTTTACTATATGATTCCATATGTGTTATTTCATAGTTTTGATGTCTTCACTATTATTCTGCAATGCAGAAAATAGTCAAACTAAAGTAAAATCCTTGAATAAGTAGGTGTGTCCAAACTTTTGACTGGTACTGTAAGCATTCACACCCCTTTGCTATGACACTCCAAATTGAGCTCAGGTGCATCCAATTTCCTTTGATCATCCTTGAGACGTCGCTACAACTTTATTGAAGACCACCTGCAGCCAATTAAATTGTTTGCACATGATTTAGAAAGAAACACACCAGCCAGAGAAAAAAAAGTCCAAGGATCTATCTGTAGATCTCTGAGATAGAATTGTGATGAGGCATATATCTGGGGAAGGGTATAAAACCATTTCTAGAGTGTTGAAAGTTTCCCAGAGCACAATAATCTCCATCATGGGAAATTGACAAAATATGGAACTACTCAGACTCTGCCTAGAGCAGGCTGTCCGACCAAACTGAGCAACCGGGCAAAAAGGACCTTGATGACCAAGAACCCAATGACAGAACCACAGAGTTCCTTAGCTGACAAGGACAACAGTCTCTACAGCACTGCACCAACCTGGGCTTTATGGGAGAGTTGCCAGACAGAAGCCACTCTTGAGAAAAAGGAACAAGACTGCACGCCTGGAGTTTGCAACAAGGCAAAAGATTCTTCCATAAGAAAAATTAAAGCTGGTGTACAGAACCGAAAGTAAAAGAAACAAAACATAAAAACGGGAGCCATAGAAATAGCGCACATAGAAACGATCAACCGCTTCTTAGACTTGCTTTCCATGAGCATGACATTTCTATGTGAATTTTGTTGGTTCGCGCAAATATGGAAGCTTTAAGTGTATTTACATTGTGAATGGTTACTTTGATATTTGTATAAAATGGTTGCATGCTACAGTAATTGTTTTAGGCCTTTGGCTAGGCGGTAAAATTATCTAGCTAGCATACCATTTCACCCTAGCAGTTGTGGCTAGCAAAGATAATTACAACTAACCCAAATCCTATCCTGTGGTTGTAGCTTATGTTATTGTTAGATGTCCATGGGTTTTTGTTACATTTAGCTAATAAAGCTTCTTCTATCATCCATTCCTACAATTAGCACTATATAGCTAGACTGAATGAGATGTAGCTAACGTTATGGTTTTTGCCTACACAATGCATGGGTGTATATTCACTGGTTTGCACACCTCAATAACTCTTCAAATGTTTCTGTCTTACTTTGTTTCCATAGACTGAATGGAGATAAAATGCTGTGCAGGCCTTGGGACATAATTATATGATCAAATGAACATTTGACACTGTGCGGGTATCGTCAAATTCAAATGAAATTGTATTATAAAATTGTATTGGTCGCGTACACATATATTGCAAATGTTATCGCAGGTGCAGTGAAATGCTTATGTTTCTAGCTCCAACAGTGCAGAAATACCTAACAATACAAACCCCCCAAAATGTAAGTAATCAAGAAATATCAGAACGAGTAATGTCAGAGTCCAGAATATACACTGAGTGCACCAAACATTAGGAACACCTTCCTAATATTTAGTTGCACCCCCCAGCCTCAATTTGTCTACAAGGTGTCGAAAAATGTTTCGAAAGAGTTCCACAGGGATGCTTGCCCATGTTTGAAACCAATGCTTCCCACAGTTGTCTCAAGTTGGCTAGATCTTCTTTGGGTGGTGGACAATTCTTGATACACACAGGAAATTGTTGAGCGTGAAAAACCCAGCAACATTTCAGTTCTTGACACAAACCGGTGAGCCTGGCACCTACTACCATACCCCATTCAAATGCACTTAAATATTTTGTCTTGCCCATTCACCATCTGAATGGCACACATACAAAATCCATGTCTCAAGGCTTAAAAATCCTTCTTTAACCTTTCTCCCCATTGACTAGAATACAGTACATACATACAGTTGCAATAAAAAGTATGTGAACCCTTTGGAATTACCTGGATTTCTGCATAAATTGGTCAAAATTTGATCTGATCTTCCTCTAAGTCACAACAATAGACAAACACAGTGGCTTAAACAAATAACACACACATGATTGTAATTTTCTTGTCTATATTGAATACATAATTTAAACATTCACAGTGTAGGTTGGGAAAAGTATGTGAACCCCTAGGGTAATGACTTCTCCAAAAGATAATTGGAGTCAGGAGTCAGCTAACCTGGAGTCCAATCAATGAGACGAGATTGGAGATGTTGGTTAGAGCTGCCCTGCATATAAAAAACACTCACAAAATGTGAGTTTGCTATTCACATGAAGCATTGCCTGATGTGAACCATGCCTCGAACAAAAGAGATCTCAGAAGTCCTAAGATTAAGAATTGTTGACTTGTATAAAGCTGGAAATGGTTACAAAAGTATCTCTAAAAGCCTTGATGTTCATCAGTCCACGGTAAGATAAATTGTCTACAGTATATGTTACGACTTCCGCCGAAGTTGGACCCTCTCCTTGTTCGGCGGTCGAAGTCACCGACCTTCTAGCCATCGCTGATCCTCTTTTCATTTTCCTTTGGTTTTGTCTTGTATCACACCTGGTTCCAATCCCATCAATTACATGTTGTGTATTTAACCCTCTGTTCCCCCTCATGTCCTTGTCGGTGATTGTTTATTGTAAGTGCTTCTGCACGTCTGTCCTGGTGTGCGTCGGGTTATGTACCCATTATTTGATTGTTCTGTTTTTTATTATTAAACTACGCCGTTTGGAAACAGTTTTTGTTCTCCTGCGTCTGACTTCTCTGCCGCCAGTACGCACTCCTTACACTATAAATGGAGAAAGTTCAGCACTGTTGCTACTCTTCCTAGGAGTGGCTGTCCTGCAAAGATGACTGCAAGAGCACAGCGCAGATTGATCAATGAGGTTAAGAAGAATCCTAGTGTCAGCTAAAGGCTTACAGAAATCTCTGGAACATGCTAACATCTCTGTTGACGAGTCTACGATACGTAAAACACTAAACACCTTTCATTTTCCATTTGTCTTGTTTTCCACACACCTGGTCATCATTCCCTCATTACATGTAGTATATTTAACCCTCTGTTCCCCCCATGTCTGTGTGTTATTGTTGAGGTTGTCACGCTTCCGGCTGGTTTGCGCCAGGTTTATTTTATTACCCGTGCTTTGTGGGAGCCTGTACTTTGTACTTGTGTTTTTGTACTTTGTGCTGCCTCTGGTTCGTTGGGCATTTGTTTTGTGACGCAGTTGCATTCTTTGCAAACGATTGCCTTAGTAAAGTGCTTTGTCCACTCATCTCCGCTCTCCTGCGCCTGACTTCGATGCACCAGCTACACTCACCTCTTGACAAACCAGCTGACAATTTCATGACGGCCACAGCCCTAAACAGACCCAACTCATCTTGTCACCTTGTTTTATCTTTGGTTGACACCCAGAATAAACAAACATGGTGGGACGCACAACTCTAGCCACCATCGGATTACTTTAGACTTTTAGAAAGTGTTCTACACAATTATTTTGATCACTTGTGAAGAGCTTCAAGTTGAAATGGCCCATCCAGACAGTGTGGTGAAGAAGGCGCAACAGCACCTCTTCAAACTTAGGAGGCTGAAGAAATTCGGCCTGGCCCCTGAAACTCTCACAAACTTCTACAGATGCACGATTGAGAGCATCCTGTCGGGCTGTATCACCGCCTGGTACAGCAATTGCACCGTCCGCAACTGCAGTGCTCTCCAGAGGGTGGTGAGGTCTGCCCAACGCATCACCGGGGCCACACTGCCTGCCCTATAGTACATCTACAGCACCCGGTGTCACATGAAGGCCAAGAATATCATCAAGGTCCTCAGCTACCCGAGCCATGGCCTGTTCACCCCACTACCATCTAAAAGGCTGAGACAGCACAGGTGCATCCAAATTGGGACCGAGAGGCTTTTATCTCTAGGCCATCAGATTGTTAAATATTCACCACTAGCTGGCCCAATACTCTGTCCTGAACTCAGTCACTGTTACTAGCAGGCAATCACCCGGTACTCTACCCTGCACCTTAGAGACTGCTGCCCTATGTACATAGTCAATGAACACAGGTCACTTTAATAACGTTTACATATTGTTTTACCCACTACATACAGTGGCAAGAAAAAGTATGTGAACACTTTAGAATTACCTGGATTTCTGCATAAATTGGTCATGAAATTTAATCTGATCTTCATCTAATTCACAACAATAGACAGACAAACAGTCTCCTTAATCTAATAAAACACAAACAATTATACGTTGTCATGTCTTTATTGAACACACTGTGTAAACATTCACAGTATATGGTGTAAAAAGAATGTGAACCCTTGGATTTGACCCTCCTTTGGCAGCAGTAACCTCAACCAAACATTTTCTGTAGCTGCGGGTCAGGAGGAATTTTGGACCATTCCTCTTTACAAAATAGTTTCAGTTCAGCAATGTTCTTGGTATGTCTGGTGTGAACCGCTCGAGGTCATGCCACAGCATCTCAATTCGGTTGAGGTCAGGACTGACCAATCCAGAAGGTGTATTTTCTTCTGTTAAAACCATTCTGTTGTTGATTTACTACTGTGTTTTGGGACGTTGTCCTGTTGCATCACTCAACTTCTGTTGAGCTTCAATTGTCGGACAGATAGCCTTACATTCTCCGACAAAAGACTGCCGGTCTCACGGTAATTTACCCGTCATTAACATAAACACATACAGTATAGCATCTCCAGGCCTCCACGCATACAAGCCACTGATACGCACCTTTGGAACATCTACATTTAAAAAAGCCTAATAAATCAATCTAATATACACCATCACTGTCACGGCCGTTGCTGGAAGAAGACCAAAGTGCAGCGTGGTGAGCGTACATTTTCCTTTTTATCTAAAATGTCGCCAACAAAACAAACGAAATAAATAACCGTGAAGCTTACAGGGCTAAGTGCCACTAACAAAAGTCAACTACCCACAACGAAAGGGGGGAAAAAGGGCTACCTAAGTATGGTTCCCAATCAGAGACAATGATAGACAGCTGTCCCTGATTGAGAACCATACCCTGCCAAAACATAGAAAACAAAACATAGAATGACCACCCCAAATCACACCCTGACCAAACCAGAGACATAAAAAGGCTCTCTAAGGTCAGGGCGTGACAATCACAGTAGGCCAACTCATATTCTGTTTTATTGTATGTCATTTTGCTATGCGCCATGCCATAGGCTGTAGTCTTGTTCATTTTGTAGACAAGATATGGTTATGTCCCTGACATTATTATATGATTTTATAGCAAGAAGAATATGATTGAACATAGCTGAATAAAATAGAAAGGATATTTTTCCAGAACGAGTGCGCATATGAAGTGGCTATGTTAAGTGTAAAAGTTATAATTTAAAACAGGTCCTATATGCTAAATTTAGAGTTATTTGACAACTTTAGATGTGAATGATACAACTCTTAGAATGTCTTAGAAATCCAAACAAAGTATATGGGCTACATTTGTTTTGTACACTACTGCTACTCGCAGTTTATCTATGCTACATGTTTATCCATGCTACAGTGGAAGTCGGAAGTTTACATACAATTAGGTTGGAGTCATTAAAACTCCTGTTTCAACCACTCCACAAATTTCTTCTTAACAAACTATAGTTTTGACAAGTCGGTTAGGACATCTACTTTGTGCATGACACAAGTCATTTTTACAACAATTGTTTACAGACAGATTATTTCACTTATAATTCACTGTATCACAATTCCAGTGGGTCAGAAGTTTACATACACTAAGTTGACTGTGCCTTTAAAAAGCTTGAAAAACTCCAGAAGATTATGTCATGGCTTTAGAAGCTTCTGATAAGCTAATTGACATCATTTGAGTTAATTGGAGGTGTACCTGTGGATGTATATAAAGGCCTACCTTCAAAACGCAGTGCCTCTTTGCTTGACATCATGGGAAAATCAAAAGAAATCAGCCAAGACCTCAGAGAAAAATTGTACACCTCCACAAGTCTGGTTCATCCTTGGGAGCAATTTCCAAACGCCTGAAGGTAGTACCACGTTCATCTGTACAAACAATAGTACGCAAGTATAAACACCATGGGACCACGCAGCCGTCATACCGCTCAGAAAGAGACACGTTCTGTCACCTAGAGATGAACGTACTTTGGTGCGAAAAGTGCAAATCAATCCCAGAACAGCAGCAAAGGACCTTGTGAAGATGCTGGAGGAAACAGGTACAGCGAGGAAGAAGCCACTGCTCCAAAACCGCCATAAAAAAAAAACAGACTACGGATTGCAACTGCACATGGGGACAAAGATCGTACTATTTGGATAAATGTCCTATGGTATGATGAAACAAAAATAGAACTGTTTGGCCATAATGACCATTGTTATGTTTGGAGGAAAAAGGGGGATGCTTGCAAGCCGAAGAACACCATCCGACCGTGAAGCACGGGAAATCAGCCAATCACGGGAAATCAGCCAAGACAGCCAAGAAATCAGCCAAGACCTCAGAGAAAAATTGTACACCTCCACAAGTCTGGTTCATCCTTGGGAGCAATTTCCAAACGCCTGAAGGTAGTACCACGTTCATCTGTACAAACAATAGTACGCAAGTATAAACACCATGGGACCACGCAGCCGTCATACCGCTCAGAAAGAGACACGTTCTGTCACCTAGAGATGAACGTACTTTGGTGCGAAAAGTGCAAATCAATCCCAGAACAGCAGCAAAGGACCTTGTGAAGATGCTGGAGGAAACAGGTACAGCGAGGAAGAAGCCACTGCTCCAAAACCGCCATAAAAAAAAAAACAGACTACGGATTGCAACTGCACATGGGGACAAAGATCGTACTATTTGGATAAATGTCCTATGGTATGATGAAACAAAAATAGAACTGTTTGGCCATAATGACCATTGTTATGTTTGGAGGAAAAAGGGGGATGCTTGCAAGCCGAAGAACACCATCCGACCGTGAAGCACGGGGGTGGCAGCATCATGTTGTGGGGGTGCTTTGCTGCAGGAGGGATTGGCGGACTTGACAAAATAGATGGCATCATGAGGTGGGAAAATGAGGTGGATATATTGAAGCAACATCTCAAGACATCAGTCAGGAAGTTAAAGCTTGGTCGCAAATGGACAATGACCCCAAGCATACTTCCAAAGTTGTGGCAAAATGGCTTAAGGACAACGAAGTCAAGGTATTGGAGTGGCCATCATAAAGCCCTGACCTCAATCCCATAGAAAATGTGTGGGCAGAACTGAAAAAGTACATGTGAGCAAGGAGGCCTACAAACCTGACCCGCTCTGTCAGGAGGAATGGGCAAACTTATTGTGGGAAGCTTGTGGAAGGCTACCAGAAACATTTGACCAAAGTTAAACAATTTGAAGGCCATGCTACCAAATACTAATTGAGTTTATGTAAACTTCTGACCCACTGGGAATGTGATGAAAGAAATAAAAGCTGAAAGAAATAATTCTTTCTACTATTATTCTGACATTTCATATTCTTAAAATAAAGTGGTGATCCTAACTGACCTAAGACAGGGAATGTTTACGTGGATTAAATGTCAGGAACTGTGAAAAACGGAGTTTAAATGTATTTGGCTAAGGTGTATGTAAACTTCCGACTTCAACTGTAACTACATGTACAAATTACCTCTAACCTGTACCCCCGCACACTGACACGGTACCGGTACCCCCTGTATATAGCCTCATTATTGTTATGTTACTTTTTACTTGAGTTTATTTGGTAAATATGTTCTTAACTCTTCTTGATCTGCACTGTTGGTTAAAGGCTTGTAAGTAAGCAACCATTACACGGTAAGGTCTACACTTGTTTAATTCGGCGCATGCGACAAATAACATTTGATTTGATGATGCGACTACAGGCTATTGATGATTTCAGAAAGTGACAAAAAAAAAGCTTAAACACTGTTCCTTGCCTCAGGCTGCATATGCTGTTCTCTCAGTAAGCCTTTTGGGGGCCCTAAGTGAGATTTTCTACAAATCAGAGAATTTCTTTTGCAGTTTTAAAGCTAATATCCTGCAATTCTACCCATTTTGCCATGGGATGTGGAGAATTTTTCTTCAGTTTTAAAACTAATTTCCTGCAATTCTACACATTTTGCCCCCTGGAAGTCAGGGCCCTTGGGCACGTGCCCTGTGTGCCCAGTCAGTATTCAGCCATGATTCTAAGTTTAGATAACTGGCTAGACCAACTTGTTAGCTGACTTTGCTAATTGAGTGACTGTCAGTGACTAACAAAACAAGATAAAAACTGCTGATGCGCAACCAGATTTCGAACTTACACCTTGTGTATTCTACTATTCTAACTCTCAACAGTAAGTTGAGACCACAACTGAGCTCCCCCCTAGCGGCAGGGCCCTAAGTGACCGCTTATATCGCTTATGCCTGGAGCTGGCCCTACATGTTTTCATCCATTACACTATTCTCAATTTAATCTTGTATTTACTAATATGTCAAATTTGTTTTTGACTTAGAATGGCCCATTATAATAGGCAGGGGAAAAAGGACATGTCGTCCGTATGCTATGCACATGGAGGCAGCTTTCTGCCAGTTTGCACTCCATGCATCAACCACTGTTTGAGGAGCCTGCAGCCTCTCGTTGCATGACAGATAAATTCACCCAAACTCTGTAATCCATGGGCTCTCCATGGGTGTTTTGAATTAATTGCTGTCCATTTCATTGTGTTCGGCTTTGAAACAACATCCACAACGACCATACTTAGTTTAAACCTGTTGTTGAATTTCTTTCTTCAAATTGATCAATCGCAGTAAGGCAAGTTTTAAAAGCATGATACTGTTTTGATGATAAGTGTTTCATGTGATTTTCGATTGCATTTGCATTTATGTCAGAGTGGTTAGAGCAGGGGTCTCCAACAGGTCAATCGAAAAGCTACCAGTAGCTCGCAGCCCACATATGAGTAGCTCGCCAATCAATTCAGAAAGTACATGCAATTTTTCATGTTTTCCACAACAAACTATCATAAACAAAACTCACAAGATTTAGACACAGCTCCCCTAATTAACGCAACATTTACATTATCCCACCCCTGGTTAGCCATTATTGGCTTAAAAAGCCAAACATAACACAATATCTGCCAATATATTTCCAGCAATATTGCCCCTGTCTGTGTGTGTGGTGCGTGCATTTGTCTATCACTGCCAGTGATAGATGTGATAACCATCTTGTGGGTTGACGGAAATACTTTCCCCAAAACCTTCTCAATGAAATGTTAACTGCAAAGTAGGCTTACCTGGCAGAAGTATATCATAAGTAAGTATATAATTTGTATTTACTATTTGTTATTTGCAAACTTTACCATGAAATGAGCTGCAGCAGTACAGAACCACTGCTTTACCAGTACATTCCTCACTCGCTAGATGCACAATTAAAGGAGATTTACACCAAAACAAAGTCTACATTTGTTTATCTTTCAGACCCCCAAAAATTGTCTTCTGAACTGATTTAAGCATTGACATGGACTCAGAACATCCAATAAAAACAATTCACTATGACCAATTGTAATTTTGAGAGTGAAAAGAAGAAAAAAAAGGAGAAAACAATTTTTTTAGGGACGCCCTTGGAGTTGTTTATTAACCATTATTTTCCTAGGTTTATTGACAGAATATTGACAGAATATAGTACTTTCTCTTTTACACTAAGGACCTGGGAAGAGTTGCAGGGGAGAGGAGAGAAGAATGTGCCTATTTGAAAGCTAGAAAAAATGTGTAGCTCACAACATGTTTAATTGAGAACTATCTTGCGATGCAAAAAAATGCATAATCCCCTTCTACAGACGGCTATATCGGTCCACTAATACAGGACTAGTAAAGACCCACAAATTATATATTTTTCAAATAATAATATTTTTGGAGAACCCCAACTTCCTGCGGCTATGCCAGTGTGGTGGCAATGCAGTCACCGTAACACGTAACAGCACGAGCTCTGTTTGCAGTTTTCATTTTGAACACGGTGTGTTGTCTGGGGAGTTGTATATGTTCCGGAGTTCCAAATTAAGCAGCAGCAGCTGAAAAGATGAGCTCCTACAAATATTGAAATTTAAATGTTTTTTTAGAGTAAAGTACATCGAAAAAAAATCAAAAGAAAACTGCAAACTGAATAGGAGACCAAACAAGCAGCAAACAAAGAAGAAAGGCTTTTGAAAAAGTAACAATTATTCATAAAATTATACCGTTTTCTTAGCTAGCTAAGTTGTTTACCTGTTGCTAGGCAGTTGCTAGGGACATTCCTGAAAGAAGCTAGCTAGCTAACAAGGAGTGTCTAGTTGGCAGAAGAGAAGAAGGGACAAAGAAGGGACAAAGTGGGACAAAATAAGGACAGAAGAAAAGGGAAAGGGGACATTAAGGTGAAGCAGTCCTCTAAAGACACAAAAGACAATAATACAAGAAACAACACTTCTATTGCCTCTCCCTCTACGATACGCACTTCCGGTTTGGTTTGGAGCGAGTAGTTGCATTCCGCTTTGCTCCACAGGTAGTATTACAGGTAGTATTACATTTCATTTCATTACAGTACAACAGTTTGATTTGTTTGATCTTAGCTGGCTACATAGCCGTCTTTGTATCCAAGATAATTGTGTAGTCTAGAGTAATTGTCGAGGTTACCTAGCCAGTTAGAGGTTACCTAGCCAGCTACACTTTCAAACAAAGTCAACAACGCAGCCACTGCTAGCTAGCCTATTTCACCAGCCAGCAGTACTATATCATTTTAGTCAATAAGATTTTTTGCAACGTAAGCTTAACTTTCTGAACATTCGAGACGTGTAGTCCACTTGTCATTCCAATCTCCTTTGCATTAGCGTAGCCTCTTCTGTAGCCTGTCAACTATGTGTCTGTCTATCCCTGTTCTCTCCTCTCTGCACAGACCATACAAACGCTTCACACCGCGTGACCGCTGCTACTCTAACCTGGTGGTCCCAGCGCGCACGACCCACGTGGAGTTCCAGGTCTCAGGCAGCCTCTGGAACTGCCGATCTGCGGCCAACAAGGCAGAGTTCATCTCAGCCTATGCTTCCCTCCAGTCCCTCGACTTCTTGGCACTGACGGAAACATGGATTACCACTGATAACACTGCTACTCCTACTGCTCTCTCCTCGTCTGCCCACGTGTTCTCGCACACCCCGAGAGCTTCTGGTCAGCGGGGTGGTGGCACTGGGATCCTCATCTCTCCCAAGTGGACATTCTCTCTTTCTCCCCTGACCCATCTGTCTATCGCCTCCTTTGAATTCCATGCTGTCACAGTTACCAGCCCTTTCAAGCTTAACATCCTTATCATTTATCGCCCTCCAGGTTCCCTTGGAGAGTTCATCAATGAGCTTGACGCCCTGATAAGTTCCTTTCCTGAGGATGGCTCACCTCTCACAGTTCTGGGTGACTTTAACCTCCCCACGTCTACCTTTGACTCATTCCTCTCTGCCTCCTTCTTTCCACTCCTCTCCTCTTTTGACCTCACCCTCTCACCTTCCCCCCCTACTCACAAGGCAGGCAATACGCTTGACCTCATCTTTACTAGATGCTGTTCTTCCACTAATCTCATTGCAACTCCCCTCCAAGTCTCCGACCACTACCTTGTATCCTTTTCCCTCTCGCTCTCATCCAACACTTCCCACACTGCCCCTACTCGGATGGTATCGCGCCGTCCCAACCTTCGCTCTCTCTCCCCCGCTACTCTCTCCTCTTCCATCCTATCATCTCTTCCCTCTGCTCAAACCTTCTCCAACCTATCTCCTGATTCTGCCTCCTCAACCCTCCTCTCCTCCCTTTCTGCATCCTTTGACTCTCTATGTCCCCTATCCTCCAGGCCGGCTCGGTCCTCCCCTCCTGCTCCGTGGCTCGACGACTCATTGCGAGCTCACAGAACAGGGCTCCGGGCAGCCGAGCGGAAATGGAGGAAAACTCGCCTCCCTGCGGACCTGGCATCCTTTCACTCCCTCCTCTCTACATTCTCCTCTTCTGTCTCTGCTGCTAAAGCCAATTTCTACCACTCTAAATTCCAAGCATCTGCCTCTAACCCTAGGAAGCTCTTTGCCACCTTCTCCTCCCTCCTGAATCCTCCTCCCCCTCCTCCCCCCTCCTCCCTCTCTGCTGATGACTTCGTCAACCATTTTGAAAAGAAGGTCGACGACATCCGATCCTCGTTTGCTAAGTCAAACGACACCGCTGGTTCTGCTCACACTGCCCTACCCTGTGCTTTGACCTCTTTCTCCCCTCTCTCTCCAGATGAAATCTTGCGTCTTGTGACGGCCGGCCGCCCAACAACCTGCCCGCTTGACCCTATCCCCTCCTCTCTTCTCCAGACCATTTCCGGAGACCTTCTCCCTTACCTCACCTCGCTCATCAACTCATCCTTGACCGCTGGCTACGTCCCTTCCGTCTTCAAGAGAGCGAGAGTTGCACCCCTTCTGAAAAAACCTACACTCGATCCCTCCGATGTCAACAACTACAGACCAGTATCCCTTCTTTCTTTTCTCTCCAAAACTCTTGAACGTGCCGTCCTTGGCCAGCTCTCCTGCTATCTCTCTCAGAATGACCTTCTTGATCCAAATCAGTCAGGTTTCAAGACTAGTCATTCAACTGAGACTGCTCTTCTCTGTGTCACGGAGGCGCTCCGCACTGCTAAAGCTAACTCTCTCTCCTCTGCTCTCATCCTTCTAGACCTATCGGCTGCCTTTGATACTGTGAACCATCAGATCCTCCTCTCCACCCTCTCCGAGCTGGGCATCTCCGGCGCGGCCCACGCTTGGATTGCGTCCTACCTGACAGGTCGCTCCTACCAGGTGGCGTGGCGAGAATCTGTCTCCGCACCACGTGCTCTCACCACTGGTGTCCCCCAGGGCTCTGTTCTAGGCCCTCTCCTATTCTCGCTATACACCAAGTCACTTGGCTCTGTCATATCCTCACATGGTCTCTCCTATCATTGCTATGCAGACGACACACAATTAATCTTCTCCTTTCCCCCCTCTGATAACCAGGTGGTGAATCGCATCTCTGCATGTCTGGCAGACATATCAGTGTGGATGACGGATCACCACCTCAAGCTGAACCTCGGCAAGACGGAGCTGCTCTTCCTCCCGGGGAAGGACTGCCCGTTCCATGATCTCGCCATCACGGTTGACAACTCCATTGTGTCCTCCTCCCAGAGTGCTAAGAACCTTGGCGTGATCCTGGACAACACCCTGTCGTTCTCAACTAACATCAAGGCGGTGACCCGTTCCTGTAGGTTCATGCTCTACAACATTCGCAGAGTACGACCCTGCCTCACGCAGGAAGCGGCGCAGGTCCTAATCCAGGCACTTGTCATCTCCCGTCTGGATTACTGCAACTCGCTGTTGGCTGGGCTCCCTGCCTGTGCCATTAAACCCCTACAACTCATCCAGAACGCCGCAGCCCGTCTGGTGTTCAACTTTCCCAAGTTCTCTCACGTCACCCCGCTCCTCCGCTCTCACCACTGGCTTCCAGTTGAAGCTCGCATCCGCTACAAGACCATGGTGCTTGCCTACGGAGCTGTGAGGGGAACGGCACCTCCGTACCTTCAGGCTCTGATCAGGCCCTACACCCAAACAAGGGCACTGCGTTCATCCACCTCTGGCCTGCTCGCCTCCCTACCTCTGAGGAAGTACAGTTCCCGCTCAGCCCAGTCAAAACTGTTCGCTGCTCTGGCACCCCAATGGTGGAACAAACTCCCTCACGACGCCAGGTCAGCGGAGTCAATCACCACCTTCCGGAGACACCTGAAACCCCACCTCTTTAAGGAATACCTAGGATAGGATAAAGTAATCCTTCTAACCCCCCCCCCCCCCCTTAAAAGAGTTAGATGCACTATTGTAAAGTGGTTGTTCCACTGGATATCATAAGGTGAATGCACCAATTTGTAAGTCGCTCTGGATAAGAGCGTCTGCTAAATGACTTAAATGTAAATGTAATGTTGTATAACATCCGATTTATGCTTGTTCCGGCAATGTGGTCCAGAGGCTTGCGGACGTCAAATCGAGCTCCGTTCGGTGAAGCCGTGCGCCTTCCAAATGTTGTAACGATAACAGAGGGCTCTGTATAGCTCCGCATTTTTAATAGTAAAAATAAAGAAAAACCCTTGAATGAGTAGGTGTGTTCAAACCTTTGACTGGTACTGTATATATAATAAACATTTTAATACTACGTGTCACACACATTATACATATATGCACATATATACTGTATGTATATAAGGCAGAAATATGTCACATATAGGAAACCAACCAATTATTGTATATTTCAACATATATGTGACGTACACAGTGTACAAAATACTGAGTTGCACCCTCTTTTACCTCAGAACATCCTCAATTCATCGGGCATGGACTCTACAAGGTGTCGAAAGCATTCCACAAGGATGCTGGCCATGTTGACTCCAATGCCTCCCACAGTTGTGTCAAGTTGGCCCGTAGTGGATTTCTGCTCCGAATAGCTCGTTCCATCTTATCCAACAGATACTCAATTGGATTGAGATCTGGTGACTGGGCAGACCACTGCAGTAAGCTGAATTCACTGTCATGTTCATGGAACCATTCCTGGATAATCCTTGGCATGGGGCATTATACTGCTGAAAAAAAGATATTTGCCGATGGAAACACTGCTGACAAACGTGATCGGCAATGATGTTCGGATATGCTGTGGCATTTTAGCTTTGCTCCACTTTTATCAAGTGGCCCAATGTGGGCCATGAAAACACAACCGACACCATCACACTGCTACCACCAGCCTGCAATATTGACACGTGGCATGATGGATGCATGTACTCATGTGGTTTTCTCCATACCCTAGTCCTCCCAACAGCGTGAAACAGCAGGAACCAGGCAATGTTTTTCCAATTCTCCAGTGTCCAGTGTTTTTGTTCTTTAGTCCACTGCAAGCAGTTTCTTTTGACCTTGTTTGTGTCAAGGCACGACGAGTTGTGTTTTCTTTTATGGGCACCAATGTTGTACTTGGACTGTCAGTTGACTACTGTAAGTGGAGCCCGTCTGTTGCTCTGCACAATTCGTGTCAGCCTCTTTTGTCTTCTTTCATCAATTACCCGTTTTCGACCACTGTCCTGCCAATGGCTGGATGTCCTTTGGGTGGTGGACCATTCTTGATACACACGGGGAAACTGTTGAGCGTGAAAAACCCAGCAGTATTGCAGTTCCCCTTTCAAAAGGCACTTAAATCTTGTCTTGCCCATTCACCCGCTGAATGTCACACATACACAATCCATGTCTCAATTGTCTCAAGGCTTAAAAATCCTTCTTTAACCTGTCTCCTCCCCTTCATCTACACTGATTGAAGCAGATTTAAAAGGTGACATCAATAAGGAATCATAGCTTTCACCTGGTCAGTTTATGTCATGGAAAGAGTAGGTGTTCCTAATGTTTTCTACACTCAGTGTGTATGTACTTATATGTACTATGTGTGTGGATACATATACACCATATATGAATATGCCATATGCCCATATAAAACATATAAGCATATTACTTTTGCGTATGGGAGGAGCTCATTTGATGTGCTATGCCATAAATCATATCAGAACCAATTACGTTGAAGTCACTGCAGGTGGGTGGTAAGGTGATTCCCAGATCCCACATCGGTTCCCGCTGCTCCAGGTTTACTCGCCGTTCCGGGGCGGATGAAAGGGAGTGGGCTCGTGGATCAAGCATCCCAGCGGGTGTTGCTATTCAAATGGTATGTAAATGCTCGGTAACAGGCTACCTTTGAAACTTTGCACACACCTTCAATCGTGCATCTCCGTTGAGCACACCTGATACCATATGCATAGCATGCGCAAAAAATAATAGCAATGCCAAGGGTTGCCTGCTAATTGATGTGCTAATCTATTGCAGCACCTGCCATGGTGACTCTTCTCACTGGCACAGTGGCGGTCTTACTCATCCAATATGTTTAAGTACACTGGAACGCCTTCCAAGTGTAGTAACTATGGCAATTAGGTTTGATTTCCGATAAACGCTAGGTCCGAATGGTCAGAGGGTGTGAAAATATGTCAGCATTTCCTAATCATTGTCTCACTTCATACATGATGCTAATCTAAAACTATACCCAGCAAGCTTGCACATACAGTACTTCAATTCAACTTCTATCGCAACAGGAGAGAGAGAGAGAGAGAACCCAAAACTGTAGCTTTACCTGGACCGGAGCAGAAGGAGGCAATTACAGCCAATATACAGGTGAAACTGAGATAGGGCATCCATGAATATTGGTCCTGTAAGAGAGAAAGAGAAAGTAAGGGAGCAGCATTATTTCTCCAGAGTCTGTACACTTCATTTAGAATAAGTATTTCAGTTGTATATCTATAAACAGTGCACCCATCTCAAAGTTCTAATGTTCAGAGTAAAGTTTTGCTCTGTTTGTTCATTTTGGTGTATTCCAATGTTGGGGTTAGTGAGACTAGCTGCAGTATTGCGTCTCAACCAAGGCGTTCGATCACGTGGCAGGAGTCAAACAAAACAGACACTCAATGTGGATGACATGACTGACTGTTGAATAAACACAGCTGGTTGATTAATGTAAAAGTTGAATAGATACTTGTTGTGAGTGAAAGTGATGCTGTGTAGTTATGCACTGTTGGCACGCCCTTACAAAAAAAAGTTCTGACTATTTTTCTCACGAGTCAGACACATGGTTTTCAGACATGTGTGAAGTTTCAAGAGTACATTTTTCAAATGTTTTAAAACATTTTCCTACACGTTTATTTTTCACCACTTCCAGCTACATCTGGTCTCCCATCCAGGGACCAATCAGGACTAACCCTGCTCAGCTTCAGATGCCAGCAGAGGAACGCATGATGCTATCGTGCCGGAATTAATGTGGCAATACTTCCAACTGGAAAAAAGGCCGCGACAGCAATGCTCAGGGTAAGATAACCAAAGAGGTAAAATTGCAAGAAAGAGGGAGGCATTTATCATAACCAATTATTAATTGAAAACTTTTTTTTTGCATAAACGATTTCCTTGCAATATTTTGTTTTGCTATCAATACTTTTGGGTTAATATTATGCTTTCAATTGTATTATTTTTGTTTGCAATACAAAGAAATGTTGTTCTTGAAGTTTTGATTGATATTATTGACACAAAAGTAACTAACTAGAGGATTGCACCATATAATAACACTGTTAATCTTTTAAAGGTGTTTAAAGTGGCAAAACTTAATTAAAACATGAACCACGTGTTCACCCCACCACAGTTTTGGTAAAACGCTGAGGGATGGGGCTGGAGAAATGCAACCACTCAAATCCATAGACTATTGTTTTAACCATGTTTTTAGGACATACAGTGTTTGTTTACATTTCATTTGTTTGCAAACATTGAAGTAAATGTGGAGTTTTCTTCCAAGTGAAACTGCAAAAAGTTCTTCACACTGTCACGCCCTGACCATAGAGAACTTTTTATTCTCTATGTTGGTTAGGTCGGGGTGTGATTAAGGGTGGGTTATCTAGGTGAATTGTATTTCTATGTTGGCCTGGTATGGTTCCCAATCAGAGGCAGCTGTTTATCGTTATCTGATTGGGGATCATATTTAGCTAGCCATTGTGCTTTGTGGGATCTTGACTATGTATAGTTGCCTGTTAGAACTATTTTGAGCTTCACGTTTCGTTTGGTTCGCGTTATTGTTTTTGTTCTTTGAGTTCTCTCCCTAATAAAAGGGATGGAAACATACCACGCTGCATCTTGGTCCAATCATTATGACGATCGTGACACACACACACACAAGCTTTTTTCACATGTGACACTGCAAATATGTTTCTCACATGTGAAAGTTTAACATTTGAAGCTGCTAATTTCAAGTGAAACCACAAATCACATGTGAGGTGAAAACATGTTATTCTCCTCACATGTGAAAATGTGGTGTTAACATGTGAACATGAAAACAAGGTTTCACATATGACATTTAAGCTCAACGTGTCAAAACTGCTATTTCACATCTGAAACTGCAAATTTGACATGTGTTTTTTTTGTAAGGGTGGCTGGAACCCAAGTCTTCAGAATATGTGGCCAGAACAAACCCTTTTTTAAACTCCACTGGACAAAAATATAAAACGCAACATGTAAAGTGTTGGTCTAATGTTCATGAGCTGAAATAAAAGATCCCAGAATTTTTTCATATGCACAAAAAGCATATTTCTTTCACATTTTGAGCACAAATTTGTTTAAAATCCCTGTTAGTGAGCATTTCTCCTTTGCCAAGATAATCAATCCACCTGACAGGTGTGGCATATCAAGAAGCTGATCAAACAGCATGATCTTTACACAGCTGCACCTTGAAGTGGGGATTATAAAAGGCAACTAAAAAATGTGCAGTTTTGTCACACAACAAAATGCCACAGATGTCTCAAGTTTTGTGGCAGCATGTAATTGGCATGCTGATTGATGGAATTGTCCACCAGAGCTGTTTTCAGATAATTTAATGTTAATTTATATACCAGAAGGCGCCTCCAACATCGTTTTAGAGAATTTGGCAGTACGTCCAACTGGCCTCAAAAACGCTGACCACGTGTAACCACGCCAGCCTAGGAATACTAAAGTATTCAGACCAAGACTTTTTCCACATTCTGTTACATTAAAGCCTTATTCTAAAATGTATTAATATTTTTATCTGAAATATCATGGACATAAGTATTCAGACCCTTTACTCAGTACTTTGTTGAAGCACCTTTGGCAACGATTACAGCCTCAAGTCTTCTTGGGTATGACGCTACAAGCTTGGCACACCTGTATTTGGGGAGTTTCTCTCATTCTTCTCTGCAGATCCTCTCAAGTTCTGTCAGGTTGGATGGGGAGCGTTGCTGCACAGCTATTTTCAGGTCTCTCCAAAAATGTTAGATCGGGCTGAAGTCAGGGCTCTGGCCGGGCCACTCAAGGACATTCAGAGACTTGTCCCGATGCCACTCCTTCGTTGTCTTGGCTGTGTGCTTAGGGTCATTGTCCTGTTGGAAGGTGAACCTTCGCCCCATTCTGAGGTCCTGAGCAGGTTTTCATCAAGGATCTCTCTGTACTTTGCTCTGTTCATATTTGCCTCGATCCTGACTAGTTTCCTAGTCCCTGCCGCTGAATAACATCCCTACAGCGTGATGCTGCCACTACCATGCTTCACCTTAGGGATGGTGCCAGGTTTCCTCCAGACGTGACCCTTGGCATTCAGGCCAAAGAGTTACATTTTGGTTTCATCAGAACAGAGAATGATCTTGTTTCTCATGGTCTGAGAGTCTTTAGCTGCCTTTTGGCAAACTCCAAGCGGGCTGTCATGTACCTTTTACTGAGGAGTGGCTTCCGTCTGGCCACTCTACCAAAAAGGCATGATTGGTGGAGATGATTGTCCTTCTGGAAAGTTATCCCATCTCCACAGAGGAACTCTAGAGCTCTGTCAGAGTGACCATCGGGTTCTTGGTCACCTTGACCAAGGCCCTTCTCCCCTGATTGCTCAGTTTGGCCGGGCGGTCAGCTCCAGGAAGAGTCTTGGTGGTTCCAAACTTCTTCCATTTAAGAATGATGTAGGCCACTGTGTTCTTGGGGACCTTCAATGCTGCAGAAATGTTTTGGAACCTTTCCCCAGATCTGTGCCTCAACACAATCCTGTCTCAGAGCTCTACAGACAATTCCTTCGACCACATGGCTTGGTTTTTGCTCTGACATACACTGTCAATTGTGGGACCTTATATAGACAGGTGTGTGCCTTTCCAAATCTCGTCCAATCACTTGAATTTACCACAGGTGGACTCCAAGTTGTAGAAACATCTCAAGGATGATCAATCGAAACAGGATGCACCTAAGCTCAATTTCGAGTCTCATAGCAAAGGGTCTGAAGTCTTCTGTAAATAAGGTATTTCTGTTTATTATATATAATACATTTGCAAACATTTCTAAAAACCTGTTGTTACTTTGTCATTAAAGGGTATTGTGTGTAAATTGATGAGGAAAAACATTTATTCAATATATTTTAGAATAAGGCTGTAACGTAACAAAAAGTTTAAAAAGTCAAGGGGTCTGAATACTTGCCGAAAGCACTATATAGTGTTTTGCAAAAGAAAAAGTCATAAAAAATCTGAGAGCAGTAATATGTACACAAATGAAGGTTCCCATAGGCAATCATTTCTGATGATAAAAAAAAAGTGAAAAATTGGTAGATATGGCGTCTTGGAAATAAACTCTTAATATTTACTTGGTTATCGTTTTTAGAACCTCCATATTGGTTCCAAAAACACCTATTGCATGATATCAAGCGGTTATATTCCAGGGCATTTATGAAACTGTCAGGAATCAAGGCTTGTAGCAGGCATTTTGCATTTCTTTGGGAATTTTAACAGCCCAAGGACAACAATGTCACTCTGGATTCATAACTTCATTGAATTCCAGTCTTAATAAAAGACAGCAACCTGTTCACTGATGCGGTTGACATGTAGACATGACTCAGAGGAGTGTGTGTTGCACAGTGGATAGGCTGCACTGACCTGGAAATTGAGGAACACAGTGAGAAGGCCAAAGAAGAAGGCCATGGCGCTGAAGCCGAAGATGAGGAGGGGTCTTCTGCCGATGCGCTCAATCACAAGGCCCTGGGGGAGAGAGAATGGAAGAAAACACTGGAACAGTGAGGAACTACCAGGACTTGTCCAATTGAACACTCATTCTAATTCTCATTGCAAAACATATTTTTTAAATTACTGTCGTCTGTCCTAATTAAATAAACAAAACCTAGCATTGACATTATTTCATACATTTTTTTCCACTGTCATTCTAGTACTGGCATAGTATAGACCAGGTTTTTTCTCCGGTGAATATATTTCTACCAGTTATTGTGTGTGTGTTTAATATTGTGTTCTGTGGTAATAGTTGTGGTATAGGGGATAATAAACTCTTGGGGTTGAGACCGGAGTTTGCGACCGGAGATCGAAACCCTCTCCCAGAAGCTTAGCCAAAGCCCAGGATATTTCCATTCCCAATATGGGGACGAGCATCTGAGCATGAAAGTATTCATAGCACGACCACCACCTATCCCATGCAGTCGGATTCCGCAATGTCGTTCAAGGGTCACTGGTTACTTTAAAGCAACACCCCAGGGGTCCCTGGGTGGAAAGAGAGAGACGAGAGAATGTGGTCTTGTTCTGTGGATGAGATAGTATCGTCAGTGCTGAAATAAGGCAAACAATGAAAGCCCGAAGCGGGCGGTTCAAGGACAATTGAAATAAATGTATTACGCCCTAATCTATGGATATCACATGACTGGGAATACAGATATGCACCTGTTGGTCACAGAACCTTTAAAAAAAAAAGTAGGGGCGTGGATCAGAAAACTAGTCAGTATCTGGTGTGACCACCATTTGACTAATGCAGCGCAACATATCCCCCTTGAATAGAATTGATCAGGCTGTTGACTGTGGCCTGTGGAACGTTGTCCCACTCCTCTTCAATGGCTGCGCGAAGTTGCTGGATATTAGTGGGAACTGAAACACGCTGTCGTACACGTTGATCCAGAGCATCCCAAACATGCTCAATGGGTGACATGCCTGGTGAGTATGCAGTCCATGAAAGAACTTGGACATTTTGAGCTTCAGGAAATGTGTACAGATCTTTGCGACATGGGGCCGTGCATTATCATGCAAAAACATGAGGTAATGGCGGCGGATGAATGGCACAACAATGGGCCTCAGGATCTCGTCACTGTATCTCTGTGCATTCAAATTGCCATCGATAAAATGCAATTGTGTTTGTTGTCCTTAGCTTATGCCTGGCAACAGCTCTAGTGGACATTCCTGAAGTCAGCATGCCAATTGCACATGTGGCATTGTGTTATGTGGCAAAACTGCACATTTTAGAGTGGCCTTTTATTTACAAGGTGCACCTGTGTAACGAGCATGCTGATTAATCAGCTTCTTGATATGTAACACCTGTCAGGTGGATGGATTATCTTGGCAAAGGATAAATGCTTACTAACAGGGAGGAAAACAAAAAATAAATAAGAAATTAGCTTTTTGTGCATATGGAACATTTCTGGGATATTTTATTTCAGCCCATGAAACATGGATCCAACACTTTGAATGTTGCGTTTATATTTTTTGTTCAGTAGTTTAGTTTATTAATTCAACCATTTAGAAAAACAAGCACACATAAAACTTGAAAAAGCCATTACATGCACTTGAGTAAAATCATCAAGGATAACACACAATAAAGTCTGGGACAGTTGAAGTCAGAAGTTTACAAACACTTAGGTTGGAGTCATTATAACTCATTTTTCAACCACTCCACAAATTATAGTTTTGGCAAGTCAGTTGGGACATCTACGTTGTGCATGACACAAGTCCTTTTTCAAACAATTGTTTACAGGCAGATTATTACACTGAATAACATTTCCAGTGGGTCAGAAGTTTACATACACTAAGTTGACTGTGCCATTAAACAGCTTGGAAAATTCCAGAAAATGATATCATGGCTTTAGAAGCTGCTGATAGGCTAATTGACATAATTTGAGTCAATTGGAGGTGTACCTTTGGATGTATTTCAAGGCCTACCTTCAAACACATCATGGGAAAATCAAAAGAAATTAGCCAAGACCTCAGAACAAAAATTGTAGACCTCCACAAGTCTTTCATCCTTCGGAGCAATTTCCAAACGACTGAAGGTACCACGTTCATCTGTACAAACAATAGTACGTAAGTATAAACACCATGGGACCACGCAGCCTTCATACCGCTCAGGAAGAAGATGCGTTCTGTCTCCTAGAGATGAACGTACTTGTGCGAAAAGTGCAAATCAATCCCAGAACAACAGCAAAGGACCTTGTGAGATGCTGGAGAAAACGGGTACAAAAGTATCTATATCCACAGTAAAACAAGTCCTATATTGACTTAACCTGAAAGTCCGCTCAGCAAGGAAGAAACAACTGCTACAAAACCGCCATAAAAAAGCCAGACTACGGATTGCAACTGTACATGAGGACAAAGATCGTACTTTTTGGAGACATGTCCTCTGGTCTGATGAAACAAAAAAATAACTGTTTGGCCATAATGACCATCGTTATGTTTGGAGGAAAAAGGGGAGGCTTGCAAGCCGAAGAACACCATCCCAACCGTGAAGCACGGGGGTGGCAGCATCATGTTGTGGGGGTGCTTTGCTGCAGGAGGGACTGGTGCACTTCACAAAATAGATGGCACCACGAGGAACAAAAATTATGTGGATATATTGAAGCAACATCTCAAGACATAAGTCAGGAAGTTAAAGCTGGATCACAAATGGGTCTTCCAAATGGACAATGACCCCAAGCATACTTCCAAGGTTGTGGCAAAATGGCCTAAGGACAACAAAGTCAAGGTATTGAAGTGGCCATCAATCCTATAGAACATTTGTGGGCAGAACTGAAAAAGTGTGTGCGAGCAAGGAGGCCTACAAACCTGACTCAGTTACACCAGCTCTGTCAGGAGGAATGGGCCAAGATTCACCCAACTTATTGTGGGAAGCTTGTGGAAGGCTACTCAAAACGTTTGACCCAAGTTAAACAATTTAAAGGCAATGCTACAAAATACTAATTGAGTATATGTAAACTTCTGATCCACTGGGAATGAGATGAAAGAAATAAAAGCAGAAATCATTCTCTACTATTATTCTGACATTTCACATTCTTAAAATAAAGTGGTGATCCTAACTGACCTAAGACAAGGAATTGTAACTAGGATTAAATGTCAGGAATTGTGAAAAACGGAGTTTAAATGTATTTGGCTAAGGTGTATGTAAACTTCTGACTTCAACTGTATTTCCATTGTGTTCCTCTTGAGACAAGATGGCTAGGCAAGATCGAACACAGTTAAACACAGTATGGCATTGAGAAATAGTGGACATTCATGTGTGAGCACGTGTGTTTGTTGAAAAGCAGATTGTGTATAAATGCTTGGGGGTATGTACGTGTTGTGTGTGGAGTAGTGAGGTGTGTTCTGTGTCTGTGTGCAAACACGCGTGAGAGCATGTGTATTTGTAGACGAATGTGGTCAGTTCTGTGTGTGAGCGTGCATACGCCCTGAAATGGGAATCTGAGTGTGTGTGTGGTTCGTAGAAAAGCAGGGTTTTGGTCATGCACCAGCAATGGCTTAGTGATCCCAGTCCATCTGGTGCTAGGGCTTGAGAAACTTTACTTCACACTCCTGGTCCCTAAAGGCCTGGAACTTTTCTCACTGATGGTCACATCACTGCACCCAGGCCTCCGCACATAGACCACTAGCCATTATCAAGGCCATATTGGTAGGAGTGTGTGTGTGTGCCACTATTGGTTATGTTACAGAACTCAGCACCGTGGCGCTTGGACATTCAAGGGGACGTGTGTGCTTGTGTAGAAAAGGGCCCACTGTCTCAAGTTGGTTTTATACACTTCAGGGCAATATTCATCCACACTACACTCATAGAAAAAGGTTTTTTGGCTGTCCCCATGGGAGAACCCTTCGAAGAACCCTTGTTGGTTCCAGGTAGAACCATTTTGGTTCCAAGTAGAACCCTGTTGGGTTCCATGTAGAACCCTTTCCATAGAGGGTTCTACATGGAACCCAAAATGGTTTTGCCTGGAACCAAAAATAATTTTACCTGGAACCAAAAAGGGTTCTCCTATAGGGACGGCCGAATAAACCTTTTTTATAAAAGAGTGTAGAGGCACATGAGGACACAGAATTACTGGCCTCTAATAATTACATCTCTTTACCACATTGCCGTAGCGACATTTCCCAATATCAAAACCTATGGAGATGTGAAGTACATTAACATGCATAACTGCTTCATGGACTTGCAGACACTGAACTGTCTTCTCTGTGTCAACTGGCATAACCTCCTAGCCCTAGCAGAATGGTTTTAAAAATAAACCACTCTCCGTTCAAACTGCCCATGCACTCATAGAAGGTCACTTATTATTAACACATATCCAGGGAATGACTCGTGGATGTTTGAGTTTGTTTTCCTTTTCCGGCCCCGGAGGGCACGCAGAGCGACGTTAAACCTGATTTGATGTGCCAGCACACACTCTACATGACATCATCACTCTGACACGCCACCCATAAGGTGTTTCCCCAGCAACGAAGGCAAACAGCAAAAGGGCGATGGCACACTGCATGACAATAGTGTGTGCGTGTGTGTTTGAAATTAGGTTATTCATGAAAACAAACATATGTAAGCTTTAAATAGGCTGAAAGTTCAATATTTACAATATTTTCTGCTGTAACTGGGGTTGTTAATCATGCCCTGTAGTGTGCTAATAGAAATGGAAATTTGAATACGTACCAATTTATCATCCTTTACTCTAGGAGAATGGAACTTGACATTTCTTTGTTGAAGTGAGTAACTTTACCCCCGCCTACATGTACATACCTACCTCAACTACCTCGTACCTCGTGTGTTTTTATGTTCTTATTGAACTCCACATCATTGGGAAAGAGCTTGTAAGTCAGCATTTCACTGTAAGGTCTACTGCACCTGTTGTATTCGGCACATGTGACAAATAAAATCTGATTTGATAAACAATCCTATCCCAGAACATATACAAGACTTATAAGGTTAAGACTGTATTCCAGCCTTACTCAACAGTGGTTGATGACTCACTGTCGTTGCCTTCTGGCCTTTGCAGATCTGCTGGGTTAGGACAGCGGCATCAGGATATAAATATATCCGGAGACACACAAACATACACCCTGCAAGTCCAATTAGAAACAAAAAAGTCAGCAGCGGTTTTCTCAAGCCCAGTACATGCAAGCAATGATGCAGAAGTGGGCATGGAGCGTGTGCAGACAAATATCATCACTTCAACGCTAAGTCCAGTCCAGTAAATAATGAGTTGGTTCCTCTATCCTCTCACTCAAGCTTATCCCACTCTACTGTGGAGAGCACAGAGATAAACATTTTTGGCAGTATTAATGTATGTGTAGAATTAAAGTTTAAATTCGAAAGAAAAATTATAAAAAGGAACAATGCTTTGATCTTAGATTAAAAAGAGTGCGGCTGACGCTTCACAAAGCCTCGCAGTGGTTGACAGACCAAGATGAAAGGGTTTCCTGTCTTATGTTTGCATGCGCAAAACAAGTTCAGTCTTGAATCATTTTCTTCTCCTCAAAGCTATGTTGCAGTGGACGTATTGCACGACGCACAAACTTTATCTACAGTGCCTTCAGAAACTATTCACACCCCTTGAACTTATCCACATTTTGTTGTGTTATAGCCTGAATTTAAAATGTATTCAATTCAGATTTGTTGGTCACTGGCCTAGACACAAAAGCCGATAATGTTGAAGTGGAATTATGTTTTTTAATAATAATAATAATTAAGGAAAATATGAACTGTCTTGAAATGTCCATTAAGTATTCTACCATTTTGTTATGGCAAGCCTAAATATATTCAGGAGTAAAAATGTGCTTAACAAGTCACAAGTTGCATGAATTCACTCAATAATAGTGTTTAACATGATAAAAAATGACTACCTCATCTCTGTACCCCACACATATAATTACCTGTAAGGTCCCTCAGTCAAGCACTGTTGACTGAGGAAGGACACTGCAAATAGTCCGGGTAGCCATTTGATTAGCTGTTCAGGAGTCTAATACTTGGGTGCAGAAGCTGTTAAGAAGCCTTTTGGACCTAGACTTGGCGCTCTGGTACCGCTTGCCCTGCGGTAGTAAAGAGAACAGTCTATGACTAGGGTGGCTGGAGTCTTTGGCAATTTTTAGGGCTGTAATCACAGCTGTAATTGCTGCCTAAGATGCTTTTACAAAGTATTGACTCAAGGGTGTGAATACTTATGCAAATGCTATATTTCTGTATTTCATTGTCAATAAATTTGCAAAAGATTCAAAAAACATGGGGCATTGTGTGTAGATTGGTGAGAAAAAAATCTATCTAATCCATTTTGAATTCAGGCTGTAACACAACAAAATGTGGAATAAGTCAAGGGGTATGAATACTGAAGGCACAAACTTTTTTCACTTGTTTAACTTGGAATAGTGTGCACTCAAATGTTTCTCAGTCAGCACTTTAGTAGACTGGTTTCCACCAGAATCTAGCCGTATTGCTAGTGACCAATAAGTGACCACAGTCTAGAAACAGTCCTTAAAAGTTGCCACATCGATGAGTCAATAAAGGGATTGGACTTTATAGAATAAACTAGAATTCTTATTCACTACATACATTTTTGGACTAATACATTAATTAAAAATACCCATTGTTTAGTCCAACTGTTGTAACCCATCAGAACCCAAAATATAAGCTTGTTTAACTAAAGTTTTCATGAACAATGTAGATGTAAATAAACACTATATAGCATCAAAACAAGGTTAAAACCATAATTTTGATATGGTCTTTCCTTGCATGCATAGTTCTGTCTATGAACTTGAGAGTTGTTACATTTCTCCAGGCCCATCCATCAGCGTTTAACCAAAACACAGGCGGGATGACCGCTTTGTTATTGTTTTAGTTAAGGATTCTAGCTTTAACATAAAATTCTGGTAGTCGCAGACTGTTTGCTTAACTATAATTGTCAATGTTGCCATATTTTATGATCAACATTACTGCAAAAACAACATAGCGTTGTAAATCAAATCATATTGTATTTGCCACATGCAGCGAATACAACGGGTACTGACTTGCTTACGAGTCCTTCGCCAGCGATGCAGTTAAAAAAATTATACAAATAATAAATAGTAACACAAGAGGAATAAAATAAACAAGAATGGAGCTCTATAAAGGGAGTACCAGTACCAGCTCAATGTGCAGAGATACGAGGTATTTGAGGTAGATATGTACATGAAGGCAGGGTAAAGTGACTAGGCTTCAGAATATATAATAAAGAAATGTAAAGAACAGAGCAGAAGTGGCAATTGATGAGTGTAAAAGTGTGTGTGAGTGTGTACATAGTGTGAATACTGTACATACACATGCGAGTGTGCATACAGTCAGTGCAAGATAGGGTCAGTGCAGATAGTCCGGGTAACCTTTTAATTAACAATTTAGCAGTCTTATGGCTTGGGGTAGAAGCTGTCTCATACCTGTTGGTCTGAGAGCCGATGCTTCTGTACCGTTTGCTGGACGGTAGCAGAGTGAACAGTCTATGGCTAGGGTGGCTGGAGTTTTTGGCAATTTGGGGGATTAGCAATGGGATAATCCATACATTTACAGTGCCAAGCATTTATTTGGGCTGTAATCTGAGGTGAAGTTAATTGCCGATTTTTGAGGCTGGTACCTCTATTGAACTTATTTTTTAAATTTGTTTAAATAAAAAAATAACCTTTATTTAACCAGGTAGGCCAGTTGAGAACAAGTTCTCATTTACAACTGCGACCTGGCTAAGATAAAGCAAAGCAGTGCGACAAAAACAACAACACAGAGTTACACATGGAATAAACAAACATACAGTCAATAACATAATAGAAAAATCTGTATACAGTGTGTGCAAATGAAGTAAGGAAGTAAGGCAATAAATAGGCCATAGTGGCAAATTAATTACAATTTAGCAATTAACACTGGAGTGATAGATATGCAGATGAGGATGTGCAAGTAGAGATTCTGGGGTGCAAAAGAGCAGAAAAACAAAAACAGATATGGGATGAGGTAGGTAGTTGGTTGGATGGGTTATTTACAGATGGGCTGTGTACAGCGATCATCAGTAAGCTGCTCTGACAGCTGATGCTTAAAGGTAATGAGTGGAATAACTGCTGGAGCGCGTGCTACGGGTGGGTGTTGCTATGGTGACCAGTGAGCTGAGATAAGGCAGAGCTTTACCTAGCAAAGACTTATAAATGACCTGGAGTCAGTGAGTTTGGCGACGAATATGTAGCGAGGACCAGCCAACGAGAGCATACAGGAAGCAGTGGTGGGTAGTATATGGGGCTTTGGTGACAAAACGGATGGCACTGTGATAGCAAATTGGATGTAGTCTGAGTAGAGTGTGGGAGGCTATTTTGTAAATGACATCGCTGAAGTCAAGGATCGGTAGGATAGTCAGTTTTACGAGGGTATGTTCAGCAGCATGAGTGAAGGAGGTTTTGTTGCGAAATAGGAAGCCAATTCTAGATTTAATTTTGGATTGGAGATCATTAATATGAGTCTGGAAGGAGAGTTTACAGTCTAACCAGACACCTAGGTACTTATAGTTGTCCACATATTCTAAGTCAGAACCGTCCAGAGTAGTGATGCTAGTCGGGCAGGCGGGTGCGGGCAGCGATCGGTTGAAGAGCATGCATTTAGTTTTACTAGCATTTAAGAGCAGTTGGAGGACACGGAAGGAGTGTTGTATGGCATTGAAGCTCGTTTGGAGGTTTGTTAACACAGTGTCCAAAGAAGGGCCAGATGTATACAGAATGGTGTTGTCTCAAAGAATCACCCGCAGCAAGAGCGACATCATTGATATAAACAGAGAAGAGTCAGCCCGAGAATTGAACCCTGTGGCACCCCCAGAGAGACTGCCAGAGGTCCGGACAACAGGCCCTCCGATTTGACACCTCTATCTGAGAAGTAAGTAGTGAACCAGGCGAGGCAGTCATTAGAGAAACCAAGGCTGTTGAGTCTGCCGATAAGAATATGGTGATTGACAGAGGCGAAAGCCTTGGCCAGGTCGATGAAGACGGCTGCACAGTACTGTCTTTTATCGATGGCGGTTATGATATCGTTTAAGACCTTGAGTGTGGCTGAGGTGCACCCGTGACCAGCTCAGAAACCAGATTGCATAGCGGAGAAGGTACGGTGGGATTCGAAATGATGGGTGATCTGTTTGTTCACTTGACTTTCGAAGACTTTAGAAAGGCAGGCCAGGATGGATATAGGTCTGGAACAGTAACATCTACTAAATATGTGTTATTCCCTGCAGCAGAGGTAACCCCTTGGTCTTCCTTTCCTGTGGCGGTCCTCATGAGAGCCAGTTTCATCATAGCACTTGGTTTTTGCGAATGCACTTGTTCCAGATTGACTGACCTGTCTTAAAGTAATGATGGACTGTTGTTTCTCTTTGCTTATTTTAGCTGTTCTTGGCATAATATGGACTTGGTCTTGTACCAAATAGGGCTATCTTCTGTATACCACCCCTACCTTGTCACAACACAACTGATTGGCTCAAACGCAATAAGGAAATCCACAAATTAACTTTTAACAAGGCACACATATATAAATACATATACACATTCACACACACACATATATATAGAGTTGAAGTCGGGAAATTTACATAAACTTAGGTTGGTGTCACTAAAACTTGTTTTTCAACCACTCCACAAATGTCTTGTTAACAAACTATAGTTTTGGCAAGTCGGTTTGGACATCTACTTTTTGCATGACACAAGTAATTTTTCCAACAAGTGTTTACAGACAGAATATTTCACTGTATCACAATTCCAGTGGGTCAGAAGTTTACATACACTAAGTTGACTATGCCTTTACACAGCTTGGAAATTCCAGAAAATGATGTCATGGCTTTAGAAGCTTCTGGTAGGCTAATTGACATCATTTGAGTCAATCGGAGGTGTACCTGTGGATGTATTTCAAGGCCTACCTTCAAACTCAGTGCCTCTTTGCTTGACATCATGGGAAAATCAAAAGAAATCAGCCAAGACCTCAGAAAATAAATTGTAGACCTCCACAAGTCTGGTTCATCCTTGGGAGCAATTTCCAAATGCCTGAAGGTAACACGTTCATCTGTACAAACAATAGTACGCAAGTATAAACACCATGGGACCACGCAGCTGTCATACCGCTCAGGAAGGAGACACGTTCTGTCTCCTAGAGATGAACGTACTTTGGTGCAAAAAGTGCAAATCAATCCCAGAACAACAGCAAAGGACCATGTGAGATGCTGGAGGAAACAGGTACAAAAGTATCTATATCCACAGTAAAACGAGTCCTATATCAACAGAACCTGAAAGGCCGCTCAGCAAGGAAGAAGCCACTGCTCCAAAACCGCCATAAAAAAGCCAGACTACGGTTTGCAACTGCACATGGGGACAAAGATTGTACTTTTTGGAGAAATGTCCTCTGGTCTGATGAAACAAAAAATGACCATCGTTATGTTTGGAGGAAAAATCGGGAGGCTTGCAAGCCGAAGAACACCATCTCAACCGTGAAGCACAGGGGTGGCAGCATCATGTTGTGGGGGTGCTTTGCTGCAGGAGGGACTGGTGTATTTCACAAAATAGATGGCACCATGAGGAATGAAAATTATGTTGATATATTGAAGCAACATCTCAAGACATCAGTCAGGAAGTTAAGGCTTGGTCGCAAATGGGTCTTCCAAATGGACAATGACCCCAAGCATACTTCCAAAGTTGTGGCAAAATGGCTTAAGGACAACAAAGTCAAGGTATTGGAGTGGCCATCACAAAGCCCTGACCTCAATTCTATAGAACATTTGTGGGCAGAACTGAAAAAGCGTGTGCGTGCAAGAAGGCCTACAAACCCGACTCAGTTACACCAGCTCTGTCAGGAGGAATAGGCCAGAATTCACCCAACTTATTGTAGGAAGCTTGTGGAAGGCTACCCAAAACGATTGACCCAAGTTAAACAATTTAAAGGCAATGCTACCAAATACTAATTGAGTGTATGTAAACTTCTGACCCACTGGGAATGTGATGAAAGAAATTAAAGCTGAAATAAATCATTCTCTCTACTATTTTTCTGACATTTCACATTCTTAAAATAAAGTGGTGATCCTTACTGACCTAAGACAGGGAATTTTTACTAGGACATACTCCGGACTCCGACATTGCTCATCCTTGTATTTCTAAATTCCATTCTTTAACGTTTTAGATTTGTGTGTATTGTTCGATATCACTGCTGGAGCTAGGAACACAAGCATTTTGCTACAACCGCAGTAACATCTGCTAAATATGTGTATGCGACCAATAAGATTTGGTCTCTTTTTCAGCATAACACCTCGTGTCATCCTACCCTCCCTGCTCTTCTCTTCCATAATTACAGATCCTATCGTAATTTCCCTCGAGCAGAAAGGAGAGAAGTGAGATGCCGTTCCCAGTTCCCACACACTGTGTTGTGTGTGTGTGTGCCGGCCTAGGAATACTCTCTTCCCCCAAACTAATTACCAGAAACCGTCACGAAGCGAACGCGCTCTTCTCCCTGACGTAACTTCAGTATTTGGGCTGCAGAGATGATCCACCCTCTGTGGACACAGAGACACAGAGCTAACTCCCAGGGGTTACAGTTAGCCTATTATGCACTGTAATTCCCACATAGGTGTATGTGCTTCCCAGTGTTATATCGCCAATGGCGTCATGATGAGAGATGGAAGCTCTCTTGCGTGGATGGTGTGATTTCTCGAGGCAGTACTGGAAGGAATAAGATGGAAATAAGAATGGTCCAATACATGTTGAAAAGCACAGTGTGTGTTATATATAGTACTTTCCGTTTAGGATGCATATCTATGATCATAAAATAGATTTCAGGAGGATATTGCTCTTCATGAATCAAATCATTGTTAGAAATGTGCGTTTATATGAGTGTTCCAAATGGCTGCGTGCAACATGTGTTTTATCTATCAACCTTTGATGAATGTTATTTGCTAGTGAGACCTTTATCGTGGCGGGAAGTTTATTTTGATCTGTTACTCTGTCTTGGAGGATAATCAAAGGTTGATGAAAATGTTTCAATCTTGAGTTTGGAGTTACTGCGGGTGCCACACTCTCAGGTCATTTTTATGAACTTGTCTGCCGCTTGGCTTTTGAACAGAACTTGAGAAGCCTGGGCTTCCGAGGATAGCACTCTGATAATAAACCTTGAGTCTAATACTCAAGTCACAATGTCCCTGGATAATCTTTCTTATCCTCTGCCGTACATTTGGGGCAGTAGTGGGATTTTACCCCATAGGCTTATAAACACCAAGTGGGGCATTCAAGTTTAGAGTAGCAGAATATAGCTCCCAGAGCTGTGAGAATACAAGGTGCTCTTTGAGTACAAGTGCAGGGCAATGCACTTAAGAAACCATTTAGAGAAAAACAGCCACCACTTTGCCACAAAATTAACTATTAATCTGCAATCTGGATAAAGGCCATGTGCTAAGACTCATTGGTAGTTTTTAGTGGTTATTTGCAAGTCAATTACTTCTTCTTTAGAAAAGTCAAGATAATAAGTAAGTAAGCCCTGATCCCGTTTCATATTTTCCTGTGTTACTAACAGCTATCAGCTGTTTTCGTCTCTATATAGATTTCAAAATTGAATAGGGCCCTTCATGTTGTACACTCACAGTTTGCCCTTGTCACACTACTGTTCTGGGGACATGTGGCGAGTTTGATGGTACATGGAACTCTACTCAAAAACACTCTTTCCGGTTCAAGTGTCGCACTCATTCCAATTATTTGATCGAGAGACAACCCATTACAACGAATCACGCATCAAAGACCCCCGCATGATTTGCAGTATTACACTCAGTTTTACACTCCGCTTCTGGCTTCACACATAAAAACCCAAGAAGGAGACTACAGTGACGCATACAAAAGTATTCTGAGGTGATAGTTATCCCAGCAGCACTCACACTTGCCACTGTGTTTCAAGGACTACAGAACCGTTCACTCCCACAGGGGAGCCGATGCAGAAGATTGCCTTAGAGTGGCGTAACCTTACAGAGAATATAAACCAACCAAGGCACTATAGAAAACAAACAGTAGGTACATTCAATACTCTTATATTGTATCAACACACGTCTGGTTGTATTTATCCACCATGACAATAGGCATGGGAATAACATGCCTCTTATAGCACTTCATGCAGAGCCATTATTATTAATCAAATTAATTCGGTAATTTTAAACTGAAAGGATGCTGAGAAAAGACTACGCAACAGGAACATGCCCGAGGAAGGAAACATCAGCCCTGCCAGCAGCAAAAAGCACGCCTGCCTCTACTGTGCCTAGACCTCATATTCGACAACAAGGTATACCAGAGAAAATGCCAAGCATACTGAACACGTTGAGTTCACAGTCGGTCACTTACAAGATGTCAAATCAAATCAAATGTATTTATATAGCCCTTCTTACATCAGCTGATATCTCAAAGTGCTGTACAGAAACCCAGCCTAAAACCCCAAACAGCAAGAAATGCAGGTGTAGAAGCACGGTGGCTAGGAAAACTCCCTAGAAAGGCAATGAGGGGTGGCCAGTCCTCTTCTGGCTGTGCCAGGTGGAGATTATAACAAAACATGGCCAAGATGTTCAAATGTTCATAAATGACCAGCATGGTCAAATAATAATAATCACAGTAGTTGTCGAGGGTGCAACAGGTCAGCACCTCAGGAGTAAATGTCAGTTGGCATTTACTCCAAATAAGTGGGGACTCGGATTTGGAGGTAGAGGGTAAATATTTATTTAAAAGAACATTATTTCAACAGGATACCAAACTATGAAAAATGTCATACTTAAATTGGAAATAATTATTACTCATCTCAGACATCGTGATCAAGGTACAATTTTGAAAAAATGAATTCCCAAACCAGAGTTAAGTGATGTGAAAGAGGATCGTAAGAGATCTCATTGTCTTTCAGCTAGCTTCTAATAGAGGCACACATCCCTGTGTTTCAAAGCTACACAGCATGCATGCATGGCATTTTCATGAGCTCTGCAAGTCAATAAACTGTTGAATGACAATGTGATGAGAAAAGGATTCAATCATAACCTAACACTAAACATTCCACAGGACTGCTTATTTCGTCCACCAAATCAACTGGATGGACAGAGGGTAGGAGAAAAGCTAAAACAGCAAAGGCAGAACATGATGCTGTGATCGACTGTGTCAAGGAATAGTATGGAGAGAAAAACTTAACACATACATGATTTGATCACTTTCTTGTCACAGAAAATGTTCCTACGCATCTGGAATTTCAAATGAGCCTCATGATTTAGACAGATTCAATGAAATCCCATAGTTCTCTTTCTCTCCATGCAGGGGCAGTCAAGACATTTCAGACCAGGGCCTGCTAGCAAAATCGTTCTCTCTCTCCCTCTCTCTCTCGTTCGCTCAAACACTAAAGCTGCTCCCTAGCGGTTTAAGCTCCCGAACCCGAGCGGTTTAAGGCACTGCATCTCAGTGCTAGAGGCGTCACTACAGACCCTGGTTTGATCCCGGGCTGTATCACAACCAGCTGTGATCAGGAGTCCCATAGGACGGTGTACAAATGGCCCAGCATCGTCCGGGTTCAGGGAGGGTTTGGCCGGGGTAGGCCGTCAGAAATGTCCTACTGCTACAGTAGAGCTGGGTTCTATTACTTGTATCTGAAATGCATCCACGCACATCAACAACCGTTGTTTTATATATACTGAACAAAAATATAAACGCAACATGGAAAGTGTTGGTCCCATATGTCATGAGCTGAAATAAAAGATCCCAGAAATGTTCCATTCGCACAAAAAGCGTATTTCTCAAAAATGTTGGGCACAAATTTGTTTACATCCCTGTTAGTGAGTATTTCTCCTTTACCAAGCTAATCCATCCACCTGATAGGTGTGCCATATCAAGAAGCTGATTAAACAGCATGATCCCTACACAGGTGCACCTTGTGCTGGGAACAATAAAATGCCACTCTAAAATGAGCAGTTTTGTCACACAACGCCACAGATGTCTCAAGTTTAGAGGGATCGTGCAATTGCAGTAATGTCCACCAGAACTGTTGCCAGATAATTGAATGTTAATGTATCTACCATAAGCCGCCTCCAGTGTCGTTTTAGAGAATTTGGCCGTACGTACAACTGGCCTCACGACCGCAGACCACGTGTGACCAAGCCTGCCCAGGACCTCCACATCCGGATTCTTTACCTGTGGGATCGTCTGAGACCAGCCACCCGGACAGCTGATAAAACTGAGGAGTATTTCTGTCTATAATAAAGCCCTTTTGTCGGGAAAAACTCATTCTGATTGGCTGGGCCAGGCTCCCCAGTGGATGGGCTTGGCTCCCAAGTGAGTGGGCTTATGCCCTCCCAGGCCCACCCATGGCTGTGCCCCTCCGCAGTCATATGAATTCCATAGATTAGGGCCTACTTTATTTATTTCAACTGACCGATTTCCTTGGATGAACAGTAACAGAGAAAAATAATTGAAATTGTTGCATATTGCATTTATATTTTTGTTCAGTATAGATTAATAACACAAGATAAATATTGTTCTCCACTATGACATACAAGTGTCAAGTTTATCCAAAATGCAGCCGTATGCTACACCTAAACCTGTGTAGGCTCCTCAGAGGAGGAAGGGGAGGACCATCCTCCTCAGTGAATTTCCTGAAAAATAAAAATTGTGAAAGATATAATCCTTTTTAGATAAAACTATACTAAATGTATTCACATAATCAAATAACTGATTAGAACACACTGTTTTGCAATGAAGGTCTGCAGCAGCCTCAGCACTCTGTAGGGTAGCACCATGGTGTAGGCGGAGGACAGCTAGTTTCTGTCCTCCTCTGGGTATATTGACTTCAATACAAAACCTAGGAGGCTCATGGATCTCACACCCTTCCATAAACTTACACAGTAAATATGACAGCTTCCAGTGGATGTCCTCCAACCTGTCAGAGTTCTTGCAGAATAAACTGATATGTTGTCCATCCAAAAGATCAGAGAATTAATCTAGTACTGAAAGCTTAAGCTACAGCTAGCTAGCCCTGCAGTGCATCAACTGTGGTGAGTAATTGACTCAGAGAGAAAGACAATAGGTGAACAGTTTTGAACAAATGAATTTCTTCAAAAATGAAGGAGAAGCAAGCAAGAGAGATAGCTATATTTCGTTGTATTTTCTTCACTTTCACTTAGCTAGCGAATGCAGTTAGCTAGTTTAGCTTACTCAAACAGAGAGGGATGCTTATGTTAGCTAGCTGGCTATGGCTATCCAACACCGGAACAAAGTCAAGGTAAGCTCAAGGTAAGGTTTCATTAATTTACTGGGGCCCGCCCTTTAACTGCTAAACTGCTTTCTGACCGTACACGCTACTGCAAGATTGTAGCGGGTTTACTAACGTGAGTTCTAGTAGCTATGTTGACTAATATGTTAGCTAATATGGTGACAACAATGTAGGATGTGTGTAGTGGTTAGCGTTTATGACATGAAGGTCTGGCTTGGAAAGTTAAGTAGTTTTTTTGCTGTGAAAGTGAGCTGTGGTTGCATGTGATCAGGGGTGAGATCATTCTGCCGATTCTGTTGAAAAACATATACATATACAGTGGGGAGAACAAGTATTTGATACACTGCCGATTTTGCAGGTTTTCCTACTTACAAAGCATGTAGAGGTCTGTAATTTTTATCATAGGTACACTTCAACTATGAGAGACGGAATCTAAAACAAAAATCCAGAAAATCACATTGTATGATTTTTAAGTAATTCATTTGCAATAGATCCGCCCCAGATAGGAGAGAAAGGGAAGTATTTAATGGTCTGCTTATCTATTCAGATAGGGAACAACAACAGAGGAAATATAATTGAAAAATCCCTGGGAAATGAATTCCTATCACTGGCTATGTGGTTCATGCAGGGAAGAGGTCAAATTGGGCAAGGATAAAATTTGCGAAAATCCCATCTGCTAAATGACAAATGGAATAAAATAAACTATGGTTCAATGAACACAAATACTGTGGAATTGTAGTCAGTTATCTTAATCTATGAAATATGATCTGTGAATTATTCAAAGCTGTTTAAAGTTATCTGAAAATGAGGAAAGGCCGCATTTTTTAAATTTTTATAAGAACGATAATACAGTATGACACGACTGCTCTTTCACACCTCATTTTTAGTTTCTGGGCAATATCTTTGCATGGATAGTTCACCAGGAAAATAGATTAATAATCTATTTTCACAAGTGTGGCATTCACAAATCTAAATTGTCTTCACCATGCTTCCCTAAACTGAAAACATTTGGTTGAGATTGTTTTGAAGTCTGCGAAAGCTTGTATGGTATATCTACAGCCTATTCTGAGTTCCCAGAAAGAGGAAAATGCATGTTTTTAGACGAAATTAATCCGGTTTCACACAAAATGTTGTGAAGTGAACAAGTAACTCAGAAATTATGGGTTGCTGTCCGGTGACTTCAGAGAGTTGCACAATATGACTCTGAGGTCAATGCCTGGACACTGAAAGGACTGGTTATTCACAGGTTCCTGTGTTGCCTATTTACTCACCTGCAATGAAGCTGACTAATGTCAAGACAACTTGGAGCATTTTGCTGAACATGGTGGTGTGTGTGTTTAAAAGTTAGCTTTTAGTTGTTTTTAAGATTGCCTGAGAGGTTTTACTCACTGAGACAACGGCAGCCAGTGTTTCTATACCGCCTGTGCTGAGGACGATGTATGGGATCACATTCTCTGCAAAGCCCGAGTCCCTCAAGATCCCATTGGTGTAGTACCAGATCTGTCAAGAGATAACAATGATCAACCAATACCACCGCATCAAAAGTGTGGACATTTTAGGCCACATCAAAGCTTTGGCCTGCATGTGCTCATATCTCTTGTACACCACCCATATCAATAAATAAATGTGAATAAATGATACCCCACACCAACTGAACCCATTGAAAATGACCCTGATTTCAAATAGCATTTAACCATTGAAATGGATGTATACAGTATAGAGATGAATGCCTTTTTTATCAGTTTCAGACTGCATAAATATCAATTCACCCACCAAGGTCAGGAGCAGGGGAATTCAACTGTAATGGGTGCGTGCTGGTGGCAGAGAAGTCAGGCACAGGAGAACGAACTTGGTATAAACGGAGTCGTTTAATAAGTGCTCACAAAACTCAGAAAACCAAAATATACAAAAAAATATAAGTGGGTACAAATCCCGTCGCACACCAGAACATAACTTGCACATAACATACAATCACCGACAAGGACATGAGGGGAAACAGAGTGTTAAATACACAATATGTAATTGATGGGATTGGAACAAGGTGTGAAGGAAAACAAGACAAAACCAATGGAAAATGAAAAATGGATCAGCGATGGCTAAAAGGTCAGTGACGTCGACCGCCGAACACCGCCCGAACAAGGAGAGGGACCGACTTCGGCGGAAGTCGTGACATCAACACTGATTTACGCCATTGCGTTTAAAATCTGCATAATTTATTGAGACTTTCACAATGACCTTGCCCAATTGCAGGTTAGAAATAAATGCCTTTACAATATTGAGTTATTTGTCCTACAAAATCGAAAGGGATAGCAACACCCCCAAGAATGTAAACCCAAATCACTTTTTTGGAAGTGTCGCTATGCCGGTTTATTTTTGTAAGTCAAAGAACATTACTACCGGCTCATTTTGAAGATAAACACATTACTACAAAAGCGATTGGTGGCACTGGCATATTCATATTTTAAAGGTCCAGTGAATGAGGAGCTAGTAAGTGCCTTGTACAGTAACTACGCCAGTGAGGATACAGCTACTGAATTAAATAGAACACTTAAAAATGTTCTCTATGGATACATCCCTGTCCTTTAAATTGCAAGCCCAATCTCCTGTCTGTCTTACGGGCCGGAAAGAAATGCCAATTTAATGGCAATTACGGTGCAAAGGTTGATTAGTGATTTAATTAAGCCATATGTTCCATTTGTTCTTGTTCAACTGTGTCCTTGGATTGATACTAATCGAGCCCTCATGCTCATACACTGTCATCAGCATCTCATTCCTTGTATCTTGTTCCTATCACACAGCAAAGTCACCAGTAATGCATTCGTAATGAAGTTTCTTGGGAAAAATTGCTTGTGAAGTTCTGTGACTATATGGCAATATATCTAAAAAGAAAATGTTCATTTAAATTCCTGAAAACTGTTTTTCTTTTGGTGGGGGGGGATATACGTTTTTCGAGGACTGGAAAATGAATAAGCACATCAAGCATTGATGCAATAGATTGCATACTCCCATAAATCCCAGGAAGCGTCTTGTATAAACTTTGCATGAATAATTCAGCAAGTTCAAATACCATCTAGACGTTTGTCTGTGAAAGGGGATTATTATCTATCAGTAGGAGTTTTTCTTCCCCCCGACTGTCACCAACTTAAAACTTCTTGAGAATACAGGGGGTGCTATTTTCCCATTAGCATAATTTGCTCTACAGATTAAACTGCCTCTTATTCAATTATTGCTCTTACTATATGCATATAAATAATACCATTGGAAAGAAAACAATCTCTAGTTTCTAAAACCGTTTCAATTTTGTCTCTGAGTGATACAGAAGTCATTTGACAGCACTTTCCCTGACCAAGAAGAAAAAAGCAAGATGTGTTATGCCAGCTTCAACGCTCTGCCTATATATGGTCGTGCCCCCTATGACCCGAAACACACCTCATTGGCCTTCCTCTGGGTGACAAGAGGACGTCAGAGGAAAAATATCTTGTTTATCTGGGACTGACGTGAAATGAGAGCTAATTCTTTGGCGTGACCGACAACTTCCGGTTCTCTATATCGTGCGACTTGGAGCTGCGATTGTCTTCTGTTGTACGGCCATTATTATCTCCGTCTCGAAGTTTGTTTGATACATGTGACCAGATCATCGTAATGTATGTTTTTTCAATATAGTTTAATCAGATTATTTGAATTTTTCCGGGAGTTTTGCGGTGTTCCGTTGTCTGATTTTATTATCGTTTGAGAAATCCGTGCCACTCGACCAGTACCTGTGCTAAATGGAGTGGGAAAGGAACCATTCTGAACGCAACCAACGACTCATCTTGACAAAGGACACTTTGATCAACATTCTGATGAAAGATCAGCCATAGTAAGACCCAATTTACGATGTTATATCATATCTGTTGTGCATGTGAACTGGCCGTGGGCGCCTAGCCGAATCTGCCTGGTATAGCTATGCTAATTTAGCGCTACATTTTGTTTTCGTTATAAAACATTTAATAAATCTGAAATATTGTTTGGATTCACCAGATGTTGGGCTTTCAATATCTGTACGCTGTGTATTTTTCTGAAATGTTTTAAGATGAGTAATTCGTTATATGACGTTGGTCTCTGTAATTGTTCTGGCTGGGTCAGCACTATTTCAGATTGCAGCTGCAATGTAGAACTGTGATTTATACCTGAAAAATGCACATTTTTCCCAAAAAAAACTATGCTATACCATAAATATGTTATCAGACTGTCATCTTATGAAGTTGTTTCTTGGTTAGTGGCTATATATATTTTTATTTAGTCGAATTAGTGATAGCTACTGACGCAGGAAAAAACTATTGGGAGTAAAAAAATCGTGTCCTTTGCTAACGTGGTTAGCTAATAGATTTACATATTGTGTCTTCCCTGTAAAACATTTTAAAAATCTGAAATGGTGGCTTTATTCACAAGACCTGTATCTTTCATCTGGTGTCTTGGACTTGTGATTTAATGATATTTAGATGCTACAAGTTACTTGTGACGCTATGCTAGCTATGCTACTCAGTGGGGGGGGGGGGGTGGGGGGTGCTACCGGATCAGGGTTGGTGACTCGTGAGAAGTTAATAACACTTCCATCTCAACTACTGCTGCTGGAGAGCCAAGCCACATATTAGTAATTCCATTGTTAGATTAAAATGTAAATATATATATAAAATGTTTACCCCCTTTTTCTCCCCAATTTCGATCTTGTCTCATTGCTGCAACTCCCCAACGGGCTCAGGAAGCAAAGGTTGAGTCATGCGTCCTCCGAAACATGACCCGCCAAACCGCGCTTCTTAACACCTGCCCACTTAACCCGGAAGCCAGCCCCACCAATGTGTCGGCGGAAACACCGTTCAACTGACGACCGAGGTCAGCCTGCAGGCGCCCAACCCGCCACTAGGAGTCACAAAAGCGCGATGAGCCAAATAAACCCCCCCCCCCCCTCCCCGGTCAAACCCACGCTAAATGGAGGTTGGATGAAGTGCATTTCTGATGACACAAATAACCCCCAATAATAATACCTTCAAATGCACTGGGGGAAAAACATTCTCAGAGAACAGTACACTCAATTGTCAGAGATGAGAGAAAGCTGCCACTTACGGCATTCAGGCCACACAGCTGGTAGCAGGCCATGGTGACTATGACGGTGATGACCTGCCAGCGCAAGGCGGGGTTAAGCAGAAGCTCAGTGACGGACGCCATGTGCAGGGTGTTCTGGGCCCGACTCTCAGCGTGTACCTCCTCCAACTCCTTGGACACGTCCTTCTTGCCTAGGAAGGCTCTGAAGGCTGAGACACACACACACACAATGACTCCCAAAGTGCTTATTATATTGAACCAAGAACAAGTTGTGGTTTGAGTTGTTTGTTAACTTCTTATGGCTGCAGGGGCAGTATTGAGTAGCTTGGATGAAAGGTGCCCAGAGTAAACGGCCTGCTCCTCAGTCCCAGTTACTAATATATGCATATTATTATTAGTATTGGATAGAAAACACTCTGAAGTTTCTAAAACTGTTTGAATTATGTCTGTGAGTATAACAGAACTCATATGGCAGGCAAAGACCTGAGAAAAAATCCAAACAGGAAGTGGAAATTCTGAGGCTGGTCGAGTTTCAACCAAGATCCCATTGAAATCACAGCGAGATATAAATGAGTATTCACTTCCTACGGCTTCCACTAGATGTCAACAGTCTGTAGAACTTTGTCTGATGACTACTGTGAAGGGGAGCCGAATGAGAGGAGAATTAGTCACCACTGCCATGAGGTGAACATTCTTTGACCACGCGCGTTCACATGAGGCAGCTCCGTTCCATCGCTCATCTGAAGTCAATGTAATTCTCCGGTTGGAACGTTATTCAAGATTTATTTTAACAACATTCTAAAGATTGATTCAATACATCGTTTGACATGTTTCTACTGACTGTTACGGAACTTTTGGACATTTCGTCAGGTTTTAGTGAACGCGCTTCGTGACTTTGGAATTGTTTACCAAACGCGCTAACCAAAGTAGCTAATTGGACATAAATAACAGACATTATCGAACAAATCAAGCATTTATTGTGGACCTGGGATTCCTGGGAGTGCATTCTGATGAAGATCATCAAAGGTAAGGGAATATTTATCATGTAATTTCTGGTTTCTGTTGACTCCAACATGGCGGCTAATTTGACTATTGTTCTGAGCTCCGTCTCAGATTATTGCATGGTTTGCTTTTTCCGTAATTTTATTTTTATTTTTTTTATCTGACACAGCGGTTGCATTAAGGAGAGGTATATCTGTAATTCCATGTGTATAACTTGTATTATCATCTACATTTATGATGAGTATTTCTGTTGAAATGATGTGGCTATGCACTATCACTGGATGTTTTTGGAACTAGTGAATGTAACGCGCCAATGTAAACTAGATTTTTTTATATAAATATGAACTTTATCAAACAAAACATACATGTATTGTGTAACATGAAGTCCTATGAGTGTCATCTGATGAAGATCATCAAAGGTTAGTGATTAGTTTTATCTCTATTTGTGCTTTTTGTGGCTGCTATCTTTCGCTGGAAAAATGGCTGTGTTTATTGTGGTTTGGTGTGACCTAACATAATCGTTTGTAGTGCTTTCGCTGAAAAGCATATTTGAAATCGGACACTTTGGTGGGATTAACAACAAGATTACCTTTAAAATGGTATAAGACACATGTATGTCTGAGGAATTTTAATTATGAGATTTCTGTTGTTTTGAATTTGGCGCCCTGCACTTTCACTGGCTGTTGTCATATCATCCCGTTACCGGGATTGCAGCCAAAAGAAGTTAAGTTGAACAGGAAATAATTGGTAACTTCTGTACGTGGTACATACTTTTTACACGTGTTTTCTTTTACCTTTTTGTTCAACCCATCATCACCTTGACATAAGCAACTTTGTTAAAAAAAATATTTACTGGTAAAAGCAAAAACCTGGTGTTGAAAAACACTGCAGTGACTGGAATTATCAGATTAAACTGTAAAGCTTTGTATAACTGAACATGTTCCCAGCATCACATGCTTTAATTGTATGCCAAATTTGCAATAACCCTACTGTATAGTCTTGCAAAAACTATGCAGGTGACAGCAAACAAGTTTGGAAAACACTGACTGTTTAAATTTGTTTAACTGAACAGGCCTACCTGTGATTTAATTACATGCCAAATTTGCATTTGTGTACCGGATTGCGCGGCTTTATTTTTCTGTAGGGAGATTATAAACAGTGACATTGTTCCCGTGGAGGGACTATTTTGTGTGTTGCTATGTAAGACAGTACTGGAACCTGAGACCTCTCACAGCACGCAGAGTGATACACACAACAAAGGGGCCTTATCGAGACCAGACAGACTCTGTGAAACAACATTAGGCTGTTAGTGGAGAGATCTCACCAGGGTATTATCAGTACAGAACCCCATGCCGTGATCTCAGAAAGATCTATTAAAATGTGTAAATGTTTAGAGGCTGACAAAGAGGGACCAAGAGAAGGGGCGGTAGAGAGGAGATGGAGATGAAATACAATTCAATGCAGCTTTATTTTGTGCAAATGCTTCTCACATTGCCATTGTCACAGAGCACTTGACAAAAGGAAAGAAAAATTTGAGCGCAACAACTTGAGGGCGAAAAATATAACGCTTTCATAATAAGTTCATTATAACAATGGCATAGCTCCAATCCTAATGCCTTAGGACAATTTATGGCGAAGCCATTTATGGCGATGACAACCTATCACAATGTACAGACAGGTGTTGCATTCTCATTGCAGCATGATGTCAGCCTTAGGCCAGGCAGCTTCATGCTGATAGTTTTCAAACTCCAGTAAATCTCTACACAGAAAGTATATAGTAAAGAGGCTACATTGAAGACTATAAATATGGCGAGGGGATAGTAAAACAAAAGGGAATGAGGGAACAGAACACCCTGTGTCTGACTAGCATCACGCTGGGCTAGGGATTGTGATAGTATAAATCTACAGGCAGGATTTAGTGACGGCGGTGGTCTGTACCTGCCAACCTACAGTGGTTCCTCCTTTAAAAGTTGTGTCATACTGCGGCACACCTTGCGTGCTGCCGCAGCATTCTGTGGCACGTCATTTAATTGTCAGACATTTTTCCTGTTACTGCAAGCTATTGCTAGTTTGACACCATAAGGCATCTTTGACAAGCATTGATAGCATTGATAGCATCTTTGACAAGCATGATAGCATTCCGTATTGGCATTACCAGAGAATTTAAAACCTTTTTGTAAAACATAGTATATGGGATTGTTTTTAAGAAATGTGATTCATATTATGGTGTTTCTATTCAGAGAAAAACGAAACCCTCAGGGTTTCCGTTAGTATGGAATGGAAAATATGGTGCTGTACAACGTGACGGTCAGGAGTAGGCTACAGGATTGGAGGATTCTAAATTGTTTGCCTTCATTAGACAACTTTGTTCCAATATTTTTGTAAAATCAGTGATATTTATTCCCATAGTAATTCGTTATAGATCCATAACTAAATCAACATCTGCATTTTGAAGGAGTATTTTTTATCAATATTTTATTAACAAAATGTGTTTATTTGTTTATTAGGCTACTGTGCAGGCTACTGTGCAGGCTACAATACATACTGTAGTAAACATGGGAAAGTGCCTAATTCCTTACATAAGGGAGAGCAGTCCATGTCTGTACTACAAAATGCGTGGCACGTGGGAGACCGGTGTTATTTCATACTTGTGATGTCTTCACTATTATTCTACAATGTAGAAAATAGTAAAAATAAAGACATATCCTGAAATGAGTAGGTGTGTCCAAACATTTGACTAATACTTGCTTAATCAATTTGATTCAAATTATGTTTTTTCTATTCCAATAAAAACAGAAAACCCTCTGGGTTTCCATTTGGATGGAAAGGAAAATATGGCGCTGTACAACGTGCAGTACAATACTGGGCTATTTAGCTAAAGAATCCCCGCATGGCACGAGGAAGGAGTAGGCTGTCCTTGTAAATAAGAATTTGTTCTTAACTGACTTGACTAGTTAAATAAAGGTTACACTAAGGGCATAACATTTCTGCACCCTAATTTTCGAATTATTGTCTAACCAATACCCAAACGGAGATTAAGTGAAAATAAAAATCTCATTGATTTATCAAGACCAGTCCCCATGCTTGCCTCAGAGCAGCTGAAACGGTGCTAAAATAATTGTAGGCTTTTGCTTCTAACTTTTATATGCTCTTTAAATAAATAAGACCTACACCATTTTTAACAGCATATTCCTCAACACTACTGAGACTCATTTCGCCTATGGTAGGCCTACAGTATATCGGGGGGGGGGGGGGGGGATGTAATGACGTCACTCTCCGCCAATAATTACATTTAGAGGATTGGAGGACTCTAAATGAATATCTATGGGGCATTTTCCATTAGGATCATTAGTATTATCATGTTGCATACATTTAAAACCTTTTCTCCATTCACAATGTCCTCTTCTGAACAGCTACACAAACACAGAGGTTAAGGGCACAGTAAATGGTATTTTATTAGCTCCCGACTAAATGGCATTTGACAAGTTTAAGATAGTCCCCCCCAAAAAAATCTACAGGAAGTTTGTTCTGCAGTGTCTGTCCTATATTGGAGAGATAGAAGTAAGATCAGGAAAAAAACATTGATATGGAGGCCACTGTGTTCTTTGGGACCTTCGATGCGGCAGAAATGTTTTGGTACCCTTCCCCAGATCTATGCCTCGAACACAATCCTGTCTCGGAGCTCTACGGACAATTAATTCAACCTCATAGCTTGGTTTTTGCTGTGACATGCACTGTCAACTGTGAAACCTTATGTAGACAGGTGTGTGACTTATTAAAACATTTCATATCAATTGAATTTACCACAGGTGGACTCGAATCAAGTTGCAGAAACATCTTAGGGATGATCAATGGAAACAGGATGCACCTGAGCTCAATTTCGAGTCTCAACGCAAAGGGTCTGAAAATGTATGGAAATTATGTTTGTTTTTTATTTTTAATACATTTGCAAACATTGCTTACGGGGTATTGTGTGTAGATTGATGACGTAAAAAAATATTTGATCCATTTTAGAATAAGTCTCACAGCAAAGGGTCTGAATACTTATGTAAATAATGTATCTGTTTTTTTATTTTTAATACATTTGCAAACATTGCTAAGAAACAGTTTGCCTTTTCATTACGGGGTATTGTGTGTAGATTGATGGCGGGAAAAAAATATTTGATCCATTTTAGAATAAGGCTATAATGTAACAAAATGTGGAAAAAGTCAAGGGGTCTTTCAACTGGTAGCCAGGGACCTTCAGATGAGTCTTATGTGGCCTGTGGGCGTCCTAGAATAAAACAACTGACACTGTACATGTTTGTGAGAGTCTTACCTTTCCACAGAGGGGTATTATTAGTGCGTAGCCCAAACTGTTCGACCCTACAGACAGAAGTTGGCAGATTGTCTGTACCGACTTCAGACGACTCCCAAGACGCTTGTGGGGGTCATAGAGCAAAACAGAGAACACCATCACGTTCGTATGACCCCTCTATGGAACGATAACTCTTACGAACATGATGGTGTTCTCCGTTTGTAGGCCAAACCGTTCGGATGCTACAGATGATTTAGTGAGAAAATGCATTTTCGGGATTGCTTCATGGTCTGATGCGTCTCACCGCTGTAGCTCTGTCACCTTTCTCTGCAGAAGTGCAATATCGGCTAATGCAATCTCTAGCTTAAACTGACCGATTTTTAAAATGGGGATTTTTGTATTATGCTAATTTGATTTCTGCGTGGGCACAGACATCGACTCCAAGGTGTTTTAAAGGCTCTTTTCAGAGGAAAGGATCATGTTGCATCAATGACCGCCACTATACAAAGAGGGCTGCACGCTGCGCTAAGGCTTACTCCTAAATCAGTGAAGAATAACAATATGGACACAGACGATTACAGTAGCCAGGGATGTAAAATGAGATGGCTGGCCACTAGGGGTACTAATCAATAAATATTTGTTTGTCTTTTGGCAGAAACCTGGACTATGTCCAGGACACGACTGAACTTGGTACTTTTGAGGCATGGGCAGAATGAAAAATGGAGCGCAAATGCTACAGTATTTGATGATCTGGAAAAAAAATAGATATTCCTTTAGACTTCAAGTTAACATAAGGTTCTTAGCCCCATTCTGTCAAGAGTAGAACTTCCTCAAAAAGCACATCCTTCCAAGTTTTTACTCTCAACCATCCTAACCTTTCCCAGGAAACATGACTGTGGGATATTCCTGTGTACAAAGGCAGGAGGCAGTCTATTCAAAGGTCGCCATGGGTAATGTATAACATGACTTCAAAGAGCAGGGAGAATCATGTCTCCATAGACTTCACTGATCACACAATCCTTTAGGGATATCAGACATTAGGCTATACAGTATGAAAGTGAACTTTCAAATGTAGCATGTTGTTTGTCCTGTGCCTTGCTACCCCATGCCGTTCTTTTGCCAAAAGGTTTAAGGGAAAGTCAGAAATATGACTGATTTTGTAAAGTATGTGGACAGTTCGGCCAAAGCGGTTGCGTCAACACTAGAAGCGTCAACATACTCTTTCATGCAGGTGTGACCGGTGAACACTAAGAGTAGCTTTCTTCTGTCTCGCCGGTCAGGTGCAGCTCGTTGGCAATCAAGAACGAGGCTTTGCCTTTATAAACTGTGTTTGCATTCATTCACAGATCCTCTTGCTTTGTTGGTTGGCATGGTGATTTTTTATTAAAGTATAATCAAATGGTGAAAGTAGTTTTATGGCAATGCTCTTAGTCCATCTAGAACCATTGTCCTCCCTGAGCACACCTTCCAGTAAGTGTTGCAACAGTCTTGATTGAAATAAATGTATATTGTATAACTCTGAATGTGTAGAAGCACAACATTTGAGCTCTTGAAACCCTGATTGTGCATTTGAACAACGAGAAGCAGAAATAAATTGTTGCATCTTATCTTTGTTTTTATTTCCCATGCCCCACGCCGTATGTACAAGAACCTGTTTTATCTTAGTATTGTTTAGTTGTATTTGGTTATAGGGCTGCGTGCGTCCCACACATGGATAGGACAGGGATACCTGAAACATGCACTAGACACACAGCTCCACAAACATACAACCAAAACAAGGCAGTACAATATTGATTAAAAGCACCAATCACAATTATACATAAGGATCCCCAAATATAATCACTTTCCATGCTCCAGCCCAGAGTCTGCCGACTTACGTCAAAATATGATCGGTTTAAGTTCGTAGCTGCTACACAAACATTTTAGAGGTGAGGTCTTCTGATAATTACCAACATTACCAACAATATAAAAAGGGCAGGGCATGGGAACAGAGGTAACCGATTCAAAGAGAAATGCACTTAATTTACATTCAATAACAGTATGAACATAGCCTTACCATTCCTTCACAAAATGCACAATAATAAAATATTCAGTTATGTTTGTTCAATGTCAGAGATAAGTAGGCCTACTGGAACCCCTATGAATGTGTGCCAAGTAAGAAGAATGGATCTTCAATGTACTACAATGCAACGCATATACTTACAATTACAGAGATCATTAATAAGGACTAACATTGTATCCTCTCCCAGAGCACACCAAATGTCACAGCAACATTTGTGAATGACTGCAAACACTGTTTGTTATGAACCCACATTCAAAGATAAATGTACCAGTCCATTCCGTTTACCTTTCTTTCCTCTGTCACATTTGGGTTCCCGAGTGGCGCAGCGGTCTAAGGCACTGCATCTCAGTGCAAGAGGCGTCACTACAGTCCCTGGTTCGAATCCAGGCTCTATCACAGCTGGCCATGATTGGGAGTCCCATAATAGTGTCACTTGCACGCCGTAAATAAGAACTTGTTCTTAACTGGCTTGCCTAGTTAAATAAAGGTTAAATAAAAAAATTAGAAACATTTAAAATCCTTAAATTGTTTCTGAGGATCACTAGCATTAGTGGATCATACTAGGCTAACGTTGTGCAATACCTTAGGAAATGTAGCCTATTTGAATCATTGTGGAACTCAGACAACACAAAGCAGGTTAAACCTGGAGCCAGGCTCACAACGACTGGATAGTTGTCATACATGATTAGTGAGATTTAGGGTAGATTTATAGGATTATTGTTCAACCCCTATTGTGCACTTCCCTTTCACCTTCCAAAATGTAATGGACGGAACGTCAATATGACGACTTTCAGGATTAATCAAACCACTATAATTTTGAATTCATCAATATTAATTGAGTGTATGTAGGGTATTTTGTGCATAAAGGCTCTCCAAACTGTTTTTATTGTAATGATTCATACTTTCCTAACCCTAAAATTGCCACTGCAAGATTGGTGTTTTTAAATCTACCAGTTGGTGCTGAAACAGAGACGAAAATAAATACAGTTGAAGTCGGAAGTTTACATACACCTTAGCCAAATACATTTAAACTCAGATTTTCACAATTCCTAACATTTAACCAGAGTAAAAATTCCCTGTTTTAGGTCAGTTAGGATCACCACTTTATTTTAAGAATGTGAAAAATAATAGTAGAGTGATTTATTTCAGCTTTAATTTCTTTCATCACATTCCCTGTGGGTCAGAAGTTTACATACACTCAATTAGTAATTGGTCGCATTGCCTTGAAATTGTTTAACTTGGGTCAAACGTTTTGGGTAGCTTTCCACAAGCTTCCCACAATAAGTTGGGTGAATTTTGGCCCATTCCTTCTGACAGAGCTGGTGTAACTGAGTCAGGTTTGAGGGCCTTGCAGGCACACGCTTTTTCAGTTCTGCGCACAATTTTTCTATAGGCTTGAGGTCAGGGCATTGTGATGGCCACTCCAATACCTTGAATTTGTTGTCCTTAAGCCCTTTTGCCACAACTTTGGAAATATGCTTGGGGTCATTGTCCATTTGGAAGACCCATTTGCGACCAAGCTTTAACTTCCGGACTGATGTCTTGAGATGTTGCGTCAATATACCCACATCTTTTTCCTTGCCTCATGATGCCATCTATTTTGTGAAGTGCACCAGTCCCTCCTGCAGGCAGCAAAGCACCCCACAACATGATGCTGCCACCCACGTGCTTCACGGTTTTGATGGTGTTCTTCGGCTTGCAAGCCTCCCCTTTTTCCTCCAAACATAACGATGGTCATTATGGCCAAACAGTTCTATTTTTGTTTCATCAGACCAGAGGACATTTGTCCCCATGTACAGTTGCAAACCATAGTCTGACTTTATTATGGCGGTTTTGGAGCAGTGGCTTCTTCCTTGCTGAGCGGACTTTCAGGTTATGTTGATATAGGACTCGTTTTACTGTGGATATAGATACTTTTGTACCTGTTTCCTCCAGCATCTTCACAATGTCCTTTGCTGTTGTTCTGGGATTGATTTGCACTTCTCGCACCAAAGTACCTTCATCTCTAGGAGACAGAACGCGTCTCCTTCCTGAGCGGTATGACGGCTGCGTGGTCCCATGGTGTTTATACTTACTATTGTTTGTACAGATTAATGTGGTACATTCAGGCATTTGGAAATTGCTACCAAGGATGAACCAGACGTGTGGAGGTCTACAATTTATTTTCTGAGGTCTTGGCTGATTTCTTTTGATTTTCCCATGACGTCAAGCAAGTTTGAAAGTAGGCCTTGAAATACATCCACATGTACACCTCCAATTGACTCAAATTATGTCAATTATCCTATCAGAAGCTTCTAAAGCCATGACATCATTTTCTGGAATTCTCCAAGCTGTTTAAAGGCACAGTCAACTTAGTGTATGTACACTTCTGACCCACTGGAATTGTGATACAGTGAATTATAAGTGAAATAATCTGTCTGTAAACAATTGTTGGAAAATTTACTTCTGTCACTTGTGGAGTGGTTTAAAAACAAATCTTAATGACTCCAACCTAAGTGTATGTAAACTTCCGACTTCAACTGTAAATGGCTTTCTTTAATTGATCCCTATATTCTGAACCTGTTCTCTCAATGTATTTTATTGAGTCTGTCAACAAAATTTGAATAAAAAGGTGTAATGTATTTAAAGGGATGGCTTAAGATAATTGTACTGAAAACCCTATTGAATGAAATTTTCACAAACATTTTTTTTTATTGAGAGTGCGCAAGGTAGGCACACCTGTAGAGCACGTTACACGACTGAATAAGGCAAGTCTGAATACCAAATACTGCAAAGTGAGTAGGAAATGCAAAAATTCCTAAATCGGGATCGGCCCTTAAGCGAATTGGACTGGATCTAGGATGATGGAATGATGGTGTTGATGTGTGTCATGACCAGCCTTTCAAAGCACTTCGTAATTACAGATGTGAGTGCTACATGGCGATGGTCATTTAGGCAGGTTACCTTGGAGCTCTTGGGAACAGGGATAATGGTGGTCAGCTTGAAACATGTTGGGATTACAGACTGGGGCAAGGATAGATTAAAAATGTCTGTGAAGACACTTGCCAGCTGGTCTGCCCATGCTTTGAGAATGCGCCCTGGTATTCCGTCTGATTGTTGACCTGTTTAAACGTTTTGCTCACATCGGCCACAGAGAGCGAGATCACACAGTAATCCAGAAAAACATGGGCTTTCATGCAAGGCACAGTGTTATATTCCTCGGCACAAGCATAATGGTGTTTAGCTCATTTGGGAGTTATCCATTGCTAGGCAACTAATGGCTGTGTTTCCCTTTGTAATCCATTATTGTCTGCCAGCCCTGACACGTACGACAAGCATCGGAGCCGGTGTAATAAGACTAAAGATTGTTTTGATCACACGGACTGGGACATGTTCCGGGTAGCCTCAGAGAATAATATATAGATTTACACACAGATTCGTAATCACAGTGAGTTTATAAGGAAGTGCATACGAGATGTTGTTCCCACTGTGTATTAATCCTACCCTAACCAGAACCCGTAGATAAATGGCGGCATTCGCGCAAAACTGAAAGCACGAACCACCGCATTTAACCATAGAAAGACGACCGGAATATGACCAAATACAAGCAGTGTAGTTATTCCCTCCACAAGGCAATCAAAGAAGCGAAACGTCAATATAGGGACAAAGTGGAGTCGCAATTCAACGGCTTAGACACGAGACGTATGTGGCAGGGTCTACAGGCAATCACAGACTGCAAAAAATTAAGCTTGAGGCCCTGTGTCTCAACCCCACCCTGTGCAATTGGGACTTTGACGGGCCACCCCAGGTGGTGAAGGTAGGAAACAACATCTCCACTTCGCTGATCCTCAACACTAGGGTCCCACAAGAGTGAGTGCTCAGCCCCCTTCCTGTACTCCCTGTTCAGCCATGACTGTGTGGCCATGCACACCTCCAACTCGATCATCAAGTTTGCATACGACACAACAGTGGTAGGCTTGATTACCAACAACGACGAGACATCCTACAGGGAGGTGGTGAGGGCACTCGGAGTGTGGTGTCAGGAAAATAACCTCTCACTCAACAAAACAAAGGAGATGATCGTGGACTTCAGGAAACAGCAGAGGGAGCACCCCCCCTATCCACATCAATGGGACAGCAGTGGAGGTGGAAAGTTTCAAGTTCCTTGGCGTACACATTACGGACAAACTGAAATGGTCCACCCACACAGACAGTGTGGTGAAGAAGGTGCAACAGCGCCTCTTCAACCTCAGGAGGCTGAAGAAATGTGGCTTGTCACCTAAAACACTCACAAACTTCTACAGATGCACAATTGAGAACATCCTGTCGGGCTGTATCACCGTCTGGTACAGCAACAACACCGCCCACAACCACAGGGCTCTCCAAAGAGTGGTACGGTCTGCACAAAGCATCACCGGGGCAAACTACCTGCCTCCAGGACACCTACAGCACCCGATGTCACAGGAAGGCCAAAAAGATCATGAAGGACAACAACCACTCGAGCCACTGCCTATTCACCCCGCTACCATCCAGAAGGTCAGTTCAGGTGCATCAAAGCTGGGACCGAGACTGAAAAATAGCTTCCATCTCAAGGCCATCAGACTGTTAAACAGCCATCACTAACACAGAGAGGCTGTTGCCTACATACATACTTGAAATCACTGGCCACTATAACAAAGTCACTTTATTACTGCCACTTTCATAATGATATTTACATATCTTGCACTACTCATCCCAAATGTATATACTGTATTTTATACCATCTATGCATCTTGTCTATGCCGGTCGGCCATGGCCCATCCATATATTTATATGTACATATTCTTATTCCATCCCTTAGATTTATGTGTATTAGGTAGTTGTTGTGGAATTGTTAGATTACTTGTTAGATATGGCTGCACTGTCGGAACTAGAAGCACAAGCATTTCGCTACACTCGCAATAACATCTGCATGTGACCAATAAAATTTGATTTGATTTGAATATTCCTCCAACTTCCTATATTGTCCTTTTGCATGTTTGATGTCTCGTCTGAGGTCGTAGCGGGCTTTCTTGTATGTGTCCATGTCCGTGTCCCATTTCTTGTAAGCAGTAGCTCTAGCCTTTTGCCCAGCGTGGATATTGCCTGTAATCCATGGTTGTTGATTTGGATACGTTCTTATAGTCACTGTGGGGATGACATCGTCTATGCACTTATTGATGAAGCTTGTGACTGTTGTGGTAAACTCCTCAATGCTATCAGATGAATCCCGGAATTTATCCCAGTCTGTACAAGAAAAACAGTCTTGTAGCCTCGCTACAGCCGACCACTTCCGTATTGAGCGCATCACTGGTACTTCCTGTTTGAGCTTTTATTTGTAAACAGGAAGCAGGAGAATGGAGTCATTGTCAGATTTCCTGAAGGCAGAACGGGGGAGGGCCCTGTATGCTTTTCTGTGGGTAGAAGAGTTTTAGCTCCCCTAGTGGTGCAGGAGACATGTTGGTAGAAGTGAGGTAGGATGGTTTTAAGTATCCCCGTTTGTTTATGGCCCTATACAGTTCATTGACTGCCAGAGTGCTGTTGGCATGTGGAGGGATGTAGACAACTACGGATGAGAACTGTCTTGGTAGATAAAAGGGTCTGCCACTAACCATGAGGTATTCTAAATCAGGTGAGCAAAAGCTCGATATTTCCTTCACACTGGAAGCAGCACACTAGTTGTTATTTATTTAAAAAACAGTCCTCCTCCTTTCAACTTCTCTGAAGCCGCTATACAATCCTGCCGCTGCATGGACAATCCATCGAGTACTACTACGTGCATAGTGGCATCATCCAGCAACGTTTCAGTAAGACATATAATTGTAGCTTTTCAAGTCTCGCTGATAGGAGATTCTTGAACGAAGGTCAACCGGCATCTTATTCTCGAGTGACTGGAGATTTAACAATAGAACAGAAGGGAGCGCCATTTGTTTTTCTCTTTGTCGCCAATTTTTTTTTTTACCATCCTTTTACTCCCCAATTTCGTGATTCTGATCTTGTCTCATCGCTGCAATTCCACAACAAGCTTGGGAGCGGCGAAGGATGACACGCCAAGCCACGCTTGTCAACTGACGACCGAAGTCAGCCTACATCAGGAGTCGCTACAGCACGATGAGCCAAGTAAAGCCCCTCTGGCCAAACCCTCCCCTAACCCGGACAACACTGGGCCAATTCTGCACCACTCTATAGGACTCCCGGTCACGGGCGGTAATGACACAGCCTGGGATCGAACCCCAGGCTGTAGTGATGCCGCAGCACTGAGACGCAGTGCGTTAAACCGCTGCGCCACCAGGACTACAGCTCTTTTCCCACATCTGTGCCTGCAGTGTTTTGGTAGCCCGTGGAACAAAGGAATAAGGTCTAGTACGAACAGTGGAACAGCTGAGTCGGATTTGAAGTCGTATTTGAAGTCGAAATCGAGGTTAGTAACTGTCAATCTGATGTCCAGAGATGCTTGGCGGTCATATGGGATAATAGAATTTCTGTACAAAAAAAAAGTTAAGATAAACACAATAAAAGTCTATACATCGCAAAGTTGGGTTGGAACTCGTAAGATGTCACCCTTCTCCATCAGCACCATCTTGTTGGTCACATGTGTATGAGCACCTCAGTAATTCAGCACTGTGCAGGAGTTTTTGGCATCATTTATGCAATTTGGCTAGCTCAAGAGCATGATACAGTGTTGATTGAAGAGCTAAAATCAACATGTTCCCCTTACATGTGTAATGAACACGAGGGGAGACAGAGCTGGTTTCAAGCGCAGGGCGCAACAGGTGTTTATTGAAAAGGACCACAGGAGGAGGCAGGTAGCTGGGTCCAGGGGCAGGCAGAAGGTCATACACAGGGGGTCCAAAAGGGCAACAGTACAGGCAGCGAAAAGGCTAGTAACGTAGTCCGGGAGATCAGGCAATAGGTAGATAACAGGAAATCCGATACGCTAAAGTACAGGCAGTGAATAGGCAAAAGGCGTCGTTAGTGAGGCAGGCAAAAACGATCATACACGGGAGGAGTAAATCACGGGGAAAACAGAGTTCTGAAAGACGAGTGTCACAAAACAAACAATACCTCACAGAGATTGGGTGCAAAGAACTGAACTAAATGGTGTGTGATAATGACATACAGGTGTGTGAACAGGTGATTAAAATTCATTTGATTGGGATCTGGAGAGTGAGCTGCGTTCAGGGGATCTAGGTGTTAAAGTGTGGGCTGGAAAGTGAGCTGTGTTCAGGGGATTTACGTGTTTGAGGGTGTGAGTTGGAAGCAGACGTTACAACATGTAATCCATTCCAATGCAATGTGTGATGAATATATTCATAAGTAGACAGACAACACAGTATCTGCAGCATCTTTTTGATGAGTCATTATCTCAGCAGGCCATATATGCAAAGGCAATGTAAACACGTGTGTGCGTTTATTTAAGAGGGTTTACCTTTCTCTGCACCGGCCTCATCCCTCCTCTCCATCAGAAGGAAGCGTGGGCTTTCGGGTAGGAAGGGCAGCACACAGAGCTGCAGCAAGGCAGGCAAGGCCAGGAAGGCAAAGAGGAAGTTCCATCTGGACTCCTGCAGGAACCCCAAGAGATAATAACAGATGGAAAGAAGGATAACCAGAGAATTACAATGGATAACCACCATACACTGAACAAAAATATGTAAAGTATTGGTCCCATGTTCATGAGCTGAAATAAAAGATCCCAGAAAGGTTTCATATGCACAAAAAGCTTATTTCGCTAAAATGTTGTGCACAAATGTGTTTACATCCATGTCAGTGAGCATTTCTCCTTTGCCAAGATAATCCACCCACCTGACAGGTGTGACATATCAAGAAGCTCATTAAACAGCATGATCATTAAACAGGTGCACCTTGTTCTGGGGACAATAGAAGGCCACTCTAAAATGTGCAGTTTTTTCACACAACACAATGCCACAACTGTCTCAAGCTTTGAGGGAGTGTGCAATGTGCATGCTAACTGCAGGAATGTCCACCAGAGCTGTTGCCAGATAATTTCATGTTAATTTCTCTACCATAAGCTTCCTCCAATGTCGTTTTACAGAATTTGGCAGTACGCCCAACTGCAAACCACATGTAACCACGCCAGCCCAGGACCTCCACATCCAGCTTCTTCACCTGTGGGATCGTCTGAGACCAGCCACCCAGACAGATGATGAAACTGTGGAATATTTCTGTCTGTAATAAAGCCCTTTTGTAGGGAGAAACTCATTCTTATTGGCTGGGCCTGGCTCCCCTGTGGGTGGGTCTATGCCCTCCCAGGCCCACCCATAGCTGCGCCCTGCCTAGTCATGTGAAATCCATAAATTAGGGCCTAATGAATGTATTTCAATTGACTGATTTCCTTATATGAACTGTAACTCAGTAAAATCGTTGAAATTGTTGCATGTTGCGTTTATATTTTTGTTCAGTATAAATACAATGGATAGAACAGACATTCAAATGAATTGCTATAGTATGTGGCCCTTCAGCTACATTGGTGGATTGGATGAATTTATGTTTACTGCACCACATGATTTTTCAGAATTTGGTACACTACCATATTCTGTTGCACGTGCGCGTCAAACTCATTTCTTAGTGGTTCCTATTATCTCTGCCTAGTGATGAAGGCAGTCCGGGTGAATAAACTGTTTCAAGTAAAGCCTAAATGAACACCTTGGAAGTAAAGCTGTGCAGTGACTACAATAACTAATGAAATTCCTCATGTGAAGTAGAAGAATAACAGGTATTTGAGACAAACGAGGGTAAACACTGAAGCCAGGATTCAATTAAAAGCCTCTCACTGTCAGGTAGTTTGTGTACCTATTGTATAGGCAATCTGTCCCAAAGCCTAGCCAGTCAATTTATAAACGTAATCTACCCTGGGAAAAATATTTTTTACCTAAGCTAGCATTTGGTTTGGAACAGTTGGGGCGTGCGCTATCGTGCATACATTTATTTTGTCCCCCTACACCAAACGCGATCACGACACGCAGGTTAAAATATCAAAACAAACTCTGAACCAATGACATTAATTTGGGGACAGGTCGAAAAACATTAAACATGTATGGCAATTAAGCTAGTTAGCTTGCACTTGCTAGATCATTTGTCCTATTTAGCTAGCTTGCTGTTGCTAGCTAATTTGTCCTGGGATATAAACATTGAGTTGTTATTTTACCTGATATGCACAAGGTCCTCTACTCAGACAATTAATCCACACATAAAACGGCCAACCGAATCGTTTCTAGTCATCTCCCCTCCTTCCAGGCTTTTTCATCTTTGAACTTATATGGTGATCGGCATCTAAACTTTCATAGTATTACCACGACCACCGGCAAAACAGTTTGTCTTTCAATCACCCACGTGGGTATAACCAATGAGGAGATGGCACGTGGGTACATGCTTCTATAAACCAATGAGGAGATGGGAGAGGCAGGACTTTCAGCGCGATCTGCGTCAGAAATAGAAAGGAGTTCTATTTTAGCCCTTGGCAACGCAGACGCTCGTTGGCGCATGAGAGCAGTGTGGGTGCAATAATTGAATAACATGGATTTCTACATTTATTTTGCGGAGCACGCGACGTGTCCGGTCTGGTCAGCATGTAAAGCTTACGGTCTGCCTCCAACCTGTGGAACAATGTTGCAAGATCTCCACCAGCATGGTGAATTCCTTTATCAAGATCATTATAATGGATATATTCAAATACATGGCAAAACAAACAAAGGTAAAACAAACAAATGAAAGTTCACATAGTTTGCTGTCATTTCAGCTGCTTGATTTGATTGTGTGTTGGCTTTAGTTGGCTAGCTAGCAAAGGAGAAGTAGCTAGCCTGCATTGCTACAGTGCATTCAGAAAGCATTCATACCCCTTGACTTATTACAAATTTTGTTGTGTTACAGCCTGAATTCAAAATGGATTAAATAAAAAATGCTCACACACAATACCCCATAATGAAAACATATTTTCAGAAATGTTTGGAAATGTATTGAAAATGAAACACAGAAATATCTCATTTACGTACATACAGTACCAGTCTAAAGTTTGGACACACCTACTCATAACCCTCAGAGTTTTTCTTTATTTTTACTATTTTCTACATTGTAGAATAATAGTGAATACATCAAAACTATGAAAGAACACATGAAATCATGTAGTAACCAAAAAAGTGTTAAACAAATCAAAATCTATTTTGTATGAGATTCTTCAAAGTAGCCACCCTTTGCCTTGATGACAGCTTTGCACACCGACAGCTTTGCACAGACTATGATCGATAATGTCAAAAGCCGCACTGAAGTCTAACAAAACAGCACCCACAATATTTTTATCATCAATCTCTCTCAGTGTAAATGCTGTGCTTGTTGAATGTCCTTCCCTATAAGCGTGATGAAAGTATGTTGTTAATTTGTTTACTGTAAAATAGCACTGCATCTTTTCCAGAAGTTTACTAAGGGTTGGTAACAGACTGATTGGTCGGCTATTTGAGCCAGTAAAGGGGGCTTTACTATTCCTGGGTAGCGGAATGACTTTTGCTTCCCTCCAGGCTAGAGGGCACACACTTTCTCGTAGGCTTAAATTGAAGATATGTGTCTGTGCCTGTGTCTCTTCACAGCCCTCTGTTCCATAAGGTGTATTTAAATCAGATTTTACTGCTTGCATGAGTTACTTGATGTGCAATAGAGTTCCATGTAGTCATGGCTCTATGAAGTACTGTGCGCCTCCCATAGTCTGTTCTGGTCTTGAAGAGACCTCTGGTGGCATGTGTTGTGGGCTAGGCATGGGTGTCCAAGCTGTGTGCTAGCAGTTTAAACAGACAGCTTGGTGCATTCAACATGTCAATACTTCTCACAAATACAAGTAGTGATAAAGTCAATCTCTCCTCTACTTTGAGCCAGCAGAGATTGACATGCATATTGTTAATGTTTGCTCCCCGTGTATATTTAAGGGCCAGCTGTGCTGCCCTTTTCTGGGCCGATTGTCATTTTAATTAGTTTTTTTGCACCTGGCCACACGACTGGACAGTCGTCCAGGTGCGACAAAACTACGCCCTATTGGTAGTGTTGTTAAGAAGGCAGAGCAGAGCTTTATTATGGACAGACCTATATCCATCTTAGCTACTGTACTTTTTACCTCTTTTTTTCTCCCCAATTTCGTGACTCTTGGGTAGCGGAATTACTGTTGCTTCCCTCCAGGCCTGAGGGCACACACTTTCCTGTAGGCTTAGAAGATATGGCAAATAGGAGTTGCAATATCGTCTGCTATCATCGTCAGTCATTTTCCATCCGAGTTGTCAGACACAGGTGGCTTGTCAGTGTTGATAGAAAACAATAATTTGTTCACCTCCTCCACACTTACTTTACGGAATTCAAAATGACAATGCTTGTCTTTCATAATTCGGTCAGTTATGCATGGATGTGTAGGCTCAGAATTTGTTGTTGGCATGTCATGCCCAAGTTTGCGAACCTTGCCAATGAAAAAATTACAGAAGTTGGCAACTTCAGTAGATTTAGTGATGAATGAGCCATCTGATTCAATGACTGGTGGAGCCAAGTTTGCCTTTTTGCCCGAAACTTCATTTAAGGTGCTCCAAAGATGTTTACTATAATTTATCTTTGTTTCATAGTACAGTTTCTTCTTCTTTAAATTCAATTTAGTCACATGGTTTCATGATTTACACTATGTTTGCCAATCTGCTGTGCAGCCAGATTTATCTGCCATTCTTTTTGCCTCATCCCTCTCAATCATACACGTTTACAATCAATCCACTGGGATTTAACAGTTTTTACAGTAATTTTCTTAATGGGTGCATGCTCATTAGTAACTGGAATAAGCAATTTCATAAATGTGTGAAGTGCAGCATCTGGTTGCTCCTCATTACCCACCACAGACCAGCAAATATTCTTTACATCTTCAACATAGGAATCACTACAAAACCTATTATATGACCTCTTATACACTATAGGCCCAGCATTTGCAATTTTGGTTTTCCTAGATATGGCTACTACATTATGATCACTACATCTGATGGATTTGGATACTGCTTTAGAGCAGATTTCTGCAGCGTTAGTAAAGAAGTGATCAATACAATGTGGATGATTTCATTCCTGTGCTGTTTGTAAATAATCTGGTAGTTTGACTAATAACCTGAACCAGGTTGCAGGCACTGGTTATAGTTTGAAGCTTTTTCTTGAGTGGACAGCTTGATGGAAGCCAGTCAATATTTACTTTACACGTATTACTTCAACAGCATTTGACATGAGATCCTCTCTAAGCTTTACAGGAATATGACTGAACACATACCGCAACACCTCCTCCATTCCTGTCTCCTCTGAAGATGTTGAAACCATGTATTGCTAACATTGTGTTAACAAAGGAGTTTCAGAGAGTCAGTACATGAATGTTATCTGTTACTAGAAAATTATCGATTTCATTAACCTTTTCTTTTTTGGCTACATATGTTAATGTGAGATTTTTTTTGCACTTTTCTGGGATTCTTGTTTTTTTTTTGCTTTACTGGCAGGCTTATCCGAGGTAGACATGACACTGATATTTACAGTTGAAGTCGGAAGTTTACATACACCTAGGTTGGAGTCATGAAAACTCATTTTTCAACCAATCCACAAATGTATAGTTAACAAACTATAGTTTTGGCAAGTCGGTTAGGACATCTACTTTGTGCATGACACAAGTAATTTTTCCAACAATTGTTTACAGACACATTATTTCACTTATAATTCACTGTATCACAATTCCAGTGGGTCAGAAGTTTACATACACTAAGTTGACTGTGCCTTTAAACAGCTTGGAAAATTCCAGAAAATGATATCATGGCTTTAGAAGCTGCTGATAGGCTAATTGACATAATTTGAGTCAATTTGAGGTGTACCTGTGGGTGTATTTCAAGGCCTACCTTTAAACTCAGTGCCTCTTTGCTTGACATTATGGGAAAATCAAAAGAAATCAGCCAAGTCTGGTTCTTCCTTGGGAGCAATTTCCAAACGCCTGAAGGTACCACATTCATCTGTACAAACAATAGTACGCAGTATAAACACCATGGGACCACGCAGCCGTCATACCCCTCAGGAAGGAGACGCGTTCTGTCTCCTAGAGATGAACGTACTTTGGTGTGAAAAGTGCAAATCAATCCCAGAACAACAGCAAAGGACCTTGTGAAGAGGCTGGAGGAAACAGGTACAAAAGTATCTATATCCACAATAAAACGAGTCCTATATCGACATAACCTGAAAAGCCACTCAGCAAGGAAGAAGCCACTGCTCCAAAACCGCCATAAAAAAAGCCAGACTACGGTTTGCAACTGCACATGGGGACAAAGTTTGTACTTTTTGGAGAAATGTCCTCTGGTCTGATGAAACAAAAATAGAACTGTTTGGTCAAAATGACCATCGTTATGATTGGAGGAAAAAGGGGGAGGTTTGCAAGCAGAAGAACACCATCCCAACTGTGAAGCACGGGTGTGGCAGCATCATGTTGTGGGGTGCTTTGCTGCAGGTGGGACTGGTGCACTTCACAAAATAGATGGCACCATGAGGAAGGAAAATTAGGTGGATATATTGACGCAACAGCTCAAGACATCAGTCAGGAAGTTAAAGCTTGGTTGCAAATGGGTCTTCCAAATGGACAATGACCACAAGCATACTTCCAAAGTTGTGGCAAAGTGGCTTAAGGACAACAATGTCAAGGTATTGGAGTGGCCATCACAAAGCCCTGACCTCAATCCCATAGAAAATGTATGGGCAGAACTGAAAAAGCGTGTGCGAGCAAGGAGGCCTACAAACCTGACTCAGTTACACCAGCTCTGTCAGGAGGAATGGGCCAAAATTCACCCAATTTATTGTGGGAAGCTTGTGGAAGGCTACTCGAAACGTTTGACCCAATTTAAACAATTTAACGGCAAAGCGACCAAATACTAATTGAGTGTATGTAAACTTCTGACCCACTGGGAATGTGATGAAAGAAATAAAAGCTGAAATAAATCATTCTCTACTATTATTCTGACATTTCACATTCTTAAAATAAAGTGGTGATCCTAACTGACCTAAGACAGGGAATTTTTACTCTGATTAAATGTCAGGAATTGTGAAAAACTGAGTTTAAAAGTATTTGGCTAAAGTGTATGTAAACTTCCGACTTCAACTGTATGTTTGAACTGATAGTGCAGGGTGAGCTACACACAGTGGACTTCCTACTAGGGAAAACCCCCTCAGTGCTAACTGTATAACTCAGGTTCATAGGCGCATGATTACGGCATACAATAGCTGTAGATTGACAGAGGCATTCAGGGGAGTTAGAGGCACATAAATTAAGTTACTTACATAAGGACTGCCAACACCCCTGGGAAAATTTACATTTGCAGCTGCACTACAACAACTCAGCGACACAATGGTACGTATTATCTGAGCGGGGCTTGGGTCACTGATAAGGCATTGTCTCAACGCAGTCTTGAAATGCATGGACATAATTGTATATGTCAGGTACAGAGATGGTAGTCAAAAGAAAATCATGTTAAACACTATTATTGCACACAAAGTGAGTCCATGCAACTTATTATGTGACTTGTTGAGCAACTTTTTACTCCTGAACTTAGGCTTGCCATAACAAAGGGGTTTAATAACTTATTGACTCAAGACATTTCAACTTTTCATTTTTAATTGATTTGTAAAAAATTCTAAAATCATAATTCCATATTGACATTATGGGATATTGTGTGTTGGTCAGTGACCAAAAACATCTGCATTTAATCCATTTTAAATGCAGGTCGTAACACAACAACATGTGGAAAAAGTAAAAGGGGTGTGAATATTTTCATGCTCCCGAGCTTGCAGTGATGGACAACAGCAGGGACTTGTTCAGGAAAGTACAACATTTAAAAGGTATAAATATGATATATAGATCTGAAAATGTTACCTGTTGAAAATAAACATATTTGAAAGATATGAAAGTCTATAGAGGATTCTACACACAAGACATTTCTATCAGTTCCTATAAGCTCCAGACTATACAGTCGCAGTTGCAAATGAGAACTTGTTCTCAACTAGCCTACCTGGTTAAATAAAGGTGAAATAAAAAAATAAAAAATACAATAACGACACTGCTCAGAAATTGGCCTTTGACCAGTCCATGTCCAAATCAAATGTTGTCACATGCTTCGTAAACAACAGGTGTCGACTAACAGTGAAGTCCAGGCCAGAAGTTAAATAATGCTCCCAAAACTAAAGAAGTAATCACAGAGAAAATTATAAAAACGGGGAATGATTGGACAGGTAAAAGAAATAAAAGACATGGGTAAGAAAATGCAGTCGCACTTTGCTTTCAAGCTCAGAATAATAGAGCAAAATACTATTGTAACATGGTATTCAAAAAGATGGATAACTTCCTTTTCAGGCCTATTGTCTTTCTATAAGTTCCTCTTCAGTACAAGATGTTGAGATAGAAGGAAAGCAGATACGGCATGCCGGGTTGAACACGGGACCAGTTTACAACACATTACCTTTGCATATATGCACATGAGCTAATACCACATCTCCCTTTCTTTAGTGAATGCAGAACAGACACAATAACCTTTTTTGAATTACAGTAGTAACCGATGAACAACAGTATGCAACTTCCTTTTTTAATCTTTTTTATTTTCAAAGGAACTGAAGGCTGATAACTAGCCTACCAAGGACAGGGTAGACTACTTGTGCCTTGCACTGAAGGTGTCGGGAATATTCTGCCCCATAATACATCCCAGTGTTGGATTTGTCCATGTCAAAGTCTTGTAGGTAAAGGGGGTGGGTTTTCTGACTAACTGGGTGCCGCCTTGGGGCTGATGACAGTAAAGACGCCCTTGGGAAAACAGGGACAGGCTGAGGCTCAGGCATTGTCTCATCGTGTTGAGTGAGTGTCTTCGGTTTCTCCTAACTATGCGCCGCTGTAAGTGCACAAGGTAAGAGCGTGGCGTATGTGCCATTTGTTGCACAATTCCTTTTTGTTGTGTCTCTCACCAAGACACAGTCACCAGGGTGTAGTGTGGGCAAGGTCTTTGCTCGTTGACGAGAGTCGTAGTGTCACTTCTGTTTTTGTTTGATTGGTTTTCCACAAAGGATGGGAGGTCAGGCCGCCTTGGCGTCAGGAGTGAGGTATGCGTTGGCACAGTAGTGCAAAGTTTTCTGCCTGGAACCAGGGCTGTACCCCACAGAGAGAGGACTGAAGCGATAAGCCAGGAGTGCAAGGTATGAATCAGACAATTTCTTAAGAAGCTGTTTTGCAGTCTGAACAGCCCGCTCAGCTGCTCCATTACGTGGAGGAAGGTGTCAGAGCAGAATTGGGGTCTATTGTCCGAGCAAACCTGGAGGGGCACCCTGCTGCATTCAAACCAGGGCTTCCTGTGCTCCACTATTGCTTTTGAGGTTGTGGAGAGCAGCTTGGCAAACTTGATGAACCTAGATAAGTAGTCGAGTATCACTAGGTAAGTAGAGTCGTCTCGATGAAAGATATCTGCCCCCACTTTCTGCCATGGGCGCAGCCACTGGTGGGCCTGGGAGGGTATAAGCCCAACCGCTGAGGAGCCAGACCCAGCCAAATCAGAATTGCGTTGCCAGCTAGCTAACGTTAGCTTAGCTAGAGTAGTCTGTTAGCGTTGTTGTATTTTAGCTTTACTCAACCAACCGGGAAGCGAACTGTGTACTAGATTGTTAGCATTGTTTTCGCAAAAATTGGAGGTGGGTTAGAGTGTTATTAGTGTTGCCACTTCTGATACCATGCTGAGATAGAGTGAAGGCAAACATGGCATGTCGGGTTCAACATGGGACCATGAGTCCTGTTTAATCTCCTATGCAGTAAATATAGTATTACAGAACACTGTTGCCCCTTTGCGGGGCAGTAACACATTAGCTTAAGCCAAGACAGTCAGCCTGGGCAGAGAGTGGGATTGCTGAACTGTCATCACACCATCATAACCAAGACTGCATCTACCAGATCAAAATGAACCGTAAACTCACTCATTCCCTATGAGTGGCGGAGAAAAGCAACATTCCCGTTGCTTCGGACCTCTGGGACAAAATGTACTCATCCGATCTGCAGATACATGCCGTGTCGGTCTCTGTGTCAGGAACTGTGGCTTAAGATGCGGTCACACTTTATTTGGATAGTCAGGATATTCCATCTGTAGAGCATAATATCAACAAACTATCTGTTGATAAACAACTGTTTGCTAAAGCATCTACAGATGGACTATCCAAATAAAGTACAGAGATGTGTGCTACATGTGTGTTTTTGCCTACAGCTTGGTGAGTGTTAGCCAAACAGATACAGTAAATACATAGTAATCAACTTGGATTGGGAGAGGCGTTTTGGATTGGCCCTTGGTGAGGATTACTAAAGCAGCAAAAGTAAAGTAGTTAAACAACTAAATCACTACTGAGCTGTCTACTTTTGTTCTTGCAACGGTGGCGGATGGCTGGGAAAATCATGAAAAGGCAAAGCTCAATTATGTTTAACAGGATTGCTGTAGTACGTCGGAAATATAGTCACCTACAGTATGCTCATTAGGCCTAGTTGGTGATTTGATGGCCTATGCAGTTAGATTACTCATCTCTGCTGTGCAGCCTGGTAATTCACAGCACTAATTAAAAATACTCCCACATGGTTCCTTTTTTATAGATGAGGAAAGGTAGCTATCTTTAAAGCTACAATCTGCGATGTGTTTTTCAGCAAACTGTTAAAGATTGTTAAACTAAGCTCATGAACTCAGCTGAACTCAAGAATCAATTGGTGTATGTCTACATCAACAATTTAAAATGACCATTGAAACAACTTCCAAATCCCAGATTGCTACATCCATTTTTTTTTTTTACTTTTAAATGAATGATATATATTAACTGATTCTTGAAGAATATAACTTGTAAATGCCTCATGAGCTTATTTCAACTGTCATACCCCATCAGAATGTTTTACTCCTTTGCTTGTAACACAATTGTTAAGCCTCAAATACAGCTTCAAACACGGTATAGCCTCAAAACATGGAAAAAGCTATTATTTTGATATCATGGATGGTCAGTCCTCTGGCCCCATCCATCAGCTGTTTACCAAAACAGTGTTAAAGAGCAGTGGGGTTTCCGCTTTGTTATTGTTTGAACTGCAAATAGCCCCTTTAAGGTATAAGATACTCATTTATTGAATGAATCGCTCTTTTTCTCAATTCAAAAATCACACTTATATTGCAACTTAATTAATGAGTGGAGGAGGATCAGCTTCATTTTATTGATTTAAAGCGGCAATCAGCAGTTGAAACCATAAGAACGCGTACTCCCGCCCGTTTCAGTAAAAAGCTGAGGGATGGGATTGGAGAAATATAACCACTCTCAAATTCATAGGCGGCGCTATGGATGCAAGGAATGACCATCCATGATAAAAAGTATAGTTTTAACCATGTTTTGAGGCGATATAGTGTTTGTTTACATTTACTTTGTTTACAAACACTGGAGTAAAACAAGCTTATAATTTGGGTTCTGATGGGGTAAGACAGTTGAACTAATAAACTCATGAGGTATTTCAAAGTTATATTCTTAATGAATCAATGGGTACATATAATTCATTCATAAATCCAAAAATGGATGTAGCAACTGCAGATTGCCCCTTTAACCCAGATAGTCCACACAATGAATCATAAGGAGAGCTAGCCGACACCGACATATTGTACCATCAAACAATATTCTGTCAAGCCGACTAACAAGTGGGTCACAATCTAGAGACCATATTAACCTTGCAGATTTGAAAAATAAATAACAGGGCAGGGATATGCATAAATTAAGACTGTTGAATGACCCCGTTGCATGGACAGATGCATTATATAATATAGCTATTCATCTATACACCTAGAACAGTACTAAGCTGGTTGTTTAGTGTAAAACCCTCATTGTAACCTCATATGCCTCTCTAAAACTAAATATGCTAGGTCTACATATTTTCCACGACCAAAATGTATATAGCTACGTTACTAAAAATACATGAGACCAGCCTTTCAGTCTGTAGCAAGGTTAGGGAAGTGTTGGATTGGGTCAGATGTGGTCCTACGATGTGGTTCTCTAATGGGGCCAGGCATGCTTGCTCACCTGAAGGAGATAAGGTTCTGTTATTGACTGCAAGAGAGCTTACCGATCTGTGTTAGGTCCCTTATGGGTCATTAAAAGCTAACAGATGTAGGATCTTAATTTGAGCCAGTTTGCTACAGCAGGAAAATAATCCTGCAGCAACAGGAAATGTGAATTATTATATGGATTATAATTAGTGGACATGTGGAGGGGTTGATACATTTTTCGTAAGGGAACAAATCAAGTCTGAAATTGTAAAAGTGGAAATTACAAACTTCAGAAGTCTTTTTAAACCTCAAATACACTACACGTTTTGCATTTTCCTGCAACAGGGTGATCAAATTAAGATCCTAGATCTGTAGGTAATAGCATGGAAAATACATTCAATCTTGTTATTTCTCTTTAATCAACTTCCTTTATACAGTATGTTCATGTCCCTAGAATATGGCCTTTTAGAAAAGCACTTTATGTTCAAGGCAGCAGAAACCTGTTTTGTTTTTCTCTGTGTGCTGGCCTCTTATGTAATAAACCAGGAATGGATGTGGAGAATGGACGGTCAGTCTCCTTCATATTGATGTAATGCAGTCCAGATGTAACATTCAGGGACACTGGGATTTCGCTGGCTGCTCAAATGTTCCAATGACATCTGTCCTCTAAACCAGAATGCCAAAACCTTCAAGCACACACACTATCCACATGTCAACACAAACTTACACGGACGAGGCAACACATGCCAAGATATAGTAATTTCACTTTCAAGATATAGTAATTTCACTTTCAAACACTTAAAAATAGCCTGTGAGCCATGTTCAGTGTGTGGGCTAATAGGGATATAGCTTTAACTGGAGCAAATCAACTGAGCCACCGGCTGTGGCTCCCTCCTGGGGCCTGATCCCATCTCCACATGGGAGCCCCTGATAATACACACTTCAGTTTGGAAATTAGGCCACTGACCTGGATCGTTACTCATTTAAACAAAACAAAACTATAGTACCAGGCCCAAAGGGGATTCATTTGGCTGAGGCTGGGGAGAAAAGAAACTCAAAACTCAGTATACATGATAGATGAGTGCAATGGAAAATCTATATTCGAAGTGGCTTTTTCTTGCCGGCAACTCTTTATCTCTAGTGAGAATGTGGATGCCGTCTCATTACAGAGGAGGATACAGATCTCCGGTGCCTGAGGGTTGGATGAACAGATCAGAAGTTTTGTGCAGCCTTCTGCCAGTTTCTCATGGCAGGATAGAACCCAAAACAGGAAATAGGTAGAAGAGTTGGTCAGTAAATGTCTGTTTGAGGCATGGACCACATCAGTGATGCTCTAATCAAAACAATATAAACAAAATACGCTCTTGTGCATTGGGGTTGTGTCGCAGAGCATCATGGGAGTTGTTGAATTGATTTGATGACGTGGTTATGAAACGCACGAGACATACTCAATCTTTTGTTAAGTCTGCACCTACAGGAACTATTCTATCCGGAAGAAGTTTGGTTTTACAAGTTTAAAACTGTTATTTTCTGGGGTACAGTCTCGGTTAAGTTTAACACAGTGAATTGCTAGCATAGGCAAGTGCATAGTCGAGCTAGCTAGCTAAGAAAGAGTTAGCATCGTCATGGACGTCAGCAAATTACTCGAGACTGAGGTCTGAGGAAAAACATGATTAAAAGGAGTAATATACAGTGAGTAAAGGAAAGGACATTTATTCAACTGTGAAAATTAACTTTGGAATAAAAAACTGCTAAATGGGCGAACTTGAGGATGAAACGTCAGTGAGTGAAGTGAATGAAAATCACGTGACCGAGGAAAATATTGCCATGGCAGAACAGAACGTTGCCGGGGTTGAGGACAATATTGAAGTAAATGACAACCAGGAGCCTTTTGAGAAACGGAATAGGTCTGGAAGTGTTGGAAACATTGGACAGTTTGATGAAAGTATAGAGCAGTGGAGCTCATATTCTGAACAGTTTGACTGTTTTGTTTTTGCAGGTGACATTGATGAGGACAAAAGTGTGGCTACATTTTTGGTGTAATGGGGTCAGGGACATTTGGTTTGCTGCGCAACCTGCTACAGCCAGACAGCCCAGGTAATAAGACATGGGGATAATGTGGGAATACTAAAAGGACACTTCACAAAAAAAAACACTAGTTATTCTTTCAGTTGTCACTGAAAGAATCAGTGAAAATGTTTGCTGCTGCTCCGCCATTTACTGGTTGCTAAAATACTAATAGTTTGCCTAATTTCAGTTTATGTGACAAAACAAGCTAGTGTAGAGAATCATTGTACCATCTAAACCGCAGTGAAATATCTTTTCCATAACCAAAAATATTGTATTTTCAGCTTAACTTTTGGTGTACAAAACTGAAAGTAAGAGACGCAAAAACGAAACTTCAAAATGGGAATCATAGAAATAGCGCACATAGAACAGATAGATTTTCTTAGATTTGCTTTCAACGAGAATGACAGATCTATAACTCACATTTCAGTGTAAATTGTGTCAGGTCGTCCCAAAAAGTTACATAGTGTATTACAGCTTCTAAGAAACTATTAGAGCACTGAGTTGAATGATGTTCTAAATGACACCATTAGAGACAGACTAGTATGTGGGCTACAAAGTGAAACTACACAAGAGCCTATTGACTTAAAGTAGTCAAATCGAATTAAAGAAAATTGACCTGCTTCGTAAACAGGTGTAAACCAACAGCGAAATGCTTACTTACGGGCCCTTCCTAACAATGCAGATCATTTTTTTGTTATTGAAATAATTGAACATTTAAAAAATAATAACACGAGGAATAAATACACAATGAGTAACGATTTTTTAAATTTTATTTCACCTTTATTTAACCAGGTAGGCTAGTTGAGAACAAGTTCTCATTTGCAACTGCGACCTGGCCAAGATAAAGCATAGCAGTGTGAACAGACAACAACACAGCGTTACACATGGAGTAAACAATAAACAAGTCAATAACATAGTAGGGAAAAAAATGGAAAAAAAGAGAATCTATATACAATGTGTGCAAAAGGCATGAGGAGGTAGGCAATAAATAGGCCATAGGAGCGAATAATTACAATTTAGCAGATTAACACTGGGGTGATAAATCATCAGATGATCATGTGCAAGTAGAGATACTGGTGTGCAAAAGAGCAGAAAAGTAAATAAATAAAAACAGTATGGGGATGAGGTAGGTAAATTGGGTGGGCTATATACCGATGGACTATGTACAGCTGCAGCGATCGGTTAGCTGCTCAGATAGCAGATGTAAAAAGTTGTTGAGGGAGATAAAAGTCTCCAACTTCAGAGATTTTTGCAATTCGTTCCAGTCGCAGGCAGCAGAGAACTGGAAGGAAAGGCGGCCAAATGAGGTTTTGGCTTTAGGGATGATCAGTGAGATACACCTGCTGGAGCGCGTGCTACGGGTGGGTGTTGCCATCGTGACCAGTGAACTGAGATAAGGCGGCGCTTTACCTAGCATAGCCTTGTAGATGACCTGGAGCCAGTGGGTCTGACGACGAACATGTAGCGAGGGCCAGCCGACTAGAGCATACAGGTCGCAGTGGTGGGTGGTATAAGGTGCTTTAGTAACAAAACGGATGGCACTGTGATAGCAAACTGGATAGCAGTTTGCTGAGTAGAGTATTGGAAGCTATTTTGTAGATGACATCGCCGAAGTCGAGGATCGGTAGGATAGTCAGTTTTACTAGGGTAAGTTTGGCGGCGTGAGTGAAGGAGGCTTTGTTGCGAAATAGAAAGCCGACTCTAGATTTGATTTTGGATTGGAGATGTTTGATATGAGTCTGGAAGGAGAGTTTGCAGTCTAGCCAGACACCTAGGTACTTATAGATGTCCACATATTCTAGGTCGGAACCATCCAGGGTGGTGATGCTAGTCGGGCGTACGGGTGCAGGCAGCGACCGGTTGAAAAGCATGCATTTGGTTTTACTAGCGTTTAAGAGCAGTTGGAGGCCACGGAAGGAGTGTTGTATGGCATTGAAGCTCGTTTGGAGGTTAGATAGCACAGTGTCCAAGGAAGGGCCAGAAGTATACAGAATGGTGTCGTCTGCGTAGAGGTGGATCAGGGAATCGCCCGCAGCAAGAGCAACATCATTGACATATACAGAGAAAAGAGTCGGCCCGAGAATTGAACCCTGTGGTACCCCCATAGAGACTGCCAGAGGACCGGACAACATGCCCTCTGATTTGACACACTGAACTCTGTCTGCGAAGTAGTTGGTGAACCAGGCAAGGCAGTCATTAGAAAAACCGAGGCTACTGAGTCTGCCGATAAGAATATGGTGATTGACAGAGTCGAAAGCCTTGGCCAGGTCGATGAAGACGGCTGCACAGTACTGTCTTTTATCGATGGCGGTTATGATATCGTTTAGTACCTTGAGCGTGGCTGAGGTGCACCCGTGACCGGCTCGGAAACCGGATTGCACAGCGGAGAAGGTACGGTGGGATTCGAGATGGTCAGTGATCTGTTTGTTGACTTGGCTTTCGAAGACCTTAGATAGGCAGGGCAGGATGGATATAGGTCTGTAACAGTTTGCACAATAGATAACGATAACTTAGCTATATACACAGGTTACCAGTACCAAGTCTTATGGCTTAGGGGTAGAAGCTGTTCAGGCTCCTGTTGGTTCCAGACATGATGCATCTGAACATCTTCCCTTGCGGTAGCAGAGAGAACAGTCTATGACTTGGGTGGCTGGTCTTTGACAATCTTTAGGGCCTTCCTCCGACACCGCCTGGTATGAATGGCAGGGAGCTCCAGTGATGTAATGGGCCATACGCACTACCCTCTGTGGTGCCTTGCGGTCAGATGCCAACCAGTTACCATACCAAGCGGTGAAGCAGCCAGTCCAGATGCTCTCTATTGTGCAGCTGTAGAATTTTTTGAGAATCTGATGGCCAATGCCAAGTCTTTTCAGCATCTTGAGGAGAAAGAGACGTTGTTGTGCCCTCTTCACAACTGTGTTCGTGTGTGTGAACCATGTCAATTCCTTAGTGATGTGGACACCGAGGAACTTGAAACTCTCAACCAGCTCCACCACAGCCCCGTTGATGAAGATGGGGGCGTGCTCGGCCCTCTATTTCCTGTAGTCCACAAACAGCTCCTTTGTCTTGCTGACGTTGCAGAGGAAGGTGTCAAATCCCAGGGTCCTTAGCTTAGTGATGAGCTTTTGTCCAGATGGGAAAGGGCAGTGTGGCGTGCAATAGAGATTGCGTCATCTGTGGATCTGTTGAGGCAGTATGCGAATTGAAGTGGGCCCAGGTTGTCTGGGATGATGGTGTTGATGTAAGCCATGACCAGCCTTTCAAAGCATTTCATGAATACAGATTTGTGCTACAGGGCGATAGTCCTTCAGACAGGTTACTTTGGCGTTCTTGGGCACACCGACTATGGTGGTCTGCTTGCTACATGTATGTATTATAGACTGGATCAGGGAGAAGGTTGAAAATGTCAGTGAAGACAATATCGAGGCTACTTGGACGCTACTTGCAGCCTCTACACCATTTCTTGCCGTTTGGGGTTTTAGGCTGGGTTTCTGTACAGCACTTTGAGATATCAGCTGATGTACGAAGGGCTATATAAATACATTTTATTTGATTTAGTCAAGAACAAGGTACTGGAGCCTAACAGCATACCAGTCCTTTAGAAGGATGGTGGAATCAGGATATGTCGAGACTTTAAAGTCACAGATAAAGTCTGTATTGTCCGCTGAGCAGTATCCACTACCACACATTCGACAACCTTTTCACGGGCTTACCTGGGGGTCAAAATTGTTGCAAAATCCATCTCTACCAAGCCTACTTGCGGATGCATGTGGATAAAAAGTCAAAGGAGCTGCTGACTGTCGTGACACACAAGGAGCTCTTCAGGTATTGTGGTCTACCGTTTGAAATGCGCCAGCGATGTTGCAGAGAGCGATGGACCAGATTGTGAGAGGATTGCCAGGAGTACAATACTACCTAGATGACATCCTCGTTACTGGAAAAGATGAAGAGGACCTTATAGAGATTGAAGGACTACGGACTGCGTGTTTGTTAGGACAAATGTGCATTCCTCCAGTCATCAGTTGGATACCCTGGACACATCATCGATGCCACAGGCAGTCATGTCCCATATCATGCCTTCTGGTGAAGGGAAACCGATCGCTTTCACAACGAGGGGATTGAACGAACCATAAAAAAACTACGCAGATAGAAAAGGAAGCCCTAGGCATGGTGTTTGGAGTGTGTAGGTTTAACCGGTGTCTGTATGGGACTCGGAGGAAGTTGACCCTTCGTGCATAAGGGGTTCCCGAGTGGCACAGCTGTCTAAGGCACTGCATCTCAGTGCAAGAGGCATCACTACAATCCCTGGTTCAAATCCAGGCTGTACCACATCCGGCTGTGATTGGGAGTCCCATAGGGCGGCGCACAATTGACCCAGCGTCGTCCGGGTTTGGCCGGGATAGGCTGTCATTGTAAATAAGAATTTGCTCTTCACTGACTTGCCTAGTTAAATAAAAAAATATTTTAAAAATACAGATCATCGTCCGCTGACGAGCATCTTTGGACCACATACTGAGATTTTGTCACTTGATGCAAGCAAAATGCAAAGGTGGGCTTTGATGTTGTCAGCACACACCTATTGCATCACAGATGGACTTTCCAGGTTACCACTACCTGTGGTTAAACCAGACTCATGCCAAGTGGACATCTACTTCAGACGAAAGGGGAAAACATACCAGTCACTTCAACACAAGTGAAACAACCTGGTGTTATCTAAAGTGAGGTAAAGCCACAGGAGATGCTTGGGAACCTTTCCAGGAGAACTGAGCTGTCGGTACAGTCTGGTTGTCTGCTGTGGGGGAGGACAGTTATCATTCTGCCGTCGCTGAGGAAACCAGTGTTGCAACAGCTACACCCAGGTCACTGTGGAATGGTTTGCATTAAGAAAATCGCACAAAAGCTACTTCTGGTAGCCTGGATTGGATGGAAGCATTAAGAAAAAAGCTACCAAACAAATCTGCATGTCAGAAGATTAGCAACATACCTCAACTTGCACCTCTTCATCCATGGATTGGCCGGAGGAGGCGTGGTCGTGGATGTTTATTGTGGTCGTGGATGCTCATAGCAATCGGTCAGAGGTTACCATCATGTGGTCTACTACTGCAGAGAAAACCATCAAGAAGCTTGGTTTAGTCGGTTTGGATCATCACTCCAACTCGTTAGCGACAACGTACCGAAGCTGGAGTTCCAAGAAATGGACACGTTCCTACAGGTGAAATGTATACAGCACATCAGGACAGAACCATGTCATCCATCGAACAACAGGCGGGCAGAGAGGTTCGTACAAAAGCATCTTGGCGTCAATGGACACTGTACCAACGCTTGAACAGCTTCCTGCTATTCTACAAGAATGTGCCTCATGCAACCACCTGCATCGCTATTCTCATGCAACCACCTGCATCGCTATTCTCATGCAACCACCTGCATCGCTATTCTCATGCAACCACCTGCATCGCTATTCATGAAGAGAGAGCTACACTCACGATTCAACCTAATCAAACCTCCGAATGCAAAGGAGACAGTGTGACGTCAACAGGCGAGCCAAGTCAAATGTCGTGAACTGAGAGCAAAGGACAGAGCTTTCAAACCTGGAGAAATTGCCTTAACTAGGAACTACCTCAATGGACCAAAGTGGATTCCTGCTACAGTCATTGCTCAGACTGGTCCTGTGTCCTATACTGTCTAGACTCCAGTGGACCTCATCTGGAAAAGGCACGCAGATCAGTTACTGTTGAGTAAAGCAACCCGGACATAACCACCGACTGTAAGGGGTCCAGAAATGTTACTGCGTGTCACCCTGACACGGCAGTCGTCACCTAGGGGCTCACAGACACGTTCTCAGGACACTGCCTACACCTGTGTCAACGCAACAGTCTATAGACATTGTTATTGAGAGTCAGGTTGACCGACGTTTCCCTACGAGAGATAGGCGGACACCAAGACACTTGCACTTGTAGAACAGTTACTGTTGATCATAATGGGGGACATTTAAATAGGTGGGGAGGAGATGTTGTGTATTGGGGTTGTGCCGCAGAGCATCATGGGAGTTGTGTGTGTTGAGTTCAGCACATTCAGACACAGTAAATGGTTGAATTGATTCCGGTCTTCCATCTCATCATTATTGAATTGTTAAAGACGTGATTACGAAACCCATGAGACATAACATATGTCGTAACAGATAACTCACAATTCTTTTAAACCGCAAGGTAATTCAATGGGATACATACACCTAGCCATATCAAATTGGCCAACTGAGTGACCAATCAAGTCTCTCATACATCACAAGAGGTGGGATTTAATCAGATAGCGATTAAATGACGGGCTCTGCATCCATTACCTCCATTCTACTGAGACTTTTATAACAATAAGTTCCAATAATCTTACTCCAAGTAGGACTATTTTTATTTGAGGACACATGACCTGTTAGCATCCACAGTATTCACAAAGTTGTGGCCGTGGCTTTACATGTCAACAGTACAAGGCCTACTGCTGGTAAGAGTACCCATCAGCTACAATATCTGTTCATATGTATAGTACAACATCTTGAGGGCATTATAGTTCATTGGAGAATATTTATGGAGCTTGTGTTGAGCTTTTGGTCTGTGGTAAGCTTTTGGTCCAGGGAAGCTTAAACTAGCTAGAGGCTGCTCAAACTATCAGAATAACAAATGTGTTGAGGTAATCTCCAAAGACCCAGGGACAGTGCATCTATTTAAACCGTGTTTCTTCCCTTGAGTTTCTACGGCAAATAAAGAGCGCCTCCCAAACTAAATCAATTTCTGTGAGATAAAACTCACCCAGGAGTGCCGTTTGTAGCTCCAAGAAACCCACTGACCCCCTTCCTCAAACCCCCATCAGAGGAGAAACGGATGACTTTTTTACCAATGTGTCCAGGATCTCACTGTTTCTAATGCTACAAGGGGAGATTCCCTGGGGTAGAGAGAAAACCCATCATCACACCATCACCCCTTGCTGTAACAAATGTCAAACATTTTTGTCAATCTATTTCTTGCCCTTCTCCTGTAGGAGAAGAAATTGACAGTTGACTCAAGATAGCAAAGTCATATTTTTCCCTATTGAGGTGAATCCTGCAGTTATATTAACCTTGTACAACCATATGGGATGTAGAGCCCTGGGAGAGAGATTCATGTCATTTCGTGATTCTTCATCTATTCCAGGGGAACATGTATGTACAAATCTTTATTCCAGCCCAGTACTAAGACACCCGTCATTCATTACAGAAACCATGAGAGCATACATTGAATCTCTTCTGAAGTCGCCCTTGTACCATATCGCTAGGAGAGAAAATGACTGTCTGCCCGGTCATCTCCACTCCAGTCAAAACAATGCGTAGTCATAACTCTCGTCTGCCATAATATCACCCCAGCAAATGTACAACAACTGAATAATTAAACAAGCAATTAAAACTGCTAATGGCGTTACATTCGATTAGCAAGTACTGTATACCCATCCCTCGTGTGTGTGTGTGTGTGTGTGTGCGCGTCAAGTAGAAACGAACCTCAATTAAGGCTCGTTATTTCTATTGCAATTAGAGTTGCAACTACAGTCCTGCAATCATTTGCACTAGCTAGAGACCGTCGATATCCCTCTCCTCTCCCCTCTCTTTATACTGTGTCCCATCTCTCTCTACTTTTCTCTCTCTGCAATCAACCTGTGTTCATCTCAGAACAACGGTAGATGTTTGAGCTCCCTCTGCTCCTGCTGTTTGTGGCAGGATGTGCCTTGTGGGATCAGCTCCCATCACTCAACATTATCTTTATTATGTTATTAATAATAATAGAATTATATTATATTTATTGGTCTCTACGGAGTTCGGTAAATTAGCTTTTAGTTTTCTTGCACCTTATGTGGAACGATTTTCAACATCTTCTAAAATGTGATGTTTTGGTGCCTCTAGGGCAATTCAGAAAGCTAATTGAGGACCTTATTATTGATTAATGTGTTTGCTTTTATGACCATGTTTTTCGGTTAAATAAATACATCCGTTTACTCATAGGGTAGATTCAGTTTGAGGGAGGAAGGGAACAGCGGCTCGGAATCTAAACCCCCCAGGTATTCATTCACAAGCACACACACGCTCGAAATGTACACACATTCATACACACACACTATACAGATGTAGACATACTGTGATTTCGATGGCTGCTCAAATGCCTTCTAAACCCTGAATGCCGAAACCTTAAAGGGCCAGTGCAGTCAAAAACGTGTTTTCCCTGTGTTTTATATACTGTATATTTACACACTTTGAGGTTGAAATAATACTGTGAAATCGTGAAGAATTATGATAATGCCCTTTTAGTGTAAGAGCTGTTTGAAAAGACCTGAAATTTCAGCCTGTTTTGGTGGGATGGAGTTTTGGCCAGCCTGGGAACATCACCAGACTACTCCCGGACAGTCCTAGCAAAATTCTTGCTTGAGAAATTGCTATTACTCAACTCAGCAAATTGGATGCAGTCTATCACAGTGCCATCCGCTTCGTCACCAAAGCCCCATATACTACCCATCATTGCGACCTGTATGCTCTCGTTGGCTGGTCCTCGCTACATATTCGTCGCCAAACCCACTTGCTCCAGGTCATCTATAAGTCTTTGCTAGGTAAAGCTCCGCCTTATCTCAGCTCACTGGTCACCATAGCAACACCCACCCGTAGCACATGCTCAAGCAGGTATACTTCTTCCCTGGTCATCCCCAAAGCCAACACCTGCTTAGGCTGCCTTTCCTTCCAGTTCTCTGCTGCCAATGACTGGAACGAATTGCAAAAATCACTGAAGTTGGAAACTTATATCTCCCTCACTAACTTCAAGCATCGGCTGTCAGAGCAACTTACCGATCGCTGCAGCTTAACACAGCCCATCTGTAAATAGCCCATCCAACCAACTACCTACCTCATCCCCATATTTGTTTTTGTTTTTTCTGCTCTTTTGCACACCAGTATTTCTACTTGCACATCCTCATCTGCACATCTATCACTCCAGTGTTAATTGCTAAATCGTAATTACTTCGCCACTATGGCCCATTTATTGCCCTACCTCCTTACTTCATTTGCACACACTGTACACAGATTTACTATTGTGTTATTGACTGTACGTTTGTTTATTCCATGTGTAACTCTGTGTTGTTGTTTTTGTCGCACTGCTTTGCTTTATCTTGGCCAGGTCGCAGTTGTAAATGTGAACTTGTTCTCAACTGGCCTACCTGGTTAAATAAAGGTGAAATAAAAAATAAAAATAAATAGCTAAAAAGCATTTTTTCAAGGTTTTTGACTATTTTCAATCAAAACTTAATTGTTACCCAGAAATTATTTGATATTGAGATAAAGATCTCTGCATTGGACCTTTGAAGCACCCACACACACAGTAACCACATTGAGGACACCTAAGCACATACATTTAACACATGCGTACAGGCATTCACTTTATTATTCATGCAGACACACATGCACTGAGATACATTTCCCTTGAGAGGCTATTCCTAGCACCTATGGCATCCCTATATTTCAGGATCGCAACATCGATAGCAGATCACACTAGCGATATACACTGAGTATTCAAAACATGAACTGCTCTTTTCATGACAGACTGACCAGGTGAATCCAAGTGAAAGGTATGATCCCTTATTGATGTCACTTGATAAATCCACTTAAAATCAGTGGAGATGAAGGGGAGGAGAAAGGTTTGAGATAATTGAGACATGGACTGTGTGCCATTCAGCAAGACAAAAGATTTAAGTGCCTTTGAACGAGGTATGGTAGTAGTTGCCAGACGCACAAGTTTGCTGCTGGGTTTTTCACGATCAACAGTTTCACGTGTGTATCAAGAATGGTCCACCACCCAAAAGACATCCAGCCAACTTGTCCCAACTGTGGGAACCAGTAGAGTCAACATGGGCCAGCATTCCTGTGATGATTTGATTTACTGTAAACGTTCCAGGCATGTGATGAACCTGTCTCTCTGAAGGGTATTCAATGAAATGCTTGTTTACAGTTGCTACGCTGAAATAAACACGTTTCCATGCTGGGAGAAGGTCAGTGAACAGACGTAAAGGTTACCGTGATAGTAATTTGTCAAAGCGTATAAGTGCACACAGAGAGAAAGTGACTTTAGAGGCTACCTCCCTTCAAAGGGGTCTCAAGGGACCATAAGCCTGGTATCTGAATATCTAATGAAAGCCATGTAGAAATGCTAACAAACAGGATGGAGTCAAAAATGACAAGAGAAGCAACGTTTTTGGCAAAGGATAAAAAAATCCTGTAGGACATTAACTCTGTTTTACATATGCATGTAACTTTATTCATAAAGGTTGTCACAATGATGGAATGATGAATGAGATCAGCCAGTCCAAATTAAAATTTTAAAAAGTAATATCCGGCTTGCCAAGCGCTTCGCTTCACAACGCCTTTGATATATTAATGCCATAGCAGACTGAAAATGACCCAAAAAGAATATATTATATATATATATATATACAGTTGAAGTCGGAAGTTTACATACACTTAGGTTGGAGTCATTAAAACTCGTTCTTCAACCACTCCACAAATTTCTTGTTAACAAACTAGTTTTGGCAAGTCAGTTAGGACATCTACTTTGTGCATAACAAGTCATTTTTCCAACAATTGTTTACAGACAGATTAATTCACTTAATCACAATTCCAGTGGGTCAGAAGTTTACATACACTAAGTTGACTGTGCCTTTAAACAGCTTGGAAAATTCCAGAAAATTATGTCCTGGCTTTAGAAGCTTCTGGTAGGCTAATTGACATCATTTGAGTCAATTGGAGGTGTAGCTGTGGATGTATTTCAAGGCCTAACTTCAAACTCAGTGCCTCTTTGCTTGATATCATGGGAAAATCAAAGAAAATCAGCCAAGACCTCCACAAGTCCGTGGCGTGAAAAACAGTGAAAATAAATGGTAGTCTGGTTCATCCTTGGGAGCAATTTCCAAACGCCTGAAAGTACCACGTTCATACGTACAAACTATAGTATGCAAGTATGAACACCCTGGGACCACGCAGCCGTCATACCGCTCAGGAAGGAGACGCGTTCTGTCTCCTAGAGATGAACGTACTTTGGTGTGAAAAGTGCATATCACTCCCAGAACAACAGCAAAAGACCTTGTGAAGATGCTGGAGGAAACAAGTACAAATGTATCTATATCCACAGTAAAACGAGTCCTAAATCGACATAACCTGAAAGGCCGCTCAGCAAGGAAGAAGCCACTGCTCCAAAACTGGCATAAAAAAGCCAGACTATGGTTAGCAACTGCACATGGGGACAAAGTTTGTACTTTTTGGAGAAATGTCCTCTGGTCTGATGAAACAAAAATAGAATCCCAACCATGAAGCACGGGGGTGGCAGCATCATGTTGTGGGGGTGCTTTGCTGCAGGAGGGACTGGCGCACTTCACAAAATAGATGGCATCATGAGGCAGGAAAATTATGTGGATATATTGAAGCAACATCTCAAGACATCAGTCAGGAAGTTAAAGCTTGGTTGCAAATGGGTCTTCCAAATGGACATTGACCCCAAGCATACTTCCAAAGTTGTGACAAAATGGCTTAAGGACAACAAAGTCAAGGTATTGGAGTGGCCATCACAAAGATTTGACCTCAATCCTATAGAAAACGTATGGGCAGAACTTAAAAAGTGTGTGCGAGCAAGGAGGACTACCAACTTGACTCAGTTACACCAGCTCTGTCAGGAGGAATGGGCCAAAACTCACCCAACTTATTGTGGGAAGCTTGTGGAAGGCTACTCAAAACGTTTGACCCAAGTTAAACAATTTAAAGGCAATGCTACCAAATACTAATTGAGTGTATGTAAACTTCTGACCCACTGGGAATGTGATGAAAGAAATAAAAGCTGAAATAAATCATTCTCTACTATTATTCTGACATTTCACATTCTTAAAATAAAGTGGTGATCCTAACTGACCTAAAACAGGGAATTTTTACTAGGATTAAATGTCAGGAATTGTGAAAAACTGAGTTTAAATGTATTTGGCTAAGGTGTATGTAAACTTCCGACTTCAACTGTATATACAGTGGGGAGAACAAGTATTTGATACACTGCCGAGTTTGCAGGTTGTCCTACTTACAAAGCATGTAGAGGTCTGTAATTTTTATCATAGGTATACTTCAACTGTGAGAGACGGAATCTAAAACAAAAATCCAGAAAATCACATTGTATGATTTTTAAGTAATTAATTTGCATTTTATTGCATGACATAAGTATTTGATCACCTACCAACCAGTAAGAATTCCGGCTCTCACAGACCTGTTAGTTTTTCTTTAAGAAGCCCTCCTGTTCTCCACTCATTACCTGTATTACCTGCACCTGTTTGAACTCGTTACCTGTATAAAAGACACCTGTCCACACACTCAATCAAACAGACTCCAACCTCTCCACAATGGCCAAGACCAGAGAGCTGTGTAAGGACATCAGGGATAAAATTGTAGACCTGCACAAGGCTGGGATGGGCTACAGGAGAATAGGCAAGCAGCTTGGTGAGAAGGCAACAACTGTTGGCGCAATTATTAGAAAATGGAAGAAGTTCAAGATGACGGTCAATCACTGTCGGTCTGGGGCTCCATGCAAGATCTCACCTCGTGGGGCATCAATGATCATGAGGAAGGTGAGGGATCAGCCCAGAACTACACGGCAGGACCTGGTCAATGACCTGAAGAGAGCTGGGACCACAGTCTCAAAGAAAACCATTAGTAACACACTACGCCGTCATGGATTAAAATCCTGCAGCGCACGCAAGGTCCCCCTGCTCAAGCCAGCGCATGTCCAGGCCCGTCTGAAGTTTGCCAATGACCATCTGGATGATCCAGAGTAGGAATGGGAGAAGGTCATGTGGTCTGATGAGACAAAAATAGAGCTTTTTGGTCTAAACTCCACTCGCCGTGTTTGGAGGAATTAGAAGGATGAGTACAACCTCAAGAACACCACCCCAACCGTGAAGCATGGAGGTGGAAACATCATTCTTTGGGGATGCTTTTCTGCAAAGGGGACAGGACGACTGCACCGTATTGAGGGGAGGATGGATGGGGCCATGTATCGCGAGATCTTGGCCAACAACCTCCTTCCCTCAGTAAGAGCATTGACGATGGGTCGTGGCTGGGTCTTCCAGCATGACAACGACCCGAAACACACAGCCAGGGCAACTAAGGAGTGGCTCCGTAAGAAGCATCTCAAGGTCCTGGAGTGGCCTAGCCAGTCTCCAGACCTGAACCCAATAGAAAATCTTTGGAGGGAGCTGAAAGTCCGTATTGCCCAGCAACAGCCCTGAAACCTGAAGGATCTGGAGAAGGTCTGTATGGAGGAGTGGGCCAAAATCCCTGCTGCAGTGTGTGCAAACCTGGTCAAGAACTACAGGAAACGTATGATCTCTGTAATTGCAAACAAAGGTTTCTGTACCAAATATTAAGTTCTGCTTTTCTGATGTATCAAATACTTATGTCATGCAATAAAATGCTAATTAATTACTTAAAAATCATACAATGTGATTCTCTGGATTTTTGTTTTAGATTCCGTCTCTCACAGTTGAAGTGTACCTATGATAAAAATTACAGACCTCTACATGCTTTGTAAGTAGGAAAACCTGCAAAATCGGCAGTGTATCAAATACTTGTTCTCCCCACTGTATATATTTTTTAAAGATTATTCTTGCGTAATTGTCAGTCTATATATAGATACACACACACTACCGTTCAAAAGTTTGTGGTCACTTAGAAATGTCCATGTTACTGAAAGAAAAGTAATGTTTTTGTCAATTAAAATAACATCAAATTTATAAGAAATATAGTGTAAACATTGTTAATGTTGTAAATGACTATTGTAGCTGGAAAAAGCTGATTTTTTTATGGAATATCTACATAGGCGTACAGAGGCCCATTGTCAGCAACCATTACTTCTGTGTTCCAATGGCACGTTGTGTTAGCTAATCCAAGTTTATAATTTTAAAAGGCTTTTAGACATGAAAGTCAGTCAATCCAGGCTGTATCACATCCGGCCGTGATTGGGAGTCCCATAGGGCGGCACACAATTGGCCCAGCATCGTCCGGGTTTGGCCGGGGTAGGCCATCATTGTAAATAAAAATGTGTTCTTTAATGACTTTTAAAAAATACCGAAAATTCCTAGAACTTTAAAAGTTTCCTCAAGTGCAGTCGCAAAAACTATCATGCGATATGATGAAATTGGCTCTCATGAGGACCGCCACAGGAAAGGAAGACCCAGAGTTACCTCTGCTGGAGAGGATAAGTTAATTAGAGTTAACTGCACCTCAGATTGTAAAGCATTTATTTGGGCTTCAGAGTCCAAGTAACAGACACATCTCAACATCAACTGTTTAGAGGAGACTGGGTGAATCAGGCCTTCATGGTCAAATTGCTGCAAAGAAATCACTACTAAATGTCACCAATAAGAAGAAGAGACTTTATTGGGCCAAGAAACACGAGCGATGGACATAAGAGCGGTGGCAATCTATCCGTTGGTCGGATGAGTCCAATTTTAAGATTTTTGGTTTCAACCGCCGTGTCTTTGTGAGACACAGAGTAGGTGAACGTATGATCTCCGCATGTGTGGTTCCCACCGGAGGTGTGAGGGTGTGCTTTGCTGGTGACACTGTCTATGACGTATTTAGAATTCAAGGTACACTTAACCAGTATGGCTACCACAGCATTCTGCAGCAATATGCCATCCCATCTGCTTTACGTTTAGTGGGACTATCCATTTGTTTTTCAACAGGACAACGACCCAAAACACACTTCCAGGCTGTGTAAGGGCTATTTGACAAAGAAGGAGAGTGATGGTGCTGTATCAGATGGCGTGCCCTCCACAATCCCCCGACCTCAACCCAATTGAGACGGTTTGGGATGAGATGGACCGCAGAGTGAAGAAAAAAAGCAGCCAACAAGTGCTCAGCATATGTGGGAACTCCTTCAAGACTGTTGGAAAAGTATTCCTCATGAAGCTGGTTAGTGTGCAAAGCTGTCATCACGCAAAGGGTAGCTACTTTGCTGAATCTGAAATATAAAATATATTTTGATTTATTTAACACTTTCTGGGTTATTACATGATTCCATGTGTGTTATTCTATTTTGTTTGTTTTTACTCCTGTCCTTCCTCTACCCTCAACCTCTCCCATCTATTTCTGATGTCATCCAGTTTGATTTCTATTTGCCATATCTTTCAAACTGTGCTCTTTCACAAAAGTTCTTAACCTATGTATGTTTTACGGACACAGTATGTTTTACATAAGTTATCTTGTGGTTATTAGTCTCAACCTTCAGCTCAATCAAACCCTCCCATGTATCTCAACACCATCCATATTGGATTTATATTTGCCATATATTTTTCAACTGTGCTGTGATGTTTCACAAAGGTTCTGAACCTTTCCATTCTCATTGTTTCTTCAATTGAAAATAAATATTTTTGCTAAAAGTATTAAAATATTATTGATCGATTGACTATGACTTTTCTGTTCACCCAGTAGTGTTATCTGCAGGGTTAGCTCCAGGTAAATATTGCAATTATTCAGCCATTCCTGGACCTGTGACCAAAAGCAAGCTACATACTGTATGGACAGGACCAAAACAAATGATTCTGTCTCTTCGCAGCAAGAACAATCTTGTTGGTACATTCTTGTTGGTACATTCTGGTCCAATCTACTGAAAGATACTTTAGGAAGCATGAGTTTTTACTCACCGATGTAACAACACAGTGTGGTCAAAAACGTAGTTATAGTCAAGATCTGGTTAGCAATAAGTACAAACATAGTTCTGTTTTTGGGTTATTACATTTTTATTTCCGGATAACTTCTGAACAAACCACAATTAACTATTTCTCAACGTCATATGAAGGATCTACTCTGTGCTACTGAGTACGTATGCTAACTCGGTACTTAGCTCAAGCTCGCTAACATTAGCCACACCTCATGCTATTCAAGGACTTTGCGGCTGTGTTATCTAGTGGGAACAGCAGGCTCTGGTGCTTTCTTTCTGGGGGCTTAAAACGAAAGACAAAATCATACCTGTAGTTACTCGTCTGTTCTTTTTGTTTTATCAACTTTCAGTAGGTTCTCTGTGAAGTAGGCTACGGGAGTTTTGTAACGTTTTCCACCTTGGCTTAGTGCTAGTGTGCTAGCTGACTGACATCTGGAATCTATTTATTTTGGATTTCAGGCCCGGTGAATTGCCCGAACACCCATCGCTTTGATAGCCAACTCAGGCTGCACTCTTAAAAGTTTTACCATCGGATTGGCCCCAACCATCAGTCTGTAAATCTCTGCTCTCTCTTTGCTTTTAATCTGCGGTTATATTTTTGTTGTGTTATTTGTGTTCTAGCTAGTCTCCAGTAGTTGGGCTCTAGCTTTCCGACCATAACCGTGGTGGTTGGTTAGGCTGGCTAGGCTAATAGATAGTTGGCTAAATAGCTAGCTTTAGCTGGCTAGCTAGCTTGCTGGTTAAGATAACTGCATATACAGTAGTTAACATTTTTTGATAACTGGTTCGATGACGTTATGTATTTCCAAAACGTTGGTTTACTTTAATTGCAACTGGCTGAATCATTCAGTGCTAACGTAATGTTAGCAGGCTAGTAGTGCTAACGTTAGCAGGCTAATTGGCTAACAACCTTGTAAGTTGATTTGTAACAATAAATTCATAAAGTATTTGCTTGTAAGTTGGCTAAAAATGTAATTGAAACCAGTAGTCATGAGTGCAAACGATTTGGTTAAGTTTGAACTTATACGTTTGAAGTTTTTTCTGTTGGAGTTTACAGTATAGGGAATATGCCATATTACATCACACTCCGGAAAAACATTTTCCGACATGACTTGGGCCTTCTGATCAGGTCTATGTAATAACTCCAAAAATAGAAAAGTGAAGTGTAACTTTGCACTGGGACTTTTTATGCGTATACTAATGCAGCTCAGATAAAGTGGGGTGTTTCACCTGCCGCACTCTTTGATACTGGAAGAGAGTAAAGGGGAAAAAAGGATCCAGACATTTACTGTATTTATACCACACAGGAGAAATTAGCCAGATAGAAGGACAGAAAATCACAAGCCAATAGCCAGATAGAAAGCAACACAAGGGAATGGCTTGTGCAACAGAGGTGCAAGCTGTCATTAGCCATGGCCATTATCAGTACAATATTTTGGGTTGTAAGACACTCTGTTGTGCAATCCTACAGATAACCCGGCAGAATTTGGCAGATTAGTATTTCCTTGGGGCAAAGTTACCCATATTCATTTTAAATGCAGCGAAGGAGAGAATCACATTAGTGAATCAGGGTTGACTGAGAACTGTTGAGTGGGAGCGGAACATTTTACACCTATCTTCAAAACGTGGATTGGAAATATGATGAAGTACATGATCGGACTGCCGACTAGGGTATAACAAATTATGTCAAATACTCACAAATAATGAGCTGTCCTTTATTAAGCTTGACCGAGATGCAGGCTGGACATTTGTGTCTATTCCATTGATTTCATTGTACAGGGCAAGCTAAATCAAGTGAATCTCTCAAGTATTTGAAAGTAGAACTATTTTACGTACGTATTTCACACAGGTCTGCTGGGCTGGAGTGTCACTGGCCAAGGTAGGGTAAATGTGGTTGGGGAGGCTTACTAATTTGACTAGCCACATCCTGACATGAAATAATAACGCATACATGATGTAGAGATAAAACATGAGATTTGCCATGACAGTTCAAGTTTTGCTCTCATATCTCAAAGTTTGGATTTGACACTCACTAAACTCTTCAGTACGGTATCCACATCAGGACAGAATCACAATTACCGTCCTAATATGAGCACTGTATTGTGGAATCCGTCACCAACAGTACTAACCTGGCCCAGAAGTTCAGGAAGTCCCAGGACTTGTCCAGTGAACACCCCCAGACAGATGAGGATGGAGTTGAATTGGCCAATGGAGCCTCTCATGTGTCTGGGGGATATCTCGCCCAGATACATGGGCAGGGCGCTGAGAGCAATACCTGGAAACACAAGCCAACAAGTACAACATCGATGGATATTAAGTTCAATATGGACTGCATAGGATTTACTCTTTAAAAGGGATCAATTGTTGTGGGTTGAAAACCTCACCGTGTAAACACGCCTGAATAGTAAAAATACAAAACTGTCCTAGTCATTTAGCCATGCTGTATATACAAAACATCCTTCACATGAATTTCAATGGAATCTCAAAGTAAAAATTCTTTGAAATCAAGTGTAGATCAAAGATTATGTGTGGTTTCACAATGCCCATGAGAGGAATGCAGTGTTTTCAGAAAATATGTTGTGTTACAGCCTGAATTCAAACTGAATTTAATATCTCATACTTATGAATACTTACGTTAATTATATATTTCTGTATTTCAATTTCAATACATTTGCAAAAATGTCTAAAAACATGTTTTCACTTTGTCAATATGGGGTAATGTGTGTATATGGGTGAGAACACACCCTAATGAAACAATTGTATTGGGCTATTGGCACTGATGTAATCACTCAGCTTGTTCTATATACTTACTATAATTGTGAATAGTATGTCGTTGGTGAGTCATCTAAGAGTCTTGAGAATCTCCTGGTTGAGACTATTTTTAGATAGTTGGGGGATAATGGTCAGATTTCTCCAGCCTAGCAGAAAGAGCACTCACCAGAGTCCACCCCCATGACGAAACGACCGATGATGAGCATCTCGAAAGATCGAGCCTTCTCACCCAGGGCTAACAAAAGAGCAGCTATCACTGCAAAGCCGTTATTCAAGAGCAAGGTACCCTTCCTAAACAGAGAGAGAGACAGAGGGGGAAAGATCGAGATCAGGAAGAATGGAGGAGTTCTGAATAGCCACAGGTAGAATTTTCTACGGCGCACTTTTGTAATATTGAAACAGTATTTCTTATGCTAGAGGATAAAATGATTGGGTGAACTGATGAATACATCTTCTTTCCATAAGTCTATTAGTGAGACAGCCTGTACACTAGCTTCAAACTGCTCACTGCGCTTGATGTCCTTTGACATTGATTGAAAACGGCTTAGAAACTAATCCAGATTGCAGCTTTAATGAATTGACTACTTTATCATATTTAGGCACGTAACTTGGGGGGATGCATCATGACCCCCCCCCACAATATTATAAACAGGACATTTTGACCCCCTCAATAATATACCATGATGAGTATGATTGATTGTGAAGAAAAAATCCCACTGTAAAGCGCCAAGCTATTGGCTTTATGTGGTTTTGCAACAGTGATCCCCCAATCACAAATACACCGTTGGTTGCTCCCGGTCCCCAGAGGCAGCTGCCCGTTCCTGGTAAAGGGAAAAGGAGTTGAGGACGGCTTGTAAGAAGAATGGAGCAATGCGCAATTTCTCCTCTCTTTCCATTTTTATTGGTCTGCGATGTATTTCTTCAGTTCAGCAGCTTGCACTATGCGCTCTCTCTTTCTCTTTGTAGGGTTTGCTGAGAGGTAGCTAGGTAGCCTATTGGTAAGTGTGTTGGGCCAGTAACCGGAAGGTTGCTGGACTGAGTCCCCAAGCTGACAAAGTAAAAATCCGTCGTTCTGCCCTTGAGCAAGGCAGTTAACCCCCTGCTCCTGGGTGCTGTGGATGTCAATTATGGCAGCCCCCTGCACCCCCTTGGGTTAAATGCGGATGACTCATTTCAGTTGAATACATTCAGTTGGACAACTGACCAGGTATCCCCCTTTCCCTTATATTCACGAGCGCTCCAATGTACACTGAGTGTACCAAACATGAGGAACACCTTCCTAATATTGAGTTATTCCCCCCTTATTCCCCCCTTGCCCTCAGAACATACTCAATTCGTCAGGGCATGGACTCTACGAGGTGTCAAAAGTGTTCCACAGGGATGCTGGCCCATGTTGACTCCAACGCTTCCCATTGTTTTTTCAAGTTGGCTGGATGTCCTTTCGGTGGTGGACCATTGTTGATACCAACGGGAAACTATTAAGCATGAAAAACCCAGCAGCGTTGCAGTTCATGACACACGCCTATTACCATACCCCGTTTAAAGGCACTTAAGTATTTTGTCTTGCCCATTCACTCTCTGAATGGCACACACACAATCCATGTCTCAATTTTATCAATGCTTAAAAATCATTATTTAACCTGTCTTCCCCCCTTCATCTACACTGATTGAAGTGGATTTAACAAGTGACATCAATAACGGATTATAGCTTTCACCTGGATTCACCTGGTCAGTTTATCATGGAAAGAGCAGGTGTTCTTAATGTTTTGTTTTCTCAGTGTATAAATGTTTTAAAAGTTTAAAACGAGTAAAAGTTTATGAACATTTTATAAATGTACTCCTATGTTGTGTAACTAGTGAACTATTGGTGATGAGGTAAGATGTGTACAAATAGTTTTATACAGGGTGATGCAATGCAAGGTTGGCTATTTTAGCTAGGCTAATGTTAGCTAGCTAGCTAAGGTAGCACCAAAGCTAGCACAGTATCTGCAGTTTCAGATGAGCAGCACTCAGATAGTCAGTGTTCACCCTAGTGAATAAGTAGCTAGTGCCCTTAAAACTTCTTGACGCACGGATCCCTTTAGCGGGATCATTTTCGTAAACAACCGCTGAATTGCAGAGCGCCAAATTCAAAGAAAATTGCTAAAAATATTTATAATCATGAAATCACAAGTGCAATATAGCAAAACACAGCTTAGCTTGTTGTTAATCCACCTGTCGTGTCAGATTTTGAAAATATGCTTTACAGCGAAAGCAATCCAAGCGTTTGTGTGAGTTTATCAATCACTAGACAAAACATTAAGAACACCTAGCAGCAATGTAGATTGGTCACGAAAGCCAGAAAAGCAATACATTTAATTGCTTACCTGATGATCTTTGGCTGTTTGCACTCACGAGACTCCCAGTTACACAATAAATGTTCCTTTTGTTCGATAAAGATTATTTTTATATAAAAAAACTCAATTTGTTTGGCGCGTTATGTTCAGTATTCCACAGCCTTAGGCAGGTCATCAAGGCTTGACAAATTCCAAAAAGTATCCGTAAAGTTCGTAAAATCATGTCAAACATTTTTAGTAATCAATCCTCAGGTTGTTTTTAACATCAATAATCGATAATATTTCAACCGGACCGGATTTTTCCAAACATAACAATTCTGCCCCCTAGCTTCAAGAGGATTTATGGAGGTGCCAACACCAAAGAGAAGAAAAGTGCACAATGATATTTTTAGCGGAGTGCAGAGAACTGTAAGTAAATGAATGAAGGGCTACATAGCTAGCTACCTACACTTTTAAAATCCTAATAGACTGGTGATATGTATTCAGCTAGCTACAGTAGCTATACATACAGTGCCTTCAGAAAGTATTCACACGCCTTGACTTTTTCAAAATGTTGTTGTGTTACAAAGTAGGATTAAAAGGGATTTAATTGTCCTTTTTTGTCAACACAAAATACTCTGTCAACGTGCCAGAAAAATTCAAACATTTGCAAAAAATATATGAAAAACAAATATATTTTGATTAGATAAGTATTTAACCCTCTCAGTCAATACATGTTACAATCATCTTTAGCAGTGATTTCATCTGTGAGTCTTTATGGGTAAGTCTCTAAGAGCTTCCCACACCTGGATTGTGCAACATTGGCCCATTATTCATTTAAAAACTCTTCAAGCTCTGTCAAATTGTTTGTCGATCATCGCTAGACAACTATTTTAAAGTCTTGACCAACAGTTTTTAGGTAGATTTAAATAAAAACTGTAACTCGGCAACTCAGGAACATTCACTAACTTCTTGGTAAGCAACTCCAGTGTGGCTCAGTTGTTAGAGCATGGTGCTTGCAATGCAAGGGTTGTGGGTTCGATTCCCATTGGGGAACATTGAGTAAAAATAAAGTATGAAATGTGCAGTATGCACTCAATACTGTACAGTAAGTCTCGCTGGATAAGGGTGTCTGCTAAATGACTAAAATGTGAAGTGAATTCGGAAAGTACTCGGTCCCCCTGAAATTTTTATCTAAAACTGATTACACTCTTTTTTTCCCTCATCCATCTAGAAAATACCCCATGATGAAAAAGCAAAAACAGGGTTTTTAGGAATTTTACCAAAAGCTTCTTTTTTTTTTTATACAACCGGGATATAACATTTACATAAGTATTCAGACCCTTTACTCAGTACTTTGTTGAAGAACCTTTGGCAGCGATTACAGCCTTGAGTCTTCTTGGGTATAACGCTACAGGCTTTCCCACACATGTATCTGGGGAGTTTCACCAATTATTCTCTGCAGATCATCTCAAGCTGTGTTAGGTTGGATGGGGAGCGACGTTGCACAGCTATTTTAAGGTCTCTCCAGAGATGTTCAATCGGCTTCAAGTTCGGGCTCTGACTGAGCCACTCAAGGACATTGAGACTTGTCCCGAAGCCACTCCTGTGTTGTCTTGGCTGTTTGCTTAGGGTCGTTGTCCTATTGGAAGGTGAAACTTCGCCCCAGTCTGAGGTCCTGAGTGCTCGAGCAGGTTTTCATCAAGGATCTCTCTGTACATTCCTCCGTTAATCTTCCCCTCAATCCTGACTAATCTCCCAGTCCCTGCCGCTGAAAAACATCCCCACAGCATGATGCTGCCACCACCATGCTTCACCGTAGGGATGGCGCCAGGTTTCCTCCAGATGTGACGCCTGGCATTCAGGCCAAAGAGTTCAATCTTGGTTTCATCAGACCAGAGAATCTTGTTTCTCATGGTCTCCTGAGTAGTGCAGCGGTCTAAGGCACTGCATCTCAGTGCTAGAGGTGTCACTACAGACCCTGGTTCAATTCCAGGCTGTATCACAACCGGCTGTGATTAGGAGTCCCATAGGGCGGCGCACAACTGGCCCAGCATCGTTCGGGTTAGGCCATCATTGTAAATAAGATTTGTTCTTTACTGACTTGCCTTGTTAAATAAAAATAAAAAAATATTAATTTAGGTGCCTTTTGGCAAACTCCAAGCGGGCTGTCATGTGCCTTTTACTGAGGAGTGGCTTCCATCTGGCAACTCTACCATAAAGGCCTGAATGGTTGAGTGATGCAAAGATGGTAGTCCTTCTGAAAGGTTCTCCCATCTCCAGAGGAAATCTGGAGCTGTGTCAGAGTGACCATCGCGTTCTTGGTCACCTCCCTGACCAAGGCCCTTCTCCCCCGATTGCTCCGTTTGGCCGGGCGGCCAGCTATAGGAAGAGTCTTGGTGGTCCAAACTTCTTCCATTTAAGAATGATGGAGGCCACTGTGTTCATGGGGACCTTCAATGCTGCAGACATTTTTTTGGTTCCCTTCTCCAGATCTGTACCTCGACACAATCCTGTCCTGAAGCTCTACGGACCATTCCTTCAACCTCATGGCTTGGTTTTTGCTCTGACAACTGTGGGACCTTATATAGACAGGTGTGTGCCTTTCCAAATCATGTCCAATCAAGTTGTAGACACTCAAGGATGATCAATGGAAACAGGATGCACCTGCAAAGGGTCTGAATACTTATGTAAATAAGGTATTTCTGTTTTGCAAATATTCAACAACAACAAAGAAAAATGTGCTTTGTCATTATGGGATATTGTGTGTAGATTGATGAGATTTTTATTTTATTTAATCCATTTTAGAATAAGGCTGTAACGTAACAAAATGTGGAAAGGGGAAAGGGGTCTGAATACTTTCCGAATGCACTGTAGATTTGGCCTTTGCTTTATCGTGGCCAGGTCGCAGTTGTAAATGAGAACTTGTTCTCAACTGGCCTACCTGGTTAAATAAAATTTTATGCAACCATCACCATGCTTGAAAATATTGACACTGGTACTCAGTAATGTGTTGTATTGGATTTGCACAATAATATTACACTTTGTATTGAGGACAAAAAGTTAATTGCTTTGCCACATTTTTTGCAGTATTACTTTAGTGCCTTGTTGCAAACAGCATGCATGTTTTGGGAATATTTTTATTCTCTACCGGCTTCCTTCTTTTCACTCTATCAATTAGGTTAATATTGTGGAGTAACTACAATGTTGTTGATCCATCCTCAGTTTTATCCTGTCACAGCCATTAAACTCTGTAACTATTTTAAAGTCACCATTGGCCTCTTGGTGAAATCCATGAGCAGTTTCCTTCCCCCCCGGTAACTGAATTAAGAAGGACGTCTGTATCTTTGTAGTGACTGGGTGTATTGTTACACCATCCAAAGTGTAATTAATAACTTCACCATGCTCAAAGGGATATTCAATGTCTGCTTTTTTTATTTTTACCCATCTACCAATAGGTGCCCTTCTTTGCGAGGCATTGGAAAACCTCTCTGGTCTTTGTGGATGAATCTGTGTTTGAAATGCACTGCTCGACTGAGGGATCTTACAGATAATTGTATGTGTGGGGTACAGAGATTAGGTAGTCATTCAAAAATCATGTTAAACAGTATTATTGCACACAGAGTCCATGCAACTTATTATGTGACTTGTTAAGCAACTTTTTACTCCTGAATGTATTTAGGCTTGCTATAGACCAAGACATTTCAGCTTTTAAAAAATTACAAATTTGAAACATTTCGAAAAACATAATTCCACTTTAACATTATGAGGTATTGTCTGTAGACTAGTGACAAAACAAATCTAAATTTCATACATTTTTTAATTCAGGATGTAACGCTACAAAATGTTGAAAAAGTCAAGGAGTGTGAAAACTTTCTGAAAGCCAGTCAGTAAATACATCATTTAGCTAATAAAAGCAGAATAAATGTAATGTTAATAAGCTAAGCCCATCATTGTTAAGGCCAGCCATTTGTCATATGATAATGGGTCAAAGACAGTCAGTGGAGAGAGCTATACAGAGAGAGAGCACCGTTCATGTTGAGGCAGGGAGAGGAAAAATAGATAATCAGGTGAGAATAGGAGTTATAAGGCACTATCAGTTCAACTCCTCGTCTTTGCTGACTGTAGCCCAAGTGTTGTAACAAAACAGTTGTTGCCTGCATTTTGATTTAATTTGGTTGTCATGGCAGGGGTCAGGGACAGACAGTAGAGAGAGAGGGAGCACCGCCCATGTTGAGGCAGGGAGAGGACGAACAGGTCAGAATTTGGGATTTGAGTTTATAAGGCAGTCTGGTAAAGCACTTTGCACAGCAATTTACGTTGCACACAAATTGTAACTATCAGTTGCGGCAGGGAGAAGACAAACAGGTCATCAGGTGAGAATATCGAATGTAGTGTTGAGGAAACAATGGTGAACACACACATTGGAGTATTTAAGTGTAGTCTTAAGACATGTCTTGTAGCTGTACTATTGTATAAGTTTCCTAATATTTTGGCAAAAGAAAGGCCCTTCTATTTTGGCGATAGAAATTAAGACAATGTTTGTTGTCATGTTTTTTGTATGGGACTGAGCCACAAGTCAGGGGCCAGTTGAGCACAGATGACAGGGACAGAGCCACGGGACAGGTAGAAGATATCAACATCAGCACCAGCACAAACAAATCAACCACATCCCAAGTTTATTGTTATCCAGAAACAAGCCGACAGAGTTATGCCATTTCAAGATTTCCCCTGGCTGTGTTACAGTGCCTCTTTGAAGTGGGTTTTATGCTTCCATTGCACCAAGTACTTTCTTAATAAGAGGTCACCCTTTGGCACAAAATCAGACCCTGCATTTGTCAACACTGGCTTTAGAAATTGGAAGAATCTACTGAAAAGTTTTAATCTCATGCTAAAAGTCATTCCTATTGCCACTCAGTTACAGTGACTGCACAATAATCAAACCCTGTGGACTCAGTTATCTACTTATACTTATTTAGCCAGACAACAAGAGGAAGCAATACATTGTCTACTGAAGATAGTAGGTTCAGTCAAGTACCTAGTAAGACAGGGTGAGGCCTTAAGAGGTCACGAGGAAGAAAGCAGAAATCTTTACAAACTTTTAAAAAAGGCAGAAGATCACACAGTCCTTCACAGCTGCTTAAGAACATGCAACCATAATTACACTCCATTTTCCTTAGTAATTAAAGGAACGCAAGACATCTCAGGGAAAGAGCAAGAGTCTATATGTCTGAGATGTCGACTATGACTTGCTGCCACATGAGGAATTCATAGGTCTGCAGTGCTTGAAACGACAGGACCTCGCCAAGATGGCAATGGATGTTATAATAAGATTAAATCTTGCCCTGTCAGAATTGCATGGACAGACATACTGTATGACAAAGCAGCCAATATGTCAGGTAAGCACTGATAACAAAAAACAGCCTCTGGCTGTGTATGTGCACTGCGGAGCACATTGTGTGAACCTGATCACGCAAAAAGCCTGCTCAGCTTCCATTCTAACCCGAGATTCCCTTGATTGGGTCCTTCAATTGGGCATCTTGTGTGGACTGTCCAGTAAATTCATAGACATTTTAAAATCAGATTGCAACATCAGATCGTGTGACTCCTACTGCCCTCAAACCTTTGCCAGACCAAATGGACTGTCATACATAAAGCCATCAAAGCAGTCCTCCTTCAGTATGACTGTCCTCTCTAGTTTAGAGGAGATGGCAGAAGGTAACTCTCCTATAGAAACCACTGCTAATGGCCTGCATCAACAATTTAAGAAAGGCAAAACTGTACTGGGTTTTGTGCTGGCAGAAGCTGTTATTGGAGAGCCTTAACACATCTCTCTAAAGAAGAACAGACCGTCTTGGGCATGCAGGCTGCTGTTGGTTGTGTTCAGTCCACTCTAAGGAAAAATAAACAAAGACACCTTCCACAACATGTTTGAGAAGGCAACAACCATTGTGGAGAACCCACATGAAAAAATACAATTCTATAGTAAACTGTTGTATACTGTAGAATACTATACACTCGATACCTCAATCATGTGTAGTACTATAGAATGTTGTAGTATACTGTAAAATACTACACTCTTAGAACAAAGATTTCCAAAAGGGTTATTCGGCTGTCCCCTTAGGAGAACCCTTTTTAGTTCCAGGTTGAAACCTTTTTGGGTTCAGAGTAGAACTCTTTCGGGTTCCATGTAGAACCCTTTACACAGAGGACGCAAAAAGGTTCTACCTGGAACCAAAAAAGGGTTCAACCTGGAACCTTTGGCTGTCCTATGAGAACAGCAGAAGAACCCTTTTAGGAGCTAGATAGCACCATTTCTTTATAAGAGTGTATAGTAAACACTACAGTATAATCCACACAAAAAAGACTGCAGTAAATACTACAGTTAACACTACAAAACTCTACAAAAACACAACAGTATCTTATTTGCATATACCCTGCCCATTCAACTCCCCCATATCACAATATGTGCCATCCATAAGTGAGAAACCTACATGCCAAGCATAGAACATATATTATGTTCCCTAAAGGTTATAGAAAAGATCTGAAGCTTTGAACTGTCCGTTCAAACCCAGTCCTACCTACCTACAGGTTATGGAAAACGAACTCTTTTAGTATTTCTCCAGTAGGTTCTACTTCCATGTCAAATATAATAAAACAAAAACCCTATAGGAAACACCACAGTAATGTCTGCAAAAACACTACAGTTAATCCTACAGTATACTATAGTCTTCAAAAACAGTAAAGACAATCTGCAAAAATACTACATTAAATTAGAGGTTGACCGATTAATCAGGACCGATTTCAAGTTTTCCTAACAATCGGTAATCAACGTTTTTGGACACCGATTGTGGACGATTTTCTTTTTTTTTATACCTTTATTTAACGAGGCAAGTCAGTTAAAAACACATTCTTATTTTCAATGACGGCCTAGGAACGGTGGGTTAACTGCCTTGTTCAGGGGCAGAATGACAGATTTTTACCTTGTCAGCTCAGGGATTCGATCTTGCAACCTTCCAGTTACTAGTCCAACGCTCTAACCACCTGCCTTACATTGCACTCCACGAGGAGCCTGTGTGGCAGGCTGACTACCTGTTACGCGAGTGCACCAAGAAGCCAAGGTAAGTTGCTAGCTAGCATTAAAGTTATCTTATAAAAAAACAATCAACCTTAACATAATCACTAGTTAACTACACATGGTTAATGATATTACTAGTTTATCTAGCGTGTCCTGCGTTGCATATAATCAATGCGGTGCCTGTTAATTTATCATCAAATCACAGCCTACTTCTCCAAACGGGTGATGATTTAACAAGCGCATTCGCGAAAAAAGCACCGTTGTTGCACCAATGTGTACCTAACCATAAACATCAATGCCTTTCTTTAAAATCAATACACAAGTATATATTTTTAAACCTGCATATTTAGTTAACATTGCCTGCTAACATGACTTTCTTTTAACTAGGGAAATTGTGTCACTTGTCTTGCGTTCCGTGCAAGCAGTCAGGGTATATGCAGCAGTTTGGGCCGCCTGGCTCGTTACGAACTGTGTGAAGACCATTTATTCCTAACAAAGACCGTAATTAATTTGCCAGAATTGTACATAATTATGACATAACATTGAAGGTTGTACAATGTAACAGCAATATTTAGACTTAGGGATGCCACCCATTAGATAAAATACGTAACGGTTCCGTATTTCACTGAAAAAATAAACGTTTTGTTTACGAAATGATAGTTTCCGGAATTTACCATATTAATGACCTAATGCTCGTATTTCTGTGTGTTATTATGTTATAATTAAGTCTATGATTTGATATTTGATAGCAGTCTGACTGAGCAGTGGTAGGCAGCAGCAGGCTCGTAAGCATTCATTCAAACAGCACTTTCGTGCGTTTGGGCATTTGTGCAGCAATGGATAACGATGCTTCGAGGGTGGCTGTTTTCGATGTGTTCCTGGTTCGAGCCCAGGTAGGGGCGAGGAGAGGGACGGAAGCTATACTGTTATACTGGCAATACTAAAGTGCCTATAAGAACATCCAATAGTCAAAGGTATATGAAATAAAAATGGTAGAGAGAGAAATAGTCCTATAATTCCTATAATAACTACAACCTAAAACTTCTTACCTGGTAATATTGAAGACTCATGTTAAAAGGAACCACCAGCTTTCATATGTTCTCATGTTCTGAGCAAGGAACTTAAACGTTAGCTTTTTTACATGGCACATATTGCACTTTTACTTTCTTCTCCAACACTTTGTTTTTGCATTATTTAAACCAAATTGAACATGTTTCATTATTTATTTGAGGCTTAATTGATATTATTGATGTATTATATAAAGTTAAAATAAGTGTTCATTCAGTATTGTTGTAATTGTCATTATTACAAATAAATACATTTTAAAAGATTGGCCGATTAATCGGTATCCACTTTTTTTGGTCATCCAATAATCGGTATCGGTGTTGAAAAATCATAATCGGTCGACCTCTACATTAAATATAAACTCAGCAAAAAAAGAAATGTCCCTTTTTCAGGACCCTGTCTTTCAAAGAAAATTCGGAAAAATCCAAATGACTTCACAGATCTTCATTCTAAAGGGTTTAAACACTGTTTCCCATGCTTGTTCAATGAACCATAAAACAATGAATGAACATGCTTACAGTAGGCAATTAAGGTCACAGTTATGAAAACTTAGGACACAAGAGGCCTTTCTACTGACTCCGAAAAACACCAAAAGAAAGATGCCCAGGGTCCCTGCTTATCTGAGTGAAAGTGCAATAAATTGCAATGTCCGTACTGTGAGACGCCTAAGACAGCACTACAGGGAGACAAGACTGACAGCTGATCATCCTCGCAGTGGCAGACCACGTGTAACAACACCTGCACAGGATTGGTACATTCGAACATCACACCTGCGGGACAGGTACAGGATGGCAACAACAACTGCCCGAGTTACACCAGGAACGCACAATCCCTCCCTCCAGTGCTCAGACTGTCCACAATAGGCTGAGAGAGGCTGGACTGAGGGCTTGTAGGCTTGTTGTAAGGCAGGTCCTCACCAGACATCACCGGCAACAACGTCGCCTATGGGTACAAACCCACCGTCGCTGGACCAGACAGGACTGGCAAAAAGTGCTCTTCACTGACTAGCCGCGGTTTTGTCTCACCAGGGGTGATGGTCGGATTCAAGTAAATTATCGAAGGAATGAGCGTTACACCGAGGCCTGTACTCTGGAGCGGGATCGATCTGGAGGTGGAGGGTCCGACATGGTCTGGGGCGGTGTGTCACAGCATCGTTGCGCGTTACAGGGGAGACATCCTCCTCCCTCATGTGGTACCCTTCCTGCAGGCTCATCCTGACATGACCCTCCAGCATGACAATGCCACCAGCCATACTGCTCGTTCTGTGCATGATTTCCTGCAAGACAGGAATATCAGTGTTCTGCCATGGCCAGCGAAGAGCCTGGATCTCAATCCCATTAAGCACGTCTGGGACCTTTTGGATCGGCAGGTGAGGGCTTGGGCCATTCCCCCCAGAAATGTCCGGGAACTTGCAGGTGCCTTGGTGGAAGAGTGGGGTAACATCTCACAGCAAGAACTGGCAAATCTGGTCCAGTCCATGAGGAGGAGATGCACTGCAGTACTTAATGCAGCTGGTGGCCACACCAGATACTGACTGTTACTTTTGATGTTGACCCCCCCCTTTGTTTAGGGACACATTATTCAATTTCTGTTAGTCACATGTCTGTGGAACTTGTTCAGTTTAGAATCTTGCTATATTCATACAAATATTTACACATGTTAAGTTTGCTGAAAATAAACGCAGGTGACAGTGAGAGGACGTTTCTTTTTTTGCTGAGTTTAGTATATGTACACTACTTTTCTTTTACTACAGTATTTATACCACAGTTAACTGCCAATACTACACTATAATACAGTATACTACAGTACATACGACAGTATTCACTGTAGTGTTTTTGTAGACTTTAGTCAGCAAAAACACTACAGTGAATACTACAGTATTTTTTAATGTGGGACACTGAACAGATTGGGTGTATATCTACAATAGAGTCAGAGGTTAATGCCTACTCTTGCAGTGCAACTGCCCATGTTTTTACTCAACTGCTCACTCAGTTCTAGTGCACATGCTGCACAAATTCTAAGAGGACTGCCAGTAGAAGTTTGTGGCTAATTCACAGATATTGAAGCTCTGGTCAGGTTGCTCCTTATCATACCTGTCCTCTGAAGCAGAAAGGAGCTTTAGTGCCCTCAGGAGGTTAAAGACGTGGCTGCACAAAGCAGATTAAACCATGTCGCTGCCTATCTGATATTATTCACCAGGAAAAGCTGGATAATATAGGTAGGAAAACAATATGCAATAACTTTATTGCTGGCAGTGACAAGTGTAAGCAGGTACACTATATATACAAAAGTATGTGGACACCCCTTCAAATTAGCGGATTTAGCTATTTCAGCCACAACCTTTGCACTGGAGCAGTGAGTGATGAATCACGCTTCACCATCTGGCAGTCCGGCAGACAAATCTGGCTTTGGTGGAGGCAGGAGAACGCTTTCTGCCCGAATGCATAGTGACAACTGTACATTTTGGTGGAGGACTGCGAGCCAGGCCTAATCGCCCAACATCAGTGCCCGACCTCACTAATGCTCTTGTGGCTGAATGGAAGCAAGTCCCCTCAGCAATGTTCCAACGTCTAGCGGAAAGCCTTCACAGAAGAGTGGAGGTTGTTATAGCAGCAAAGGGGGGACCAACTCCATATTAATGCCCATGATTTTGAAATGAGATGTTTGATGAGCAGGTGTCCACATACTTTTGGTCATATAGTGTATGTATACATCTACTTTTTATTTAAATAGGCAAGTCAGTTAAGAACAAATTCTAATTTACAATGTCAGCCTAGGAAAAGTGCCTTGTTCAGGGGCAGAAAAACAGATTTTTACCTTGTCAGCTCGGGGATTCGATCTCGCAACATTTCGGTTACTGGCCCAACGCTCTAACCACTAGGGTACTTACAATAGTAATCAAAAGCTTGGACACACCTACTCATTCCAGGTTTTTTCTTTATTTTTACTATTTTATACATTGTAGAATAATAGTATAGACATCAAAACAATGACATGTATTTTTTATTTATTTAACTAGGCAAGTCAGTTAAGAACAAAAGTGTTAAAACTTTAAGACATGAAGGTCAATCAATAAAGATATATCTTCAAATGCAGTCGCAAAAACAATCAATTCCTATGAAATAACACATATGGAATCATGTCGTAACCAGAATAGAAAGAGGAGTGGGAGACTGAGCAAGAGGACAAGTACACTAAAAGAGACGCCTCTCAAGTCCTCAACTGGCAGCTTCATTAAATAGTACCAGCAAAACACCAGTCTCAACGTCAACAGTGAAGAGGCGACTCCGGGATGCTGGCCTTCTAGGCAGAGTTGCAAAGAAAAAGCCATATCTCAGACTGGCCAATAAAAATAAAAGATTAAGATGGGCAAAAAGAACACAGACACTGGACAGAGGAACTCTGCCTAGAAGGCCAGTATCCCGGAGTCGCCTCTTCACTGTTGACGTTGAGACTGGTGTTTTACTATTTAATTAAGCTGCCAGTTGAGGATTTGTGAGGCATCTGTTTCTCAAACTAGACACTCTAATGTACTTGTCCTCTTGCTCAATTGTGCACCGGGGCATCCCACTCCTCGTTCTATTCTGGTTAGATCCAGTTTGCGCTGTTCTGTGAAGGGAGTAGTACACAGCGTTGTACCAGATCTTAAGTTTCTTGGCAATTTCTTGCATGGAATAGCCTTCATTTCGCAGAAAGAGTTTCAGAAGAAAGTTCTTTGTTTCTGGCCATTTTGAGCCTGTAATCGAACCCACAAATGCTGATGACCCAGATACTCAACTAGTCTAAAGAAGGCCAATTTTATTGCTTCTTCAATCTGAACAACAGTTTTCAGCTGTGCTAACATAATTACAAAAAGGTTTTCTAAATGATCAAATAGCCTTTTAAAATGATAAACTTGGATTAGCTAACACAACGTGCCATTGGAACACAGGAGTGACGGTTGCTGATAATGGGGCTCTCTGTACGCCTATGTAGACATTCCATAAAAAATAAATCTGCCGTTTCCAGCTACAAAAGTCATTTACAACATTAACAATGTCTACACTGTATTTCTGATCAATTTGATGTTATTTTAAAGGACAACACTTTTCGCTTTTCTTTCAAAAACATGGACATTTCTAAGTGACCCCAAACGTTTGAACGGTCTCATCTGGATAGGTTCCCAATCTCAACCTTTCTTTCTGTGTGTGTGTGTGTGTGTGTGTGTGTGTGTGTGTGTGTGTGTGTGTGTGTACACACACACAGAAAATCCAAAATAAATATACATCTCTTCGTGACTACGGTCACGACTTGTATTACAGGAAAGGATTTTCCACAAGGCTCTCATCCACCCTTTGGTACGAGGCATGCTAAATCTCATTTGGATAGGTTCCCAATCTCAACCTTTCTTTCTTTCGCTCTCAAAAGGATGTAATTGCAGTTGGACATTCTCAAAAAGGTGTAATCTCACGGTTTTATCTAATAAGAATCTCAGTCTCTCTGGCCAAACAGTTCTTTAAACACAAACGCTTCGTCCAAAATTGTTCGCTTCAATGCATGCAATTCAACATCTATGAACCTCAAGTCAAGGACAGTTAAGTAAATGGATTCTTTGGAATGAGGTAAAAGAGGGTAGCAGGGGCATTGACACTGCAGTCAAGGCACTGACTAAATGACACTGAGCACAACAATCCCCAACCTTGCGAACTCATCATACTTTCACCGAAATTAGATCGAGGAGTGGAATTGGTCCACAGACCTCAGAGAAAGAAAATGACTTTTCAGCCCCAAAAACATTATGTTCCAATCTTCCCTTGAGTAAGAGCTTATGTAGATTAATCTGCATTTTGCTTAATAGAAGAACAAAAAATCCTGGTATAGTATGTTTGGGTTAATTGAAAGGATTTTTAGAAGGGTAGATGATGCCCTACTTATTTTCTAACTTCAACTCATATCTTACTGGTATACTCCTGCAGCCAACCCTGCTTCGCTGCATGTGTGGAGCAAGCACTTTAGCGACGACGCATACGAACGAGATTTGCAATCTGAAACGATGGGGACAGACAACTGAAAGATACAGCTGTTGCTACTGTATTTCCATGGACTGGATCTGGCGCAGTGCCACAATACAAAGATTTATTTGAGAAGAGAAAGCGACAAAGCAAGCGTGCAGAGGTAGGTAGCCTGATTCTTGACGTTCAAGGTGTTCTTATTGTGTTATTACCATTGCACCATATCATGTAGACATATAGGCCTAGGAGCTCTACAGGTTAGCATATGTGCTCCATGTATTTATGACAGTTGAGAGACAATAGACATTGAGTCACTTTACATTGCAGAATATTATCCCCAAAACGTGATAAATAAACATACTGTAGGCTATATACACTGCTCAAAAAAATAAAGGGAACACTTAAACAACACAATGTAACTCCAAGTCAATCACACTTTTGTGAAATCAAACTGTCCACTTAGGAAGCAACACTGATTGACAATAAATTTCACATGCTGTTGTGCAAATGGAATAGACAAAAGGTGGAAATTATAGGCAATTAGCAAGACACCCCCAATAAAGGAGTGGTTCTGCAGATGGTGACCACAGACCACTTCTCAGTTCCTATGCTTCCGGGCTGATGTTTTGGTCACTTTTGAATGCTGGCGGTGCTTTCACTCTAGTGGTAGCATGAGACGGAGTCTACAACCCACACAAGTGGCTCAGGTAGTGCAGCTCATCCAGGATGGCACATCAATGCGAGCTGTGGCAAGAAGGTTTGCTGTGTCTGTCAGCGTAGTGTCCAGAGCATGGAGGCGCTACCAGGAGACAGGCCAGTACATCAGGAGACGTGGAGGAGGCCGTAGGAGGGCAACAACCCAGCAGCAGGGCCGTTACCTCCGCCTTTGTGCAAGGAGGAGCACTGCCAGAGCCCTGCAAAATGACCTCCAGCAGGCCACAAATGTGCATGTGTCTGCTCAAACGGTCAGAAACAGACTCCATGAGGGTGGTATGAGGGCCCGACGTCCACAGGTGGGGGTTGTGCTTACAGCCCAACACCGTGCAGGACGTTTGACATTTGCCAGAGAACACCAAGATTGGAAAATTCGCCACTGGCGCCCTGTGCTCTTCACAGATGAAAGCAGGTTCACACTGAGCACATGAGCACATGTGACAGACGTGAGAGAGTCTGGAGACGCCGTGGAGAACGTTCTGCTGCCTGCAACATCCTCCAGCATGACCGGTTTGGCGGTGGGTCAGTCATGGTGTGGGGTGGCATTTCTTTGGGGGGCCGCACAGCCCTCCATGTGCTCGCCAGAGGTAGCCTGACTGCCATTAGGTACCGAGATGAGATCCTCAGAGCCCTTGTGAGACCATATGCTGACACATGCACATTTGTGGCCTGCTGGAGGTCATTTTGCAGGGCTCTGGCAGTGCTCCTCCTTGCACAAAGGCAGAGGTAGCGGTCCTGCTGCTGGGTTGTTGCCCTCCTACGGCCTCCTCCATGTCTCCTGATGTACTGGCTTGTCTCCTAGTAGCGCCTCCATGCTCTGGACACTACGCTGACAGACACAGCAAACCTTCTTGCCACAGCTCGCATTGATGTGCCATCCTGGATGAGCTGCACTACCTGAGCCACTTGTGTGGGTTGTAGACTCCGTCTCATGCTACCACTAGAGTGAAAGCACCGCCAGCATTCAAAAGTGACCAAAACATCAGCCCGGAAGCATAGGAACTGAGAAGTGGTCTGTGGTCACCACCTGCAGAACCACTCCTTTATTGGGGGTGTCTTGCTAATTGCCTATAATTTCCACCTTTTGTCTATTCCATTTTCACAACAGCATGTGAAATTTATTGTCAATCAGTGTTGCTTCCTAAGTGGACAGTTTGATTTCACAGAAGTGTGATTGACTTGGAGTTACATTGTGTTGTTTAAGTGTTCCTTTTATTTTTTTGAGCAGTGTAGTTATGGGCTAATGTGAAAACATAAACCCACTAATGGGTTTGTTGCAAAAGTAAACTAACTGCTCCTCATCATCATTACATTCCTCTCTTTCTGTAAGAATTGTAGTCACATATTCAAATCCTCTGCAGCACAAACATTCCTCAATCGCGGCATTGGAGCGCAATTGCCACAACTGCACCACCAGTCTGTGTTGATCCAGGGGTGGGCTGGGGTCTAGCTACTGCTGCGGCTACTGGTGGCTAGAGGGCAGCGGACATCTGAAGGTCAATTTGCCTCAATTCTTTGTCCAAATACTCAGGCTTAAATAAATATGGTTCGACAACACCATCGGCGCCCCTCCGGGAGTTTTTTTACATTCCTCACGATTATTTAATCGTCAGACATATTAGTAGGTTCTTGTTTACTTTGTATAATTAATGTGTAACGCTGTCTTCACTTCTCCGCCAAAAAAAGTGGATCTGTGAATAAGGGCATAACTTGCAGTTTCGAAGTAGCAGGGATTCCCTGAGAGTGCACATGCGCAGTTGTTACCCATCTCTGCTGCTGTGGCAGTTGGCTACATAAAATAATGATATAAAATAATCAAATATTCTCAGTGGAAAAGTACACATTTCCTGACTCAAAACTGATTGAACTTAACAGAAATAGCTAATTCGGCCATACACTTTCAATTAAACACATTTGTCCACACATCGGAGATTTCTAAATCATGAATTCACTGGCAACAGAGCAGAGGCCTGCATCCAGCAACGCCACGAGTCACATGACCCATTTTTGCAGCTGTTTCAGTACTGCACTTCAGGGAGAGAGAGAGCAAACTCCACTGAACTAGTTTCAATGTATGGAATCACTTGGGTGTTTCTGGATTTTGGGTAAACTTATTTAATATAGATTGTGCACCAGTTGTTTTTAACAAAGAGACACACACCCCTGCCCTTGAGTTTACGAGACGCTGCCGTTTTGTCATTCCGATACATAGAAAAAACTGCTCGATTTATATTTCACCATGTCCTTATTCAGCCAAGACTCTGTGAAGCATTATATATTACAGTTCTTCAGGTGCCATTGATAGGATAGTCTCAAATGGAGCTAATCTAGTTTGTTCTCCAGTGATTCCCCAACTGAAGAGAGGGTAGAGGCGGTTTATTCACTGGTCGCCATAGGTTCATCAAGGTGCCCCCCACGTCGGCCTCTATAGCACCGTCTTTTCCTCTTCCGAGTGTCGGGGATTAGGGCCTGGTCCCGGGTGAGCAGTATGTCCTGCATGGCCGAGTCATTGAAGTAGAATTCTTCATCCAAATCAAGGTTAGTGATCGCCATTTTGATGTCCAGAAGCTCTTTTCGTTCAAAGGAAACGATGGTGGAAACATTATGTAAAAAACAAGATCAGCGCAAAAAAAACATACCAATTGGTCAGGAGCCTGTAAAACCGCCGCTCTACATGCCAGAAAACCAGTGTACAACCAGAAAATAACGTAAAATGTCATGTGCCAAATTTTGCCACTCTGTCGTTTCACATTGGTCGTCACACTTGATTTCCTCATTTACAATTCCATCTTAAAGCAACCATTTTGTATTCCTGATCATATATTATGTCGCTGTCTCATTCATCGACTCATTTTAGGCCATGCAGAAAGTAATCAAGTCAGGTTGTATTAGTCATATGATAAACGAATGTATTTATGAATCTCATCCTAAGGCTATTAAGGATGATGTATGATAAGGTTAAGACTATTGCTTACATCATAAAAAGTCATATATTTTACAGTCATCCCCTAATGGTCTATCTAAGTAATATTTCAGTAATGAGTGGGAGGTATAAAGAAGCCACAAAGGGACTATTATCTACAGCTTCTATTACCACATGCAGTAGTCTAAACCGCTCAATCACTTGGGCCACAAATCAGGGAGGGCAAAAAGGGAACGATATCTTGCCGATATCAACGCGCCTCTAGAGTTTATGTTATCACTCTCCACCAATGTCAAGAGCTGCAACAGGGGGCACCAAACTCTCAGAATCATTATTGGCCGCAGTGTGCCAATATGTCCGCACCGGGAAAAGTAGTTGTAGCTAAGCAGCTGCATTGCTACAATGGGAGTGAGCCGCATGGACTGAGTTAATAAAGTTCAGTGAAAACTTATCTGTGAACAAGAAAGGTTGAAACCTTTAGTATGCTATGTAGGTCCAATATGTCATTTGGAATAGGCTATAGGTAATTGACTGACACAAATACCGTTTCTGTTATTGACTGGAGCACAGAAATAAATAGGCTACAGGTCATTCAAATTCAGAAACCCTAATTCACGCTGCTAAAATTAAGCAATTCTGGAAAGTTTCACAAATTGAGAATGAAATAAATGAGACATCAGATGATATGTCTCCACCCACAGTTTGTGTCATAAAAAAATTCTGTGACAAAGTCCCGACCCAGGGTATTGAATATCAACAATGAATATCTCGATAAATCCCCCCAATTATTTTTGATACATGTAAGCACTAAACAGTACTTGAATACAGTTCTGCTTACTAATTCCAATAAGTTTCAAGCGCTGGAGCTGAAAGGTGGGTCACACATTTGCCCCTGCGTCATGTACTATTTGTGTCTGCAGACCTTTAAGTCATGTTTAGCCTCACACCCACCAGTATCTCCGGTGAGAAGAGAGAGGGAATGGGGAACTGAGGCATGAAGCTGTACTCAGTTAATGGAGGCTTCATGTTAAATTTACTTTACACATTTCTCTCCCCGGAGGGAATATGGGCTCAAATTGTGTTAATTTAATTTTTGTGTGGCTTCTCAAGGGCTGAAATCAACATTTAATTCCTTTGATATGTTTCAAAATCTGATTACTATATAGCGACCATAAAGCGTTGATTTGGGACACTCATTGGGAAATTACACCAACTGAAGGATCCCTGGTGACATCAAAGGACAGAAACGTCTATTGGAATCCGCTTGGCTGGCAAGTATGCTTGTGAGGAATGTAGAGGTGCCTGGAGTGGATTTAGTGGTGTCTGGCTCCATGGGGGGCCTGTGGAGCATCCATTAGAGGGAATCACCCATGCACAGGCCTGCTGGAATCCTTAGGCTGTCAGCACTCAGCTCTTCCTGCCATGTTCCATCTACCGTGACGTCTGTCTGTCTGTCTACATGCGTCCTGACCACTAAAGGTTCGCTCACTGAAATGCTAAGAGAGAAAAACGACAGGGAGGGAAGAAAAGTGAAGAACAGATGGGGGAAGTTTATCTAGGTGGCCGATTTCAAAAGTTGATGAGGAGAAGGAGATGGGGGAAGAATCCCAAAGGAGGGGTGGACGGTTTGAACATATGCCAACTCCTCTCCTTGCTTCAATTGCCAATAGTGTGGTGAGTGTTGTCGCACAAAAAAAAATAAGATAAAGATAATAGATAAAGCTATGTTCAGGCCTTTTACTCACACCGGGAAACTCTAATAGACATTCAGAAGTTCACAATATATAGTTGTCAATATTTCGTCATATACTCCCACATCAGACAATGCCAGAAGCACTTATCATCAAAACTGGAGCTAATTCACTGCAAGCCTCTGCACTACCTTACCAGCGCAATGGTTCATCTTCTTAACAACGGAGCCGTGCAGTGAAATATGTATGCTTAAAATGTTCATTTATATGTATGCATTGATATCTATGTCAGCAAACCTCTTCTTTTAATGCTTATCATAGGTGTGTTCCAACTTACCTTCCAATGAGTTTCGTGAGCAACGTGACGCAGAGCGCTCCAAGTAGGCCCCCAATGGCAAATATGGAGACTGTGATGGACCATAGCATGGTGACCATGTCTGCTCCTATGGGTTCTCCGTAGCGCTCCATCCATGTCTGGTTATAAAATGTCTTTATATACTGTACAGGGAGGAAGAGGAATGAAGTCAGCATCTCAGCAACAAAAAAAAAAATAGCATTATTCACACAGGGTAAATAATAAAAATGCTTTCTTTTCCATCTGATTTCAAGGTAATGTTTGCGTAACCTTTTAAGGTCCATGCTGTTGTTAGGTTCTAAATAAACAGAGTAAAAACTAACGGACAACTAGGAAAAGCTCAAACCAAGTTTATTCACCCAATGGGTCAGACAGCTGAAAAACCCAATGGGTCAGACAGCTGAAAAGACAAAGACATGTTCCCACCAGCACAAGTATTTACACGGAGTCTCCTCCTTTTCTCTAAACATTACATCTTTGTTGCTAGGCAGGAAGTTACGTGATGTGTGTAATAACTATTCCTTCTCCCTTCATGTGACCTGACCTCGGCCCCCATTCCTCACTTGTCACGTGTGCTCCCTCTCCAGCCTCTAGGTCACCAGGCTGCTCGTTATGGAGCACACCTGTCACCATCGTTAAACGCATTATGACACTCACCTGGACGCCATCAACTCCTTGATTAACTGCCCTAGATATGTCACTCCCTTTGGTTCCTTCCCCAGACGTCATTGTTTCTGTTTCATGTCTGTGCGTTGATCACGTTTCTTGTTTAATATTATGTTTTGTTTATTGATTAAATAACTTCTTCGGGGTAGTGGGCAGTATTTGGAAGTTTGGATGAATGAGGTTCCCAAAGTAAACTGCCTGTTACTCAGGCCCAGAAGCTAGGATGTGCATATAATTGGTAGTATTGGATAGAAAACACTCTAAAGTTTCTAAAACTGTTAAAATAACGTATATTAGTATAACAGAACTGATATGGCAAGCGAAAACCCGAGGAGAATCAGTCCGGAATAAATTTTTTAAAATTGAGCTTACCCCTGATTATAATGGTTCCTTATGGGAATATAAAAGGAATACCTCCCAGATTCCAGTTCCTAGGGCTTCCACTAAATGTCAAGTCTTTAGAAAGAGTTTCAGGCTTGTTTTTTTTTAAATAAGCTAGAATTTGTAGTTTTTGTAATGTCATATTGCAAGTGCACATCAAGTCAAGACCCAAGGGTCAAATTATGAAAATTAGATTTTTTTCCAAAAACGTATCACCCCCTTAATAATTATTGTCACTACAGGGGGTGCTGTTTCAACTTCGACATTTTGCGTCTCCAAATTAAACTGCCTCGTACTCAATTCTTGCTCGTACAATATGCATATTATTATTACTATTGGATAGAAAACAATCTCTAGTTTCTAAAACCGTTTGAATTATGTCTGTGGGTGAACCAGAACTCTTTCTACAGCGAAAATCATGACAGGACATGCGAAGGTCTGAAAACTAGGCTCTGATCTCGGATCAGTTTTAAGCTCTGTGTGTGCCCTATGGATCGAAATGAACTGCACCCGCCTTCCCCTGGATGTCAGTAACCAATGAGAAGTGGAATGGTGTTTCTACGTATTTCTCAGAGCTTATAAAAGGGCAAGGAACGAGGTGCGCTCCCTTTTCGACTTCCGCCATTACGCAACGCAAGACCCCAGGATAGCATTTTGAAACGCTCAGTTATCGGCCTTAGATATGTCCGTCTGTAATTTAATTCGGTATAGGTGTTAGAAACATCATAACGAAGTTATTTGAAACCGATTTATATCAGTTTATGCGAGTATATTGCTATTTTCGGAATTTTCGTAGTATTGCGTTTGAGGATTTGGACATGTGTGTGCCACGTAGCTACTGTTAGCTGCTAGTTCCGAAGTTGAAGTGGACGTTTTACAACAAAGCAACGATTATTTTGGACAAAAGGACACCTTGCCCAAGATTCTGATGGAAGCTCGTCCAAAAGTAAGAACTATTTATGATTTTATTCCGTATTTATGTGGAAAAATGTAAACGCATTTTTCGGCCAATATTGCGGCACTAGTCTGGCTGCAACGCACACTGTATGTCTAGTAACGTTAATTTTAAATAGTAACGTTAATTTTTTGTCAATCTAATCGATAAATAATCGTAAACTTAGGTGCCCTTCCAAGATGGCGCCGGCCAGAATGCATGCCATGTTTTGACTGATTACGTAGCATAACCACGATTTGTGATGCTAAATATGCACATTTTCGAACAAACTCTATATGCATTGTGTAATATGATGTTACAGGACTGTCATCTGAAGAATTCTGCGAAGGTTAGTGAAAAAATTTATATATTTTGGTGGTGATAACGTTATCGCGCTTTTTGCCTGGAATCAATGCTGGGGTGATGTTAGCTCATGTGGTATGCTAATATAACGATATATTGTGTTTTCGCTGTAAAACACGTAGAAAATCTGAAATATTGTCTGGATTCACAAGATGTTGGGCTTTCATTTGCTGTACGCTGTGTATTTTTCAGAAATGTTTTAAGATGAGTAATTAGGTAATACACGTTGCTCTCTGTAGTTATTCTAGTCGCTTTGGGTGAGTTTTGTGATAGTGGCTGCAATGGTAAACTGTGATTTATACCTGAAAAATGCAAATTTTTCTAAAAAAACATATGGTATACCATAAATATGTTATCAGACTGTCATCTTATGAAGTTGTTTCTTGGTTAGTGGCTATATATATCTTTATTTAGTCGAATTAGTGATAGCTACTGATGGAGTAAAAAACTGGTGGAGTAAAAAAAGTGGTGTATTTTGCTAACGTGGTTAGCTAATAGATTTACATATTGTGTCTTCCCTGTAAAACATTTTAAAAATCAGAAATGATGGCTGGATTCACAAGATGTTGGGCTTTCATTTGCTGTATGCTGTGTATTTTTCAGAAATGTTTTAGGATGAGTATTTTGGTAATTGACGTCGGTCTCTGTAATTATTCCGGCTGCTTCCAACGCTATTTCAGATTGCAGCTGCAATGTAGAACTGTGATTTATACCTGAAATATGCACATTTTTCGAAAAAAAACATATGCTATACCATAAATATGTTATCAGACTGTCATCTTATGAAGTTGTTTCTTGGTTAGTGGCTATATATATCTTTATTTAGTCGAATTAGTGATAGCTACTGATGGAGTAAAAAACTGGTGGAGTAAAAAAAGTGGTGTATTTTGCTAACGTGGTTAGCTAATAGATTTACATATTGTGTCTTCCCTGTAAAACATTTAAAAAATCGGAAATGATGGCTGGATTCACAAGATCTGTATCTTTCATTTGGTGTCTTGAACTTGTGATTTCATGAACATTTGATTATATGATATCCCTGTGGCTTTAGGCTAGGCTATGCTAGTCAGCTTTTTTGATGGGGGGGATCCCGGATCCGGGGTTGTGACTCGTTAGAGGTTAAAAAGTGCTTTCTGGACCGTTTTTTGAAATTCTTTTGATTTTTTGGGTCAATTAGACATGTATAAGAACTGTATGAACATACTTTTGTCATATTTTGTCATATTTTTTTAATTGTCCATTAGGCACATGTTTTGTCCATTTGCAATATGATTTCATAGGAAGTCAAAAGTCAAAGTCAAAAGTCAGTGAACCATTGCCAAATGCCATAAGAAATGAAAAGAAATTGAAAGAGCCAAATCAGGATGTTATGTCCATTTGTCATGTACGATCATAGGAAGTCAGTTTCCAAACCCAAAAGTCAGTGAACCATATCCAAATGGCATTTATACTGCCCAAATGATATATAGCACTATGTTAAGCCATGAATCAACCTAGATGGTCTATTTGTCATGTATGATGAGGGAGAAGTGGGACTCTATTGTTTAACGATTTTTTGAAAAACGTCCAAAATGACCTACTGGATGGGCACGGGGTGCTCCCTAGCCAACCGTAGACCCCTTGCACCCCCCTAAAGGCATATATATATTTTTTTTTTAATGTGCTCCTGGTAACCAATTCCAATCACCAGGCGCACGGCTGTCCATTTGCAATATGTTTCAATGGGCATTTATCATCACGAATTTGATATGCTCAAAAATACTTCAGAAATGCAAAATTGACTGGCCCGATGAACTCGGGATGACCGGGCAGTGGTAGTGGTTCCTCTCCATCGCTCGTTGGTGTTGATTTCATCATGTCCATTTGATAATGTTTTTTCACTGTTTAAACATATTGCAAATGGACAAAAGTCAGCCAGCAAGTCACCATTCATCAGTCAAATAGATATCATTCTGACAATAAACTGATACAAACTGACACCACACCCACTTTTTCCAACTCGTTTAGAAGCCAACTATCACATATTTCAGAGCAGGCCCAAAATTCACAGCGTCTTCTGTTTAAACCATAATAAAAACGTAAAACACGTAGTTATGTTCTAGCTGCGGGTCCAGTTCTGACATTATGTGTAGGCCTATGTGAGGCGACCCTGAATCCCAAGTTTCGGCTCGATAGGTCATTGGTGCTGAAAATCCAAATTTTCCGGGTGTTGCTACGGGGTCCTTGAATGAGCTTGAATGAGCAGACAGAAACGTTATGGTCCATCTCTATGGGCCGAGCGGGTTTCAATGCACCTGTCTTGCGACTCTGGGACTTTTCTAAATGTCATCATTTTCGTGATGGTCAAAATTAATTGAAGTTATTGCAAATGTACGACACTGTTTCTCAGTCTGAGAACCTTCTATAGCCACATAACTCACCACGCACTATCGACTTGAGCTCTAGAACAGGTTTCCAAAGTTTCAGAGCTCTAGGTCTGACGGTTCTTTGATAGTTCGAACTAAGGTAACTATTGCAGGATCTGTGTGGCTGTAAGCCCCACACTGTGTTACTCCATCCTTGCTGTGTGTGTGTGTGTGTGTGTGTGTGTGTGTGTGTGTGTGTGTGTGTGTGTGTGTGTGAGAGTTTTTCTTGGAAATCTGATGGGAGAAATTACTGATTTACAGTTCATGAGGGTTGCCTAACCACTAATCACACATATGAAGTTTGAAGACTCTTTTAACCCTTCGAAACAGCCCCTATTACCCCAATTTAAGAGACTTCCGGTTGGCAGGAAGGAAGCTGAAAGTAAACACATACCCTCATTGGGGTATGCTCTTACAGAATCCTGAGTTTAAAGTATTTACGTTAAGAATTGACTGATTTACACAAGGTTGAATGCAGTGAGTTTCACAAACTGCAGGTTTGGTATATCAAAACACCTTTAGGGTGAATTTAATCACTTCCGGTTGCTCCAGGAAGCTTAGATGTCAACAGGCAGTGGGAGGTGGAATGGGGTGTCTAGCTTGATCTGAGGTCGAACAAGAGCTCTTGGAATGACGTGACCACTATTTCCTTTGTCTACCAAGGCGCGGGAAGGACATCAGCATTGGCTTCTGAAAAGCGTTCGGTATAGACGGCTAATATCTCCGGCTTTGATTTTATTTGATACATGTGATAATATCATCGTAAAGTATGTTTTTTCAATATAGTTTTATCAGATTATTCAACGTTTATCGGGTGTTTGAGTTTTCCGTTCTCTGCCTTAGGTGGAGATGGACATCTTCGCGCCACTTGGCTAGCTAAGGTTACTAATTCGACAGGAGAAGAGGACATTCTAAAACCAAACAACGATTTATTCTGGACAAAGGACTCCTTGTACAAGATTCTGATGGAAGCTCAGCAAAAGTAAGAACCATTTATGATGTTATTTCGTATTTCTGTGGAAAATGTTTAGTCGTATTTTCCTTCCTTTTTGCGGGCGCTGTCTCGCTATAACGTAAGCTGTTTGTTATGGTAAAGTTATTTTTTTAAATCTAACACGGCGATTGCATTAAGAACTAGTGTATCTTTCATTTGCTGTCCAACATGTATTTTTTTGTAAAGTTTATGATTAGATTTGATTTGATTAGATTAGGTGACAGTCCAGAATTTCTCCGGAGATTCTGGTGAATCGATGCTACATATTCACAATGTATAACCACGGTTTGCAGCTCAAAATATGCAAATTTTTGAACAAAACATAAGTGTATTGTATAACCTGATGTTATAGGACTGTCATCTGATGAAGTTGGTCAAGGTTAGTGATTAATTTTATATCTTTTGCTGGTTTTTTGCGATCGCTACCTTTGCGGTGAATGAATGCGGTTGTGTGTTTGGCTATTGTGGTAAGCTAATATAATGCTATATTGTGTTTTCGCTGTAAAACACTTAAAAAATCTGAAATATTGGCTGGATTCACAAGATGTTTATCTTTCATTTGCTGTACACCATGTATTTTTCATAAATGTTTTATGATGAGTATTTAGGTATTTCACGTTGCTCTCTGTAATTGTTCTTGCTGCGTCGGTGCTATTTGTGATTGTAGCTGCAATGTAAAACTATGATTTATACCTCAAATATGCACATTTTCGAACAAAACATAGATTTATTGTATAACATGTTATAAGACTGTCATCTGATGAAGTTGTTTCTTGGTTAGTGACTAATTATATCTCTATTTGGTCGGGTTTGTGATAGCTACCTATGCGGTAAAAAAATTGTGAAAATATGCGGTTGAGTCTTTTGCTATTGTGGTTAGCTAATAGAAATACATATTGTGTTTTCGCTGTAAAACATTTTAAAAATCGGAAATGATGGCTGGATTCACAAGATGTGTATCTTTCATTTGCTGTATTGGACTTGTGATTTCATGATATTTATATGCTAGTATTTACTTGTGGCGCTATGCTAGGCTATGCTAGTCAGCTTTTTTACTGATGAGGATGCTCCCGGATCAGGGATGGAGATAAAGTAGAGGTTAAAGAAAAACTAAGAGGTCTGTGAGAGCAGGAATTCTTACTGTTTGGTAGGTGATCAAATACTTATGTCATGCAATAAAATGCAAATGAATTACTTAAAAATCATACAATGTGATTTTCTGGATTTTTGTTTTAGATTCCGTCTCTCACAGTTGAAGTGTACCTATGATAAAAATTACAGACCTCTACAAGCTTTGTAAGTAGGAAAACCTGCAAATATCGGCAGTGAATCAAATACTGGTTCTCCCCACTTATGTCTTTTTTTATTTGCATTTTCTTCGCATATATTTTGTATATATTTTTTAAACCTCAACTCCAACATACAACATTCAACCTGCCTCACGCAATGTGGTATAAATCTGCTATTTTCTTTACTTTAGAACCGGAACCCCCAACAGAAGCTAGCCAGCTAACTAGCTACTAGCTAGCTGTCAGCTAGCCACTGCTAGCGGTCAGTGGCTAGCTCCAGCTCGCCTAGCTACTCACTAGACCCCATGATCATTCGGCTATGCATGCCTCTCCCTAATGTCAATATCCCTTGTCCATTGCTGTTTTGGTTAGTGATTATTGTCTTATTTCACTGTAGAGTCTCCAGCTCTGCTCAATACGCCTCAGCTAACCCTTTTGTTCCACCTCCCACACATGGGGTGACATCAACTGGTTTAAATGGTGTCTCTAGACACAAAACCTCTCTCATCATCCCTCAATGCCTCGGTTTACCTCCACTGTATTCACATCCTACCATACCTTTGTCTGTACATTATGCCTTGAGTCTACTCTTCCGTGTCCAGAAACCTGCTCCATTTACTCTCTGTTACCTTTATCTAACTCCTCCTCCTCAGTTCCTCTGGTGACGTAGAGGTTAATCCAGGCCCTGCAGTGCCTAGCTCCACTCCCATTCCCCAGGCGCTCTCATTTGTGGACTTCTCTAACCGTAAAAGTCTTGGTTTCATGCATGTTAACATTAGAAGCCTCCTCACTAAGTTAGCTTTATTCACTGCTTTAGCAAACTCTGCCAACCCGGATGTCCTAGCCGTGTCTGAATCCTGGCTTAGGAAGGCCACCAAAAACCAGAAACAAGTCTCTCACTGTTGCCGCTTGCTATAGACCACCTTCTGCCCCCAGCTAGTCTCTGGACACCATATGTTTATTGATTGCTCCCCCCATCTATCGTCAGAGCTCGTGCTGTTAGGTGACCTAAACTGGGACATGCTTAACACCCCGGCCGTCATACAATCTAAAGTAGATACCTTCAATCTCACACAAATTATCAATGAACCTACCAGGTACAAGCCCAAATCCGTAAACACAGGCACTCTCATAGATTTCATCCTAACCAACCTGCCCTCCAAATACACCTCTGCTGTCTTCAACCAGGATCTCAGCGATCACTGCCTCATTGCCTGTGTCCGTAATGGGTATGCGGTCAAACGACCACCCCTCATCACTGTCAAACACTCCCTAAAACACTTCAGTGAGCAGACCTTTCTAATCGACCGAGCCTGGGTATCCTGGAAGGATATTGACCTCATTCCGTCAGTAGAGGATGCCTGGTTATTCTTTAAAAGGGCTTTCCTCACCATCATTCCTCACCATTCAAAAAATGTTGAACCAGGAAAAGATATAGCCCTTGGTTCACTCCAGACCTGACTTTCCTTGACCAGCACAAAAACATCCTGTGGCGTACTGCATTAGCATTGAATAGCCCCCGCGATATGCAACTTTTCAGGGAAGTTAGGAACCAATATACACAGGCAGTTAGGAAAGCAAAGGCTAGCTTTTTCAAACAGAAATTTGCATCCTATAGCACAAACTCCCAAACTTTCTGGGACACTGTAAAAACCATGGAGAATAAGAGCCCCTCCTCCCAGCTGTCCACTGCACTGAGGCTAGGAAACACTGTCACCACCGATAAATCGACGATTTATTTTCTACGGCTAGCCATGCTTTCCACCTGGATACCCCTACCCCGGTCAACAGCCCTGCACCCCCCTCAGCAACTTGCCCAAGCCTCCCCCATTTCTCCTTCACCCAAGTCCAGATAGCCGATGTTCTGAAAGAGCTGCAAAAAAAAACAAACATACAATGTGATTTCCTGGATTTTTGTTTTAGATTCCGTCTCTCACAGTTGAAGTGTACCTATGATAAAAAATGACAGACCTCTACATGCTTTGTAAGTAGGAAAACCTGCAAAATCGGCAGTGTATCAAATACCTGTTCTCCCCACATATATATATATATATATCAATATATATATGTGTCACTCCCTTTGGTTCCTTCCCCATGCGTCATTGTTTCTGATTCATGTCTGTGCGTTGTTCGTGTTTCTTGTTTTGTATTATGTTTTGTTTATTGATTAAAATCACTCACTCCCTGAACTTGCTTCCCGACTCTCAGCGCACTCGTTACATCACTAATCCACAGCTACCCACCCTTATCAGTGACCGCAACCATGTGATTGCCTTATTCCCTCACTTAGTAACTCTCGAAAGCCCATGGCTCGTATCCACCCTTAATTGACTCCACCATATACATTCCTCCTACATATAACCATTAACTTCTGGTGTAGCAAGTATTTCAAATTACAACCCAACGCTGTAAATTTAGAAAAATGTGAACCACGACACCTAGACAGAAATTATGGGTGAATTCACATATTTGTGTACACTCACCCAATTTCGACTTAAAATTCAAAAAAGCACTTGCACATTTGAGTTCTCTCATTTCAGGTGCTTTGAGAATAATGCAAAGAAGAGAAACCCGGTTGTATCACTTATTTGATTAAATCTTTACGTGTCGGCCTCTTGGCCTTCGTCAGAGCAATTTACACTTGAAATGTGAACAAAAAAATGATTTAAGTCAAAACCTATTCACCTCTCCTGTCTGTCAGGCATTTCACTATTTTCAAAGCTAAACTCCAAGTCTCCAGTCTGTCTCTGGCTCTACTTTCTTATCCTATAGCCTTCCATCCCAAAAGGAAGACTTGCTTGGCCATTGAACCAGATGATCAGCTTGGCTTCTGGAGGCCTGCAGGTTCATCGTCAGTGGATCCTAACTTCAAAGTCTCACACACAGTCCACACCTGAAGGGAACATGAAAGGGAAACGCATGCAAAGCTGGTTTATGGGGAAGTCTAACCAGCCCAAATGATTTCTATTGACTGTGTGTGTGTGCCTTTGTGTGTGCGCCTGTGTGTGCGCCTGTGTGTGCGCCTGTGTGTGCGCCTGTGTGTGCGAGTGTCTGGACTATAATTAGCTTAACTATATTCACTGATTTGTGAGCATATAAAAAAATGTATGTTAAGAATGTGCTAGAGGGACGCAGACGGCTAACTGGATTTAGATACAGGGTAGGAGACCAAGATTGCATGTGTCTGGGGACTATAAGACTGCTCAGGATACAATTAGCCAACTAAATTGTGATGCGGAAGGACAAATGCCATAGCAGTCTTGAGCTCAGACTGGAGTAATGAACTAATTAATATATATTTTTAATATTGATGTAGCAAATGTATCATTTGTACAGTTCTTTATTAAAAATGTAGTTGTGTTACATTTGACTGTGTAAACCCTAGCAGTACTACTTATTTCTATGAGAGTGAGGCAGATATATAGCATTTAGCAAAGAAACATGATTATTTGTCTCAGAAACGAAACCATCAACTGATAGATTTTAAACAAATACATCTGTCATTAAACAACCCCATGCCATGACTAGATTGTGTTTATTCACTATCTCATTTGTTTAAAAAATAAAAGCTAATTTACCAAGATTTCTGAAAATGGATATATAGCGTTTTGGAATTAAACTCTTCACAAACATCATGTTTATGTTGACTGATCAAGGGGGCGTCATTCTTGTTTACAACATTCTTGGTTGAGAAAAGGCATTTAACAAAGCCACAGAATAACGCTGCCTGAAAAGCATTGAAGGGGAAAATTAAGTCCGACATTTTAAATTGGAAATCAGAAACTTCAGAAGCATTTAACATTTTCACATGTGAGTTCCAAATATCTCTAACGGGCGCCCCAGGGTGATGTCACAATGCACTCACTGTTACAAAATGTGATTATTATGCAACAGGACAGTTTACATGTGCTGCCTGCTAATTATCTATAGGCTGTTTCAACTTGTCAATTTCAAATGATTTTCTAACAAGTTGAATTTTCTAACAGTTTAAATTGAGGTGTGTTCTGCCTCATTAATTCACATTCAGCTTTGCGGACAACTTATGTTTGAGGCTTTACTGAGCCGGACAAACTTCTCTCTTCGAGGAGAGCCCAATGCACTTCACTCATGTTTGCGCAGATCAAGTATGCATATATTTGTGCAGTCTTGCAAGAATGTAACATTTTCTTGCTGGTGTTTGCTTTGCCTTCCTTGTTGTTTTTCTTACAAATAATAACTTTGGACATGTGAGCTTTCCTATCAAAGTAAGTTACTTATGTTCTGTATACTGTGTTGCCTTTTCTACTGTAGGCACATACAGTATGCATGTATGCATTCATGTATGTACAGTTGAAGTCGAAAGTCTACATACACCTGAGCCAAATAAATGTAAGTTCTGCCCACAAAGTTTCTATAGGGTTGAGGTCAGAGCTTTGTGATGTCCACTCCAATACCTTGACTTTGTTGTCCTTAAAATAGATGGCATCATGAGGAAGGACAATTATGTGGATATATTGAAGCAACGTCTCAACACATCAGTCAGGAAGTTAAAGCTTGACCGCAAACAGGTCTTCCAAATGGACAATGACCCCAAGCATACTTCCAAAGTTGTGGCAAAATGGCTTAATAAAGACAACAAAGTCAAGGTATTGGAGTGGCCATCACAAAGCCCTGACCTCAATGCCATAGAAAATTTGTGGGCAGAAGTGAAAAAGCGTGTGCGAGCAAGGAGGCCTACAAACCTGACTCCGTTACACCAGCTCTGTCAGGAGGAATGGGCCAAAATTCACCCAACTTATTGTGGGAAGCTTGTGGAAGGCTACCCAAAACATTTGACCCAAATTAAACAATTTAATGGCAATGCTACCAAATACTAATTGAGTATGTAAACGTCTGACCCACTGGGAATGTGATGAAAGAAATAAAAGCTGAAATAAATCACTACTATTATTCTGACATTTCATATTCTTAAAATAAAGTGGTGATCCTAACTGACCTAAGACAGGGATGTTTTACTATGATTAAATGTCAGGAATTGTGAAAAACTGAGTTTAAATAAATTTGGCTACGGTTTATGTAAACTTCCGACTTCAACTGTAGTATGCATGATTGTAAAAACTGTTGCTCCATAAGCCTCGCCTGTTTTGGTGTATTTTACTTGTAATATCTAGGTATGTCATTTACAACAAAATACTTATCAATCATGATCTGTCTCTAAGACACAGGTTGTTATGGAATTGATGTCCTCCGGAAAAATATTGACTTCTGCAGAGGACGTTCCCCTCATTCTAAAACAAATCAAGTTACCTGTGGGAAGCGTAAAAACAAACACAAAGCCAGCACTGAGTGAACAATGACAGACAAACCAAACAACAAAAGCTGTGTTTCCGTCTCAAAAGGGATGATGGCTCTTCTTGAGTCATGAACAATTTCAAGGGCTACACACATTTCACACTTGTTCCCATCAAAGTGGAGAATTAGAGGCCAGTACCATACAACAGTAAATCAACACTATTTTTCTGCCAGTTGGTATAGCTCCCTTGTGATGTCTTGCTTATGTGCCAAATAGAAACATTAGGAAATCCTAAGGCTAGCAGACTGAAATTCTCTAAGCCTGAAATACCATTCACCTACAGTACCTAAAAGGAAAAGGTGATGGCATCTCCCAAGAAGACTGCAACAACACATGTTTTTTTCTAATGCATAGGTTAATATAATTAAGAGCTGGTGCATTTGGACCGCAATCGGTCTTTGCCAAAGCTTTTTCCACTCACCTCCCTCTGCTAGATTCTAGTCTCCGACTGAAAATCTCACTTCTGGAGTTCTGTGGTCGAATATATCAGAACAATATCTCAAAAACCCAAAACGGCTCCAGACGGAGAAGGAGATTATTTTCTGAACTTTCCATCTATAATTTAGATTTGATTAGAAGAAAGTCAAGATACTTGGAAGAAACTTTCCAGAGGAGAATTTGTGGTCATCGGGTACATTAATAGCCCACATGACAGGACATTACATTCAACATTAGAGTGCAACACAGGAGGTTGGTGGCACCTTAATTGGGGAGAACAGGCTCCTGGTAATGACTGGAGTGGAATCATTGGAATGGTATCAAAAATATCAAAACACATGGTTTCCAGGTGTGTGATGCCATTCCATTTGCACAGTTCCGGCCATTAATATGAGCCGCTCACCCATCAGCAACCTCCTGTGAAAGTGCATTTATTAAAGCATTCATGAAAGGTGACGAAAGGAGCTCAGAAGGGTTGGTGGTGCCTAATTGGACAGGGTGAACAAAGTGGCAACCCTCAGCTGTTCCTGTACACTCTTAGGGTTTTCACATGTAGTCCTCTTAAAATATATATATATATATACACACACACACACACACACACACACACACACACACACACACACACATACATACATACATACAGTGGGGAGAACAAGTATTTGATACACTGCCGATTTTGCAGGTTTTCCTACTTACAAAGCATGTAGAGGTCTGTAATTTTTATCATAGGTACACTTCAACTATGAGAGACGGAATCTAAAACAAAAATCCAGAAAATCACATTGTATGATTTTTAAGTAATTAATTTGCATTTTATTGCATGACATAAGTATTTGATACATCAGAAAAGCAGAACATAATATTTGGTACAGAAACCTTTGTTTGCAATTACAGAGATCATACGTTTCCTGTAGTTCTTGACTAGGTTTGCACACACTGCAGCAGGGATTTTGGCCCACTCCTCCCTACAGATCTTCTCCAGATCCTTCAGGTTTCGGGGCTGTCGCTGGGCAATACGGACTTTCAGCTCCCTCCAAAGATTTTCTATTGGGTTCAGGTCTGGAGACTGGCTAGGCCACTCCAGGACCTTGAGATGCTTCTTACGGAGCCACTCCTTAGTTGCCATGGCTGTGTGTTTCGTGTCGTTGTCATGCTGGAAGACCCAGCCACGACCCATCTTCAATGCTCTTACTGAGGGAAGGAGGTTGTTGGCCAAGATCTCGCGATACATGGCCCCATCCATCCTCCCCTCAATACGGTGCAGTCGTCCTGTCCCCTTTGCAGAAAAGCATCCCCAAAGAATGATGTTTCCACCTCCATGCTTCACGGTTGGGATGGTGTTCTTGGGGTTGTATTCATACTTCTTCTTCCTCCAAACACGGCGAGTGGAGTTAGACCAATAAGCTCTATTTTTGTCTCATCAGACCACATGACCTTCTCCCATTCCTCCTCTGGATCATCCAGATGGTCATTGGCAAACTTCAGACAGGCCTGGACATGCACTGGCTTAAGCAGGGGGACCTTGCGTGCGCTGCAGGATTTTAATCCATGACGGCGTAGTGTGTTACTAATGGTTTTCTTTGAGACTGTGGTCCCAGCTCTCTTCAGGTCATTGACCAGATCCTGCCGTGTAGTTCTGGGCTGATCCCTCACCTTCCTCATGATCATTGATGCCCCACGAGGTGAAATCTTGCATGGAGCCCCAGACCGAGGGTGATTGACCGTCATCTTGAACTTCTTCCATTTTCTAATAATTGCGCCAACAGTTGTTTCCTTCTCACCAAGCTGCTTGCCTATTGTCCTGTAGCCCATCCCAGCCTTGTGCAGGTCTACAATTTTATCCCTGATGTCCTTACACAGCTCTCTGGTCTTGGCCATTGTGGAGAGGTTGGAATCTGTTTGATTGAGTGTGTGGACAGGTGTCTTTTATACAGGTAACGAGTTCAAACAGGTGCAGTTAATACAGGTAATGAGTGGAGAACAGGAGGGCTTCTTAAAGAAAAACTAACAGGTCTGTGAGAGCCGGAATTCTTACTGGTTGGTAGGTGATCAAATACTTATGTCATGCAATAAAATGCAAATTAATTATTTTAAAATCATACAATGTGATTTTCTGGATTTTTGTTTTAGATTCCGTCTCTCACAGTTGAAGTGTACCTATGATAAAAATTACAGACCTCTACATGCTTTGTAAGTAGGAAAACCTGCAAAATCGGCAGTGTATCAAATACTTGTTCTCCCCACTGTACATACATACATACATACATACATACATACATACATACATACATACATACATACATACATACATACAGTTGAAGTCGAAAGTTTACATACATTTACATTTAAGTCATTTAGCAGACGCTCTTATCCAGAGCGACTTACCTTAGCCAAGTATATTTAAACTAAATTTTTTCACAATTCCTGACATTTAATCCTGGTAAAAATTAGTTGAAAAGTTGCTAATTAGCTAAAACGCTAAAGTTGTCCTTGATGAGATTTGAACTTATGTAACCAGCAACCTCTGGGTTGCTAGACGGTTGCATGAAATGCTCCCGAGTGGTGCAGCGGTCTAAGGCACTTCATCTCAGGGCAAGAGGTTTCACTGCAGTCCCTGGTTTGAATCCAGGCTGAATCACATCCGGCCGTGATTGGGAGTCCCATAGGGCGGCGCACAATTGACCCAGCGTAGTCCAGGTTTGGCTGGGGTAGGCCGTCATTGTAAATAAGATTTACATCTATTTGATTTTTTTTTTTCAATTCAGTCTGGTATGAGAACGGTAGCCCCTATCTGCAAAAGCAGGGTGTCTGCGGAAAGCTGTGTATCTTGGTGTCTGCGGAAAGCTGTGTATCTTGGATATTGATCGGTGCCTTCAAATCTTCGGTATGACTTACTATCATATATGGCCATACAAATTTATAAGGGAAGGTCGAGCCGATGACCTCATTTCAAGATGGCTGCTACCTACATTCCGGTTAGCGTAGTGAAACAAACTAAATAAACACGTAATACGTTGATAGACACCGAAAGCCGGGACTCCACGTTGATACACACTGAAATCCGGGACTCCACAGATCATGAGGATATCTTATTTGTCTGCCTGTGACCTGCCATTATTGATCACCAGCCCCGAGTCAGAATGTTTATTTTACACAACGTTTTCACCAAATATCTTACAAGGTAAGCTTCGATTTGGTCAATGTTATCTGATGATGTATGACCTAATGGCAACATCGAATGTCCACCGAGTGAAAATATCTTTGCGTATATCAAAAATATGATGTTGCCTGCTTACGCACTGTACTTATCCATATCCTTTGTAAGTCCCGACACCACCACAATGTTTGCGAAAGGTTGTTTTTGTAGAAATTTTGTTTTTATAGTGAACAATAACTTTTAGGCACATCCAGTGTGCAAAAACAGTGCAATTACCACATTCAGACACTTTGGAGAGGTTGAAAAGACACTTGAACGTACCCTGGATACCCCATAACACCACCACAATGTTTGAGTGAGGTTGATATGGTTGAAATTGTGTTTTTATACTGAACAAATAGCATTTATGGATTGCAAATATGTAATAGCACTGGAATTATCACATTTACAGACATACACCACTTTGGAGAGGTTTAGGGAAACTTGTACATTTCCCATGACCACATCTGACACAAATCTACATTTTGCCATTACATTTAAGAAGTTTTAAGTAACCATCTGTCTTATGTAGCCATATCAAAACGTAACATATCATACTAATTTGAGTGTCCCGGATTTAAGTTTACTATGTTATGTCTAGTCTATTAGACCAGTCCATGTATTCACTGCCCTTGCCTTTGAATTATGACTTTTTTCCTGACTTTTGCCAGTTCAACTCATCTATTTTGTGGTCCGAGTCCTCTTTGAATACACATTGCTATGTTGAGAAAGGAACCAAGATATTTTTCCAAAATTCCCTCAATGCACACTGTATATCTCCTTACATTTTGGAAGCTAATAGATTCCATTTAGCTATACATAATAATTGTAATCAGAGGAAACTGTTAGCATGTAAATATTATTGGTAACAGAATAAATAGCAGAAGAACACCGTCTGAAGTCGGTACAGCCGATCTGCCAACTTCTGTCTGTTGCATCCGAACCGTTTGGGCCACACACTAATATGACCGTCTGTGCAAAGGTGCGATTCTCACGAACATGTACATGTTGGTAGTTCTGCTCTAGGACGCCCACAGGCCTTACAAGAATCGTCTGAAGGTCCCCCGGTACAAGTTGAAAAAAATGAATGGAAGTACTGTATATACAGTATGGAACTGTTTAATGCCAAAAATATGGGGTTAAATACATGTCAGAAAAACAAATGTATGTTTTCTGATCTCAGATATAGGAGACCCTTGATATTTTTTTGAGACTGTTATTCAATATGGGTTTTTTTCCATCAAAACATCTTTTTAAATATATTTTGGGATACTTTTTAAAAATTCAAAATAATTTAGCTAAAAGGTCCTTGGTATGACCTTAAAACAATTCCATATCCTGTAGCTTAGTAGAACACCCACCCAACCCCCGGCATAGACAGGGCTTAGACTCTGATGGGTTAAGAAGCCCATCATATGTATGTGGGTACAAAGCTGGATACCGGTAAACCTATGGCATATGGGTTAATTAGCTGGGTAGGTAGGATCAGATGATAAGATGATGTCCTTGCCATTTTTTGTGAGTAAAGAAACAAAAATGGTGTGTGTGTGCGCGTGTGTTTGGAGGGTTGTGGCAGACCCAATAAACAAACAAAAAACTATGATGATTACTGAGCTTTTCCATTTACTTTTGTCGAGCATGGATGGGCAATCTAATCTGGGCCTTGTTTCCTTGCTGCGATGTAACTTAAGCATTACGATGATTGTACAAGATACTTCGTTATTTACGAGCCAACTTTTTAAATAGTGTTTCCCAAACAAGTACAGAGTGAACCTGTAAGTGCCACAGCTAAAAGCATTGTTGGGGCCGTGTTCGGTTTTTCACATGATTCCGTTGGAGGAGCTGTCCAGCTCACTAGCGCTGAAATCGTTGGGGGAGCTGTCCAGCTCACTAGTGCTGAAATCGATGCAGCTTGCATCATATGAAAACACAACTAATAGCCCACATGAAACGTAGGATAGACCTATACATTTCACAGAATTGTTTTTATGAATTAAAATTTAAAAAATAACACCATAATCTACCTTTTCGTCATGTAATGTTCAATGATTTCAAGATTTGAACCCCGGACGTCTTCTTGCCTCTACAGTGCTTTTAGCACACTGCACCTCAATAGATCTGTCGTCTCCGATAGTGTCCTTTTATACAGTACCTAACCCTCTACCTCACACATTTTGGTTTTTCAGTCTAAGTATCTCCTCTCGTGGGAGCCTGTATTTTTTAAGAATAGCCCCATCATTGTGAGTCTGCAATGGGCTCAGTTTGGTGCGAATATGCGCATTATATACACCAACTGACTGCGCGGATGGATAATTTGAAATACACAGCATTCCGAAAGTATTCAGACCCCTTGACTTTTTCCACACTTTGTTACGTTACAGCCTTATTCACAAATGTATTAAATCGTTTTTTCCCCTGCTCAATCTACACATAACACCCCATAATGACAAAGCAAAAACAGGTTTTTAGAATTTGTGTGCCTGTGTTAACATTTTGAATATTTTTGTTCTTTGGATTCAGCACCCGATCTAAGTTTATATAAAGTGGAGTCAAGCACGTTGTTAATCTTTTCATGAAATATTACATTACATAGATCCTATAAATTACCCAAATTAAACATGTATGATCATGCCCATTCACACAAAACACATTCATTGTTTTAGAATTATATCTTCTGAGGTAAGGCAGAAAAGAAGCCGAACAACGCACTTTGGCTGCTCTACGAGTGGTCTGGATCACTTATAGATGAGCGAAAGAGCCACTTTACTAACAAAGGCTCTGAGAAACACATTGGCTACGAAAGATACACTGTACATCATAATATGGTTCTAACAATGCTCTTAACGCTACAAAGGCTCTAGGAAACGAGGCCCTGGTCTGTTTCCCAAATGATGGGAATCCCATAGGATTGCAGTTTAGAATATGAACCTTTTACAACTGTATCTAAAGTAACCCGTTAAAAGTTGAACCAAGGCCTCCCGGGTGGCGCAGTGCTAGCTGTGTCACCAGAGACTCTGGGTTCGAGCCCAGGCTCTGTCGCAGCCGGCCGCGACCGGTAGGTCCATGAGGCGACGCACAATTGGCCTAGCGTCGTTAGGGAGGGTTTGGCCGGTAGGGATATCATTGTCTCATCGCGCACTAGCGACTCCTGTGGCAGGCCGGGCGCAGTGCACGCTGACCAGGTCGCTAGGTGTACGGTGTTTCCTCCGACACATTGGTGCGGCTGGCTTCCGGGTTGGATGCACGCTGTGTTAAGAAGCAGTGCGGCTTGGTTGGGTTGTGTTTCAGAGGATGCATGGCTCTCGACCTTTGTCTCTCCCGAGCCCGTACAGGAGTTGTAGCGATGAGACAAGACAGTAACTAACAATTGGATACCATGAAATTGGGGAGAAAAAAAACACAAAAATGGTTGAGCCATTAAAGTACAGCTGGTCTATTATACTTTTTTTGAAGAGTGATAACAAGGTGTCACAAGGGGAAATCAATGTTAGGTGACACCAAATGCTACAAGAGTACGTCCAAAGTGACACAATAAATAGACTCACCAGTGCAGGAGCGTTGACGACAGACAGGTTGTAGCCATAGAGATAAGATGACCCAAGGGCACCAAAGAACGCTGCATTCACCAGACAGGCAGTGATGCGCTGTGGCTAAAAAAACACATACCACATTAAAGCCATTTCAGAGGTCATGTCATTGTACAGTTGCATTTCATATACAATCCAATCAAGGTCAGAGTGAGACCCAGGCATATTCTTACAAGGACAATCCATTGATGTATCTGGGCCTCCCCGTATAATATAACGAGTTTATATAATGTGTCATTACATACCTATTTGAAGGTTTGTGTCGAATTTGAATCGGGTTTTTAGGGCAGTGCTAAAGTGATCTTAGAAGTAAACAGCGGCTTTGAGAATGATGATCGCATGCAATGATGACGGAAAAAATGACTAGGTATCCCCTCCTTACCCCCGTCACTGTCCATTTCTTGTTTTTAAACGATGAGAGAAGTGCTACACCTGGTGGAGAGAGATTGTAAGACAGAAATAGTTGCTTTATGCGTGCTGTACGTTACGACATGACACGTCAAGATGTAACGGAGGGTCAGTTTTTTCAACTTTTCTCCAATACTATAGAGCCATTACCATGTCGATCAACGCTTGAATAGAAACCTAGTTCACACCCCGGATTTGGAAGTCAACAGTCCCATTAGTTTTCTTTGTAGCCTCGTTTGAATGTCGCGCTTACGCAAATTTGTACGGAATGGGGTTAATGTTAGCTAGCTATATTATTTGTCTGTCTGCACGTAGCTATTGAAAAGGAAAACAACATCCTTCAGCTCAATTTATTAACTGCATCCATGCCTGTTGGATAAAGCAATAACCCTCAGTGCATGACCAGTGAAAACACAATGAATACTCGTTTTACAAAAGGAAAAAAACAGCATACCGGTAGCTAAAGTGCTAGGTAGCTAAGCTGCATTGCTAGCAAATTGCTAAAAACAACAGAGAGCTAACGTTGGCTAGCTATAGCAGCTCGTGCTCAAGATTATAGGGAACATTCTATTAAGCTTGTATACAAAATAACATTCAAAAACTGAATTCCAACATAAATAAAGTTGACGATATTGTATCTATATTTAGTGGGAATAGAGTGATATTTACAAAATGTTATCACAGGATAAACAGAGCAGATATAGACAAGCCTACCTTTCTCCAACATGTGTGAAGGAAGAGAACGTGAAATGGGCTACGCAAGAGGTTCAAGGTGGGAAATGGATCAAACCATTCCACATGTTTTGAACAACAATTTTTCTTATACCTGCTCTGCTAAATTCACCTGACAGATAAATATTTGCATGGATTTTATAAATAATAGACCAACATAGTCACGGTAAAATAACATGGCAATACCAAATATACCGAAACAAAATAACACCTAAAGTGACCTGATTGACCAGTCCACTAATCACCAGCTAAATCAAATGAGTGTCATACCACTGGTGTCAAAGGGAAGGCATACATACCTCTGGTGTGATTTTGTAGACTGCAGGGGACCACTAGGGAAGGGTGGAGGGGTTGTTTATTATAATTGAAAATGACCCCCAAAAATAAAATGGACAAAATGGAATAGTGACCAGTGACCAGTGACCAGACTGAAATGCTGTAGATTTGAAAAAATAATATGCTTATGGTCAAATTAACTGTACTGTTTTAAATGGCACTTTGAACATGTATACCCATATCACAGTGGGTTACAGAAATAGTCCATTGTGTAAATTACCATAAAAGACAGTGGTGTTGTATTAGCCTGACACAGTGTTACACTCATTGATACTAAAGTGTTGGACAAATAAAAAGTTACTTAAAGAAGTGTAGAGAAAACCTTAGTTCACAAAGCAAAAGTTGCAAGCATTCTGAAGAAGGCCAGAATGGGTGAAACTTCAATGATTTCCATTATTTTTTAATGGGATTGAGTATCAGACAAGAAAATAGGCATATGCTAAAATGTAAATGAACAAATTGTTACCAGGTGATTAATCTCTATTAACCCAGAAGTTACATTTTTGTAATTTGGTCAGCTGTGTGATTAACTTGCCCACGGAAGACTATCACGTGATATAATTATTTATCCTCCGATATTCTATTTATTATTAGGGTATATTAACTTTATATCCACTGAATGGTGGATAAAGATGACACTCACAATGGGCAAAGATGGTGAGCAGCAGGGCGCAGACTCATGCTAAGTGCTTGAAATGCTCTAAGGCTTCTAAGAAACATGATTCCTCTGGTGGAATCAGCACTTCCAAATCAAATACAATTATATTTGTCACATGCGCCGAATACAACAGGTGTAGACTTTACCGTGAAATGCTTACTTACAAGGCCTTTCCCAACAATGGAAAGCAGAAACAATAACGAGGCTATATACAGTGGCTTGCGAAAGTATTCACCCACCTTGGCATTTTTCCTATTTTAAATAGATTAAAATAGATTTTTGGGGGGTTTGTATCATTTGATTTACACAACATGCCTACCACTTTGAAGATACAAAATATTACAAAATTGTGAAATAAGAAAATACATTTAAAAAAAACAGAAAACTTGAGCGTGCATAACTATTCACCCCCCCCCAAAGTCAATACTTTGTAGAGCCACATTTTGCAGCAATTACAGTTGCAAGTCTCTTGGGGTATGTCTCTATAAGCTTGGCACATCTAGCCACAGGTATTTTTAAGTCATACCACAGATTCTCAATTGGATTGAGGTCTGGTCTGGGCTTTGACTAAACCATTCCAAGACATTTAAATGTTTCCCCTTAAACCACTCAAGTGTTGCTTTATCAATATGCTTAGGGTCATTGTCCTGCTGGAAGGTGAACCTCCATCCCAGCCTCAAATCTCTGAAAGACAAACAGGTTTCCCTCAATCATTTCCCTGTATTTAGCGCCATGTATTTAGCGTTTTCCTTGATGGCCAAAAAGCTCAATTTTAGTCTCATCTAACCAGAGTACCTTCTTCCATTTATTTGGGGAGTCTCCCACATTTCTTTTGGCAAACACCAAACATGTTTGCTTATTTTTTTCTTTAATAACTTCTTCGGGATCGGTGTCCCTTCCACTGGATGGTTGAGCTAATGTAGTTGAGCTAATGCGATTAGCATGAGGTTGTGAGTATTTCCCAGGACATCTGATATTGGCAGAAAGCTTAAATTTTTGTCAATCTAACTGCACTGTCCAATTTTCAGTAGCTATTACAGTGAAAGAATACCATGCTATTGTTTGAGGAGAGGGCACTATTTTGAACATGAAAAGTTATTAATAAACAAATTTGGCACGTTTAGGTAGTCTTGATACAACATTTTTAACAGATGGCTTTTTTCTGGCCACTCTCCCGTAAAGCCCAGCTCTGGGGAGTGTACGACTTAAAATGGTCGTATGGACAGATACTCCAATCTCCGCTGTGGAGCTTTGCAGCTCCTTCAGGGTTATCTTTGGTCTCTTTGTTGCCTCTGATTAATGCCCTCCTTGCCTGGTCCGTGAGTTTTGGGTAGGCGGCCCTCTCTTGGCAGGTTTGTTGTGGTGCCAAATTCTTTCCATTTTTCTATAATGGATTTAATAGTGCTCCGTGGGATGTTCAAAGTTCCAGATATTTTTTTATAACCAAACCCTGATCTGTACTTCTCCACAACTTTGTCCCTGACCTGTTTGGAGAGCTCCTTGGTCTTCATGGTGCCCCTTGCTTAGTGGTGTTGCAGACTCTGGGGTCTTTCAGAACAGGTGTATATATACTGAGATCATGTGACAGATCATGTGACACTTAAATAAAGTCCACCTGTGTGCAATCTAACTAATTATGTGACTTCTGAAGGTAATTGGTTGCACCAGATCTTATTTAGGAGCTTCACAGCAAAGGGGGTGAATACATATGCACGCACCACTTTTCCGTTTTTGTTTTTTTGAATTTTTTGAAACAATTTTTATTTATTTTTTACTTCACCAATTTTGACTATATTATGTATGTCCATTACATGAAATCCAAATAAAAAATCAATTTAAATTACAGGTTGTAATGCAACAAAATAGGAAAAATGCCAAGGGGGGTGAATACTTTTGCAAGGCACTGTACATGGAGCACAGGTACCGAGTCAATGTAAAGGGGCACGAGGTAATTGAGGTATTTGAGGTAATATGCCTTCATAAAGTATTCACACCCCTTGACATTTTCCACATTTTTATCTACTACAGCCTTATTTTAAAATGGATTCAATTTAGATTTTTTTGGTCACTGGCCTACACAAAATAACAGTAACCCATAACGTCAAAATGGAATTCGTTTTTTTGAAATTTGTACAAATTAATTACAAATGAAAAGCTGAAATATCTTGAGTCAATAAGTATTCAACCCCTTTCTTATGGCAAGCCTAAATACATTCAGGAGTAAAAATGTACTTAAATGAAATAATAAGTTGCATGGACTCACTCTGTGTGCAATAATAGGGAATATCCCTTTGAGCATGATGAAGTTATTAATTACAATTTGGATGGTGTATCAATATGCCCAGTCACTAAAAAGATACAGGCGTCCTTCCTAACTCAGTTGCCAGAGAGGAAGAAAACCGCTCAGGGATTTCACCATGAGGCCAATTGGGACTTTAAAACAGTTTAATGGCTGTGATAAGAGAAAACTGAGGATGGATTACTCCACAAAACTAACCTAATTGGCAGAGTGAAAAGAAGGAAGCCTGTACAGAATACAAAAATTACAAAACACGCAACAAAACACGCAACTTGTTTGCAACAAGGCACTAAAGTAATACTGCAAAAAATATGGCAAAGCAATTAACTTTTTGTCCTGAATACAAAGTGTTGTATTGGATTTGCCCCAAACATATTACTAAGTACCACTCTCCATATTGTCAAGCATAGTGGTGGCTGAATCATGTTATGGGTATGCTTGTAATATGCAAGGACTGGGGAGTTTTTCAGGATAAAAATGTAATGGAGTTAAGCACAGGCAAAATCCTAGAGGAAAACCTGGTTCATTCTGCTTTCCACCAGACACTGGGAAATTAATTCACCTTTCAGCAGGACAATAACCTAAAACACAAGGCCAAATCTACACTGGAGTTGCTTACCAATGAATGTTTCTGAGTGTCCGAGTTACAATTTTGACATGAATCTACTTGAAAAACTATGGCAAGACCTAAAGATGGTTGTCTAGCAATGATCAACAACTAATTTGACAGAGCTTGAACAATTTTGAGAAGAACGTTGCAAAATTCATGTGTTGAAAGCTCTTACAGACTTACCCAGAAAGACTCGCAGCTGTAATCGCTGCTAAAGGTCCTTCTACAAAGTATTGAATCAGGGGTGTAAATACTTATGTAAATTAGATATTTCTGTATTTAATTTTCAATACATTTGCTAACATTTCTAAATACTTGTTTTCACTTTGTCAATATGGGGTAATGTGTGTAGATGGGTGAGATAAACAATCGATTTAATCCATTTTGAATTCAGGCTGTAACAACAAAATGTGTATTAAGTCAAAGGGTATGTAAATTCTTTATGAAGGCACTGTGGGTAAGGGTATAAGTGACTAGGCAATTGTGTGTGTGTGTGTTGGAGTGTCAGTGTAGTATGTGTGAGTGTGTGGGTACAGTCCAGTGAGTGTGCATAGAGCACGTTGTACATTGAGGAATCTGGGTCTGTCTGGGTCCATCCGGATCACACATGGTAATATAGCTTCTTAGAACAGGTGGTTATATAACCAGCAATTAGAAACACTCTAAACAGTGGATAATCCACACCACATCACATCCAATATCTGATTAGCCCATATAAGTGGGTCATGGTGGAGAAGAATCAGAATGAACCTTGTTATCCAAAGTGTACTGTAACGTGACATAGGTCATTGAGATTACGTGTAAACATATAGTGCCTTCAGAAAGAAGTCACACCCCTTGACTTTTTCCACATTTTGTTGTGTTACAGCCTGAATTTAAAATTGATTACATTTGGATTTTTTTGTCACTGGCCTACACACAATAAATACCCCATAATGTCAAAGTGGAATTCTGTTTTTTGACAATTTTACAAAATAATAGAAAATGAAAAGCTGAAATGTCTTGAGTCAATAAGTATTCAACCCCTTTGTTATTGCAAACCTAAAAAGTCACATAATAAGTTGCATGGGCTCACTTGATGTGCAATAATAGTGTTTAACATGATTTTTAATGACTACCTCATCTCTATACCCCACACATAAAATTCAGGCTGTAACACAACAAAATGTGGAAAAAGTCAAGGGGTGTGAATACTTTCTGAAGACACTGTACAACCATGACCCACATTGGTGTGAGGAACACCCATAACCTCACAAATGAATGATTGAAAAACAATGATTGCACCACATGGTGATAAGCGACCATGTGCTAAGCCATAAACAAAGATACAGTATGACTCCTTTGAAAATATCCAGAAATTACCAACTAACCTTTTCTGTTGACTTCTTGTGGTCTGGTTCAGTATTTTCTATGTTGTTCGGTTCAGGATCTTCGGTTTGCTCTCGCATTTCCATGTTTTACTTCTAATACACTGAAATGACACTGAAGTCAAATGTGGCATTATTCATACTGTTCAAAGGAGCAAACCAGTGTGGTAAGGGAAGTGATTTTAGGGAAGTAGCTTGTGTCTATAAAGAGAAACTATTGTGCTGACATTAAATGAATTAAACATCAGCTTCTACGACCCTAAACACACCAACTCTGTATAAAATGCAGATCATGAGGTGGATAAGTGCAAGAAGTTTCTATTCGATCAAACCAGGAAGTTTCCAGGGGAAGATAAAACACTTTTATTGATCTGTGAGCATGCACAATTGAATCAATTTCCTTCAAAAAGAAAATGGATAGTATGTGCAACAGGAACAAAAAGAAACTCAACTGGATACTAGCTCAGACATAATTGCTCACAGCATGGGCATGAGAAAGAATATTGTGCTTCCTTTAGCCTGGAAATGTCAAGAAGCCATTTTTGATAACTCTTTCCCTGTGAGATCCGGGGCCTTCTGTTTTTTTTGTGCTGGGTTTAAATCAGTCCCTGGTTAGAGGGTAACAATGGAAAAATGCAATGGAACTGGCTTCGAGGTCCAGAGATGAGTTTGAGTGACCTAGACTGTATAACACAGTTCTAAAAATAACCAACTGAACCACACAATCCTATCCTTGGTTACTCTGTGGATGACGAAAGAGCGGTAAAGTCAGTCTGCCATCTGGTGGTTGACAGTATATTGCACTTCTCATAGTTCCTTCATGCCAAACTAGGGGTGGAATTCATTCATGAATTCTACATGAGAGGTGTAAGCCTCCAATTCTGCTTCCCATCACTTCCCTGAAATTTGTTTTTGATGCGCACCATCACCTGTCTTTACACCCATGCTGCTAGACAGCCTGGAATGTTTACGACAACTCTAAATCCAACTTACTTTATACTGATACTCAAAGAATAAGCATTATAATTGGATATAACATCCCATCCTCAACAACCTTGCCCTGACAAGACTGTGTATTTACAGGTAGATTCCACGAAATGACATTGCCACAAGCAGCCCAGCAGATATTGAGAAGAGCGAGGTTGCTCTCAAACAGTCACACAGTACCTGCTAGGGTTTACTTCACTCTCCTACAGCGTGGGAGCCACAGGACGAAAACAGCTCAACGCTCTTACAGTAGTTGAGGAAATTGACCCAATATGCTGTTTACTTTCTGCATCTTCGCCAGATTGCTGAGCGTACCTTTAGTATAAGCCACATTGTTTATTAAATAACTGTTTAAATCACTGATAAGAATAGGAAAATAACTATTCAGTTACTCTGTAGTGACTCCGATCTACATTGAACATAGAGGGAATGATAGCCAATGGTAGGTAGGCATGTTAACTGGCTCAGGAGTTCTGAGTTAGATGCATGGTGTATCTAATTAGGAATCAGCCCGTCAATTGTATTTGAAAAAAACATAGGCTTTTATTGGACATTTTTTTGCATATACATTATTTTTTTTAGTAGTCAAATACAATCTAATGTAACTTTTGGTTTGTGTACTGTTAAAATACTATTTGGTCTCCTCCTCACATCCATCAAATTTTAAGAATGACATGCGTATTTAGGCTACTTATTGCAGCCCATATCTTGACTCAATAAGCCCACACTTTGCATCGGCTTCCCCCCTGGTCCAATGTGTATTGCCTCCCTACACCAATTTTAAATATTATTGTATGCATTAGATAGGGTACCAAGGGGTAACTAGCCCCCCCTCATGTAATTCACATTAAGACCACATGATGTCACCAAAATATTTCCCCAAAACTTTCCCTGGGTGCCACTGCTCTTGCTCAACAAAAATGTCCTCCGTGTCATCACAACTTTTGGAGTTGTTTTAACTAAACGATTTTGTGGTGAGTTGATCCCAAAAAATATGCATTTTGAAAATGTTGCAAATATATTCCAATTAAGTCAGATCTATAATTGTTTAAATATACAAGAAGGAAAGTCTCAAGTGTCACGACTTCCGCTGAAGCCGGCCCCTCTCCTTGTTCGGGTGGCGTTCGGCGGTCGACGTCACCGGCTTTCTAATCACCACCGATCCATGTTTTATTTTCGTTTTGTTTTGTCTGTATTACACACACCTGGTTTCAATTCCCATATCATGTTCCTTATTTAACCCTCTGGCATACCTTTCTGTTCTGTCTGTGATTGTTGTTGTCTTAGTGGTTCGTGTAGGTGTTATTCTGTCTGTATTTTCCTTATTGGAATATTGCTTGCCTTTTTTTGTGCGTAAACTCAGTTGTTTTGCTCAAACCTGTGTCCTGCGCCTGACTCCGCTACATCTCTGCACCCAATTGCTGACATCAAGATAAATAATTCACATGTTTAGAGACAAAAATGTAGATCATTTTTGATTAAAGTAGTAATAGTTTGGATGAGTGTGTTGGGGGAAACTCGCCTCCCCTTCCTAGGGGGTAACTGGCCATGAATGTGTCTGACGTAAAATACATACAAAAATATAATGTGACTTAATTGCAGTTGTAAATGCTTCCACTAGTGACTGATAGCTTTACAGTTAATGTTACTTAATAGTCTTTTAGCTATTTTACATAGCATTTAATGTCATATGCAGTGCATTCTGAAAGGATTCAGACCCCTTGACTTTTTCCACATTTTGTTACGTTACAGCCTTTATTCGAAAATGGATTAAATAAAAACAATTCTTCAATAATCTATACACAAAACCCCATAATGACCAAGCAAAAACAGGTTTAGACATTTTTGCTCATTTATAAAAAAATCCAAAACAGAAATACCTTATTTACATAAGTATTCAGACCCTTCGCTATGAGACTCGAAATTGAGCTCATGTGCATCCTGTTTCAATTGATCATCCTTGAGATGTTTTTACAACTTGATTGGAGTACACATGTGGTAAATTAAAATGATTGGGCATGATTTTGAAAGGCACATACCTGTCTATATAAGGTCCCACAGTTGACAGTGCATGTCAGAGGAAAAACCAAGCCATGAGGTCAAAGGAATTGTCTGTAGAGCTCCGAGACAATATTGTATCGAGGCACAGATCCGGGGAAGGGTACCAAAACATTTCTGAAGCATTGAAGGTCCCCAAGAAGACAGTGGCCTTCATCATTCTTAAATGGAAGAAGTTTGGAACGGTCATGCCTACTCCCGCTCCGGCGCTCGATGTTGCCGGTCTACTAACCATCGGCCCTGGCAATCATCATTAGGCACACCTGCTTCCCATCATTATGCACACCTGCTTCCCATCATTACGCACACTTGGACTTCATCATCACCCTGATTACTCCCTTTATTTAGCCCTTTGTAGCCTGTCATCTGGCAGTATTGTTTTTGTTCACGTCTGTATGCTTCTCCTGTCTTGTTATCTTCATGATTCTTATTATTAAACTCACCTTCTGCACCTGCTTCCTGACTCCCAGCATATACATTACAGAATACTGCCTATTCAAAACACATAGCAGAGAAGTGCCAGTACCATCAGGCCGATGTCTCCTTAGGATACCGGATCAGCCAGCAGGGAGTGGTTATGGATGAGAGGAAGGATCGAGGCAGTCAGGTCATGGCCAGTCCCAACCATCATAAAGGGATTACAACAGTTTTTGGGGTTCTACCGCCGATTCATTAAAAACTTCAGCTCCATCGCCTCACCTCTCTCCTCAAGGGTGGCCCCCGTAAGTTGATGGGAGTCCTGCAGCCGATGAGGCCTTCCGTCTACTGAGTGGGCGTTTCACCTCCACCCGTTGCTCAAACCCAGATCCTACGCTGCCCTTTGTGGTGGAGGTGGATGCCTCAGAAGTGGACGTGGGGGCTGTCCTGTCACAACACCAAGGTAACCCACAAAAATTGTATCCATGTGCATACTACTCTAAAAAAATATATCCTGCAGAGAGAAACTATGACGTAGGCAACTGGGAGCTCCTGGCGATGAAGTTGGCACTAGAGGAGTGGAGACACTGGTTGGAGGGCACCAAGGACCCATTTCTCATCCTCACCAACCATCGGAACCTGGAGTATATATGGACAGCGAGGCGGCTCAACCCACACCAAGCAAGATGGGCCCTTTTCTTCACTAGATTCAACTTCATCCTGTCATACCGCCCAGGTTCAAAGAACATCAAAGCCGATTCCATGTCCCATCTCCACGATTCGGGAGAGGTTCCTGTCCTGAGTGCGCACATCATTCTGCCCTCCCAAAGTGTTGCCCCCGTGCTCTGGGACGTAGACATGGAGATCCACCAGGCTCTGGAGAGGGAACCCACGCCTGCTACCTGCCCTCCGGAGTGCACCTAAGTTCCCACGGAGGTAAGGGATTGACTGCTGACCTGGGCGCATACATCCCTTGCTGCTGGACACCCAGGTATCACCCGCACCATTCAATCCATCGCTGCTAAGTACTGGTGCGCCCACCTTGGCAAAGGACGTCGCCCGCTATGTCTACTCCTGCTCCGTATGTGCTCAAACCAAATCTCCCGGCACGCTTCAGCAGGGAAACTCTTCCCCTTATCATGCCTCAGTGGCCTTGGTTCTATCACTAGCAATTCATGGGACCAGCTTTGCTAGTTAGCAATGACGCTAGTAGTTATCAATGGAGCTTGTCCCATGAATTTGTTTATTTTCTAACGCTTCCGCATTAAATGCTTTCCTTGCTTTAACCTTCCTATATTCATCCTAGACCCAAGCAGGAAGTGTACCCTTCAATCTGTGCAGTGATTTGTTAAGTCAATTTAACGAAAAATACATCATGGCAATACAGCATCATGATAGAACATTCCAAAATACCATGGAAATTATTGCATTACAATACTAGGCAGCCATTGTGAGTGTACCCATGAGTTCACTAATCAAATGTCCAGGGTGAGAGCTTCCAGGCCCTTTTTATTAATTATATTTCTATGAACGGCGCAGAGGGTGTGTGTGGCAGGAGACGGGTAAAAACGCTATATCAGGGACTACAGTTATGCCGCAGCAAGGCAAATTGGTGCTGTGACATCCTCGCGGCAATGGCAAAACGTCATGTAGCGACTTCTAGGTCGAAAATATACAGGCTAGGACAAGATGATTCTAATATCAAAAAATGGGACTAGCAATGCGAGCGAAAATGACTGGAAGTGAATGTTAGCGGTACAGAAAGTTGGCCATCAAACAATCGTTGTGAATTTCATCTAACTACTCAGCAAACACATGCATAACTGTTTAACTGTCATTTTTTTTCATTAAAAAAAAGATCTACAGCCACTTTATTACTTGATTTCCTGACCGCTGATCACATTTTCAATGCTAATCCTGATATGCACACACCGATAAACTCCCGATTAGTGGCTAATATGTGTACCAAAAAGTAATTCGGCACAGAGTCTGTACCCCACCAAGCCACAAAATTCAACATAAAACAAGAGGATAATTTATAGGCAATCTGTTTTGTTGGTAGCCAAGGCACTTTTACAATATTGCAGAGCTCAAGGCAAGGGGCTTCTCCCATTCCTCGATGGTAGCTTGGTGACTCCCTGTTGGAGGTCTGAAAGCTCAGCAGTGGGATATGAAGCTGGAAATTTAATTTACACCCAGAACGGCAGGTTAAACGTATGGCCAAGCAGCTCAAGGATTCAATATGACACTTGCAATAACACAACATACTCACAAATCCACAAACATAACCTCTTGTCCAATACAATCCATGGCTTACTTTCGGTCCCTGGGAAGGCGACCACCACATGATACTAGCTTAGCCATCCGATACATCTACATAGATCATTTTGTGATTCTGTCACTGAAAAAATAACCATGATCCTGGCGTTTATCTACAGTGTGTTACATGAGATATGTGATAACTATGTTTCCATACTCAACGTTACAGTTTAGCTTATACAAAACGCTGCCATAGATTTTTCAACTAACCTGCTCTTGGCGATACTTTCTTTGTTCTCGATTCGGGGGAAAAGCTTAAATAAATGTCTGTGTCTAGTTGCAGGTGTTTCTACAAAAACCAGAGAAAACTCAGAAAGATATTAAACTGGACCTGTTTTGTAACATAACTCACTGTGAAACACTGCCAGACAGATGCATACTCCGGTAATAGATAGTGAGAAAGTTGTACAAATAAATCGGCACACAAGTCGCCAGTGACTTGATAAAGTGATTAGCTAACGTGGCCTGCCTGCTAAATGTACCTGCTAGCTACTAGCTAGCTTCATTGACGAACACAGAGATGGAACTTCTTTTGGGCACTGATCAACAGCGTGTAGCTTTTGCTTTATTTATGATAGTTTGACAGCTTGCTAATGAAGTTGTAGACATGTTCTCATAAATCAGTCCTGAGCGTAGCAGCAGCTGACTCGATACTGTCTGCAGTGCACTGACTTTTCACGCACATATTTCAACTTGAGAAATACTGCACCAAACACCTTAGCTAGATGTAAAATTGTGTAACTAAGACCTCTTCTGCAGAAAAGTCAATATTAATGACAGATTTCTTAATTTATCTTAGCTTAATTCTGACTATTTTGAGGGAGAAATGTTGCTACCGTAACTCAAGAGGGACAAACAACAATAACTGCCAGGGTACAACATAGAAAACATAACACACCCACATCCAACCCCCAAGGGGTGGCAGCGTAGCCTAGTGGTTAGAGCGTTGGACTAGTAACCGAAAAGTTGCAAGTTCAAATCACAAATCTGTTGTTCTGCCCCTGAACAAGTCAGTTAACCGACTGTTCCTAGGCCATCATTGAAAATAAGAATTTGTTCTTAACTGACTTGCCTGGTAAAATATTATAAAAACACACCCCCATGACGCAAGTCTCGTTTTTCTTCATGAGCAGCAGAAAAACCCAGGCGGAATCGGTGAGTATAGCCCTCCTTTAAACCAAAAGATATTGCTGGTAAATGTTCCTGTTCACATGCACACCTAATGTAATATCAAATGTCAAATAATTTTGCTTAATTTAGCCTAGCTCGATCATTGTGGGACTATTCCGTTGGTTTGAATGTACCGGGCATGCTAAATCACACTCATCTCAAGTACTTGAAAGTGTTTAACAAACATTATGAATTTGATCAAGGACTGTATAGTACAGATTGTAAACAACCTCTGCTGTAGTCAAATATCATAAAACCAAATGAACACTTGATATTCCTCCTGATAAGCTCACTCGCTTTACATACAAAATACTTCTCAAAAACAAGATTATTCAAAGACCAAACAATCTGAACTATATTCATGGAGATAATTAGACCCTCTACTAAACCACTTGTGCCAGTGTTACCAGCCAAACACAATCAAAGCCATGGTCAAAGGTTAGCCAATAGGAAATCAAACTAAAAACAAATACAGCCTCTAAAATGCTCATGCAATTTTGAAGGCTCGGATTATTAATGCATTCTCTATATTGACACAGAGAAGGAATGTGACATGAGGTCACTGACTTAACTTACCCACACAAAGACTATTTCCCAGCAGCTTATACAGAGGAAGAGGGAACCTAACACTGACCCTTAAACTATCCTTCTGACAACGAGACAGTACCTGAAAGACATAGTCTTTTAATACTCCCCCTAACAAATGATTAACAGACACTGACTGAGGAAATCACTGTAAGCAAACCCACGCACGCAAGCAGGCATAGTATGGAAGTTGAAACATTTAAAGTTACAATACATGAAAATCATTTTAATAATCTGACGTACACTTGCCCACACATTCTGACACTGACATATGTTTACTGATGGTGCGTTCAAGACAACTCAGAAAGTCGGAACCTCTGAGTTACAATTTGAGTATGTTTTTTGCTTAGAACTTCCTATTGGTTGATTCTGATACTTTCCAAGCGGAAAACTCTGAGCTCATTTTCTACAATGGGTTTCCAAGTTTCGAGCATTAGATTAATTAAACAAATGACCTGGTCTCAAATGCAACCAATAGCATAGGCCAATGGAAGTGTGGAGACAGATTGTACAATATGAGGAGGAAATCATAGTCCTTAAACTTTCCAGTGGCACTGACTCATCCAAACTGTTTTTTCCGCAATTGTATTTAGAAATATTGTGAAAGGCCTTTTAGCTGCTGTTTGCTGTGCACTGACAGCCACATTGACAGCCCCAACTCAACAATCAGCTGTTTGATATTTACCACGCATGCTGCCCAATTGCGGGCTTCCTGAAAGTAGGCCCATGCGCTCGTGATGTGATAAAACACAATCCACAACAACATCAAAAAACTCTCTGGTGTATTATTTTCTATTATTTCATTTATTTCTGTACCAACAGGAGAAAGTATATACATCTATTTAAATGTATCTGCAGCACCTCCAGCACTCTTTCTCGAAGCTATGTTTTCTTCCATGCGCTGTGCTCTCCCCAAGGCAAAAATATTCAATACTTCCTAATATTAATTAAGTGGATTGTGGTCAGTTATTGTGCAGGTAGCAGTGGGTCCTCATTTAAAATACTTCAGCAAAGCTTGCGGAATGCTGCGGAATGTTATGGCATGCTGGAGTGCATACCTTCATAGTACACTGCTCAAATAAATAAAGGGAACACTAAAATAACACATCCTAGATCTGAATGAATGAAATATTCTTATTAAATACTTTTTTCTTTACATAGTTGAATGTGCTGACAACAAAATCACACAAAAATTATCAATGGAAATCAAATTTATCAACCCATGGAGGTCTGGATTTGGAGTCACACTCAAAATTAAAGTGGAAAACCACACTACAGGCTGATCCAACTTTGATGTAATGTCCTTAAAACAAGTCAAAATGAGGCTCAGTAGTGTGTGTGGCCTCCACGTGCCTGTATGACCTCCCTACAACGCCTGGGCATGCTCCTGATGAAGTGGCGGATGGTTTCCTGAGGGATCTCCTCCCAGACCTGGACTAAAGCATCTGCCAACTCCTGGACAGTCTGTGGTGCAACGTGGCGTTGGTGGATGGAGCGAGACATGATGTCCCAGATGTGCTCAATTGGATTAAGGTCTGGGGAACGGGTGGGCCAGTCCATAGCATCAATATCTTCCTCTTGCAGGAACTGCTGACACACTCCAGCCACATGAGGTCTAGCATTGTCTTGCATTAGGAGGAACCCAGGGCCAACCGCACCAGCATATGGTCTCACAAGGGGTCTGAGGATCTCATCTCGGTACCTAATGGCAGTCAGGCTACCTCTGGCAGACTCTGTCTCATGCTACCACTAGAGTCCAGCGACGGTGGGTTTGTACCCATAGGCGACGTTGTTGCCGGTGATGTCTGACGAGGACCTGCCTTACAACAGGCCTACAAGCCCTCAGTCCAGCCTCTCTCAGCCTATTACGGACAGTCTGAGCACTGATGGAGGGATTGTACCTGTCCTGCAGGTGTGTTGTTCGGATGTACCGATCCTGTGCAGGTGTTGGTACACATGGTCTGCCACTGCGAGGATGATCAACTGTCCGTCCTGTCTCCCTGTAGCGCTGTCTTAAGCGTCTCACAGTACGGACATTGCAATTTATTGCCCTGGCCACATCTTCAGTCCTAATGCCTCCTTGCAGCATGCCTAAGGCACGTTCACGCAGATGAGCAGGGACCCTGGGTATCTTTCTTTTGGTGTTTTTCAGAGTCCGTAGAAAGGCCTCTTTAGTGTCCTAAGTTTTCATAACTGTGACCTTAATTGCCTACCGTCTGTAAGCTGTGTCTTAACGATCGTTCCACAGGTGCATGTTCATTAATTGTTTATGGTTCATTGAACAAGCATGGGAAACAGTGTTTAAACCCCTTAGAATGAAGATCTGTGAAGTTATTTGGATTTTTACAAATTATCTTTGAAAGACAGGGTTCTCTTAAAACATGCTATTCTGTTCTTTTGAAATAAATTGTCTTAGTATTATGTTTTTATGACCTTGCTAAACAAAATATTAATGGATTTCTTTGTGATTGTGTATGTAAAATGTATTGATTAGACTGGCGGCTATTGGTAGGCTACTCATTGATTCCCCGGCTATTCTACTGTTAATATGCATATGGTGCAGCAGTCCTTCAAGGCACTTTGAGGAAGAAATGCTCAGAAAGTTTTTGTATTTTATGATATTTAATTCAATGTAGGCCTACTGCTAGAATGTAAAATACACATATTTAGGAAAAGTCAGGGACAGGTGGGTTCAAGGTTTTTATTGAAATTAAGTTATTGAAATGTCATGGAGCTGTAGGCCTTAGAGTCCTGTTTACTGTAGCTGTTTTAACTTAACTTACTTATTGGCATAAAGGCCTACTTCAGTATACAGTATATCAATCATTCATTCATTTGTTCATGTCATCACACTACATACAAGTCGTCCATGTCTTTAAATACAGTCAAGCATTTTAGTTATAAAATGAAGTAACAAAGGGAGCCTTGAATAATTAAACAATGAATAAACCGCAACAAGTTGGCTAAAGTGATTGAATTCACAAATGCATTTGACAGTTTTTAATATTGGCTGTACTAGAGACTTTAAAAAGTTTTTTTGTTAGAACAGACTATATGGGATTCATTATAATTTGTTTGTAAATTATTATTGTATTTGTTGTGCTGTTTATATTGTTAGAAATGTAGTTTAATTAAATTGATTAATATTATGGTGTTTCTATTCCAAGAAAAACAAAAATGCATTTTACAGTAGCCTATGTAGGCCTCAGTGTTTCCGTTATGGTCACATATGGCGCTGTACAATGTGACCGGTCGGGAGTAGGCTACTAAGCGACTGCGAGTGAAGACCAAAATAATCCTAACATTTCCACAGCCTAATTGTAGGCTAACCAATATCCAAACAGAGATTCAGTGAAAATAAAAATCTGATCGATTTATCAAGACCAGTCCCCATGCTTGACTCAAAGTAGAGCGAAAATGCTGAAAGTGCTGAAATAGTTGACCACATGGGGGTAGGCTATTGTTTCAAATCCTATTATAACAATTGAATGACTTTGAGTGTGTCAGTAAGAAACAATTTGTTAACTTCAATTGCATTAGCCTACTTTATTCCAAAATGTCCATCATTCAGTGATATTTATTCCCATTGTTTCGTTATGGATCCATCCAGATGTGGTCAGAAAACAGTGCATGTGGTGGTCTATGCATAGAGATGGGTGAAGTAACATGCCTCGCAAACATCCATTAATACATGTAAAGTCCCTAAACTCGGCAAGAGTCTATTGTTCTGCTGATAGACCATCAAGGATGGATGGCTTCTTTTCTATTCCAATTTATTGGAAAGGCTGCTAAACCATTTACACCTTGCCCACAGCGTTGATGCGTACTTACAGCACAGCGCACTTTCACTCCATTCCCCGCGTGTGCCAATGACACCAGATGCTTCTTTCTATTGTTGTTATCTATTCCGTAACATTCCACAAGTAAATGTTGTTGACATTGAATTCCCCTCTATACTTGACCTTCTCTTCCCTTTCATCTTGCCTGTATGTTGCAATGGTCATGTATACCCAGCAAACATGACCCCATAGGCCCTATATGGATATGTAGTGGGCAATGTTTGCACGGGCTAGCCCACACCAGGCCCATCTACTTCATAATATAGAGGCAGGGGCTCATTCGAATATTTGGGCAGCCTATATGGGGCCAATGCATTGTGAGCATCAAGGCCGGTAAACTATATGGAATTAGTCTGGTAACAGTAATGTTAATGAATTACCGTCATGTGTTTTGAAGGACTCTGTTGCTATATATGACAAAACTGAAATGCTGAATTGTTTCAATGAGCACTTTGTATCATCTGGTAGGCTGTTTGATTCAGTGTCCTCTGTCTCTGTACAACCCTGTGTGGATGAACCAGTGTCCTCTGTCTCTGTACAACCCTGTGTGGATGAACCAGTGAGAGCTGGTCAAACTTTTAGCTTTTTGCCATTCTCAGTGCAGGTGGTACATAAAGCCCTGAAATCCTTAGATCAAAGAAAGCCTGCAGGTCCTGATCTGTTAGATCCCTGCTTTTTAAATCGGGCAGCTGATTTCATAGCTGAACCACTTACATATCTGTTCAATCTAACCCTGGAATGTAATGAAATTCCAAAGATCTGGAAATCAGCATTTGTCCTACCACTTTTAAAAGGGGGAGATCCAACTCTTTTAAATAATTATAGGCCAATCTCAAAGCTGTCACCCCTGGTGAAAATACTTGAAACCCTTGTAAGTGAACAGCTAAAATAGATTTTATATACTAACTCTATTTTATCAATGTACCAATCGGGCTTCAGGAAGAAGCATAGCACAATTACAGCAGCCATGAAGGTTTTAAATGATATCACTGAAGCCCCCTGACAAAAAACAGCACTGTGTCTCACTTTTTATTGATCTCTCTAAGGCTTTGATACAGTTGATCATGCTATACTAAGGCAGAGATTGTCGAGTGTAGGTCTTTCGGAGCATGCAGTTGCATGGTTTGCTAACTGTCTGATAGAACTCAGTGCACTCAATTTGATGGGCTTATGTCTGTTAAATTGTCTGTCTTTAATGGTGTGCCCCAAGGCTCTGTACTTGGTCCTCTCTTATTCACGATTTATATAAATGATTTAGACAAAAATGTCCAAAATGCACAACTTCATTTTTATGCTGATGATACTGTTATTTAATGTTGTGCCTCGTCTCTTACGAAATCTTTCCAGAACTTGCAAACTGCTTTTTATACTGTTCAACATACCTTGTGTCAATTGAAGCTTATCCTCAATACTGACAAAACTAAACTAATGGTGTTTTCTAATGCAAGAAATAGACCTCTGAACCTTTCACCTATTACTACCTGTCAGGGCAAGGAGATTGAGGTTGTAACCTCATAGAAATATATTGGTATTTTAATTGATGACGGCCTCTCTTTTAAATTGCATATTCAACAACTTACAAAAGAATTGAAGCTGAAATTGGGATTTTATTTTAGGAATAAGGCCTGTTTTTCTTTTGAAGCCAAAAGGAGGCTAATAATCAGCTACATTTATGCCTTTACTAGACTATGGGGATATTTTATATATGAATGCTTCCGCTCAGTGTTTGAGATCAATTGACACTCTTTACCATGGCACTTTGAGATGTATTTTAAACTGCAAAACCCTTACGCACCACTGCACTTTGTATACCAGGGTTGGCTGGCCTTCTCTAGTCACTCGTAGGCTCAGTCACTGGTATACTTTTAGTTACAAAGCCATTTTGGGTTTACTACCTTTTTATTTGGCCATTTTTATTGTTCAGAAATGTGGTGGGTACTCTCTTCGTTCGCTGGACTTTATCCCGCTAACTGTTCCAAATGTCCGAACTGAATTTGGTAAAAGGGCCAAAGGTAAAAGGACCTCTGAATGTACTCTGCGCCATCGTCTTGGAACACCTTACAAAATACTTTTAAACTGGAAGAACTTGTCCCGATTGGTGTTTTTAAATCACTGATGAAGGATTTTGAGGCTGATTCCCTGACCTGTCAATGTTTTTAATTTGCTGTTTTTGATTTTGTTATACTCTTGTGAATTCAATGGTTTTTACTAGATTACTTGTAGTTTTTCATGTTGTCTGTCTGTAATTTTTGTAATGACTTGGTGCTGCCTATCTTGGCCAGGACGCTCTTGAAAAATAGATTTTAAATCTCAATGAGCCCTTCCTGGTTAAATAAAGGTTAAATAAATTAAATGTAAAAAAATTCTATTGACTCATTTCCTTATATGAACTGTAACTAGTCACCATATTCCCCACTCATCCTGCAAAGGCGGAGGTGTTGCTAACATTTACGACAGCAAATAAAACATATATATTTTTAAATGACTGCATTTTCGTCTTTTGAGCTTCTAGTCGTGAAATCTATGCAGCCTACTCAATCACTTTTTATAGCTACTGTTTACAGGCCCCCGGGGTCCACAGATCCACTCCAAAATGCTTTCAGAGCCATCATTGTCTCAGTTGGTTTTATCAAACATGTCTCCCGGCCCTACCTCATCATAATCCTGGACTATCGGACCACAATTTTATTACGTTTGCAATCAAAACAAAGGATCATCAAAAGCAGTGCTCTAAATCTTTGGACAAGCCAAAGATTCCTAGATACCCTTCCAGACTCCCTCCACCTACCCAAGGACGTCAGAGTACAAAAATCGGTTAAACACCTAACCGTGGATCTAAATTTAACCTTGAGTAATACCTTTTAAGTCTTTAATGAAGATTCATCTCTTAAGTAGGGCCTATGATTAAGTGTGGTCTGTCCCAGGGGTGCAAAGGTGAATGGCAAGGCACCGTAACGACGAACTGCCCTTGCTGTCTCTGCCTGGCCAGCTCCCCTCTCTCCACTGGGATTCTCTGACCCTATTACGGGGGCTGAGTGACTGGCTTACTAGTGCTCTTCCATGCCGTCCCTAGGAGGGGTGCGTCACTTGAGTGGGTTGAGTCACAGACGTGATCTTCCCGGTTTTGCGCCCCCTCGGGCTTGTGCGGTGGAGGAGATCTTCGTGGGCTATACTCAGCCTTGTCTCAGGGTAGTAAGTAGGTGGTCTGTTGATATCCCTATAATGGTGTGGGGGCTGTGCTTTGGCAAAGGGGGTGGGGTTATATCCTGCCTGGTTGGCCCTATCGTCGGACAGGGCCACAGTGTCCCCCGACCCACCCCTGTCTCAGTCTCCAGTATCTATGCTGCTATAGTCTATGTGCTGGAGGGCTAGGGTCAGTATGTTATATCTGGTGTAATTCTCCTGTCTTATCTGGTGTCCTGTGTGAATTTAAGTATGCTCCCTCTAATTCTATCTCTCTCTCCCTCCCGGAGGACCTGAGTCCTAGGATCATGCCTCAGGACTACCTGGTCTGATGACTCGTGGCTGTCCCCAGTCCACCTGGTCGTGCTGCTGCTCCAGTTCCAACTGTTCTGCTTGCGGCTAGGGAACCCTGACCTGTTCACCAGACGTGCTACCTTATCCCGGACCTGCTATTTTCGTCTCTCTCTCTCTCTACCACACCTGCTGTCTCGACCTCTGAATGCTTGGCTATGAAAAGCCAACTGACATTTACTCCTGAGGTACTGACCTGTTGCACCCTCTACAACCATTGTGATTATTATTTGACCCTGCTGGTCATCTATGAACATTTGAACATCTTGAAAAACAAACTGGCCTTAAATGGCCATGTACTCTTATAACCTCCACCCGGCACAGCCAGAAGAGGATTGGCCATCCCTCAGAGCTTGGTTCCTCTCTAGGTTTCTTCCTAGGTTCCTGCCTTTCTAGGGAGTTTTTCCCAGCCACCGTGCAACTACATCTGCATTACTTGCTGTTTGGAGTTTTAGGCTCAGTTTCTGCATAGCACTTGGTGACATCTGCTGATGTAAGAAGTGCTTTATAAATACATTTGATTGAAATTTGATCAATTCTCACTCAGGTACAGTACATTTTAACGTCACAGGATAGAATGCACAAGGCCCTGAAGTTAAGATCCTATTCAAACAGGAATGCATGTTTGGATGCATGTGCTCAGAAAAACAAAGTTAAAGGGTGGCTGAACTTCCTGATTTGGCCTAGTTTTTCAGCTTGGCCATTAAGATTTGCGGCGGCCATAACTGAAGCCAAACAACAGTTGTCTTGGAAGAGGTGGTTTAATGTGTGTGTGTGTGTGTCTTCACACGTGGTAAGTGTTTGTACATTCACACAGTTACAGTCACTCACTCTTCTAGATTATCTGATTAGACTGTTACAAGTTTTGTGTCTTGAAGTCGACTTGGCTAGCTAGTGCTAGCCAACTTCTTTCGCCAATTAGCTTCAGCCAGCTGGTGTGTGACCATGGTAAAATTGGTTTGACATTGGATAGCCTATCTCTGGGGCTAGTTGGGGACCGTCAATAAATGACACAATGTGAATGGGACAATATTTTCATGTTGCACATCTTTTGACTTATTAAATGCTTTCAATATGTGTATATCCATTTGTACAATTTAAAGTTGGTTTGAGGTTAAGTAATTGAGATTTGGAGCTATTGACATTTAAAAATATTGTCCCATGTACATTGTTTAATTTACTAATGGTCCCGAACTAGCCCTATAGGGAAATTGAATGTCAAACCAAATTGACCATGGCCTTAACAATCAAATGATCAGGCTGTGCAGCTGTGCGCCGAATTGATGATTACTTGGGTGCTGCCAGCTGTGGGCAGGATTGGAATAAACTTAACCCAAGATAAACTGTTACAGTACCCTTCATTCCCTGACATACCATTTTTTCCCCCCTATCAACTCACCAATCTCTGTTTTGGGCTGACTTTATGATCAAAATGATCCTATTTACACTTTGTAGTCAATTTTCAGACTAGAATAAATGTTTCTGACCCATATCGATGTTTTCAAAACAAGAAGTTGCTTTTTAGGGGCAGTTGCTCTTTAACATTGTGAAACGTAAAGAAATCCCTCAACTGCGTAATAACTCAAACATGCTCTCTCCCTACATGGAGAGAATTTTGTTTTTACTGGAATCAGGTGACCTGTTTTGATTTAATAGGGACATAAGACTGAGCGAAGGGTATGATTAGAGTTTAAAACAGTAAACCTAGCCTCGTGAGAATTGCCATTGAAGACTACAAACCTTTGGTTAACACAATAGTGGGCCTTAAACAATCATGAAATGTGAAGTTAACTGTAGCAGTTTATGAACATCGTCATCATCTTTAAAAAAAAAACACTAAAAAAACAATACTTACATAGTGTGTCCCAAACGGTATCGTTTCCAGCAAAACCATATTGTTATTATAATAGCAGTTCCTAAACGGCTGATTACATTGATGTAGCTACTGATTGAGCGACAAACATACACAAACATGCTACACACTTCCACTTTTCTCCGTCTGAATGCTGCTGAGGAATCTCTCTCAGATAAAAACAAACATATCCACCTTATTTAAATACCAGAATTCCTGGGACCCTGATGGAATTCCTCAGCCCCTGGTATGTGACTCCCACCTCATGACAACAGTAACTCTGAGAAGGACCCAAACTAATCCAATACGTGGGGGAAAAAAGACTAAACATTCACACATATCAACGTAGCATCTCATTAGAACTATTCATTTACGGCTGTTTCCTCTACCAATAGTCCTTAATCTGATCACTAAACCAACAGTAGACTTTTGCTATTGCAAGTCATATTGTTAATGTTTTCAACTGCCGGGAACCAGAACCAATAGTGAATCAGAAAGACATTGCTGTTCATATTGAGGAAGGTGACTGGATCAGCTACTCTGACAGTAAACAAACCACTTTACTACTACATATATATTATTGACACGAATTGCTTTTTGGTTGCGGAAACATTACTTACTAACACAACATCACATTTATGCAATTGTAAGCTCCAAAACAAAACAAAAAAACAAATAGAGACAGGATAACTCACCGGTCTCTTAGCGGACTTCCTTGTCTTAAGGACTCACACTAAACCCATTAGCATTATCACATGAGGAATAACTGGGTAACTTAATTTAAACATACTGGGGGGAAAAAATGCCTGAATGGCCTTGCCAAACCACATCACTACCGCATTGAAAAGTGTTTCATATTTGCTATCTTTATTCACCCACTGTAAAAGACAGCCAAAAGGTCTTGTTGAACTGTAGTATGATCAAGGTTGATAACAGTTTTCAGCAATTGATTTGGCAAGTGAATACAATCAGGTGGGGAAGCGGATCACCACAAAACTGCCTCTGGCACCCCTTGTGGTTTGTTTGAGTTTAACAGTGGGCCTTATGGGCTCTGCAATGCCCTTTTTGAGGTGTCCCCCTTCCTTTCAGAACTACAGAGACCGCTGCTATTGGTTGTGTTCCCCTGCTCAGACTTTGCTGACACATGCCAGATCTTGCACCCCCTGGATAGGTATTTTACGTATCAGCTAACCACATCATATGTTTGAGCAATCTGGTGCCCGACGGCACAGTTGAAGATGTGGTACGCAACCGTTGGTTGATGCATGCAATGTCTGAGCATGGGAACACGACCAATAGCAGCGGTCAGAGTGGTCACCAGGATGTCTGCTGCCAGTTATGCATGCGAAAAACTATTAGGCTGCACAAGTGGGAACACAAATTTACACATACATGTTATTCAATCATTGCACCCACACTGATCGCACGCCACAGCGAACGTCTGCGTGTCCAGGCTCAACGCGCCGCAAGTCCTGCCTCTTAAATCTCCTCATTGTTTTTCAGGAGTATATACCCTCTTTGGTGATAGAAAAATGAACTGAAGTCCACACTCCACTTGGTTGTAGTAATACACCGTAAAGTTGGTTGCCAACCGCTATATAAAGTCCAAAGAAGAAAAAGAAGCCGGAGATATGACGAGAAACTAATTCGGTTTACCGTTTTATCTGTGGATTAAATGTCTGAGTAGAGGACCTTGTGTATTTCAGATAAAATAACAACCCAATGTTTACATCCCAGAACAAATTAGCTAGCAACAGCCATAAATGTTTAATGCTTTTCGACCTGTCCCCAAATTAATATAATTGGTTCAGAGTTTGTTTTGATATTTCAACCTGCGTGTCCTGATCGTGTCTGGTGTGGGGGTACAAAATCAACATGCGCACGCTAGCCAGCGGTTTGGTCGGCATGTAAGTTTCGCACATCCCCATGTGCTACGCATAATTGCATAATTGTGGTGAATTCAACGGCATCAAAACACTACGATGTGAATGAATACATTTGTTGAATTAAACTATAACGTTATTGTTTTCATGTTAATTCATCAGTAGATTCCCAATGAAAAATTAAAAGAAGTCATGTGGCATAAAAATGACAAACATCCATATTACATGTAGAAAAAGTAGTTATGATTGGATAAAGACCCATTTATCAAACTACAGTAACCAGCTGATATAATATACCCAAATAAAAAATAGAAACATTTGGTTTTTCAAATGACTGCCTCACCTGGTTCATCAACTACTTCTCCGATAGAGTTCAGTGTGTCAAATCGGAGGGCCTGTTGTCCGGACCTCTGGCAGTCTCTATGGGGGTGCCACAGGGTTCAATTCTCGGCCCACTCTTTTCTCTGCATATATCAATGATGTTGCTCTTGCTGCTGGTGATTCTTTGATCCACCTCTACGCAGACGACACCATTCTGTATACATCTGGCCCTTCTTTGGACACTGTGTTAACAAACCTCCAAACGAGCTTCAATGCCATACACTACTCCTTCCGTGGCCTCCAACTGCTAGTATAACTAAATGCATGCTTTTCAACCAATCGCTACTAGCACCTGCCCGCCCGACTAGCATCACTACTCTGGACGGTTCTGACTTAGAATATGTGGACATCTACAAATACCTAGGTGTCTGGTTAGACTGTAAACTCTCCTTCCAGACTCACATTAAGCATCTCCAATCCAAAATTAAATCTAGAATTGGCTTCCTATTTCGCAACAAAGCCTCCTTCACTCATGCTGCCAAACATACCCTCGTAAAACTGACTATCCTACCGATCCTTGACTTCGGCGATGTCATTTACAAAATAGCCTCCAACACTCTACTCAGCAAATCGGATGCAGTCTATCACAGTCCCATATACTACCCACCACTGCGACCTGTATGCTCTCGTTGGCTGGCCCTCGCTTCACATTCGCCGCCAAAACCCACTGGCTCCAGGTCATCTATAAGTCTTTGCTAGGTAAAGCCCTGCCTTATCTCAGCTCACTGGTCACCATAGCAGTACCCACCCGTAGCACACACTCAAGCAGGTATATTTCACTGGTCATCCCCAAAGCCAATTCCTCATTTGGCCACCTTTCCTTCCAGTTCTCTGCTGCCAATGACTGGAACTAACTGCAAAAATCCCTGAAGCTGGAGACTCATATCTCCCTCTCTAACTTTAAGCACCAGCTGTCAGAGCAGCTCATAGATCACTGCACCTGTACACAGCCCATCTGTAAATCGCCCACCCATTTTTATTTGCTCCCTTGCACCCCAGAATCTCTACTTGCACATTCATCTTCTGCACATCTATCACTCCAGTGTTTAATTGCTCAATTGTAATTATTTCACCACTATGGCCTATTTGTTGCTTATCTAACTTCATTTGCACACACTGTATATAGACTTTTTTTTCTAGTGTTATTGGCTGTATGTTTTGTTTATTCCATGAGTAACTCTTTGTTGTTGTTTGTGTCGCACTGCTTTGCTTTATCTTGGCCAGGTCGCAGTTGTAAATGAGAACCTGTTCTCAACTAGCCTACCTGGTTAAATAAAGGTGAAATGAATAACAAATAAATAAAAATTGACGTCATTCCCACAGGCGCCCTGGAGCATATTCTAGTCGACGTGATTAAAACAGCCTTGGAACATGGATTCTTATTGGTCAGGCCAGCGTTGTGCAGACCTGACCACCAGAACTTCCCTTTAACTACTCGGAAAGAAAGTTCCAAACAATAAGCACTTTCCCTTGTGAGGATCAGACAATCTGGGGCAGAGATATTGGAACTAAGGGGTCAAGTGTAAACGCAGTCACACCTTTCTTTGAGGTAATGATATATTTTGGCCATTATCACTGAATACAATTTTTTTTGTGTATAAACCATATATATATATATTCCGAATCCATGATGACAGATTATTGAAGATGATTACTGTAACTAATGATACACACAAATACACATTTCTAAAGCATTTGATGACGCGCTCTGTGTTACCATTCTATGGTAATTTAGCCCCCCTCTAAGTTTGTCAGGATAAGAACACTTCATCCAAGACAAAATGTGTTATGCAGGGCCATCCATTAGTGTTCTAATGTAACTATTGGCGTGTAGATATAGTTAAACATTTGTATATGGTGATCAATTTGGATAATTTTCGGAATATATTGTTTTTTATATCTCAGGTTAAGGTTTATATTTTGTGTGCCTAGTACTAATGCTACCCCATTAAAAATAACAATGAGAAGAGTATTGAGTTAAATGTCCAAATTAATTGGATAAGATAGCTAGATTGATACTGTAACTAAGGGATACAGTATATACAATAGTTGGTACTGTTGCTCACACACTTAAAGATTGATTGCACTCATTTCACAATATGATTGCAATGGAAGATATTTTCCATCCCATGACTTTGGTCATATTCATGATCATACCTTGATGAACGTTGGAGAGAATATTCCAGATACTCACACAATCTCTGTCAAACTGCTATTCAGATTCTAGTACAGGCATTTGATTTTGTAAGTATTACAATACAACCAATTCTGTTAAAATGATCTCTGTTGATATTCAGAGAATTCCTGGACTAAATTGTTAAAATAGTCTAATTTGACTGTGGCCGTATAATGTATACTATATCACATTGTTGGTAAGTAAAGTATGTTATGTTTAATAGAATCCTCCAGAATCTGAGGTGGTTTAAAACATCCAGCTTATTTTGTAGTTTTACTGTATTCATGGTCTCATTGAATATAACATGAAAACATGTGTTATCTTATACAGTACCAGTCAAACGTTTGAACACACCTACTCATTCACGGGTTTTTCTTGTGTTATTTTATACATTGTAGAATAATAGTGAAGACAACACATATGAAATCATGTAGTAACCAAAAAAAGTGTTAAACAAATATTTTATATTTGAGATAATTCAAAGTAGCCACGGTTTGCCTTGATGACATCTTTGCACACGCTTGGCATTCTCTCAACCAGCTTCATAAGGTAGTCACCTGGAATGCATTTCAATTAACATGTGTGCCTTGTTAAAAGTTAATGTGGAATTTATTTCCTTCTTAATGCGTTTGAGATAATCAGTTGTGTTGTGACAAGGTAAGGGAAGATATACAAAAGATAGCCCTATTTGGTAAAAGACCAAGTCCATATTATGGCAAGAACAGCTCAAATAAGCAAAGAGAAACAACAGTCCATTACTCTAAGACATGGTCAGTCAATCCGGAACATTTCTAGACCTTTGAACGATTCTTCAAGTGCAGTCGCAAAAACCATCAAGCGCCATGATGAAACTGGCTCTCATGAGGACTGCCACAGGAAAGGAAGACCCAGAGTTACCTCTGCTGCAGAGCATAAGTTCATTAGAGTTGCCAGCCTCAGAAATTGCAGGCCAAATAAATGCTTCAGAGTTCAAGAACAGACACATCTCACCATCAACTGTTCAGATGATACTGCGTGAATCAGCCCTTCATGGTCATATTACTGCAAAGAAACCACTACTAAAGGACACTAATAAGAAGACTAGCTTTGGCCGAGAAACAAGCAATGGACATTAAACCGGTGGAAATCTGTCCTTTCGTCTGATGAGTCCAAATTTGAGATGTGTTTCCAACTGCTGCATCTGTGAGACGCAGAGTAGGTTAACCAATGATCTCCGTATGTGTGGTTCCCACCGTGAAGCATACAGGAGGTGTGATGGTGTTTTGCTGGTGACACCGTCAGTGATTTATTTAGAATTCAAGGCACACTTAACCAGCATGGCTACCACAGCAATCTGTAGCGATACACCATCCCATCTGGTTTGCGCTTAGTGGGACTATCATTTGTTTTTTAACAGGGCAAGGACCCAACACAACTCCAGGCTGTGTAAGGGCTATTTGACCAAGAAGGAGAGTGATAGAGCACTGCATCAGATGACCTGGCCTCCACAATCACCCGACCTCAACCCAATTGAGATGAGTTGGACCGCAGAGTGAAGGAAAAGCACCCAACAAGTGCTCAGCATGTGGGAACTCCTTCAAGACTGTTGGAAAAGCATTCCAGGTGAAGCTGGTTGAGAGAAAGCTTTGCACACTCTTGGCAGTCAAGGCAAAGGATGGCTACTTTGAAGAATCAAAAGAATAGATTGATTTGTTTAACACTTTTGGTTAATACTTGATTCCATAGTTAGGGTTAGGGCTACAATGTAGAAAATATTAAAAATAAAACCCCTTGAATGGTTAGGTGTGTACAAACATTTGACTGGTACTGTATGTGCCAAATTTGGTGCTTTTATCAAAACATCATTAAGCTTTGCCACCCCACCAAAAGACATTAAGCACTTCGCTCTGACAAGAACAGCATGGAGGCATCAAGAGAGTAAACGAGTAATGAATGAATGGGCGACAATTTCTTAGCAAGGCATACATACATTTACCCTGTGATCCGGGCAACAGGTAGCCTAGCGGTTAGAGCGTTGGCCCAGTAACCGAAAGGTCACCATTCAAATCCAGAGCCAGCAAGGTGGAGAAATCTGCTCTTCTGCACTTGAGCAAGGCAGTTAACCTCAAACAACTGCTCCCCAGATGCCGATTAGGGCAGCCTCTCGCACTCAGTTAAATGTGAGACACATTTCGGTTGAATGCATTGTTGTGCAGTTCCCAAAAGGTCACATTGATACGTTCATATTCCATTCTTCACATGGTTAAATACAACACAAATCGGATGGGGAGTTAATTGGGTTATAACAGCAAGTTTGTCACTGTAGTTCAATGTTTCAATTCGTTTTTTTTAACATTGCGCAATCTGGTGCATGACCAAAGTCCAAAATATTTATAGTCGAGGTGGCCCAAAAAACATTAAGGTCCCGCGCACTCAGAATAATAATTTTTGAATAGTTGCATTATATCTTAAGGAACAACTAACACAAATGGTGTGATCAGAAGTCGAACGTCTATCACTTGAGATTTGTTATTCATTTACATTTAAGTCATTTAGCAGACGCTCTTATCCAGAGCGACTTACAAATTGGAAAGTTCATACATATTCATCCTGGTCCCCCCGTGGGGAATGAACCCACAACCCTGGCGTTGCAAGCGCCATGCTCTACCAACTGAGCCACACGGGACCATTCCTCTATTCCTGAAAAGTTATACTGACCACTACAAGAGAGTTTGATTTTGGAAGTCCTGTAGACCTACGCGCATGGGTTCTCCAATCATCATAAAGCAAATTGTCACCCCTTGATTAGCCCAGTAACTGGTACCCATTACCCTCCTGGTAATGAGATGTTTAACAAGCACAGTTAGCAATAAGCATGAGTAGCACGAAATGGACATGAGTTGCTAGAAATGCATAAAAATTTATTTTTGTCATTAATATTATGAATCACATCCACCCTTAGAAAAAAAAAAAAAAAAAAAGTGGAAGCATCAAAAAATATATAATAAAAAGTGAGACGCGGGAGCATCGTGAGGCAAAACAAACACACAGCAACAGTACAGGAGCTTCTTTGAATACATGATTAATTTCTTTGTTGTTTAAAGTTCCTATTATTGCTCTACCAACCACATTTGTTCCAACTAGAAATTGTGAATTACAACAAATTATGGAGTCAAAGAAAATTGAGAACTAAATACCCACCCCCATACAAGTGGTAACAAACTAACAGGCAAGCAGTTGGAGGGCCATTCATTCTCAACGCCATTCAGGATTGTAACCAAAATATACCTCCATTATTTTCAATAAGGACTTAATTCAATTCATAAATTGAATTTCATTTAATTCCCTGAGTTGAGATGAAATGACCCTCCAACAACACAGACAGGCATTTCAGTTTTAACTGAGATAAGGCTGTTGCCTCTGGAATGTTGATCTTAAATTGGTTCTCTTGATCAGAAAAGCTCAAGATATCAAGTGCTGCTATTTGGGTCCTTTTCTTTGTTTGTGGATTAATTAATCATTTAAAAGCTTCAAAGAATAAAACAGCGTTGGGACTTTGTTTTAAATATGAGCTTTTCCCTACAATGACAGACTGACTATTTCAGGGGTTGCTGACAAGAGACCATCAATTAGATACAGAAAGTGAAAGGGAGAGAGGTCTACAGTAGTCCTTGTCCCTAATGATCCAGTCTTGTGACGATCAGAATTTAAGAGTCCACTGCTTGACGCTGGCGTCATGAGAGGTGGTCACTAGAGTGTGCTCATCTATCCAGGCCAGGCCACTGACATGGTGCAACCTGTGGGCATCTGGAAAGGGATGGGAGAACAGTCATTTCACAGTGACACAGCCAAAAAAAACATAACGGGGCAAATGTCTAGTTATCAAGAGATGTCATAACACTAACATTTTAGAATTGGGAGTGCATATACAGTATGTGTTACTGCTAAAAAGTAGAGTGTTTGGTTTTCCACTGAAAAGTGTGAGCATTTGGACTGTCTTCCTGCAGAAGACAGGAAGGAATAATGCTGACTGCCATCCAGTGGTGGTGAATATATTTCTTTTGGGGGACATTTGAGAAATTCTGCAAGATTCATCAGCAATGGTAATAAAAATCTAAGATGCTTTGTCATTTGTAAGAGGCACTGAAAAAGGTGTATTTTTTAGCTATTGTTGTCCAGACAAAAAGCTAAGTACCTGCAGAAAAAGGTATATTTAGCTACCAGCGCTAAATGTTGGCTACAGAAAGGAGAGGTGGTGACACAGTATCCATTCAAACCTTCAGTTTCCATAGTGCTGGTTTGAAATATCTGGATACGGTTACACAGGGGCTTTCAATATCCCGACAGGGGGGGGGGGGGGGGGTAAATCAATATACTTTGTGTATACCTCTGCTCACTGAATACTATTTTGGCCCTCACCTGGGATCTTCAGTCTCTTGTCTGCGTCATTCACTGTCCAAACATAGACCATCATGTCCATCCCACCACTGGCAAAGTGCTCGTTGTCGGGAGACCAGGCCAGGGTGACCACTTTTGCGTGGTGTCCATAAAAATCATTTTTGACCTGTTGAAGGGGGAATAAACAGAAATGGATGCAGAATCCACCATGGAAAATAAAAAGTCTACTCCACACGACTGATTGATATTCATAAACCCAAATGGCATTTGCTGTTCATTGGGCTTTAGGAATACATTTCTTGTAAACACGTTTATAAGTCTAGCATTCAGGACAGCGAATACGGAAGAACACGTTAATGAGGCTTGTTTTTGCAAATTTTGCTTCAGAGGGACATGCGAGAGGCTGCGTACCGAGTAATTGTCTGCCACTGTGAAGACTGTGACGACCTTCTTCTCGTCAGTGACGGCCAGGTAGGCGCCATCTTTGGAGTAGGCCATGTCTGTGACTGGCCCCTTGGCCTCCACGCTCTTCCCCTCGTCCTTCAGAGTGTTGCCTTGGACAGAATACAAGCGGACCTTTCCATCCTGCCAGGAGGAGAGCGAGAGGCGGCAATGAGAAATGCCAATGACAAGGGGAGAAATATATAGTAGTTCGATCTGACCCAGTTTTAAGTACATTCTGAAGTGTTTCATAGCAATGATTAATTGTGCCCCTGATGCAAGTGTAAACATTAGACTGCTTGACAATTTGACACAAGACATCGCCCAATAGATCTTGAAATTCTATTTCTTCTGATCCAACACCACAATATAATAGTTCCAGTTCAAATGAAGTTGCTATAGGAAGACTTACTGCCCCGCCCACTGCCGCAGTGCTGCCCCCGGGGTGGATTGCTCCTGCTTCCGGCTCGTAGTCCAGACTGTCCAGCGTGAACACCTTCTTCTTGTCTTTCAAAAACACCACCTGAGGACCATCACACACAGTCAATATTAACATTATCTAGCACAGACAAGCCACAGACCCATTCTGAGTCAATTAAATTCATTTTGACCCCCCAACCCAGACTACAAAACACTCCAACTATGACGCCTGCATGACATGAGTGGGCACACGTCAGGAGTTGACTTGGGTTACCTGTCCGATGCACACAGTCAAAGCGAGCCCCCCTGCTGCTACTGACACATGTTTAGGTTGGACATCCATCTTTACCAGGTTGGAAGCACTGCCAAAAACAACAAAGTACCATAGAATCCTTTTTCCATTAAACATGGACCTTTAAGTCCTCTGGGTGAAAAATATGTCTGATGTCAATAGATCCCTATTAACGTGTACTTTCCCCTCTTAATAAAATGTAACGGTGTATCAAAGGATGTGTCAAATATAGATGTTGCTCCGGGTTTATAAATTAACATAATGTATGACATCAAAACTGCTGGAGCTTGCCCAATGAGAATAAGTGAAAATCTTGAAAGCAGGCAGTATTATCACAAAGCTACCCCAACTACAGATAAGAGGTCAACATAAAAATATTCCATAGGAAGCTGTTCAAGAGTTCAGTGAAATGTATCCCTCTCTCATATCAGGATAAGTCTCCCCCCCAAAAAAAAAAAAATCACACACACTACGCCAAGTGCACTTCTGGCGTTCTACCTTAAAGTCGATCGCGTCTGGACCCACCTGTATTCTTTCTTGGTCACGCTGGTGAAGCGAACCGTGTCGTCCATGCTGCAGGTCACCAGCTGGTCAGCATCGTCCACAGCCATCTTGGTGACCAGGTTGCTGTGGCCCTTCCCTGAGAAGTCGTTGTTCTCCCCGGTCTCTGCGTCCCAGTAATGTGGAGGCCACGGTTAAGGATCATCTGACAGACCAGGAGAGGGCAGTGGAGCAGGTCTCATGGGCTTAACTTAAACGCAAGGGACCATAAAACCATAACAGCGGTGTGGGCCTCCTGCTAATCTACCCGAGACGATGACATCAGCAGCAGCTATGGGACACATGCAGAAATGGCTATTTGATTTTATGCGAGTCTTCATAAGTGCCAATCATGCTGTTGGATTCTGCATACACAAGGCCTTGACTATTACACCTTGAGGGTATTTATTAGCCTCGTGATCCAAATGCCAATCAGACCCCATTATATAATTCCCATTCACTCAGGGGAAATGGACTCAGCGGAAAGCGGCGCTCATGCTTAATAGGCCTCAGTGTTGACACAGCATGCCCTCCTCCCAGTGAAAGGATATTGATGTGCCCGTCATGGCTGCCCGAGTAGATGTAAGAACGCCCCCCGTTTTTGTGAACCGTCAAGGACTGAATGGATTTGCTGTGACCCTGTAAGGCACATGATAAAGAGAGACGTATTGTTTAGCACCCAGTCATCAAATGATTAGTGGAGCAGAACATTCATTCAGTTTGACTCAAAACCATCAGTTGTGACACTTTCAGTTCGGGCACGATTTCAGCATTTCAAATCAATAAGCAACTTTTAGCGTTCTCCAGAAAACTGTCAAATTAACTATTGAATTTTGGTGACTGCCGAGAACCACTTGTATGCCATTTCCTGTCCTGTCACTGAGCTACGTGCATGTGTCGAGCAACAAGTGGCTTGAGAATCATTTTTTAAAGGACGGTTTTGTGATCAGGATACAGATGACGTTCATAGAGTGCTTATCATGTAAATAAATCTGCTAGGGACCGTTTCTGGGCGGTCCGTCAATATCAGGAGATAAAGCCTGCCAGTTGTGTCTGTAAAGAGTTCAAAAGAAAACCCTAATCTTAACAACCCCTCCAGCCCTGACTCTGGATCCCCAACTCCTTTAAGCTGCTTTCACACTATGAACATAACATTCTGAAAATTGTGTAGTGTTAAAGAAGACGCTTTGGGCTGACCTTGATGGTGCGGAGCGGCCGGTCAGGGTTGCTTTTGTCCAGGTAGTTGATGTAACCAGACAGGGAGACGCTGAGCAGGTGGTCCTTCTGCCACAGGCAGCCCAGCTGCTGGTCCATGACGTCGGCGCCCATGTTGAAGGTGGTGAGGGCTGTGCTGGTGCCTACGTCCCAAAGCTTCACCGTCTTGTCGCCCGAGGCAGAGATGAGCTGGGAGCTGTCGGGGCTCCAGCTCACCTGGAGGAGAACAGAGGGAAGGAGTGGACACAAGGTCACAGATTGGAAGCGTCGAATCACTGTCGGTTATCAGTGCTTTCAGCAGAAACCTGTTCAGCTACGGTTTCTCTTGTGGTATAAGCTGGGAAAGCATGACAATTTTCCTTGCTCAAAAACATTATCAAATACAAATGGAGGCATAGAGTAGAAGTAAATTAATCCACAAATATGTATAGAATTTCATGTGTTAATTGACAGTGCCAGTGATAAGATCAGTAATTATGTTTATTTATCTCAAGGCCAGGAACACAGGCTTAGGCTGGTAAACTTTTAAGGAACTGAGGAATCATTGTGTAAGACAAATCAGAAAGACTAAACCTGATTATTATGTAACCGCTCTTTCGGATAGTAATGGGAACCTGGCTAAATTAAAAAAATAAATGCACATTTGGAAAACTCAAATCCCTAAAGGGTTCTACTTCCTCCGCCAAAACAAATTAATTCAGACCCTGGCCTCATTACAGAAAAAAAGCCATCATTGATGCATTAAAAACCACCATTTTATTTCAGTGGGCTCTCTTTGAAAGAACTTAAGCCCACCATCGTGAATATTGGTCTGGACGCTGATAGGGGACTATTTAAAGTAAGCTTTGACTATTTACAGAAAAATAAGTTCTGGATGCTTTGCTAGCAATAGACGAGAAACCCACAGGGGCGGACAAATTTGATCCTGGTCTGTTTGTGTGCAGTGCCCATCATTGTTGGCTCAATAACACAGTCTTTATTTAACATTGTGAACAGGAAATACTCAAAAAGTATGGAAATTAGCTCGCGCCACTACATAAGGGCGGGGATAGTAGTGATCTTCATTGTTGACCCATTTCAAGTCTTCCTTGTCTAAGATTCTTGAATCCTTGGTAAATTTACAACTTTGCCATTTAAATCTGAGAAATGTATTTTGAATATAAACCAAATCAGGGTTTAGGCCTGGGTGTAGCACCATTTCAGCAACCACTGTAGTTAATGAGCTTGTCAATGCTTTAGATACAAACTAAATACGCTGCTTTGTTTGTGGACCTGTCAAAAGCTTGATACTGTTGATCATGCTATTTTATTGAATGAGTTGTCATTGATAGGCCTGAGCTCTGACGCCTGCGGTTATCGTGATTGATGTGGTTAAATCTGAATTTAAGTACAAAAAGGTGTACCACAGGGGTTGAGCGTCACTATTTATATAAAAACCATTGGTCAATCTGTTAAAAATTGTAAACTTCATCTATATGCCGATGATACCATTATGCATGCTATTGACCTGACCGTAGATCTGGCTCTGTTAAAACTGATCAGATTTTATAGCTATGAAGGAAACCCTTGCTGATTTAAAAGTTGTGCTTAAGACAGGCAAAATTAAATGCATGTTTTTAAACTCGATAGGTTTCAGATGAACTACATGTTCACTCAGATGGTTCTCCAAATGAACATGTTCCCGCATATACATACTTAGGCATTTGGATTAATATGGATAAGATGTTACATTTCTTTTTTAATTATCTGGTTATTTAAAGTTGGAAGCAGATTATTCAGTCAACCTTATCTGTTCTTGATTATGTGATATTTATCAAAGCACAGCTGCTACTACCAGAGTGCCCTTCGTTTTGTTACAGGTGACAGTTTTGATACTTATCGTGTCATCCTGCAACAAAAGGTTGGCTGGTCTTCGCTAAAGACCCGGAGATCTCTACATTAGGCCCCTTTTGTTTACAAGGCCCTACTTCATGAATTTCGTCTTATCTAACACTGCTGTTGAAGTACAGACACACCCGAGTTGCATAACCCATTCACAGGATTGGTTAACTCTTGAGGTTCCTACGGTCTCCACTGAGCTAGGTAAAGCTGCTTTTAGTTGTGATGCACTCTATTGCTGGAACAACATTTAAATACATTTCATCTTGATGTTCTATATATACACACACTTTTTATGGGGGGGTAGAATGTCAATATTTCTGTTGTATATACAGGGCAAATTTGTAAAAGAGACCTAGGTCTCAATGTCTACCCTGTTAAAATAAAAAGGGTCAAAAACATTCATGGGAAAAAAAAAAAGAAAAAAAAAAGCATTGTTGGGGTATACAAGATGAAAAAAGAATTCTTAGGGGGAAATGAAAGTAAGTAGGTCTTCTTTTCACAGGAATAGATTGCACTTCTAATTTGAAAAGGAAAGCATCCATTTAGCTTGTTTACATTCAAGCCCCTCTGGAAGACTACATGGCCACTTTAATCTGGACTGGGTGTTCACCCCCTCATCATTGGAGCCTGACAAGTTATGCTGAAGGGAAGAAAAAAAAAACACAAGTTTCCATTCTCAGCAGGCTAAAGTAAAAACCCAATGACTACACGTTTCAAACCACAAGTCAGAGTTAAACGTTGACGTGGAAAATAAAAACGATACGGAAGCCTGTGAGGTACTTACGGCATAGACTCCTCCCTCGTGGGCCTTGGCTCCGCCCAGAGCGCAAATCTTCTCACCAGTCTTTCCGTCGTACAGGAAGATCTAGGAAAACAGAGTAACGAGTAAGAACCAGCAACATACGGTTAAATTGCATCCATTCACCATCAGGAAGAAACACGTGACTGCTACTGCCCTACAGTCAGCAATTGTGGCTTCACTGAAATGTATCTGACAAAATGTGCTAATTCACAGCTGTTTCCTACTGTACTCTTACTCCCCTCTACCAAACTAGAACTACACTCAACATCATATGTATTTGACAGTGAAGCTACATTTTATTTTAATGGGGCACTATACTCCAGAATTTTGGATTTGAGATCAAATGATTCATATGAGGGGACAGTACAGAAGGTCACCTTTTATTTGATATTTACATTCATCTGTTTCAGCATTTAGAAATGAGAGCACTTTATGCATCTAGTCCCAGCTCACATACTCACCTGACCGTCAGCGCCAGCCGTACAAAACCGGTTCCCGTCTGGAGAGAAACGCACGCAGTTGACAAACCTGCTGTGGTCCTAGGATTGGGTAGAGAAGGAGAGATTGTTAGACACTTTCAGGCCATTCCAAAAAGCAGGATTATAAAGTCAATAAAGTTATAAAGCCAGAACTTTTATAAAAAGTCAAATATAACTCTGGATTCTCTGGTTGATTTAAGAGGGCTACATTTGTATATTGGTTGTTGTCGCCAAGTCAATTATACCGTGTCAAGTTTAAGTCTATTTGTTGAAAATATTAAGTTATTTCAAGCAGCTTACTCATTGGTCCAGCTTTCAGGAACAGCCACCCCCTTCTCTTTTAAAAGAGAATATGCACACACAGAAGGGACAACCTACTACTGGAGACCCTTAGGGGAAATACAGAGAAATGTCTGTTTCATTTCATAAAGCTCCCTTTTCAACCTGCAATGACACCCATCTGATAGATCAGATAAGTCTCATTTATCTTGTCATGGAACTAAACGGAGCTCAGAATACAAATGTTTTCAGCAATCGTGAATTTCCAAAGCACTTGATCTAAACGCAATGCTCTTAAGATGCCTCCATCTAGGTGTGCATGCTGGTTAGACGAATCAGGTTTGAGAAACATTTACAGACAGACGCAACATTGACACATTATCTTGTCCGGTTTGACTATTGAAACCACATCTAAGGCCTATTTTTATATCACTGAAAGGGGTATCCCTTAGAGTCCTAACAGAGGAAATGGTATAGTGTTCAGCACTACCATCTACAGCAACATTGCTTAAAGAATAATTACAGCATGGGAGTAAACAGACATATGAACAGTGAGTGTGTTTGTTTAATGTTCAGCTCATTGCAAGGCTTGCCATGATTTGTGAATACACACGTCAAGCCAAAGCATGACACTTAGCTCTGCCCAAAATAAACAAAAGCATTTATTTTATTAGGGTCATCTCCCCTCACCAGATTTGTTGCCAAGCTACCCTATGGCACTCAAATTGGGATGTGTAAGAACTGAATGTATATGGATGTGGTCCAAGACAACAAACAGTGATTGGTGGTAGCCTGTTGCAAAGCCAAGTCCAAACAGACAGCTTTCTTGCTAAAAGGGCAGTTGGGGGAAATGCAAAAAAATTGCTTAACGATGACTGCGCCAAGACCGGTAGTGTTTGGTAGGCATAATGCACCAAAATGTTTTTACTGAATAAGTTGGTAGTAGACTGTACTTCCCTTTTTGAAAATGTAGAAATGCCGTTCACAAATATAAAACCGATTTTAAAGGGGGTTGTGGACTATGTAACATGTGAATGTACACACAAAAAAATATACTGTGAAAGCAAAGAGTGGAACAAACTGAGAACCACTCAAAAAAGTAGCTAAGAATATAAATGCGTAGGCACAAGACAAGAGTACTTCCTTGACCACATCGCTATATGTACACTACAAATGGAGAAGGCTTTTGGTTTCTGTTCTGGAACCCTTTAGACATCAGAAATAAAAACATTTGACCAGACTAATTCCAGCAGCAGCGTAGCACAACAAACAAAGTACAGTGGGGAGAACAAGTATTTGATACACCGCCGATTTTGCAGGTTTTCCTACTTACAAAGCATGTAGAGGTCTGTCATTTTTATCATAGGTACACTTCAACTGTGAGAGACAGAATCTAAAACAAAAATCCAGAAAATCACATTGTATAATTTTTAAGTATTTAATTTGCATTTTATTGCATGACATAAGTATTTGATACATCAGAAAAGCAGAACTTAATATTTGGTACAGAAACCTTTGTTTGCAATTACAGAGTTCATACGTTTCCTGTAGTTCTTGACCAGGTTTGCACACACTGCAGCAGGGATTTTGGCCCACTCCTCCATACAGACCTTCTCCAGATCCTTCAGGTTTCGGGGCTGTCGCTGGGCAATACGGACTTTCAGCTCCCTCCAAAGATTTTCTATTGGGTTCAGGTCTGGAGACTGTCTAGGCCACTCCAGGACCTTGAAATGCTTCTTACGGAGCCACTCCTTAGTTGCCCTGGCTGTGTGTTTCGGGTCGTTGTCATGCTGGAAGACCCAGCCACGACCCATCTTCAATGCTCTTACTGAGGGAAGGAGGTTGTTGGCCAAGATCTCGCGATACATGGCCAAATCCATCCTTCCCTCAATACAGTGCAGTCGTCCTGTCCCCTTTGCAGAAAAGCATCCCCAAAGAATGATGTTTCCACCTCCATGCTTCACGGTTGGGATGGTGTTCTTGGGGTTGTACTCATCCTTCTTCTTCCTCCAAACACGGCGAGTGGAGTTTAGACCAAAAAGCTCTATTTTTGTCTCATCAGACCACATGACCTTCTCCCATTCCTCCTCTGGATCATCCAGATGGTCATTGGCAAACTTCAGACGGGCCTGGACATGCACTGGCTTGAGCAGGGGGACCTTGCGTGCACTGCAGGATTTTAATCCATGACGGCGTGGTGTGTTACTAATGGTTTTCTTTGAGATTGTGGTCCCAGCTCTCTTCAGGTCATTGACCAGGTCCTGCTGTGTAGTTCTGGGCTGATCCCTCACCTTCTTCATGATCATTGATGCCCCACGAGGTGAGATCTTGCATGGAGCCCCAGACCGAGGGTGATTGACCGTCATCTTGAACGTCTTCCATTTTCTAATAATTGCGCCAACAGTTGTTGCCTTCTCACCAAGCTGTTTTTCTATTGTCCTGTAGCCCATCCCAGCCTTGTGCAGGTCTACAATTTTATCCCTGATGTCCTTACACAGCTCTCTGGTCTTGGCCATTGTGGAGAGGTTGGAGTCTGTTTGATTGAGTGTGTGGACAGGTGTCTTTTATACAGGTAACGAGTTCAAACAGGTGGAGTTAATACAGGTAATGAGTGGAGAACAGGAGGGCTTCTCAAAGAAAAACTAACAGGTCTGTGAGAGCCGGAATTCTTACTGGTTGGTAGGTGATCAAATACTTATGTCATGCAATAAAATGCAAATTAATTACTTAAAAATCATACAATGTGATTTTCTGGATTTTTGTTTTAGATTCCATCTCTCACAGTTGAAGTGTACCTATGATAAAAAGTACAGACCTCTACATGCTTTGTAAGTAGGAAAACCTGCAAAATTGACAGTGTATCAAATACTTGTTCTCCCCACTGTATATCTCCTCTCTTTTACAAGAAACCAAAGTAGACTTGAGGCCTTCCACGGTCAACAAATGTATCCAAGTATACACAACAGGGGTAACCCGGCCATAGGACAAACACCAAGGGGCCAATTCAGACTTAAGAAATATACATCCACAGGTGTGGCATATTAAGAAGCATGATCATTACACAGGTGCACCTTGTACTGGGGACAATAAAAGGCCACTAAAATGTCACAGATGTCTCAAATTGACGTGCTGACTGCAGGAATGTCCACCAGAGCTGTTGCTAGAGAACTGAATGTTTATTTCACTACCATAAGCCACCTCAAACATAATTTACAGAGAATTTGGTAGTACGTCCAACAGGGCTCACAACCGCAGACCACGTGTAACCATACCAGTCCATGACCTCCACATCCAGCTTCTTCACCTGCACAAACTGCCAGAAACTATCTTGGGGAAGCTCATCATCCTCACCAGGGTCTTGACTGCCGTTCGACGTCGTAACCAACTTCAGCGGACAAAATGCTCACATTGGAGAAGTGCGCTCTTCGCAGATGAATCCTGGTTTCAACTGTACCGGTCAGATGGCAGAATGGCGTTGTGTGGGTGAGCGGTTTACTGATGTCAACGTTGTGAACAGAGTGTCCCATAGTGGCGGTGGGGTTATGGTATGGGCAGGCATAAGCTACAGACAACAATTGCATTTTCTCAATTTTAATGCATAGTGATACCGTGACGAGATCCTGAGGCCCATTATCGTGCCATTCATCTGCCGCCATCACCTCATGTTTCAGCGTCATGCACAGCCCCATGTCGCAAGGATCTGTACACAATTTCTGGAAGCTGAAAATATCCCAGTTCTTCCATTGCCTGCAGTGGGACAACATTCCACAGGCCACCAACAGCCTGATCAACTCTATGCAACAGAAATGATGGTCACAACATTTGAATTAAGGCATCTGTGAAGAACAAATGCATACATGTATTCCCAGTCATGTGAAATCCATAGATTAGGCCCAGGCGAATTTCCTTATATGAACTGTAACTTAGTAAAATCTCTGAAATTGTTACATTTTATACATTTGTTCAGTGTAAAAAGTGTAATTTATATTTACAATTCCCTTATCCAAACAGATGAATCATTTACCTAGCTCTTATCAAGTTGTAAACTACAGTGCATAGAGAGTGGTGGTATTTCTATCGGGGGGAAATTAAGTAGATGGGATGCTTCTTCCACTTGGAACAAGTAGGTTCGCTAGAGCTTATTCGTGGTTTCCTCATGTGTAAAGGTGGTGGAATTAAATTCAGAATACGGCGTCTCTGCCACACCTTTATTTGATCTACTCCACAAACGAATAGCGGGTGAATACCATGCTATTCCCTTGCTTAAGTTAACGGTCAGCTATGCGTGGAAAGAAGTGCATAAAAGGAAATTAGGGTCTATTTACGTGCGCTTAACTCAGGTCGGAATTCCCCCAAGTGAATCCGGCCTATAGTATCAAAAGTCAATAGTCAGGACAACAGTTAGACCTATAGACAAGTCCCTCCCAACCACACACTGATGGACATTGAGAACCAATTCCAATATTTTCTCGGGAACCTCACACACACACTCACTGTGATTGAGAACTTGAACTTGAAAGGTGGTCCCTCAAAGAAGGCTCCACAATTGTCATCGCTTCCGGAGATCAGACGGTAGGGGCGAGTCTGCTTGATATCTACGCTGTTGATGACTTTGGAGTGGCCTGAGATCTCTCCCACAGAGGAGCCAGTGTCCCACAGGAACACAGCCCCGAACCTGGGAGGAAGAACAAACATAAAAAAAAAAAAAGTGAGACAGGAAATTACAAAACATTCACTAAGAGCCAGAATCAAATCTAAACAAGTCATTCACAAGATTGCGAAGTTCCCACTATCCAATAAGAACAATTCATTCTAGGGAGAAAAAAAGTAATAAGTATTCATGTCCCAAATTGCAAATATCTCATTAAAAAATATTTAAAAAAGTCTAAGACATGATATGTCACATACTGGAATATTGAATTTATCAGATACTGGGATGTTCACTTTAAGAACAGGGGTGGCCACTACTATTTCAAGAGAAGTAAGCTTTTGTTCCAGCCAAGAACCAACATGCCGGGTTGTGTTCAGAGAAAATAGTTTCTATAAAAAGGATTAAAAAAAAATATATATATATATATATATATATATATATATATATATATATATATATGTATCACCTTAACCAAAAATAAGCATTATTATTGGGATCTGTTCTAAAACAATGTCTTGTGCCTACTAAAAACAACCCTGACTCAGGTTCTCAAATTCAATCAGGTGTGTTAATGTTGATGTGGAACAAAAGCCTGCACACCCTGTAACTCTCCAGTAGACGTGTTGATGACTGCTGACCTAAAGCTTATACAATTGTCAATGACATTCAACCATTGTTCACCAATGTGTACATACTGCACTGTTAGCAAAACCTGTGAGCTTATTTGGAAAACAAGTGTGTAGGCTTCATGTCCCTGTCCTGCACTAGGCCCTATAGACTCACTTCTCACGTCCCTCTCCCACACAAGCAATCCTTTTGCTGTCCTCAGTCCATGCGATGTCCTTGATTTTCCCCCCGAAAGGCTGGTACTCATACTTCAGCAGGTGTTCCTTCTGGGTAGTGTCCCAGATACGGATCTTACCAGACACATCTGTAGGAAACATTACATTTGAACGTCGCAGATTTGGCATCACTCCCATGAAAATTATCTCCGGCCATTTGGCTCTATGCAAATGACATAATCTCCACAGAATAAACATGCATGAGATGACTCTAGGTACATGCAAAACATCTATAGCTGGTCTTTTCACCATTCACAATGAAGATGCCAAATCCATTGACAGAAGAGATGCGAGTGAATTGGAAAAGCTTTCCTGTTTCTTGGCATCTGAAGCATGACAAGACATGATAACCCATAGCTACCTCCAGAAGCAATGTAGAAGCCACTGGGGGCGTACTTGGCGACAGTAACCTGATGAGGGTGCTCAGTGTAGATATCAGCTATGGCAGGGTTCTGTCAGAGATTAAGCAGAACTCTAACATTGGTACAGGTTGTCTCACACCCACACCAGCCATCCCAAGAATACTTTTTAAATGCACACAGCTGCAATATGGACTGGGGAAGAGGTTATATCCTATAATAAATCTGACCAGGCAGCCCAGATCACATATTTTACTCTCCATGAACACACTCAGATATAGGCCTATGAGTTTAAGGTTATCAGCAGTCAACAATGTGTCAGGTGATACATTGACTGGATTGAAATAATTACATTAATGTTCCTGATGATTACGCTCTTTCCATTGGTATAGAGGAAGTTGTTGCCTTTGGGATCGCCACCTAGGACTTTGGCGACTCCTCGTTCCATCTGCGGGAGGCTGGCAAATAAATGCTCTGTGTGAATGACACGGAAAAGTGTGTTATTATTATTGCTATCTGATTATAGTCATGGTATAGGTTAGTCTAGGCATTGACCTATGTGGTTGGTAAATAACCCACACACCGATAACAGCGGTTGTAAAAACGGACAAAGCAAAACTGTACTTCAAATCAACTCATACAAACTGAATTACACTAGCTAGTATTATGTAAATATGCCAGGTCATTGAAATAAAATATATATATATTTTTTTTTTAACAAAAAAACATTTAACTAGGCAAGTCACATATTGTAAATAGCAGTCTAACACAAAGACAATCATTAAATAGACCGACATCTACCTCTGCTTTTAGCTGATCAATGTAAAAATATCAACTATGCGCGCGACTGTAATATATTTGCTAAAAGCACGCACAACGACCCACATTCTCGTGAATTGTCATATTGCGTTGCATACTTCGTATGGCAATTTCAAAACCGAGTAGGTTCACTTTCAAGCGCCATCCAATAAGAGGAAAATCACCTCAATTACGGATGCGTAGCTATTTATACACAGGAACCTTGGCAGCGGTGTGGCGGCTTTCAACACAAGAAACGTGATTGAAAATGCAAATTGGGCGAGGTTTGTGCAATATACACGAAGCAAGCTAGCTAGCTAGCTGCTTCTCCAGTGAAGCACTTAATTTGTTACGAGGAAGCGATTAAAGGACCATCTTTATTGTATATTGTTTCAAAAAGCAAAATAAATTAAACGACTTACTCAATTCATATGACATGTTCGCTGATTTTGTATTAATTCCTCCAAATGAATGAAACACCAAACCTCTCTGATCCACCGGCTAGTCTAGACTGCTAATCGCACAAACACGGAAGCAAACGCCACTCTCGGTATGCCTGGCGTTGCCCATATATAGTAAACTCCGACGCGAGCAGCCGCTGACTTGCGATCACTTGCCTATTGAGGAAATGACGTTTGCTTGAATAGTGTAGTTTAAGAAGATACCCAACAAGGTAAATAAAAGACACTTTGACATTTTGCCCCAGAGGTTATGGATGATGTCATGACAAATAAGTAAAAATAACTATTTTAAAATGTTAAGCAGCTATCAGCATTGGGTGTGGGGATGGGGGATTCCCAGGTGTATTAATGGCTGGTGATGTTAATGAAGGAAAACTGAAATCCCTTTTAACACATTTCTACCAACGTGTCACCTGTGCAACTAGAGGCAAAAACAACTCTAGATCACCTTTACTCCACACACAGAGACACATACAAAGCTCTCCCTCGCCCTCGATTTGGCAAATCTGACCATATCTCTATCCTCCTGATTCCAATTTATAAGCAGACTCAAACAGGAAGTACCAATACAGAAGTGGTCCGATGAAGCGGATGATAAGCTACAGGACTGTTTTGCTAGCACAGACTGGGATATGTCCCAGGATTCATCTGATGACATTGAGGAGTTTACCACATTAGTCACCGGCTTCATTAATAAGTGCATGACGATGTCCTCCCCACAGTGACCGTACATACATATCCCAACCAGAAGCCATGGATTACAGGCAACATCCTCACTGAGTTAAAGGCTAGAGCTGCCGCTTTCAAGGAGAGAGACACTAATCCGGGCACATAAGAAATCCTGCTACGACCTCTGATGAGCCATCAAACAGGCAATGCACCAATACAGGGCTAAAATCGAATCCAACTACGCCGGCTCTGACTATCATCGAGTGTGGCAGGGCTTGCAAACTATCACAGATTACAAATGGAAAACCAGCCCAAGCTGCCCAGCAACGTGAGCCTAACAGACAAGTTAATGCCTTCTATGCTTGCTTCGAGGCATGCAACACTGAACCATGCATGATAACGACAGCTGTTCGGGGCGACTGTGTGATCACACTCTCCATAGGTTAACATTCACAAGGCCGCAGGGCCAGACAGATTACCAGGATGCATGCTCAGAGTATGCACTGACCAGCTGGCAAGTGTCTTCACTGACATTTTCTATCCTCTCCCTGACCCAGTATGTAATACCTACATGTTTCAAGCAGACCAACCTAGTCCCTGTACCCAAGAATGCCAAGGTAACCTGTCTAAAGGACTATCGCCCCATAGCACTCACATCTGTAGCCATTCAATTCTTTGAAAGGCTAGTCATTGCTGACATCAACACCATCATCCCAGACACCCTGGACCCACTCCGATTCGCATACCGCCCCAACAGATCCACAGATGACGCAATCTCTATTGCACTCTCCCACCTGGACAAGAGGAACACCTATGTGAGAATGCTGTTCATTGACTACAGCTCAGTGTTCAACACTATAGTGCTCTCCATGCTCATCACTAAGCTAAGGAGCCTGGGACTGAACACCTCCCTCTGCAACTGGATCCTGGACTTCTTGACGGGCCGCCCCAAGGTGGTGAGAGTAGGCAACAACACATCTGCCACACTGACAACACGGGAACCTCTCAGGGGTGAAAGTTTAGTCCCCTCTGTACTCCCTGTTCACCCACAACTACGTGGCCATGCACGACTCCAACACTATGATTAAGTTTGCCAATGACACAACGGTGGTGGGCCTGATCACCAACAACGATGAGACCGCCTATAGGGCCGAGGTCAGAGACCTGGCAGTGTGGTGCCAGGACAACAGCCTCTCCCTCAACGTCAGCAAGACAAAGGAGCTGATCTTGGACTACAGGAAACGGAGGGCCGAGCATGCCCCCATTCACGTCGACGGGGCTGTAGTGGAGCAGGTTGAGAGCTTCAAGTTCCTTGGTGTCCACATCACTAAGGATCTATCATGGTCCACACACACCACCAATACAGACTTGAAGAGGGAATGACAACACCTCTTCCCCTTCAGGAGGCTGAAAAGATTTGGCATGGGCCCTCAGATCCTTAAAGAGTTCTACAGCTGCACCATTGAGAGCATCTTGACTGGCTGCATCACTGCTTGGTAAGGCAGCTGCAAGGTGCTACTGAGGGTAGTGTGTACAGCCCAATATATCACCGGGGCGAGCTCCCTGCCATCCAGGATCTCTATACCAGGCAATGTCAGAGGAAGGCCCAGAAAAGACTCAAGCCACCCAAGTCATTGACTGTTCTCTCTGTTACCGCATGGCAAATGTTACCGATGCACCAAGCCTGGAACCCAGAGGACCCTCAACAGCTTCTATCCCCAAACCACAAGACTGCTAAATAGTTATTTAAATAGTTAACCAAATAGCTGCCCGGACTTTCTGCATTGACCCTTTTTGCACTAACTTTTTTTGACTCATAAACTCCTGCTACTGTTTATTATCTATCTTGTTGCCTAGTCATTTTATTCCTAGTTATATGTACACATCTACCTAAATTATCTTGTATCCCATGTATATAGCCAAGTTATCATTACCCATTGAGTATTTATTATTTAGTGTTATTACTTTTCTATTTTTTTCTATTTTCTTTCTCTCTGCATTGTTGGGAATGGTCCGTAAGTAAGCATTTCACTGTTAATCTACAACTGTTGTTTACCAAGCGTATGATAAAAAAATATATAGATTTGATACTTTTGGTACCCAGCACATTCCAATGCGGATGAGGGATCCCCTAGCCTAATAATGGATTAAAGGAGTCTAACATTACTCCTTAGAAATATTGATTTCTGAACTCTTTCTAAGTTAAAACATTAGTGTTGTTGTTTTAAAAATGAATATGAACTTATTTTCTTTGCATTATTCAAGGTCTGACAACACTGCATATTTTTTTGTTATTTTGACCAGTTGTCATTTTCTGCAAATAAATGCTTTAAATGACAATATTTTTATTTGGAATTTGTGAGAAATGTTGTCAGTAGTTTATAGAATGAAACAAAAATGTTAATTTTACCCAAACACATACCAATAAATAGTAAAACCAAAGAAACTGATAATGTTGCAGTGGTCTCTTAATTTTTTCCAGAGCTGTATATATATATATTTGAATATTTTAATTCCGATTTTTCAGGGGGTGCTGCAGCACCCTTACTTCCCGTGGCTATGGTTTAAATGGTTGACATGCTGAACAATCCTAACGGTGGAGTGTTTCAGCATGATATAGATCAAGTTTAATTGGGTAGGGGGGTTGGGGAGGGTATTGTAGAAGTTATTAGGGATTTATTTGGTTTTTAATTTCCATGGTAGTACAGAATTGGGCAGATCATGATTGATCGTATATTCCAGCACAGTAGGTGGTGGCATGCACTTTACACGTTTGTTTATAGACCACCATGATATCATAGAAGAAGAATTTAAAGATCAAGATCGAGTGCAGAAATGTCCTGTGCGAGAGAGGCAGGTTCCAGAGTTAGAGTAGTGCAGAAGTTGTCATATGCTGAGGCAGCGAAGAAAGTAGAGGAAGATGGGTCAAGGGGGAAGGGTCGTGAGAGGAGTGGTGTGAGTAGTAGATCTGTACCAGTACAGAGGGATAGGCCAACAAGTGATATATGTTTCAGTAAGATTGGATTTTTAGCATTTATAGCAATGGTTATCAACTTTACTGCAGGGATGGAACGTAAGTCACAGAAAATGGAGGTTGTGGTGGCAGCTGCAGAGAGGTATTTGGGTGTGCGAGACTTGACATCAGAAGAGTTACAGGGTGTGTTAAGTGGTGGTGTCCCATCCTTTCAGGTGGTTGGCCTGAGGTAGGACTAAATAGATTTAATTAGTGGAGTAAGTTTTTTTGTGAGTGTAGCGTTAGATGGTAGGGTATTTGTTTATTTATTTTTTCAACCAAAGTGTAAGGAAGTTGTACTCCAGTGTAGTAGGTGGCGGCAATACAACATTTATTGGATGCCAACTGCGCTTAAACCTCATCGAAGAAGAATTCATTTCCTCCACATTCTTTCTGGTTTGTGGATCATGATGGCTGCCGCCTTGAGAGGAAGCGTTGTAACATTGGCCAAGGTGAGTCGGTAGATGATGTTTACAGCCATCAAATTGTGGACAGTGTTTCGTGTGACGTAAAACTTTTCGTATGTGTTATTGATGACTACCGTTGTTTTGTTAGGGGAATTTATATTAAGCAGTTTATAACGTTAGTCACCAATGGTAATGCGACAGGATAATGTCCATAGCTGGCTAGCTCATAGGACTGGTAAATTACAGACAGAAAGCTAACGTTAGTTATCATAACTACAATACGGCTAGTCGGTTACCTACCTAGCTAACTAAGATACGCAGCCAGGTTGAGGTTGAAATTGAATGGATGTCGCATTCACATGCCATTGACTGTTGTCACTAACGTTAACCAGCAATATAACGACGTATCAATGAACAACCTGCTAACGGATTGATGTCTCATTGTTATCAGCTTCAGTTATGCTGGGCATACACTAGTAACGTTACACGATTTATAAAATTTGAACAACTTGAACGTGCCCACATTTTCCAATTTCCCAGTCCCAAACCTTTCATTCCATCCATCTTAAAACCCAGGACGTGGGTGCTCACGTTACGCTAAGATGATAACCTAGTCTAGTTCACCCCCCTGCGTTTTCTTAGTTGCCAGAGGAAAAAAATGCCGATACGCAAACACTGAGCTGCTTTTATTACTGTGCAGAAACATAAAGAGAGTCAGAGGCTCAGAATATGGACTTAATTTCATATATTATTTCATATATTTTTGGTGGAGTTAGTTTTGCATGGCCCGTGCCCCATTTGGGTGGAGGTTTCACTTAAGGACCAATGGAATTGTCTAAAATTAGTTAACGCCGCTCGTCCGTAGCACCGGGCCAAGTAAAATGAACTGGCCCATCGAAAAGGCAGCTGCGTTCTCCACAGCTCCACTAATCTGTCTTCCATCACCTCTGTCCACACGGTGGGTGTTGTAGCTATTCTCTTCGCTGTCATTGTTTGGTCTCAAATGCTGAGTGCTCATTGGCTATTGGCAGCGGTCCTTGCCCAATCGCTTCGTAGCACTGCTCACACTACAAGATACATGACCAACACTTCTGACATGTCAGAAAATTATCTGGACATCCAACAGGGGTCTGGAAAATGGAACAGCCATCGTCGGTGCGTCCTTAACCAAGTCAAATTAAGCGATTCCCGACATACTGATCCTAGCCAAAGTTCAAAGGATTTCACCTCGATCATGAAAATGAGTCTGGGACTGCATAAACGTGACAAAATCGTGTGGTGTATGTCTGGCATATTAGGTTAGTAGGTTAAACCCAGGGGTGAAAGTCAGTACAGTTATGGTCCAGTACTGGGTAGCTTACTGGCAAAATAAGTATTGGGGTAATGCAGTACAGGTAAAACATGAGCCTATCACAATTAAAACAGATTCCAAGAACTGTAAGCTATTTAAGCTATTTATCATTACCGCATGTCAGTCGCATGAAAAATGTGCAAATGGACTTAAACTTGTGGAATAGATGTGGCTAAACGTGACCACACCCTGAGTAGGTGTATGTAGTATGCAGTAGGGTACTCCGGTTACTCCCATGTAAGTAGCCTAACTTTGGCAGCTTCCTAAGTAAACTGACACGTTTTTTGTTGTTGTTGGTCATCTTCAATTAACCTTCTCAGCAGCCTCACATGTCATTATTAACATACTTTACTGTCACAACAACAAATTATTTGCATAATACTTATTCTGCCACTAATTTCTTACCCGACCTGCTAACACAGATGGTAAAGCTATCACATTATACTAGCGTAAGCTGATGTTAGCTGGCTGGCTAACGAGATAAGTTAATCTAATTTGCTACTCTTAGATATGTCGCGTAACTATATTTCAACGATTTTACTGAGTTACAGTTCATATAAGAAAATCAGTCAATTTAAACAAATTCATTAGACGCAAATCTATGGATTTGTGGTCCCGTGTGGCTCAGTTGGTAGAGCATGGCGCTTGCAACGCCAGGGTTGTGGGTTCATTCCCCACGGGGGGACCAGGATGAATATGTATGAACTTTCCAATTTGTAAGTCGCTCTGGATAAGAGCGTCTGCTAAATGACTTAAATGTAATGTAAATGATTTCACATGACTGGGAATACAGATATGCATCTGTTGGTCACAGACAGCTTAAAACCTCTTAAGGATCGGACCCTTTTTTTCAATTTTTTGCATAAAATGACACACCCAAATCTAACTGCCTGTAGCTCAGGACCTGAAGCAAGGATATGCATATTCTTGATACCATTTGAAAGGAAACACTTTGAAGTTTGTGGAAATGTGAAATTAATGTAGGAGAATAACACGTTAGATCTGGTAAAAGATAATAAAAATCAAAAAACATGTGTTCTCTTTTCTTTTTTTCCCATCATCTTTGAAATGTAAGAGAAAGGCCATAATATAATATTGCAGTTTTAGCACAATTTAGATTTTGGCCACTAGATGGCAGCAGTGTCGATCCAGTGACGCATTGCAATACTGCACACTATTTTGTATCAAGTCTGCCCAAATGTGCCGAATTGGTCAATTGATACATTTTTCAAGTACATAACTATGGAGAACATACATTTTGTATTACCATATCATTTTTGTAAGTTTACACACTCCCAGGAATGTCATACATGATGGATCATTAGCTTATACGCTAACTTTCACACATCTAGATGGCCGGGCGGGGTGGGTGTGGAGCCAGAGACAGCAGGGGTTCAAACTGTAGAACCCAATTCCTATATTTGAATATAAAAATAGATTTTATCAAACAAAACTGTGCTACATTTTATCTCAGAGACCCTCAGGATGACAAATCAGAAAAAGATTACTGAATGTAAGTACATTATTTACCTTCAGATGTGTATGTATCAAACCAGTTGCTGTGATAAAAGTTGTTGTGCGCACTCCTCAAACAATAGCATGGTCTTTTTTCACTGTAATAGCTACTGTATATTGGACAGTGCAGTTAGGTTAAGACATGTAAGACATGTCTATTGTTTGTCCCATATAAGACATGTCTATGTCCTGGAAAGTTTGCTGTTACTTACAAGGTCACATTCGCGTACGTTAGCATCAACTGTCCCGGTATAGGGACACCGATCCCATAGAGGTTTAAAAATAAAGGTAGGGTCGTGGATCAGAGAACCAGTCAGTATCAGGTGTGACCACCATTTGCTTCATGCAGCATGAAACACATCTCCTTCGCATAGTTGTTCAGACTATTGATTGTGGCCTGTGGAATGTTGTCATTATGGGGTATTGTGTGTGTATATTGAGGGAAAAAAACGTTCATCCATTTTCTAATAATACTGTAATGTAACAAAATATGGGAAAAGTCAAGAGGTCTGAATACTTTCCAAATGCTCTGTATGTCCTTTCAACTTGCCGGAGACCAGCTGGGGAGACAACCCTGCCAAATGTCCCAAAGTAGCCTATTGCCATATCTACACCTACTTGGTGGAATCTCCAGTTTTGCATACATTTCCAAATGTAGAAGAATATTATAGTTGTTATTTCGACAGATACAGATCACTAGTCCTTACTGCAAGTTAACTAGCAAGCGTTCCGCAATACACATACTGTAGCTAGTTGGATACAAACAAGTGTGACCAACCTACCGGTGATGCAGTGCTTCGAACACACATGTAATAAGTAACCGGAGCCCACAGCTTTACTTCATCACACCGTAATAGCCTGAAATCAAGAGGTTCGTCTAACCTGGTCCTTGGACAGTTGATTAAACTTGATTTGGTTGACTTTTTCTCCTGTTGTTCAAACATAATGGTACGCAACAGCTTTTCGACATTGTATAAGCAGGGTTAGCTGGCTAGTTAAAGTCTGTTGTAATTGTCTGATAATCGTGACGTACATTCCACGTGACAGTCTCTGTTCATGCCAACATTTTTACATTTAGAATGAAAGTGTGTTTAGGTATGGTGTAGTTTGCTGATGAAGAAGACACGAAAGTATGTTGAAAATGACCGACCAAGCATATCCAAAATGTTTATAGAATGATAAAAAAAAAAAAGAATAAAGCCACTGGCAGATAATACACATTAGCTATAACGACAACCAGACCATCTGATTATGCTTACTTTATACAGTGGACCTACTAATTAACTATTGTGTCCTGGTCTAGGGCCTTACTGGCACCGGTCCGTGGTGGCAGCAGCTGGCTGCCCGGTCCCTCAATATGACCGCCAGTCTGGGTGGGCCTGAGGCACCCCCGGCCCGCGCCGACGCCACATTCAAAGTCACCATGGTGCCCGGGGACGGAGTAGGACCTGAACTGATGACTGCCGTCAAGGAGGTGTTCAAGGTATGTACATTATGGTGGCTCCACTTTCTCAATGCTGACCTGGAGTGACAATGTGACTGAGAGTGCAGATTGGTGTGGATGTGTTGTCCCTCTGTTGACATATAGCTGACTCATCTCCTTAGCACATTCTCCCCCAGGTATGCTATTACTTAGGCCACCACCCCACCTCACCCTCATGCTTGTGACCCTGTCTCAGCAGTCAATACACACATTATGTGGCCCATGTGGGAATGGAATTCACTTTTGCCAGAACCATGCACTGCGCTCAATCCAATACTTTCTGTGTTCATTGATAACTGAATATGCAAGACTAATTCATAACGTTTATAGTCCATTCAAATCAAATCAAATTTTATTTGTCACACGCGCCAAATAGCACAGGTGTAGACGTTACCGTGAAATGCTTACTTACGAGCCCTTAACCAATGATGCAGTTCAAGAAATAGAGTTAAGAAAAAGTAACACAATAAAATAACGAGGCTATATACAGGGGGTACCGGTACCAAGTCAATGTGCTGAGGTACAGGTTATTTGAGGTAATTTGTACATGTAGGTAGTGGTAAAGTGACTATACATAGATAATAAAAACAAAGGGGATGTGGGGGGTCAATGTAAATAGTCTGGGTGGCCATTTGATTAATTCTTCAGCAGTCTTATGGCCTGGGGGTAAGAGCCTTTTGGTCCTAGACTTGGCACTCCGGTACCACTTGCCGTGCGAACAGTCTATGACTTGTGTGACTGGAGTCTTAAACAATTTTTTTGGGGCCTGCCTTCATTCGCTCACTCCTTTTATTTATCCTCGATATGTCCATCCTGTTTCTCGTCCCCTTGTCTTATTTCCTTGGTTCTACCCTTAACCCTGCCTTTCTCTTTCCTTCCTTCCCTCCCTCCCTCTCCAGGCGGGTGACGTCCCAGTGGAGTTTGAGGAGTTCCACCTAAGTGAGGTGCAACATATGGACAGCGACGAGAAGCTGGAGCAGGTGTTGGCCTCCATGAAGACCAACAGGGTGGCCATGAAAGGTAACTAACTTGTCTCCTCTGTTGGGGATTTGATTCCTCTTGTCTGCTTTTACCATATCAGTGTGTTCTGACTGAGTGTTTTTCTTTTCTCCATGTGTGCAGGAAAGATTAACACCCCCATGGAGTTCAAAGGGGAGCTGGCTGGCTTTGAGATGAAAATTAGGTAAGGCCATAATAGATCTAGCGCTAGCATGAATCCAACACAATAAATTATTATTGTTATGAGAACTCTTAGTGTGTGGCTGGCTGTCCTTATTAGTGAGCCTCTCCCTCCTGTGCTCTGCTCAGGCGTAGGCTGGACCTGTTTGCAAATGTGGTACACGTGAACAGCCTGCCTGGCTATAGCACCCGCCACAACAACCTGGACCTGGTCATCATCCGAGAGCAGACTGAGGGAGAGTACAGCTCTCTGGAGCACGAGGTACATCACCACACACTGCCACAACTAATGGGTGTGTTGGTTTCAGCTCGACTAGGGTGTTAGGTGGGTGAAGTTTGCCCACTTATGACCATTTCATTGGTCCTAAATGGAAATTGCCACTCCCCCGGCCTGGCTAGCTAAAACCAGTTTACCCAGTCCTCATTTGAAATCTAACCATGTTTAGTTGGTTGTATGGGTAATACACACATTTTTACATGAAATCATCTATCACAACCAGTGTTGGTGTAACGTGTTTCAAAAGTAATGCGTTACATTACTCTGTTACTCAAAAGTAATATTATTACTGTAACATTACTTTTAAAGTTTGAGTAATAATATTAGTTACTTTAAGTAAAGCGGGCGCTACTTTTTTCCGTTAAAACGCTAAGAAAAATGTATAGAATTCCACATGAATTTACAATGCAGCCGTGCTGCTGCTGACAACCGTTTGGGTCTCAGGGTGCATCCCTTTCAGATGGTTAAGCATTGCAGCTGTACTACGATTACTGTACCTCAATTCCACCTCGCAAAGTTTGCATTTACTTCTCATTTAACTTTCTCTGCCATTTTTCCTACTGTTAACAATGATGACGTGGTGGAGAATAGATTCCAAAATAATTGGTCCGTTGACTCCCGGTATCGACTCCCATTTATGAGTGTTAAGATTCTATTCCGCCTGGAATCAACTCGTAGGATTCAGTATTTTTTGGAATGGAGGACACTGATTAGTTGGTGTACTTCCGAGAACACAAACACTCATCTTTCATGGCGAGGGTGGAGAGAGGGGAGGTGCACAGTATAGGAAGGTCGGCTACCAGGCAGCCAGTCAGAACCGTGCACTAGACCAATCTATCGGCAGTCCAAAGCTGTCTCTCGCAATGAAATGCTGTACCTCGCCATTTTTGGGCTCACAACTTCAGTAAAGCAGGGCCTATCATCAATGAATAGGCTAGGATATTGAGATGAGCAACACTTCGCTCTCACACAGTCACACAGTATCTGTGCACGGGTTTGCTTCACGCTGTTCAGTGTGGTAGCCAGGAAAACTAAACGGGAGAAGTTGAGCCTCCCACTCCAACACTCTTAGTTGTTGTGGAAATTGAAATCGGTTAGGGATTTATCTTAACGTTAAGGATCCCAATTTAATTTCAACATTCACGCCTAAAAGCCAATTTAGGCTTGATCCGAAAATGTGGGCGGAGGCTTCGTATTGGAGGGTTTGACGCAATTGCAGAGCCTCCGGAGGCATGCAGAGGCCAAATCAAGCTCCTGTCCGCATCGCCGTGTGCCTGTGTACACTGGGCAGAAAATGACCACATTTAAGCACTCCAACACCATGGTCAAACCATGGTCAGATGGAAGTGTGTCCTGGTCTGAACTCTGTGCCCTCTGTCTCTCAGAGCGTGCCTGGAGTGATTGAATGTCTGAAGATCATCACTAGGGAGAAGTCTCGGCGCATCGCCAAGTTTGCCTTCGACTACGCCACCAAGAAGGGTCGCAGCAAGGTCACGGCGGTCCACAAGGCCAACATCATGTGAGTCTCGCTGCCAAATAAGCAACCTCATTTTAAAGGCTTCTACACATCTATCCAACTACAGCCAACCCAACTGTTTATGTAGGGCTCGACATTAACACTTGCCCTCTTGTCCGGGACAAGTAAAAAAATATATAGTTGTGGGGCAAGCAGATTATAGATTTTAAGTTGTTTGAATGGACAAGTAAAAAAATATCACACAATCACTGTCAAACAATTACTCTGATCAAATCTTCCTCTGTAGACGATGCTGCACACTGTTTTACCTATCTCTGTAAAGCGCATGAGTAGAATTTTTGAATTGCATTAAGGTACAAGGGTTTTTTAATCACCTGCGGTCGCGAGATGCACTTTTGAGATCAAACCCAGAGGCGGGTTGTTGATATTCCTTGCTAGTTAGTGAGTTATTTGCCCAGTTGCGGCTACTTTTTGGTCAGCAAACAGGGTTTGTACAGTCATGTACCGTTGCTCGAGGAGAGAGACAGACTAATTAGATAGCCAATTACAACCATATAGCCACGTCTTGCTAGCTGTCTCGGTACTGAACTACGGCGGCAGGTAGCCTAGTGGTTAGAGATGAAAGGTTGCTGGTTCAAATACCCGAGCCGACATCTATTTAGCTATTAGCATGTATAAATGCTGTTAGAGAGAGGAGTCTCAGCTAGTCTCTGAATATACATTTTTTTCTCGACTCTCAATATTGAGGAAATACTGGGGGGGGGGATAAATAAACAATTTGTTGGACATTGAATTTACTCTTAGATCAATTACATGGCTATCTAGCAACAATATATTTACGGTTAGAAATCTAGCTAATGTGTTTTGAATTCCCACTTCCTCAGGTGGTGAATTATGTAGCATATAGCCTAGGCCAATATGCAAAACAGAATGTATGAAGATGCAGAAATCTGCTCATTCTGGATCCTATTGTTGCACATCAAAATATTCAACATGCATTCCCTGAACATGTTAGATGAAATGGCTAACTTCTTTCATGTCTTACTTGGCACTGTAAAAAGTCTGCCACTAATGGAAAGCAACTGCATTAAAAATAAATATTTCTGATATTTATTGTTATTGACCAAAATGGGTTAATACCGTGATTACTTTTTGTCCTGATTCTCTGTATGATGATGATAAATGTTATTTTGTAAAGTGGTTCCTTGCATCATACAACACAATTTTCAGGCACCTTTTTTGGCGCATGGTGTTAGACTTTGTTTTGTGTGTGTGGTGAAGCGACTGGAGCTTTCAGACAAAAATCTGTCCTACTTGCCCGAATGACAGATGTAACAATAACTTAAATGAATGTCAAGCCCTGCTAAGGATGGTGGACGGAGGTGGTCCCGACTCAACACGTGGAATCAGAAACGCACAGTGTTTGTGTAGCTGTTAATTATTTAAAAAAAAATGTTTTTAATTCAAATGGCTTTAGGTACGTTACAGCGCAAGGAACTTGGGAACCATTGCACTGACATGTCCATTCTACATCTGATTTTGTCTCCTTCTGTCTTTCTACAGGAAGCTTGCAGATGGCCTGTTCTTACAGTGCTGTGCTGAGGTGGCAGAGCTGTATCCCAAGATCAAATATGAGAACATCATCATAGACAACTGTTGCATGCAGGTATGCCTCGCTCTCTCTCTTGCGCTCTCTGTCTCTTTCTCTCTCTCTGTCTCTCACTCAAAAATGCACCCTCTCTCTGTAGCTGGTCCAGAACCCATACCAGTTTGACGTGCTGGTGATGCCCAACCTTTATGGCAACATCATTGACAACCTGGCCGCTGGGCTGGTCGGCGGGGCAGGAGTGGTGCCAGGAGAGAGCTACAGCGCCGAGTACGCCGTGTTTGAGACCGTGAGTGTCTGTCTGCCGGAGATCCGTCTTAACCAGTCAGCTGCAATCATACACTTGTTATATTAGACGTTCAACCATCAGTAGAGTGCTACAATAAGCATGTGTAAAATAGCCTGAAAATAAACATTTCCTCTCCTTCTTAGGGAGCGCGGCACCCCTTTGCCCAGGCTGTAGGCAGGAACATCGCCAACCCCACGGCCATGCTGCTCAGTGCTGCCAACATGCTCCATCACCTCAAGTGAGTGGGCACTGCTCCCAATGGGACATGTGTAGCGTGTGTGCGCGCACACAATCTCTACTGACTGTGTTTTGTGTTACAGCCTGGAATACCACTCCAATATGGTGTCAGATGCTGTCAGGAAGGTCATCAAACAGGGCAAGGTAAGTGTGTGTGTGACTATTGTATCAACGTCCTGTTCAATCTTATTGGTTTGTGTGCATGCACATGTGTGTTGGAGAGTGAGTGTTTGTCTAAACGCATACAGTGTATGACTAATTCTAAAGTTGAATGGTTAAGAACAGTGTTCTAGCAACATAACATATTTGTCCATGCATTTTGTGGGTCAATTCAAAAAAGACAAATACTCTGATCCAAACATCAATTCATGACTCTCTCAAATTGCATTTAGCCATGAAATTACACCTAACAATCGATAACCCATATCCGTGTGTGTGTGTGTGTGTGAGGGAGCCTTTTGATTATGGATGTCGACGTGGGTGGCGTCGTATACACCCCTCTCTGTGTGTGTCCTGCTAAACATTGTCCTTGTTCTCAGCCGGCACAGTGAGGTGACGGAACACAGCTCTGTAACCATAGAAACTGACTGGTAACAAAGATCCTACTAATTGTGGTGTGCGTCCCAGACCTTATTTGAACTAATACCAGCAGCACTAACCCTAACTAATAACATGGTTCTTAGGCAGCACATGGGTCAACACACCATTGCGCTAAGGTATGGCTCTGTCATGTCAGCCATGGCACAGAAGGTGTCCTTTTGCAGAAGGAGTGTGGGGGAATGATTTCTGTTCGACAGAACGGCCGTTGTGGGCAAAGTGTGGTATTTCAATTTGAGTGTTGAAGGACGGGTTATCTGAATGTGTGAAGTATGGTGTTTGTCAGTCCACTAGTGTCTGAAGTACCCTCCCCTTTTCCATCTCCTTTGCTCCTCTTCCCTTGCACCCTATCCCTGTGCGTCTGCGCGTGTGTGTGTGTCGCAGGTGCGGACGCGAGACCTGGGTGGTTACAGCACGACCGGGGACTTTGTGCAAGCCGTTGTGGGGAACCTCCGCCACCGACCCATGTACTAAAGAAGTCCCGATCCCCTGAACGCCCTGCCCTTTACTGTAAACCCAATATTGCCATATTCCCTAAACTTTACCCCACTAACTTTTTTGCTCACCTTCCCACTAAACTAACACTTACGTCACTCTTGGCAGCTCTCTCCTCCGCTTTCTTTTCATATTCCTCTTTACGCGCTCGGTGTATCCTTTATTTAGTTTCTCTCTCTTGCTCAAATTCAAAAATTATTGGCCAAAGCAGATCATTATCGTCATTTTTGTTTTTTTTACCAAATCGTCCATTTATGCTGTGGCCTTCTATTTTCTCCCGGTCTTTTCCTTGCTGAACCCTTTCTCCAACTGAGCACCCCCTGCTTGGTGCTGTTTCCTGCTTCTATCTTTTCCTCCGTGTCAGCCTGTTCTTTTGTACTACCTCTGCTGTTGGCTGCACTCTTCTATAAGCTGTTCTAGAATCTTCTGTTTTGTCTGCTTTACTAACTCCCTATAGTCTACTTTCTATTTGTCAGCTAACTCCCTTTCCCTCCACTCAAACTCTTCCTCCTATCTCTGAGCTGTTTCATTGTCTCTGCTGTGGACAAGCATACGATTTTATATTACATTGATCTCCACCAGTCCTGCCTCGCAGTCCATACTGGTTGGGCCGTGTGTTATTCAGCAGTATTGGTCAAGCAGGTTTCGAGCCACGAGGACAATTCACCAATGCCAAAGCGATTGAGAAATCTCTACCACAGCACTGTATCAATGGATATCTGGCCTACCATTTCACAGTCCTGAGTCGTGCCAGGCATATACAGTACGTCGTTCATAACCCTTTGACTCTATGTGCAGACTTTCCTTGGCTTGGACTAAGGCTACCGTGGTAGCTTATGCGTAGACTACCGGTCATTGCGCTAACGCTAGTTAGCATTGGCTCTTGAAACTACCTCGAACTACCTTAATTCTGTACGCAGAGACAAATGGTATCCATGAGTTCATCTGACTCTGGGTAAGTAGAAAAACAGCTTAATTGCCAGTATCTTGCGGTATCCTTTTTAACTGGCCTTCTTAATCACAACCTTAATTATGTGCACAGTCACGTCAAGACTGTTTTAGTCATCATAAACATGGAAGTCATCATAAACATGGAAGTTTCTCACGAACCCATATCAGCACCACTGTCTTAAAGGAGGCAGGATGTAGAGGTCATTCCTGAGAAGGGTGAACATTTTCAGAATTTACAATCAAATGTTTTGATATTGTTGCGTTAGCCAATTTCGTTTGGTATCTGTAGCTAGCTTCATAGAACCTTTTAATGATCCATTGTCGCTCATCTGCATACTCTAGTCATCACTAGTTACTAAAAGAAAAATAATGTCTTAATATTTTGTCCACTGTGTAAAACGCACATAATGTGTATCGTAGAGGTCACCATCTTGGTAGCTTTTTGCTGGAGTTGTGACCTTGGAGATCCATCGTGTTTGGCTGTTCAGTCAGGCTAAGCTCTTTCATCATTAAATTTGCAAATGAACAAGCCACTGGAACCTCAGCCTACGACCAGCCTTGCCTGAGTTCCCTCTGGCTTTGTACTTTGTGCCAAAAGTCCATTCAATTATATATTGGTTATGTTGATGATCTCAGTGGTAGCATTTCAAATAGAGACTTAGACTGGCATGTGTCAGTCATTGGGACTTCAAATGTATTGGCTTATGTCAGTAAGTGGTAAGGTATTATAAATGCTTCAAAGTGCTCTTCTGGACAAATAATTGTTGTTATTTATAATGGTTTTGGCTTTAGGACTGTGGTTATAATATTGGATCTTTGAAATAACACTCCTTCCCTGTTCCCTAACTGTTACAATGGCTGATGGACATTTTTGTGGTATTTAAATATATTATCATGGTCAAATACTGAAGAATAAAAGATGGGAAAATGTTTGTTGGCCTGTTTTCTCAACAACAAAAAATGTAATCAAAGGTGTGATTTAAACTCGCATTGTTTCGTTTTCCAGGCGTAGGATGAGTGGTGCAGCATCTGTTGAAAGACCAACATAGACTACGCTAGCCATAAATGTAGATTACTGAGTCATCCATTCTTATTTAGTATGTTTGGTCATTAACTATTTTATGAGTAAATGTATACATACGACCATGGACTTGAGTTGCTTCAACATAAGCCAATATTCCTCTACCCTACTAATGTGTGTCTGAGTTTGGCGGTGAAAAAGGCTCTCTTACACACTAGTCATGTTTTGTGTATATATTTGTGAGGACCATTGTCTTTCCTGAATGGACCAGGGCCCAGTTTCCCAGAGGATGAGCAGCCTTAAGCTGCTTTTGGGGAAACTGGGCCTGTGTGTGTGTGTGTGTGTGACACTGCTCTTTTATTTGTGGCAGGTGCGCACAGGAGACCTGGGGGGCTATGCCACAAGCGATGAGTTCACCAGAGCTGTCATCGCCAACCTAGCCGTCTGAGCTAGCCTCTCAAACGCACACTTTATTTTACTCCCTTCAAACTAGTCTCTCTGCATTGACCACTCAAGCAGCTGCGCAACAGATTAAATCCTCCCGACCCATGCTCAACAACAGCTAACACCCATAGACTCAAATGCATACAAACCCAGAGGAGTATACATAAAATATGTAAAATACGCACAATAAAATTGAGGACCGGTTACATAAAAGAGAAGGCAATATGGGGATGACACCTTCAGGCTTTTGAACGGTACCAAAATAAATGTTTTCCCATTCAACAATAGATGTATAGAACTTGTAAGTCACATTCTCTACCAGAGTGGTGTTCTTCAATGAATGGGCCTTGTTTAGATATTCATACAAGATACATGTATTATATCAGTATATTATTTTAATTCACTATAAGTGTTATATACATTATTGACTTGTTCATTCATAATGAGTAATAAACATATTCCTATATCTGATACTTTACTGTGTGGAAAATCAATGTTAACACAATGTGTTGTAATTGAATATATTGACTGACATTAGTGCAGACAAATGTAATTGTTTTTTGTTCATTTAGGTGTTGCATAAATATTGAATTGCAACGGTGTGATGCTGGGTTTGAAACCTCCAGTAAAATGTATGTAAATCTTGCAAACATTTTAAAGTAATCTGGAAGTTCCAGAAATGGATACCATTTACAGAAAAAAAGCTGATTGGGACAGTGCTGTTTTCCATCTTAGAACTTTGAAGTTGTCAGAAACATTTACATTCTAGTACAGGGGTACTCACTCTTACCCTGAGTCATCTGTTCTACCAGATAATTAATTGCACATACCTGGTGTCAGGGCTAAATCAGTCCCTGACTAGAGGGGAACAATTTTTTTTTAAATGGGGTGGAACTGGCTTTGTGGTCCAGAGTTAAGTTTGAGAGTTTTAGTAAAGCCTCTTACGGTGGTTCACCCACCAACCGTGGTCCTATTTTGTTTTTGTTCTAGCACTACACCTGATTCAACTTATCAATTGAGCATCAAGTCTCAAGACCTTGATTAGTTGAATCTGGTGTGGTAGTGCTGGGCTAAGTGGGCTGGAGCAAAAGGCTGCACCCACTAACAGGACCAGGGTTAGTGACCACCACTGGCCTATGTTGACAGCAAGCTGCTGTTGTAAACTAAATGGGATTGTGTGCAGTATATGAGCAATTAATAAGCCTGTCCAATATTGGTTGTTTACACAGACAGCCTAATTCTGATATTATTTTTCAGATCTGATTGGTCAAAATACCAATTAGTGAAAAAATACATATCCGAATTGGGCTGCCTGTGTAAACGCAGCCTATGTGATAGACATGACCAGATGGTGGACTCCTGCTCTTCTGCATAGGGCTGCTGTTGTTGACTCGGTTTCGTGACGATGTCACAGATTCACCGCCAGATGTCGCATCGGCGCTATGGAGGGAGGGAGAGGAGGGGCCAGGACTGGGAATTCTCTGCTTCCCATCCCTCCTTAATGCAGACAACATGGCGGACTAAAAGATACGGCTGACCCGCCCGGATACAGCGAATAAACAGTGGGATTCACGCCCCCTATGCTCAAGGAAGACGGAGAGACACCAATTCGTTAGGAACACCCTCGGGAACATTGAGGAATTTTTGGGACGGTTCTAGTCATTCGTTAACATAAACAAACTTGCGATCTGTTGCCTCCAAATTGTCGGTGTGTCCCAGATCGTTCATATCACCCAGGCCCCCCACCCCACATACACACACTATTGGTTCCTGGGGTGTGAAGACAGGGGCCGGGGTTAACGTGGAAAAAGGAAGAAAGGAATTGCACAACTGTAAATATTCAGGATTGTGCAAACCAAACGGAAGTCGTGGTGAGTTTTGTTTTTGTTCTACTGTAAATTGTCACTAGTTACAGTGTAGCGTGCTTCATTTAGTTGTAATAAGGTCCGACTACTTGGTCACAAACAAGCACTTTTGGTTTGTCCCACACATTATCATAGCAAAGTATTCCACGGCGAACATCGTTGTGGTGATGAGCGCGATAAGGCCGAGAGGGAAGCTAGGTGATTTAAAAAAAATAAAAATAAACGTTCCATGGCTATCATCATGGGAGCTCAAACAATAATGTTTGTAGCGACAGAACATTCACACAACTAGCTTGGAGGCAGGGAGGGACATTTTTCGAGGGGGGCTGGTGAGAAAGGGGGAGAGGAGGAATGTCTACATAGTTTTTTATTGGAAGTCCGTATGATAGTGTGTTCTGTGAACGCATACATTGTAACAATGCGAAATAAAACCAAAAGGCGGTCCAGTGAGCTCTACCTCACTGAAAAGTACATATTGATCAATGCTTTGTTGCCGGGGTGGGGTGGATAGAGGGCTGAGTGCGACCACAACGCAAGAATTATATCGCTTTAGACAGCCAGGCCCATTCAAATCACAGCAGATATTCTTTATTTAGTCTCGACAAGCATCATACTGCTTGACCCTGCCTCGCACTCCCCATTTCCTCTTCTCATACTAATTATTCTGGCTTGACTGGATCCTGAGTCGACTTAGTCAAGCCTAAATATAGTTATGCAGGTAGGTTGGTTTCAAAAAGTTAGTTTCAGGGCAGGGCCTTAGTATTTACTTACCACATACTGTAGGTAGTGTTGTAGTGACATGCTGTAGCTTCCTCAATTATCTAATCAATAAAGGTTACTAAACACAGAAAAGACATTTGGCAAAGCAGGAGTCATTCAGGAAAATTTGCTACATTCTGTCACTTTACCTTTTGAAACCAGGGATTTTATTAAGCTGGAGACAACTGTCATTTGATGCCATTTGTGTTTCATCATTAGCCGATATTTGCACCAAAGCTTGAGAATGTAGGGCAACTTGAGTCTTTATTTAATTCTCATGAGACCTGACTTAATCATGGTGAAAGTGGAGATATGTTATATGTATAGAATATGGCCTAATACACATAAGCTTTATTTATAAAAGCTACATGTATGCTCACTGTCGGTCACAGCCAGCAACATGGATAACATTCAACAGCTTACAAAAAGGGAACAGACTGTGGTTTTCATTATTTGGGTCAAAGAAGATAACATCAGTATGATAACATGGTCAAATATCAACATTATGTCAAGAAAGGAAGGAATGGATAGATTGACAACGGCAATACTCCAAGTAGGAAGTAGGCCTATGGCAGAGCGTGGCGTGTCATCATATAAATGAGTTGTGTGCAGCTGTGTACAAAGGGAGCTGACTAGTCATGTCTGGACTGCTTCAGTGTGAGCAGTTGCATTGGTCTCGCCCCACTATGCGCTATCCCAGAATGCAGTTTCCTCTCCACCGAGCTCGGCTTGTTATGTCTTGACTACTCAAGTGCAAAGCAGAAGCTGCTTGCCTCGATCTGACATTGACTCGTCAGACCTGGACTGCCCTAGCATGCCCCGACCGACCCCGTCTTGTCATGTCTGGGCTCATCACTGCTCCTCGCAAAGAGGAGTCTAGTAGTGATTGGGGGGGATTGATACAGGGTCATGCCACCAAAAAACAAATTTTATTTGTCACATGCGCCAAATACAACAGGTGTAGAACTTACAGTGAAATGCTTACTTACAAACTCTTAATCAACAATGCAGTTAACAAAAATAAGTGTTAAGTAAAAAAATAACTAATTAAAGAGCAGCAGTAAAATAACAGCGAGGCTATATACAGGGGGTACCGGTACAGAGTCAATGTGGAGGGGCACAGGTTAGTCGAGGTAATTGAGGTAATATGTACATATAGGTGGAGTTAAATTGACTATGCATAGATAAAACAGAGTAGCAGCAGTGTAAAAGTGTGTGGGAGGGGACAATGCAAATAGTCTGGGTAGCCATTTGATTAGCTGTTCAGGAGTCTTATGGCTTGGGTGTAGAAGCTATTAAGAAGCCTTTTGGACCAAGATTTTGCGCTCCCGTACTGCTTGCTGTATGGTAGGAGAGAGAACAGTCTATGACTAGGGTGGCTGGAGTCTGACAATTTTTAGGGCCTTTCTCTGACACCGCCTGGTATAGAGGTCCTGGATGGCAGGAAGCTTGGCCCCAGTGATGTACAGGGCCGTACGCGCTACACTCTGTAGTGCCTTGCGGTCAGAGGCCGAGCAGTTGCCATACCAGGCACTGATGCAACCAGTCAGGATGCTCTCGATGGTGCAGCTGTAGAACCTTCTGAGGACGAATGCCAAATATTTTCAGTCTCCTGAGGGGGAACAGGTTTTGTCGTGCCCTCTTCACGGCTGTCTTGGTGTGTCTGGACCATGATAGTTTGTTGGTGATGTGGACGCCAAGGAACTTGAAGCTCTCAACCTGTTCATCTGCAGCACTGTTGATGAGAATGGGGGTGTGCTCTGTCTTTTTCCTGTAGTCCACAATCATCTCCTTTGTCTTGATCACGTTGAGGGAGAGGTTGTTGACCTGGCACCACACGGCCAAGTCTCTGACCTCCTCCCTATAGGCTGTCTCGTCGTTGTCAGTGATCAGGCCTACCACTGTTGTCATCGGCAAACATAATGATGGTGTTGGAGTCGTGCCATGCAGTCATGAGTGAACAGGGAGTACAGGAGGGGACTGAGCACGCACCCCTGAGGCTCCACCGTGTTGAGGATCAGCGTGGCGGGTATGTTGTTACCTACCCTTACCACCTGGGGGAGGCCTGTCAGGAAGTCCAGGATCCAGTTGCAGAGGAAGGTGTTTAGTCCCAGGGCCTTTAGCTTAGTCATGAGATTTGAGGGCACTATGGTGTTGAACGCTGAGCTGTAGTCAATGAATAGCATTCTCACATAGGTGTTCCTTTTGTCCATGTGGGAAAGGGCAGTGTGGAGTGCAATAGAGATAGCATCATCTGTGGATCTGTTGGGGCGGTATGCAATTTAGGGTGGGTCTAGGGTTTCTGGGATAATAGTGTTGATGTGAACCATGACCAGCATTTCAAAGCACTTCATGACTACAGACGTGAGTGCTACGGGTCGGTAGTCATTTATGCAGGTTACCTTAGTCCCTGTGCCCAAGAACACTGTTGGTCTGCTTGTTACTTGCCTCGAAGCGAGCATAGAAGTAATTTAGCTCGTCTGGTAGGCTCCTGTCAATGTGCAGCTTGCAGCTGTGCTTCCCTTTGGAGTCTAATAATTTGCAAACTCATCCGACGTGCGTCGGAGCCGGTGTAGTACGATTCAATCTTAGTCCTGTATTGACGCTTTGTCTGTTTAATGGTTCGTCGGCGGGCATAGTGGGATTTCTTATAAGCTTCCAGGTTAGAGTCCCGCTCCTTGAAAGCGGCAGCTCTAGCCTTTAGCTCAGTGCGGATGTTGTTTGTAATCCATGGCTACTGGTTGGGGTATGTACTTGAGGTCGACCGATTAATCGGCATGGCCGATTTCAAGTTTTCATAATCGGTAATCTGCATTTTTGGATGCCGATTATAGCCGATTACATTGCATTCCACGAGGAAACTGCGTGGCAGGGTGACAACCTGTTACGCGAGTGCAGCAAGGAGCCAAGGGTAGTTTCTAGCTAGCATTAAACTTATCTTATAAAAAAACAATCAATCTTCACACAATCACTAGTTAACTACACATAGTTGATGATATTACTAGGTTAACTAGCTTGTCCTGTTGCTGTGCCTGTTCATTTATCATCGAATCACAGCCTGCTTCGCCAAACCTGTGATTTATCAAAGGCGCATTCGAAGAAAGCACAATCGGTGCACGAATGTGACTAACGATAAACATCTTTTGCCTTTCTTAAAATCAATACACAGAAGTATATTTTTTTTAAACCTGCATATTTAGTTAAGAAATTCATGTTAGCAGCCAATATTAACTAGGGGAATTGTGTGACTTCTCTTGCGTTCATTGCACGCAGAGTCCGGGTATATGCAACAGTTTGGGCCACCTGGCTCGTTGCGGACTAATTTGCCAGAATTTTACATAATTATGACATAACATTGAAGGTTGTGCAATGTAACAGCAATATTTAGACTTAGGGTTGCCACCCGTTAGATAAAATACGTAACGGTTCCGTATTTCACTGAAAGAATAAACGTTTTGTTTTCGAAATTATAGTTTCCGGATTTGGCCATATTAATGACCTAAGGATCGTATGTGTGTTATTATATTATAATTAAGTCTATGATTTGATAGAGCAGTCTGACTGAACGGTGGTAGGCAGCAGCAGGCTCGTAAGCATTCACTCAAACTTTTCTGTGTTTGCCAGCAGGTCTTAGCAATGCTTGATCACAGTGCTGTTTGACTTCAAGCCTATCAGCTCCTGAGATTAGGCTGGCAATACTAAAGTGCCTATTAGAACATCCAATAGTCAAAGGTATATGAAATACAAATGGTATAGAGAGAAATAGTCGACGCGTCATAATCCATATAATAACTGCAACCTAATATTTCTTTACTGGGAATATTGAGTCACCAGCTTACATATGTTCTGAGCAAGGAACCTAAATGTTTTACATGGCACATATTGCACTTTTACTTTCTTCTCCAACACTGTTTTTGCATTAAACCAAATTGAGCATGTTTCATTATTTGAAACTAAATAGATTTTATGTATTATATTAAGTTAAAAGTGTTCATTGATCATTCAGTATTGTCGTAATTGTCATTATTTCAAGTATATATACATACTGTACATACAGTTGAAGTTGGCAGTTTACATACACCTTAAACTGAGTTTAAATGTATTTGGCTATCACAATTCCTGACATTTAATCCAAGTAAAAATTCCCTGTCTAAGGTCAGTTTGGATCACCACTTTATTTTAAGAATGTGAAATGTCAGAATAATAGTAGAGAGAATGATTTATTTCAGGTTTTATTTATCACATTCCCAGTGGGTCAGAAGTTTACATACCCTCAATTAGTATTTGGTAGCATTGCCTTCAAATTGTTCAACTTGGGTCAAACATGTCAGGTAGCCTACCACAAGCTTCCCACAATAAGTTGGGTGAATTTTGGCCCATTCCTCCAGACAGAGCTGGTGTAACTGAGCCAGGTTTGTAGGCATCCTTGCTCGCTCACGCGTTTTCAGTTCTGCCCACAAATTTTCAATGGGATTGAGGTCAGGGCTTTGTGATGGCAACTCCAATACCTTGACTTTGTTGTCCTTAAGCCATTTTGCCACAACTTTGTGGCAAAAAGTATGATCTTTGTCCCCATGTGCAGTTGCAAACCGTAGTCTGGCTTTTTTATGGTGGTTTTGGAGCAGTAGCTTCTTTCTTGCTGAGCGGCCTTTCAGGTTATGTCGATATAGGACTGGTTTTTACTGTGGATAGATAGGTCCTTTGCTGTTGATCTTGGATTGATTTGCACTTTTCACACCAAAGTACGTTGATCTCTAGGAGACAGAACACGTCTCTTTCCTGAGCAGTATGACAGCTGCGTGGTCCCATGGTGCTTATACTGCGTACTATTGTTTGTACATATGAACGTGGTACCTTCAGGCATTTGGAAATTACTCCCAAGGATGAACCAGACAATTTTTTTCCTGAGGTCTTGGCTGATTTCTTTTGATTTTCCCATGATGTCACGCAAAGAGGCACTGAGTTTGAAGGTAGACCTTGAAATACATCCACAGGTACACCTCCAATTGACTCAAATTATGTCAATTAGCCTATCAGAAGCTTCTAAAGCATGACATAATTTTTGGGAATTTTCCAAGCTGTTTATAGGCACAGTCAACTTAGTGTATGTAAACTTCTGACCCACTGGAATTGTGATACAGTGAATTATAAGTGAAATCATCTGTAAACAATTGTTGAAAAATTACTTGTGCACAAAGTAGATGTCCTAACCGACTTACCAAAACTATAGTTTGTAAACAAGAAGTTTGTGGAGTGGTTGAAAAACGTGTTTTAATGACTCCAACCTAAGTGTATGTAAACTTCCGACTTCAACTGTATGTGTGTGTATATATATATATATATATATATATATATATATATATATATATATATATATATATATATATAAATATATATATAAAATAAATACAAATTTGGGCCGATTCATCGGTATCAGCTTATTTTGGTCCTCCAATAATCGGTATCGGCGTTGAAAAATCATAATCGGTCGACCTCTAGTATGTACGTACAGTCACTGTGGGATGACGTCATCGATGCACTTATTGATGAAGCCAGTGACTGATGTGATGTACTCCTCAATGCCATCGGAAAGAATCTCGGAATGTATTCCAGTCTGTGCTAGCGAAACAGTCCTGTAGCTTAGCATCTGCGTCATCTGACCACTTCTTTATTGACAGTCACTTGTGCTTCCTGCTTTAATTTTTGTTTGTAAACAGGAATCAATAGGATATCTGTTTCTGTAGTTAGAAACAGATAAGATTAGCGTTCCTGAAATGTTATTTTGTTGAAATATAATTTGATCTGAGAAATTAAGCTAATTGATTGCTTTCATGGACGACTGGCTTGAATTGTGATGACCACACAATTTATTTTCATCGGTTTTCTACCCAAACTTGCAAAGGACATTTAGTGATCCATTTAATAAAAACAGGATATCAGCTAAATGGATAAAAGGGTGTGGCACAGTGCAGCCCTGAACCTTTTGATGGTTGAAGAATTGTGAAATTGCCTGCTGTAAAAAATAAATAAATATTATTCAGCATGCTTTAGGACCATGCAGACGCATCGGAAGGGGCGGACAGGCTGTATAACTTTGCACCCAGCGGTTTCTAAAGCCAGTGTGGCATGTTGAGTTTGTTTATTTCCTATGAATTTGGCTCTAGCGTGTGAATTGTTTGGGCTATTAGCTATTTTGACCCCACAAATGAAAGCTAAGATTCCCCTCTACAACGTTCACAAGTCTCGCATGACTCATTAGAAAGGACTTTTACAAAACTGCACAGAATTACTGGGGGAAATTAATTGTACCGAGCTGTCTGTTCAAACTACTAGCACACTGCTCGGACACCCATGCATACCCCACAAGACATGCCCCAGAGGTCTCTTCACAATCCCCAAGTCCAGAACAGACTATGGGAGGCGCACAGTACTACATAGAGCCATGACTACGTGGAAATCTATTCGTGGAATCTATACGTGGAATTTGGCTATTCCACATCCGGTAACTAAATGCAAGCAGTAGAATCAAAAAAAATAATTTACTGGTAAAAATACACCTTATGGAACAGCGGGGACTGTGAAGAGGCACACACATATATTGTTGTATGGTGGTATTGTACATTTTGTATTGTAGATATGTAGTGGTGTAATAATGTTATATGATGTACTGTTTTATCTTTTGTTTTGTATGTAATGTAAGTGCTTTAATGTGTTTGGACCCCAGGAAGTGTAGCTGCTGCCGTGGCAAAATGCTAATGCAATTGTGATCTTCTTCCTATGAATTTGGCTCCAGCCTTGGAACGGTTTGGGCTATTAACAATTATGACTCCATTCCTGAAAGCTAAGACTCTCAGAAACATATCTTCTGTTCTCAGAAAGATTAAATAAACAATGATTGCCTGATATTCTTCCTTTTGCTTTCTGGAATTTTCCATTACCGGTATGGTGCATTTCAATAACTTGAAAGCATACTTAATTCAGGCATTTGCTGATTTGACATATCTTTGTCTTGTTTATAAAGCCAGATTCCAAAGCATCATCAAATCTATTTACAGATTTGTTTCAGATACACCCAGGGTCCTATTCTAAAACAAATGTTTTAATAGGGCAGTAAATATAGTACAGAAAATGATTGTGTTTAGTGGAATGCACTGTACTTTGGCGTTAAAGTCTGCCACATCTCTCCTTTGAAAGATAAAGTAACTTAGTCATTCGATTGTGATATCATTTTCAGAGAGAGAGTGACTCTAAGCAGTTTGGCTCATTGGACAAGTCAGTTGTTGAGTGGTATGGAGGTTTTTGGCAATACACTGTAGATGTGTGTTCCAGCGTAGAGAGACCCACAGCTACTGTAATTGGGACTGGCAGTGTCTGCTGTGGCAGGTGGTATGGTGGTATGGTGCAAGTTCCCAGAATGTCTTGTATTGTATTGACTTTTGAATAGAATTGACATGAGTTGATTTTACTTTCTTCGGCATTCTTAGTAGATTTAATCTCACTCGATGTTCATCTCAAAGTGCACTAGATTGATACATTTAGCTTTTGAAATTTTAAATAGTTTTTTCCCCCCAATGTCCTGAAATCCTAGCAACGCATCTGGATAACACTAGCATAAGCCTAGCTACTGATGTAAATAACATCAGATGCTAGGGTAAATATTTAGGCCCTATCTAACAACTGAGGGCTGTTGGACATGAACTCTTTACCATTCTAGAGGGTGTAGGACAGTTTCTATTGCCCCAGAGTCTAGACACGGTAGTAGCAGCTCATTGAAAAAGTGCACCTTGAGTGGCAGTTTGACCTTGTAAACACTAGTGGAGCTATTTTCAAAACACATTAGCCTATTTAGGCCCATTTTTGACTGCGATCACTTGCACTGTCAACCTGCACTCGTTGCAGAATTTAGACCTATTAAAATGTTTTGAATTAGGCTAAATTCCACTGAGTATCAAGAGTAATGGTCTCATTTCGACGCTAATACGGAACCCAAACCGGCTGCGCGCGTGTGCCATCATGCATACATTTATTTTGTCTTCCGACACCAAATGCGATCAAGACACGCAGGTTAAAATATCAAAACAAACTCTGAACCAATGACATTAATTTGGGGACAGGTCGAAAAGCATTAAACATGTATGGCAATTTAGCTAGTTAGCTTGCACTTGCTAGCTAATTTGTCCTATTTAGCTAGCTTGCTGTTGCTATCTAATTTGTCCTGGGATATAAACATTGAGTTGTTATTTTACCTGATATGCACACGGTCCTCTACTCCTACAATTAATCCACACACAAAACGGCCAACCGAATTGTTTCTAGTCATCTCTCCTCCTTCCAGCCTTTTTCATCTTTGAACTTATATGGTGATCGCATCTACACTTTCATAGAATTACCACGACAACCGGCAAAACAGTTCGTCTTTCAATCACCCACGTGGGTATAACCAATGAGGAGATGGCATGTGGGTACTTGCTTATATAAACCAATGAGGAGATGGGAGAGGCAGGACTTTCAGTGCGATCTGCGTCAGAAATAGAAAGGAGTTATATTTTAGCCCTTGGCATCGCAGACGCTCGTTGGTGCGCGCAATAATTGAATAACATGGATTTCTACATATATTTTGCGACGCGTCTGATCAGCATGTAACACTTCTCTTTTCTGTGTCTTTTCAATGGGGACCCAAAACACTGACACTAATTCACCTATGGATTAACAAGTCGCACAAGAACTGTCTGGAGAGGGTTTTATTATGTTATGTAGGCACTACAATGTTCTCAACCTATTAGCTGATTTATGGTGGGCCTCCCATCTCACCTAGCTCTGACAATAGCCCAGTTAGGCTTGTCCTCAAATGGTATCAGTGGAAAAGTTATTTGGTGTCAATTTTTCCTGCCCTACATAAGATAACAAATCTAGAGGGAACACTGATGTCAGAGGGTGTAGAGAAGCTCTGGGTCTTTGATGGGTCTCTTATCTTGCAAAGGCTGAGGGAGTGTGATTATGGTCTCTGCAGAGGTTGGTCAGTGTGGCAAAGTCACATAGGCCTGGAGGTTACGGGTGGGGCTAGTCCTTTGAAAATAGAGGGTACGCTTGATTTGGCTAACCCGGTGCACTAGGAAGGGTCGTGAAATGTTTAAAGGGAAAACTCTGCTTTCCTGGTGCGTTTCTCAAACTAATGTGCACGTACATTTAATGCCTGCCTGCCTGCCTGGTATTAGATAAATGGATAGATTAATATTATTTTTCATATACAGTGCATTCAGAAAGTATTCAGACCCCTTAAATTTTTCCACATTTTGTTAGATTACAGCCTTATTCTAATATGGATTAAATTGCTTTTTTTCCCCCTCAATCTACACACACTACCCCATAGTGACAAAGAAAAAAGTTGTGTGCAAATGTATAAAAATGAAATCAAATTTTATTAGTCACATGTGCCGAATACAACAGGTGTAGTAGACCTTACAGTGAAATGCTTACTTACGAGCCCCTAACAAACAATGCAGTTAAAAAATATACGGATAAGAATAAAAAATATACGGATAAGAATAAAAAAATAAAAGTAACAAGTCATTAAAGAGCAGCAGTAAAATAACAATAGCGAGGCTAAATCTAATTTATTTATATAGCCCTTCTTACATCAGCTGATATCTCAAAGTGCTGTACAGAAACCCAGCCTAAAACTCCAAACAGCAAGCAATGGGGTACAGGGGGGGGGTACCTGTAGTGTTACCTTAGTGTTCTTGGGAACAGGCACTATCAGTGAAGTGAAGACACTTGCCAGTTGGTCAGCGCATGCTCGCAGTACACGTCCTGGTAATCCGTCTGGCCCTGCGTCCTTGTGAATGTTGACCTGTTTAAAGGTCTTGCTCACGTCGGCTGCAGAGAGCGTGATCACAGTCTTCCGGAACAGCTGGTGCTCTCATGCATGTTTCAGTTTTATTTGCCTCAAAACGAGCATAGAAGTAGTTTAGCTCATCTGGTAGGCTCGTGTCACTGGGCAGCTCTCGGCTGTGCTTCCCTTTGTAGTCTGTAATAGTTTGCAAGCACTGCCACATCCGACGAGCGCCAGAGCCGGTGTAGTATGATTCGATCTTAGTCCTGTATTGACGCTTTGCCTGTGATGGTTTGTCGGAGGGCATAGTGGGATTTCTTATAAGCTTCCGGGTTAGTCCCGTTCCTTGAAAGCGGCAGCTCTACCCTTTAGCTCAGTGCGGATGTTGCCTGTAGTCCATGGCTTCTGGTTGGGGTATGTACTAGAGGTCGACCGATTAATCGGCATGGCCAATTTCAAGTTTTCATAACAATCGGAAATCGGTTATTTTGGAAGCTGATTTTTTTTTTTTTTTTTTTTTTTTTACACCTTTCTTTAACTAGGCAAGTCAGTTAAGAACACATTCTTATTTTCAATGACGGCCTAGGAACGGTGGGTTAACTGCCTTGTTCAGGGGCAGAATGACATTTTTACCTTGTCAGTTCAGGGATTCAATCTTGCAACCTTACGGTTAACTAGTCCAATGCTCTAACCACCTGCCTCACGAGGAGCCCGCCTGTTGCGCGAATGCAGTAAGAAGCCAAGGTAAGTTGCTAGCTAGCATTAAACTTATCTTATAAAAATCAATCAATCATAATCACTAGTTATAACTACACATGGTTGAGGATATTACTAGTTCATCTAGCGTGTCCTGCGTTGCATATAATCGATGCAGTGCGCATTCGTGAAAAAGGACTGTCGTTGCTCCAACGTATACCTAACCATAAACATCAATGCCTTTCTTAAAATCAATACACAGAAGTATATATTTTTAAACCTGCATATTTAGCTAAAAGAATATTAAATATTAACCAGGTGAAATTGTGTCACTTCTCTTGCGTTCATTGCACGCAGTCAGGGTATATGCAACAGTCATTGCGAACTAATTTGCTAGAATTTTATGTAATTATGACATAACATTGAAGGTTGTGCAATGTAACAGGAATATTTAGACTGATGGATGCCACCCATTAGATAAAATACAGAACGGTTCAGAATTTCACTGAAAGAATAAACATTTTGTTTTCGAGATGATAGTTTCTGGATTCGACCATATTAATGACCTAAGGCTCGTATTTCTGTGTGTTATTATGTTATAATTAAGTCTGATTTGATAGAGCAGTCTGAGCGATGGTGGGCACCAGCAGGCTCGTAAGCATTCATTCAAACAGCACTTTTGTGCGTTTTGCCAGCAGCTCTGCTGTTTGACTTCAAGCCTATCAACTCCCGAGATTAGGCTGGTGTAACCGATGTGAAATGGCTAGCTAGTTAGCGGGGTGCGCGCTAATAGCGTTTCAAACGTCACTCGCTCTGAGACTTGGAGTAGTTGTTCCCCTTGCTCTGCATGGGTAACGCTGCTTCGAGGGTGGCTGTTGTCGATGTGTTCCTGGTTCGAGCCCAGGTAGCGGCGAGTAGAGGGATGGAAGCTATACTGTTACACTGGCAATACTAAAGTGCTTAATAAGAACATCCAATAGTCAATGGTATATGAAATACAAATCGTATAGAGATAGTCCTATAATTCCTATAACTACAACCTAAAACTTCTTACCTGGGAATATTGAAGACTCATGTTAAAAGGAACCATCAGCTTTCATATGTTCTCATGTTCTGAGCAAGGAACTTAAACGTTAGCTTTCTTACATGGCACATATTGCACTTTTACTTTCTTCAACACTTTGTTTTTGCATTATTTAAACCAAATTGAACATGTTTCATTATTTATTTGAGGCTAAATTGATTTTATTGATGTATTATATTAAGTTAAAATAAGTTCATTCAGTATTGTTGTAATTGTCATTATTACAAATAAATAAAATAAAATTGGCCGATTTTAATCGTTATCGGCTTTTTTTGGTCCTCCAATAAATCGGTATCGGAGTTGAAAAATCATAATCGGTCGACCTCTAGTATGTACGTACGGTCACTGTGGGGACGACGTCATCGATGCACTTATTGATGAAGCCAATGACTGATGTGGTGTACTCCTCAATGCCATTGGAGGAATCCTGGAACATGTTTTGGTACCCTTCCCCAGATCTGTGCCTCGACACTTTCCTGTCTCGTAGCTCTATGGACAATTCCTTTGACCTCATGGCTTGGTGTTTCCTCTGACATGCACTGTCAACTGTGGAACCTTATATAGATAGGTGTGTGCCTTTCCATATCATGTCCAATCAATTTAATTTACCACAGCTGGACTCCAATCAAGTTGTAGAAACATCTCAAGGATGATCAATGGAAATACGATGCACCTGAGCTCAATTTCAACTCTCATGGCAAAGGGACTGAATACGAAATGTGATCAGTTTATTTTTCATAATTTGTCAAATGTTCTAAACTGTTTTCGCTTTGCTATTATGTGTAGATTGAGGGAAAAACATTTATTTAATCCATTTTAGAATAAGGCTCTAACGTAACTGTGGATAAAGTGAAGGTGTCTGAATACTTTCCGAATGCACTGTACTCACAGTACAGAATCGTCCACTACTGTGTTGTAGCACCCACCTGGGTGATGCTTCGGCGACTGTAAAAGCGCCAGTAAGACCACCACCCCTTGGCAATAATCCGAACAGTCCACATAGGGGGCAAGCTTCTGCATCCCATCACACTGCAGTCCACTTCCCAATCGGGGAAGCTGGCCAAAAAGCCAGTGGTGTTTTGGTTATTCAAATTATATCCCCGAGCCGACTAGGTAAAATCTTTGAGCAAGGCACTTAACCCTAATTGCTCCTGTAAGTCACTTTGGATAAGAGCGTCTGCAAAATTACTAAAATGTAAATATGAAAGTAGGCTAATGCTAGCAAAATTGTATGAAGGACTGCAAGCAGCAATGAGACTGCCCATTGCACGTTACAACTCAATGGCCACAGTTTCCAATCCTAGCTAACTCAGCACATGAGTTTCCATTTAGGCAATAAGGGATTCAACCCATTAGAAATGCACAAGTTCACTATGTTGACCCTTTGTTATAGTTTTGTATGCAGGCCAATGCATGGAAGCCCGTCGTCCCTACATTTGCTGATGGAGTGAGAGTAAGTGTGGGTTTGTGGCCTTCAGCCTGCCTCTTTGGCCCACACTACGCTCCCGGGTCACAGTGGCTTTGGGGGAAGGCCGCTGCTTAGCGCCGCCACATCCTCTTCTCTGTGTGATGTGGGTAGACTGTAGAGGCCCCTGGCGTGCTCTGTGAGAAACCCCACAACAAAGCAGAAGCAGCCTACATGCACAGCCTGACTGAGTCACCACATTTGCGCTTGGTCCTTTGAGCCGGACACACTCTAGCTCCCACAAGCTTTGGCTGACAGCACATTTTGCCTTGGCGCAAATCCTGGATCTTTCACTCCGTTTCACCAATTTCCTGGCTCATATGAAGGAGGTGAGCGAACACTGTCACAGAGCATACTAGGAGCAGTACTAGCCCTATAAAAAGGGAAGTCCAGAGTATTGTGGGTGATGTGTGGCGTTGAGGATGTATAATCTGTGGTCTGTGTTGGGGGCGAGGGAGAGTCTTGGGCATGGCCTACTTGAGCCGCCATGAAGAGGGTCATTCAGAGTATTCCTGCCTCAGCGGATCCCCCTCAGGACACAGGCAGAGTATTAATATGCCATGAATGAGGGCAGACAGACTGCCATTATCTCTCCTCGCGATGACTCGTGAAGCAGTGCACCCGCGAGTGAGTGGGGGGGGGGGGGGGGAGTTTGCGCTGCTCCAGTACATGCTTGCCTTGCTGTCGTCAGTTCCATCAAGGCCGTTGGGCTGCTTATCAGCGGGCGCTGCCGGCGTCCTGACAATCTAAGCTACCCGCCTTGGATGAACTAGAGTTGATGGTGTTGTTTGGCACGCAATGTTCACTCATGAGCTGGTTCGCTTGAGATGTAGGAGTGACTCAGTCAAATGTACTGGCCGTTATCAGATGCGCTGAGTTTCCATATCTGTATCAGCTGTAGAGAATTTTACTTTAGAGAATTAGGTGAATCCGCTGAGTCTAGTGCAGCT